>NC_083338.1:134249406-134870744 GCF_019175385.1 Lycium barbarum | reverse complement strand
CCATTCACTTCAGGGAATGGGGAATGGGGCAGTACCAGTGGGTCGGCTTTCATGATTTTTCATTAATAATTCATTATGTTGTTCAGCCACTAGAAGATGTGATATTAGATCAGAATATTTCTTGAACTTCATCTCTCGGTATTGCTGCTGCAGGAGCATACTCGAGGCAGGAAAAGTGGAGAATGTTTTCTCCAACATATCATGATCAGTGATATTTTCACCACATAATTTCAACTGAGAAATAATTTTAAACATGGCGGAATTATATGCCTTAATAGATTTAAAATCTTGTAGCCTTAAATGGAGCCAATCAAAACGTGCTTGTGGAAGTATGACCATCTTCAGGTGGTCATATCTATCTTTTAAATTATTCCACAGAGTAAGAGGATCTTTAACAGTGAGATATTCCATTTTCAAGTCCTCATCAAGGTGATGGCAGAGGAATATCATTGCCTTGGCACGGTCTTGGTTTGATGCCTCATTTTTATCTTTGATGGTGTCTGCCAGACCCATCGCATTAAGGTGAATTTCGACATCAAGAATCCAAGACATATAACTATTGCCGGATATATCTAAGGCTACAAATTCACGTTTAGTAAGATTTGCCATTAGTAAAGGGAAATAGAAAGTCAATACCTTCGAGGCTTTTAAAGTATTTGCTCGGAATGGCAGAGTCTCGTGCTGATAACGTATTATAAAATTAAGCTAAAAGAGTAATAATATTAAAGGATGAAAACCATAGAAATAGAGTGACAGAAGAGGAGAGATTTTATTATTCATCCAAAATGTGTTCAAAGTCACCTCAATATGAAAACTTATGCCTCTATTTATAGTGCTACATGTGGGCATACAAAAGGGTAACAATAAACATGTCATTCAATATATGAGATAATGGAAGAACCATTAAGATGGTGGAAGATAATGGAAGAACCATTAAGATGGTGGAAGAGGCATTATATTTGTGTAGTGGGCATCCATACTCTATATTTCATAACACTTCCCCTTGGATGTCCATAGATGATGTGCATTGTTAAAAACCTTATTAGGAAAAAACCTCAATGAAGGAAAAAGAGTACACATATCTAGTAATACGCTTTGAGAGCACGAGTTAAAATTATCCCAACTGATAAACAATAATCATCAAAAGATTGAGACGTAAATTCTCCGGCATTATCGAGGCGTATAGCCTTAATGGGATAATCCGGACACTGTGCCCTTAAGCGTATTATTTGTGTCAATAATTTCGCAAACGCCAGGTTGTGAGACGATAGGAGGCACACATGAGACCATCTTGAAGATGCGTCTATTAGGACCATAAAATATCTGAATGACCCACAAGGTGGATGAATAGGTCCACATATATCCCCATGTATACGTTCTAGAAAGGCAGGGGATTCAATGTCAACTTTCATTGGTGATGACTTAGCTATCAATTTACCCTGATAACAAGCAGCACATGAAAATTCACCACTTTCAAGAATCTTCAGGTTCTTAAGTGGATGCCCATTTGAACTTTCAATAATTCGTCTCATCATTATTGATCCAGGGTGACCTATTCGATCATGCCAAAGCACAAAAGTACTTGAATCATTAAACTTTTGGTTTACGATCGAGTGTGCTTCAATTGTACTAATTTTTGCATAATACAGACCAGAAGACAAAGTTGACAATTTCTCCAAAACATATTTCTGGCCGGAGACATTCTTTGTAATGGCTAGATATTCATCATTTATTTCGTTTAATGTCTCAGCGTGATACCCATTACGGCGGATATCTTTGAAACTTAACAAGTTTCTTGGGGATTTAGAAGAGAATAATGCATCGTCTATAACAAGTTCCGTCCCCTTAGGCAGAAATATAGTAGCTCTTCCGGAGCCTTCAATCAATTTCGAATTGCCAGAAATTGTATTAATACTTCCCCTTTTTCTACGCAAGTGAGAAAAGTATTTCTCATCTTTGAATATGGCATGCGTTGTTCCACTATCAATCACACAAATATCTTCATGATTGGTCATTGATCCAAATAAAATTTGAGGAATTTCCATAGATTCTTCAAAATAAAATAATAGATAAAGTGAACATCGAAGTAGATATTATGATTAGACAAAGCATTACAAACACTTCATTTACAAAAACATGGAAACATAACCACATACAAACGACACGTATGAAATATCTAAGTTATTACAGATCCATCACCGATCAAATGATCTATTTTCCCTTTAGGGGGTTCAAAGAAATCTGCCACATCTAGATGCATGGGCTCAACATTATCTTCAGAAATAAAATTTGCTTCGGCATCCTTTTCTCCCTTTTTTGAGGGAGGCTTGATACAGCTCAATTGGGTGCTTTGGCGTACGACAGGTACGTGACCAGTGCCCCTTTCCTCCACATCGGAAGCATTTATTTTCTGAATTTTTCTTTTGCACAGCTTCATGCTTTTCATCCTTCCTTTTACACTGCTGGTGGTGAAGGGTATTATTTGGTGCAAGACGAGAATCATGATTAAAATTTCTTCCTCGACCACGACTAGGGCCACGACCTCTTCCACGCCTAGTACGGCGAAAATTTGCCTCATTCACTTCAGGGAATGGGGCAGTACCAGTGGGTCGGCTTTCATGATTTTTCATTAATAATTCATTATGTTGTTCAGCCACTAGAAGATGTGATATTAGATCAGAATATTTCTTGAACTTCATCTCTCGGTATTGCTGCTGCAAGAGCATACTCGAGGCAGGAAAAGTGGAGAATGTTTTCTCCAGCATATCATGATCAGTGATATTTTCACCACATAATTTCAACTGAGAAATAATTTTAAACATGGTGGAATTATATGCCTTAATAGATTTAAAATCTTGTAGCCTTAAATGGAGCCAATCAAAACGTGCTTGTGGAAGTATGACCATCTTCAGGTGGTCATATCTATCTTTTAAATTATTCCACAGAGTAAGAGGATCTTTAACAGTGAGATATTCCATTTTCAAGTCCTCATCAAGGTGATGGCGGAAGAATATCATTGCCTTGGCACGGTCTTGGTTTGATGCCTCATTTTTATCTTTGATGGTGTCTGCCAGACCCATCGCATTAAGGTGAATTTCGGCATCAAGAATCCAAGACATATAGCTATTGTCGGATATATCTAAGGCTACAAATTCACGTTTAGTAAGATTTGTCATTAGTAAAGGGAAATAGAAAGTCAATACCTTCGAGGCTTTTAAAGTATTTGCTCGGAATGGCAGAGTCTCGTGCTGATAACGTATTATAAAATTAAGCTAAAAGAGTAATAATATTAAAGGATGAAACCATAGAAATAGAGTGACAAAAGAGGAGAGATTTTATTATTCATCCAAAATGTGTTCAAAGTCACCTCAATATGAAAACTTATGCCTCTATTTATAGTGCTACATATGGGCATACAAAAGGGTAACAATAAACATGTCATTCAATATATGAGATAATGGAAGAACCATTAAGATGGTGGAAGAACCATTAAGATGGTGGAAGAGGCATTATATTTGTGTAGTGGGCATCCATACTCTATATTTCAGAACAATTTTTACCCTTTTTGGTATAAGCAGATTGATGTATAAAGATCCCATCTGTCAAATGTTCAATTTGCAAACCAAGACAAAGTTTTGCTTTTCCCAGATCTTTCACCTCAAATTATTTCTTTAAATATTCAATCGTCTTTTGGAGCTCTTCTGGAGTTCCAATTAGGTTTATGTCATCAACATAAACAGCGATTATAACGAACTCTGATTTTGTTTTCTTAGTAAAAACACATGGACAAGTGGCATCATTTATATAACCTTCATTTACCAAGTACTCACTGAGGCGATTGTACCACATGCGCCCTGATTGTTTTAGACCATACAACGATCTTTGTAATCTGATTGAATACATCTCCCGAGACTTTGAGCTAATTGCTTCAGGCATTTTAAATCCTTCAGGAATTTTCATATAGATTTCATTATCAAGTGAGCCATAAAGGTAAGTTGTAACCACATCCATCAGATGTATTTCAAGGTTTTCATGTACAGCTAAACCGATGAGATATCGAAATGTTATGCCATCCATAACGGGTGAATATGTTTCTTCATAGTCGATACCGGGTCGTTGAGAAAATCCTTGTGCAACAAGGCGTGCCTTGTATCTCACAATTTCATTTCTCTCATTCCTTTTCCGCACAAAAACCCATTTATGGCCAACTGGTTTTACACCATTAGGCGTTTGGACTACAGGTCCAAAAACCTCACGTTTGGCAAGTGAATTCAATTCTGATTGAACTGTCTCTTGCCATTTTGGCCAATCATATCTTCATCGACATTCTTCGATAGATTGAATATTTAAAGAAAGAATTTGAGATGAAAGATCTGGGAAAAGCAAAACTTTGTCTTGGTTTGCAAATTGAACATTTGACAGATGGGATCTTTATACATCAATCTGCTTATACCGAAAAAGTTTTAAAACAATTTTACATGGGCAATGCGCATCCTTTAAGTACTCCAATGGTTGTTCGCCCACTTGAAGTGAGTAAAGATCCGTTCCGACCTCAAGAAGAAAATGAAGAGCTTCTTGGTCCTGAAGTACCATATCTTAATGCAATTGGTGCGCTTATGTATCTTGCTAACGCTACAAGACCTGACATAGCGTTCTCTGTTAATTTGCTAGCAAGATATAACTCTTCTCCTACACGAAGACATTCTAACGGAGTTAAGCATATATTGCGATATCTGAAGGGAACTAGCGATATGGGTCTGTTTTATACTAACAAACGTAGTACAGTTCTTGTTGGTTATGCAGATGCAGGTTATTTATCTGATCCACATAAAGCTCGATCTCAAACAGGCTATCTGTTTACATGCGGAGGTACTGCTATATCATGGCGATCCACAAAGCAGTCCATTGTTGCTACTTCTTCGAATCATGCTGAGATAATAGTTATTCATGAAGCAAGTACAGAATGTGTGTGGTTGAGATCAGTGATACATTTCATCAGAGAAAGATGTGGCTTGAAGTGTGATACAAAAATACCCACTGTATTATATGAAGATAATGCTGCATGCATAGCTCAATTAAAAGGAGACTTTATAAAAGAAGATAGAATGAAGCACATTTCACCAAAGGAGATAGAACGAAGCACACTTCTTCGAATCATGGATATAATAGCTATTCATGAAGGTGCAGAACACAGTTTATAACCCACTGACTAATAGTATTAAAAAATGGTATGTCTTGTTATGGATATATACTTGAATGAATTGCATATGAGCCTTTTATCTTTCTACAGGGATCTTTGAAAATGTTAAAAACAAAAAAAATTGAATGCAAAATATATGTAAACAACTAGCAAATGCAAATCAAACATATAACAAATTAATTTCTCTATTCAGCTTACTTGGCCAACAGATGAAACTCCCTTATCGGTTCTACCACATCTTGAGTATTGCAATTCCTTCTTGTCTCCAAATATGAGTCTTGTCCTCTCTAGAGCTTTGAAAAGTTCACCCTGTATGAAGAAAACCATTAGCATGTGCAAAGCAAATACTCTATTGAGATGCTAAAGTGCAGACAATAAAGTCAACCAAGTGCAATCAGTGGAGAAAAGAGGCACCAAAACAACTTGTGCTAAGAATAGTTCAAATTGTGAAATACAGGCAAGGAAAATAATGATCTCACAGAAAAGCACCAGATCATACTCTTTCATTAGCTTAAGTCTCTCAATTTAAAGGTTGGAAAACATAGACTACAACAACAACAACAACAACATACCCAGTTGGATCCCACAATGTGGGGTCTGGGGAGGGTAAAGTGTACGCAGACCTTACCCCCACCTTGGAAGGTAGGGAGGTTGTTTCCGAAAGACCCTCGGCTCAAAAGAAAACAAGAAAAACAAGGGAAAAGAGTCAGATACGGACAAGCAAATCAAAACCATGTGAAAATGAGAAATAGCAAGAGCAACGAAGTCATGATAAAACAGCAAAGATAGACAAGACCAACACATAGAAGCAGGATAAAAATACTCCTAATACGAGAAAGGAAACCTCGCGGCCCCCACTAGCCCTCTACCCTGATGCTCAACCTCCTCCCCCTCCTATCACCGGTCATGTCCTCGGTAAGCTGGAGTAAAGCCATGTCCTGCCGAATCACCTTTCCCCAGGCCTTATTTAGCCTACCCCTCCTTCTCTTCAGGCCCACCACTGCCATCCTCTCATACCTCCTCAATGGCGCATCAGCGCATCTCCGCTGCACATGGCTGAACCACCTCAACCTCCCTTCCCGTATCTTATCCACCACAGGGGCCACACCTACCTTATCCCGAATCATTTCATTCCGAATCCTATCTCTCCTGGTATGCCCGCACATCCATCTCAGCTACCTTCATCTTCTGGACATGCGCTTTCTTAACTGGCCAGTATTCCGTCCCATACAACATAGCCGGTCTAACCACCCCTTTGTAGAACTTTCCCTTTAGAATAGGCGGCACTTTCTTATCGCACAACACTCCCGATGCGAGCTTCCATTTCATCCATCCCGCTTCAATATGATGTGTGACATCATCGTCAATCTCGCCAGTCCCTTGGATGATCAATCCCAGGTACTTGAAACTTTCTTTCTTCGGGATGACCTGAGTATCCAGCTGCACGTCCTCGTCCTCTACTTGACTCTCATTACTGAACTTGCACTCTAAGTACTCTGTCTTGGTCCTGCTCAACTTGAAACCCTTCGACTCCAGAGTCTGTCGCCAAACCTCCAGTCTCGCATTAACACCGCTCCGCGACTCGTCAATCAGCACAATGTCATCTGCAAACAACATGCACCACGGTACCTCTGCTTGGAAAACATAGACTATGATTAATAAAAAGGAGCAAGACCAAAACATGTAGAACAGATTGTTGCATGTACATGGTTAATCTATGTACGTTGCATTAAATGCTGGCCTAATTGTTAAAAGAACATCATCTCAGAGGAGAACATAAGACCTCAACAGTGGGATCCATTTGAGCCTCCGAAGCAAAACCATAAAACCTGTAATGCAGCGTGAGAACACTGTTACAGTATAAACAAGTACTTGCTAAAATTTGTATAAATTAAAAAATGCAAACTCCATCTAAAATGAAATGGTAGAAACTAGAAACACAATGTGCATGCACCTTCTTCTTAGTTAACACTTAAATCACACTTAATCTGCATAAGGTGACCGATCCACCTGCAGCCATTAGCACTCCAAAATGAAATAAGAAGATCCATCCTAATACTTCAAGGAACCACTAGACAATGACGCACAGTTATTAATAGGGACCATTTGGAGTTATGATCAGGACGCAGTTTTAGCAATCAATGCTTAAGGTGGTTTTACATAACCCTTTTCCAGGTGAAATAGATGCCTTCATCTTTGCTTCTAGATGAAATGTGTAGAAGAAATTACAATCACAAAAGTGAAGTAATGCCAGATAAAAACATATTCCGCGAATTAATACACCTCTTTCAATATTCTACCTGATGAATACCACAAAATTCTTTTTTTTCTTTTCCTGGAACTCTTTTATCTCAAAATTGGAACTTTTTTTTTTTTTGATAAGGTAAATAATTTTAAATAAGATTGGAACTCCTTAATAAAATTATATCCCATAATATTTACAAATATCATCTGATACGTGGCTCACTTTTGGCTAAAGTAATAAAAAAATATGATCAGACAAGATGATGATTGGTTAGTTCATAAGATATCTTTTGCGATATCCTTATTGATGGGAACTAAGAAGGATGAAGCCTGTGAATTAACCCAAATAACAGTAAGTACTATTTTGTTGCTTAAATCTAAAGTATTCAGCTGCTAAGCCCTACTTAAAGATTAGATGCTTCCTAAAGAGGGCTGTGTAATAAGTATTGGTTTGTTTGAGGTCTGTTAAGACTTAAATAAACTCTCCTGTATGAGAAATCTTGTCGAGGTCAATGCAATATAAGCTAAACAAGAAATCAAGAATCCTTTTCTCTTTTTCTTCCAGTCTTCAAGATGCATTTAGCTTTTCTTCAACTGTTTCCAATTGTTACACCTCCTTTGTACACCTAATCTTATGCTATATTACATTTACATCTATCTTCTGAGGAAGACGGTGATGCACTAAAGAGTTTTGTAACTTTAACATTTAGTAATCCGTAGAAACTTGAAGGATATTTTTGTTACCTCTTATTTTCTTCTTTAGCAGTCCACTGAAATTTGTGTGATCTCATTGTTACCTCTTATTTTCTTCTTTTGGTCCCTCTTGAGATCTTATATCCTTTGTGCTTAAGATTAAAGAGATGGTTTTACAGGGTTAAAAGAAATTTAAAGACAAGTAAAAAGATCAAATTTATCTTGTCCAAAACAAAATATCAGTAAACTGAAAATTATCTCTTCCAAAATATTCAAAACCACTTTTAGCCTTTTCTGCTCAAACATTTTTGCTCCACTCCAGTTCAAACTTAGCTGCTACTTATGAAGAGCTAATCCTTGGCAAATAGAAAATGAAAGTCTTTCGCATGTTTCCAACTAAGAACTTTCTTTCTCTTTTCAGTAGCTACATTGACAATGCAATCCTACTAAACAATTAGCATGATGTATACCTTGGACCAAAATACATGACCTTCAAAGCAACATATCTTTTCGAGTGATGCATCATTGTGCCATAACCTATAAACAGAAGCAGGAACATTTCAGCAATCTCCATTCCAAATTACAGTCTCAAAAAAATGAAAGAGGAACATTTCAGCAGACTTCCAGTTCAAATTACATTATCAACTTGTAAAGATAACTAACACGTTACACTCTTTAAAATAAAATGATAGCTCATTCAGTTTTATAAAAATTTGTAGCAAAACAAATTAACTCTCTTCACTAATTTTAACACTTAAATTATGTATCACATTCCAAAAAAAATTCTTTTATACGAACCTAAATCTCTGAGCTTATTTTTCTTCTTTCCATGGCCATCCAAAAATCCGTTCTTCACAACGACAACGCTACCGTTACCTTTCTCCTTTGTCTACATAGCAACAACAGCATATTAAAATGAGATTTAACATAAATAGCCAAAATAATAGCCTGCAAATGTATATTTTTTGTATATTAGTGTATAATATACATTTTTTGTACATAATAATGTACATAGAATATTAGGAAGAAGAAGCAATAACCTCTTGGCAACTGCAATTCGAAAGCTGAGCAGATAATTTAGCATTTTCGGATTCCAATTCCTGTGTTTCAAATTGAAAATTTCAACACACAGTAAATAGTGATAATGGAACATTAATTATTTGAATTACATTTTTTTAAAAAAATTATTAAAAAAGGTTACCTTGATTCTGCTTCTAAGAGTTTCGAGTTCCGATTGAAGGGTTCCAACGAGGTCCATCTCCGACACCGGATATTTAATGGAGCTCCAAACTTCAGATTCGGAGCTCCGACTATATTTATATGGAGTATGAGTTAAAGGATTAGCTTGATTTTCTATTTACAACTTTTTAAGTTAGCTAATCATCATTTTAATTATGGTTTAGGGTTTAGACAAGTATCCTTTGTTCAAAGTCTCCACTTAACCTTTTCCCCGAAAATATTAATTCCTAGTAAAAATTAGGTATTTTGATTAAATTATAAATTCTTGCTTATTTATTGTCTCGAATAAATAGATGTAAATTTTAAAAAATAAAATTAATTTCTTCTTAATTTAATGTTATAAGTAAACACTTATTTTGAATCAAAATAAAAAAGCGAAGGGACTTATTTTGGACCGGGGGGAGTAATTGTAACTAAATTAGAGCATGTTTGGATGGGTTTATTTTAAGCAGCTTATATAAGCTAAAAAAAAAAAAGTTGGAGTAGTCCAACTCTTTTTTTTTTTTGCTTATAAGCTGCTTTCAGCTTATAAGCTGCTTTAGATAAGCTAAGTCAAACGGACCTAATTATTTTTTTAAGCTTATTTTAAGCACAAAATAACTTTAAGCTGGCCAGCCAAACGCTCAAAAAAACTGAAAACAGCTTATAAGCAACTTATAAGTCAATCCAAACAGGCTCTTACTCTATCAACTTTAATGTTCAAAAGCATGTGGCAACTTCCTTAAGAGGTGACTAGACCGGTAACATGATTTACCATATAAATTTCGCTTTAATAATTTTCCGGGTGTGGTTGAGTTGGTTTGAGGGGAGGCTTGCATAAGGAAGGTCGCGAGTTCGAACCCCCCCACCCCCACCCCCCTCTAATGCCTTCTCAATTTAGCTCGTCGCACGGGTTTACGTAGTGTAGTTTACATCTCCTGTGTGGTTTACGAGTGATTGTATAGAGGCGGGTTTACCCCGTGCTCACCCAAAAAATAAAGGCCGCGGGTTTCCCTGGGGGTTCCAAAAAAAAATCATTTTAGTTAAGGTTGAATACATAAATTGTTATTGGACTAAAGTAAGATCCGTTTGTCCAAATTTTTCGAAAAAGAAAAAAAAACATTTTTTTGCTCGGATTGTCCTTCTTTTGGGGTGGTCTTTAAATTTTGTTCCTCATATTTGTGGTCTTTAAGTTTTGCCCTTCGCTTGAAAAGGTGAGCGAATACCTGAGGTTCTGGTTTCGAACCCCCGCTCAGGCATAAAATAAAATAAAAAATCGCAAGGCAAGGCTTGGGAGGCGTGTATGCCGGATCCGGCATACATTTCTTAAGGAATAACTATAGTTATGCTGGACCCGGCATAACTAAAATATGCCTCATAAAGCGGAACTTTTCTTGAAGGCATAGTTTAGTTATGCCTTATCGGGCAGACTTTTAGTTAAGGCATAACCAAAAGTATGCTTGATAAGGCAGAACTTTTTATTAAGGCATAGACTTTGCCTTATAAGGCAAACTTTTAGTTATGCCTTAAGGAAAAGCTCCGCCTTATGGGGCATACTTTTAGTTAAGGCATAACTAAAAGTATGTCTCTAAGGTGGACTTTTCCTTAAGGCATAAACTTTGTCTTATAAGGCGGAACTTATAGTTATGCCGGATCCGGTATGACTATAGTTATTCTTTAAGAAGAGTATGTCGGATCCGGTATAAACGCGCGTCAAGCCTTGCCTTGCAATTTTTTTTTTAATTTTATGCCTGAGCGGGGGTTCGAACCTAGAACCTTATGATTTCTGCGCGAAGCTCAGGGTTACTACGCGAAGGGCAAAAGTTAAAGACCAGCAATTTGAGGGGCAACAATTAAAGACCACAAATATGAGGGGCAAAATTTAAAGATCACCCCAAAAGAAGGGCAATCCTACGAATTGCCCCAAAAAAATGTCCACTATAGTGTTTGGTCAGATTATGCGTTTGATTGACTTTTAAAAAAAAATATATTGAACATGAGTTTCAAGTTTGTGAAAAGAAAAAATCAGTCATAATATTCAATTTTTTTCAAATTAAATACTTGTCCAAACACAATTGACTTTAAAATACCGTCCTTTAACTTCTTTTTTTTTTTTTTTCAATTATTACAATTTTATGTCTAAACGTCTAATACTAAATATCACAATTTTATTTACTTTTGCAAATTTGGTAAATTTATAAGGTTCATGATATAATAGGGTGAAGTATGCGTTGAGTACTAGTCATAATTCAAAGTCTCAAAAATCAAATAGCAACAAAAACTAATATCGCTTATTTACAAGAAGAAATGCATTAAATAAAGCTAAATCACTTGTTAGCTTTCTTTGATTGTGTGCTGAGATGTTCTTTCACTTGTTCTTTTCTTTTATTCGTGTTCATTTTGAGTTTTGTGATTATTAACAAGACGTTGACAGTAAATGGACGTAGAAAAGATTTATTAGTCATTAATTTATTTAAAATATCTTACCTTCTACTTAGGATACGTTATACTACTAAGATTTTGGTATAAAATAAATGTTGTCTTTAGCTAATCACTCCAACCAAATATAAGATCAATTTAATCCTAAAATTTATACCGGGATAATCCATTTAATCCCTTGAACTAGACTGCCAACGGCCCTGAGTCGGTTTAGTAAACTTCAAATATTGAATAGCTAAACTTATAAAGGAATACTTTTGTTTTATGAACAAAAAAAAAGAATAATAATAAACGAAGAAAAAGATCATCACATGTAGAGAAAGTCAAAGCTTTTTCTGTTAGAATGACAGTTGGTAGACCATAACTTCCCGTTTCAAAAGGCGCAACCTTAGTAATCTCTGTCTATTTCAGACCATTAAGTCTTTGTCAGATCTCCTTTCTTGTCTAACTGCTCTCATATGACTATTTCTAAGCTTCTTCCTCCAAATGCCTAATAAACTAAACACACAATAATTGTAACCAAAAAGTTGTATAGTAGATTAATGCTCCAAGAATTTGAGCCTGTTTTGTCTATTGCTTATTCATTCAGTACTAGTGAGTTTGAAACTTGTCCCGCTAGTAACTAAACTGCAGTTTCAGGTACATTTGTTACTGTTTCTTTCCTATGTTCTGCAATTTTTTTCTTCTTTCCATGGCCATCCAAAAATCCGTTCTTCACAACGACAACGCTACCGTTACCTTTCTCCTTTGTCTACATAGCAACAACAGCATATTAAAATGAGATACTGACATAAATAGCCAATATAATAGCCTGCAAATGTATATTTTTTGTATATTAGTGTACAATATACATTTTTTGTACATAATAATGTATATTTTTTGTATACTTTCGCTAGTGAATGTAATTATTTTTGGCCGACCGGTCAAATGTGTAACAGTAAATAGTGATTATGGAACATTAATTATTTGAATTACATTTTTTTAAAAAAAATTATTAAAAAAGGTTACCTTGATTCTGCTTCTAAGAGTTTCGAGTTCCGATTGAAGGGTTCCAACGAGGTCCATCTCCGACACCGGATATTTAATGGAGCTCCAAACTTCAGATTCGGAGCTCCGGCTATATTTATATGGAGTATGAGTTAAAGGATTAGCTTGATTTTCTATTTACAACTTTTTAAGTTAGCTAATCATCATTTTAATTATGGTTTAGGGTTTAGACAAGTATTCTTTGCTCAAACTCTCCACTTAACCTTTTCCCCGAAAATATTAATTCCTAGTAAAAATTAGGTATTTTGATTAAATTATAAATTCTTGCTTATTTATTGTCTCGAATAAATAGATGTAAATTTAAAAAAATAAAATTAATTTCTTCTTAATGTTATAAGTAAACACTTATTTTGAACCAAAATAAAAAAAACAAAGGGACTTATTTTGGACCAGAGGGAGTAATTGTAACTAAATTACTCTATCAAATTTAATGTTCAAAAGCATGTGGCAACTTCCTTAAGAGGTGACTAGCCAGGTAACGTGATTTACCATATGAATTTCGCTTTAATAATTTTCCGGGTGTGGTTGAGTTTGTTTGAGGGGAGGCCGGCATAAGGAAGGTCGCGGGTTCGAACCCTCCCCCCCCCCCCCCTCCAAATGCCTTCTCAATCTAGCTCGTCGCACGAGTTTACCTAGTGCGATTTACATCTCCTGTGTGGTTTACGAGCGATTGCACAGGGGCGGGTTTACCCAATGCTTACCCAAAGAATAAAGGCTACGTGTTTCCCTGGGGGTTCCAAAAAAAAAAAATCATTTTAGTTAAGGTTGAATACATAAATTGTTATTGGACTAAAGTAAGATCCATTTGTCCATACAAATTTTTCGGAAAAAAAAAACATTTTTTTTGAGTGGATTGTCCTTCTTTTGGGGTGGTCTTTAAATTTTGCCCTTCATATTTGTGGTCTTTAAGTTTTGCCTTTTGCTTGAAAAGGTGAGCAAATAGCTGAGATTTTAGGTTCGAACCCCCGCTCAGGCATAAAATAAAATAAAAAATCGCAAGGCAAGGCTTGGGGCGCATGTATGCCGGATCCGACATACATTGCTTAAGGAATAACTATAGTTATGCTGGACCCGGCATAACTAAAAGTCTGCCCTATAAGGCAGAACTTTTCTTTAAGGCATAGTTTAGTTATGCCTTAACGGACAGACTTTTAGTTAAGGCATAACCAAAAGTATATCTCATAAGGCAGAACTTTTCCTTAAGGCATATACTTTGCCTTATAAGGCAAACTTTTAGTTATGCCTTAAGGAAAAGTTCCGCCTTATGGGGCATACTTTTAGTTAAGGCATAACTAAAAGTATGTTTCTAAGGTAGAACTTTTCCTTAAGGCATAAACTTTGTCTTATAAGGCAGAACTTATAGTTATGCCGGATCCGGCATAACTATAGTTATTCTTTAAGAAAAGTATGTCGGATCCGGTATACACGCGCCCCAAGCCTTGCCTTGCAATTTTTTTTTTTTTAATTTTATGCCTGAGCGGGGGTTCGAACCCAGAACCTCATGATTTCTGCGCGAAGCTCAGGGTTACTACGCGAAGGGGAAAAGTTAAATACCAGCAATTTGAGGGGCAACAATTAAAGACCACAAATATGAGAGACAAAATTTAAAGACCACCCCAAAACAAGGGCAATCCTGCGAATTGCCCAAAAAAAATGTTCACTCTAGTGTTTGGTCAGACTACGCGTTTGATTGACTTTTAAAAAAAAAAAAATTGAACCTGAGTTTCAAGTTTGTGAAAAGAAAAAATCAGTCATAATATTCATTTTTTTTTTCAAATTAAATGCTTGTTCAAACACAATTGACTTTAAAATACCGTCCTTTAACTTCTTTTTTTCAATTATTACAATTTTATGTCTAAACGTCTAATACTAAATATCATAATTTTATTTACTTTTGCAAATTTGCTAAATTTATAAGGTTCATGATATAATAGGGTGAAGTATGCGTTGAGTACTAGTCATAATTCAAAGTCTCAAAAATCAAATAGCAACAAAAAACTACTATGGCTTATTTACACGAAGAAATGCATTAAATAAAGCTAAATCACTTGTTAGCTTTCTTTGATTGTGTCCTGAGATGTTCTTTCACTTGTTCTTTTCTTTTATTCGTGTTCATTTGGAGTTGTGTGATTATTAACAAGACGTTGACAGTAAATGGATGTAGAAAAGATTTATTAGTCATTAATTTATTTAAAATATCTTACCTTCTACATAGGATACGTTATACTACTAAGATTTTGGTATAAAATAAATGTTGACTTTAGCTAATCACTCCAACCAAATATAAGATCAATTTAATCCTAAAATCTATACTGGGATAATCCATTTAATCCCTTGAACCAGACTGCCAACGACCCTGAGTCGGTTTAGTAAACTTCAACTATTGAATAGCTAAACTTATAAAGGAATACTTTTGTTTTATGAACAAAAAAAAAAGAATAATAATAAACGAAGAAAAAGATCATCACATGTAGAGAAAGTCAAAGCTTTTTCTGTTAAAATGACAGTTGGTAGACCATAACTTCCCGTTTCAAAAGGCGCAACCTTAGTAATCTCTGTCTATTTCAGACCCATTAAGTCTTTGTCAGATCTCCTTTCTTGTCTAACTGCTCCCATATGACTATTTCTAAGCTTCTTCCTCCAAATGCCTAATAAACTAAACACACAATAATTGTACCCAAAAAGTTGTATAGTAGATTAATACTCCAAGAATTTGAGCCTGTTTTGTCTATTGCTTATTCATTCAGTACTAGTGAGTTTGAAACTTGTCCCGCTAGTAACTAAACTGCAGTTTCAGGTACATTTGTTACTGTTTCTTTCCTATGTTCTGCAATTTTTTTCTTTTGGAAAATATTTGCATGAAATTAGAGAGATGATATTCAAGTGGAATGGCCAAGTTATTGTATTCGAACTTGTAACATTATGTTCTAATTATGCATCAACTTGGAGATCAAGAAACCGAATATTAGCTGCCATTTCAATAATTTGAATCAATCTCAAGGTTGATCTCCTTTTTTTTCTCTCCTTCTCATTGAAGTTTTCCTGTTTAATATTCTTAGAATCATTGCAAAACTTTCTGCGGCTTGGAGTTGGACGAAATTGATTTAGCAGAGAGACGAGTCAAATATTCTTGGCTCATTATCAGACAATCACTTACAAACTCTGTGGAAAAATACCTTTGTCGATATGATACTTCCTATATCCTACTTCCAGTATTAAAACAATTCACAATTCTGTGGTGAAATTGGTTACTTTTGAAGATGGATTTTACAACCGGAAAGTTATCAAATGAGCATCAAGAACAACTACGATCTGCTTCAGAAAGTGCAGATCCATTATCAGTATCCCCATTACAGATATCTCCAAAATCACCATGCTCCCCGAAGTCCCCGAAGTCCCCAAAGTCCCCAAAATCTCCAAGGTCCCCAAGGTCTCCCGGCGATCGTCACACCAAGCATGGCTCAGACAGGGGAAGTCCCCTTAAAAATAAAAAAAATTCACATTCCCCAAGAGATGGTCGTCCAAAGAAAGGTAACTTCATAATCTTTTTTTATCTCACATTTACATGGCAAATTTCTTCAGAACGTCGCCTTTCAACTATGGTAGTAGGAAATTTAGATAAGATTGTAATAGTCATAAACTTAAATGATTTTTGTCATGCGATTTCTCTTGTATATTTTACCTCTTTGCTTCTTGTTTATCATTATGTTGAAACTGCATTTAGCGAAAAGTTTGATTTTATAGACCCAAACAAAGTATTTGTCGTACTGAGGATTCATACGGACGCGGACAGGACGCCCCAATTAGCTTGGGATTGACATGTAGTAATAGTTGTTGTTGTTATTAATCTATTAATCGACTCTCTTATCATGAGATTTGTGATATACAGGAGGTTGTGGAGGTAAAGGCACTTGGGGTGGATTAATGGATACCGATGATGTCCATGCTATTGACCCCAATGATCCAAACTACACTAGTAGTGAGGTATTTTAGTCACTATTTTTCTTAGAAGTAAAGTTTCATAAATAGCACATCAAATTGACTTAGCCTTTTTTATCAGGATATTGAGAGAACAACAAGTACTAAAGATATGGTTGCAGCATTTGAGGATTACAAAAAGAAGGCAATAATATTAGTGGAAGAATATTTTCAGAATGATGACATAACATCCACAGCCAATGAATTAAGAGAACTTGGGATGTCTTGTTATGACTTCTACTTTATTAAAAAGTTAGTATCAATGTCTATGGACAGACATGACAAAGAAAAAGAAATGGCAGCTGTTTTATTATCTGCTCTTTATGCTGAAGTTATCAAACCCCAACAAGTCTACAAAGGTTTCAGTAAACTCTTGGAATCTGCAGATGATTTCATCGTAGACATTCCTGATGCAATCGACATTCTCGCGTTGTTCATTGCAAGAGCAGTTGTTGATGATATACTTCCTCCTGCATTTTTAGCAAAAGCAAATTCTTCTCTGCCTAAAGATTCAAAGGGAATTGAGGTGATTAAAAGAGCTGAAAAAAGTTACCTTTCAGCTCCTTTACATGCTGAAATCATCGAGTGTCGATGGGGTGGAAGTAAGAATAAAACAGTTGAAGATGTGAAGGACAAGATCAACAATTTGCTTATTGAGTATGTGGTAAGTGGAGAGAAAAATGAGGCTTGTAGATGTATTAAGGATTTGAATATGCGCTTTTTCCATCATGAAATTGTTAAGAGGGCTATTATCATGGCAATGGAAAAGCAACAAGCGGAAAATCGCCTTTTGGACTTACTAAAGAAGGCTGCAGAAGAAGGTTTGATAAACTCAAGTCAATTATCAAAGGGGTTCAACAGGATTATTGACAATATCGATGACCTGTCACTTGACATACCAAATGCAAGGGTGATTTTTCAGTCCATAATTTCTAAGGCAGCATCGGAGGGTTGGTTATGTATTTCATCTTTAAAGTCGTTATCGACACAACTTGAAAAGCAAGAAATTGATGAAAAGCTTGTGAAAGAGTTCAAATTAAAAGCTATATCCATGATCAAAGAGTACTTTTTATCAGGTGAAATTGTAGAGGTAAGTAGGTTTTTAGAGTCGGAGAACAGTTCGTGTTTGGCAGAGCTAAACTCGATATTTGTGAAAAAGTTGATAACTTTGGCTATGGACAGGAAAAACAGAGAGAAAGAGATGGCATCTGTTTTATTATCATCTGTCTGTTTTCCAGCAGATGATGTGGTAAATGGCTTTGTAATGTTAATAGAAGCAGCGGACGATACAGCTTTAGACATTCCAATTGTTGTTGAGGACTTAGCGATGTTTTTGGCTAGAGCAGAAGTAGATGAAATTTTAACTCCACAACATATGGAAGAAATTGGGAGTCAATTTTTCGAGCCGAATTCAATAGGGAACAAAGTTGTACTAATGGCAAAATCTTTGCTAAAAGGTAGATTATCTGGTGAAAGAATACTAAGGTGTTGGGGTGGTGGTGGAAGTAGTACAAATGGATGGGCAATAGAAGATGTTAAGGATAAAATAAGAAAATTACTAGAGGAATTTGAATCTGGAGGAGATGCAAAAGAAGCATATAGATGCATAAAGGAACTAGGAATGCCATTTTTTCACCATGAAGTTGTGAAGAAATTATTGGTGATTATAATTGAGAAGAAAAATGAGAGGTTATGGGGTTTTCTCAAAGAATGTTTTAGTATGGGACTAATAACTATGTACCAAATGACAAAAGGTTTTGCTAGAGTTGCAGAATCACTTGATGATTTGGCACTAGATGTACCAGGTGCTGAAAAACAATTTAAAGTTTATGTTGAAAGAGCTGAGGCTGAAGGATGGTTAGATTCCACTTTTAGTTTCAATAGACTTGGACATCCTATGGAAAATGGCTTTTGCTGAATGATTTCTAAGGTACATTCTATTCTTTTAGTTACTTGAGCACAGTTTTAGTGTGCATGTACATGTGAGATATGTTGCTCGGACTCTTCAAAAATGCTGCAGCTTCCGTGTCAGATCCTCCAAAAATGCACTATATTTGAAGGAACCGACACGCACCTGTTGGCATTTTTGAAGAATATAGCTTTTGAGGGACATGATAAGGTGATCCTAATAAATTATTACTCCTATTATCTTGTTACGCTGAGAATGTGCTAAAGATAAAATATATTGTTATGTGACATTTATTAGAACATTATCATATTTGCCACTTGAAAAAGTACAAGGTGAATGCAGATCTTACATGATAACTCTTGTGGTAATTAAGTCTATGCATATGAATGCATTTATTAGAACATAATCAATTTTATTACTTGAGAAATCAAGTACAAAGTGGATGTAAATGTTGCATGAAACTCTTGTAATGTGGTATTAACTTGTGCATATAGGTGCAAATCGCGAGGTGGGGGTAAAATACCTTTATCTCTAATTAAATGGTTAGTTTGAATAGTGTTGTATGTCGGTTTTCTTGTCTTCTTGATCAGATGAAAGAGATGTGAATTCTATTTTAAATGAACGAGGACTTGACTTGACCTTATATTTTTGGGTAAAATACAAGAATATAACAATGATTCTGTAACTGGGGAATGCCCATAGAACGTAAGAACATGATTTTATATTTCTACCTTTACAATAGATAAATATTAGGAGAGAAGTCGAGTTCAACCATATATTAAAGTTCAAGTGGTTCCTATATTTCACTAATTCAAATTGTAGGTTTGTCTTTTCCTTTCTTTTCAGGACCACATAATGTTTAGCAACATCATCCAAATTGTTCTAGCAAATTGGATTTCTTTACATGGACAATAGAGATTATGAAGGAGGAGACAGTCATGATATGCTCTAAATTAAAGTTGAGGAAGCAGAGATGAAAGCCCAGAAAAATGCTCAGCAGAAGAGATCAATTACTTCCATCATCTTTATACGTCCATGTTGATTTTTGTCTTAAGGCTAATAATTTAATTGTTACATGTACTATTGAATTTTTTAAAACTACAATGTTAATTTTACCATTTTCATTTTTTTGTACCAGTATGTTGAGTCAAATAACCTGATTGTTTTTTCTTGCATTTGAATGACTGAGGTGCCATTGTAAAAGCTCCAATTAATCCAATGCAAGACAAACAGTTAATCTAAGCGAGGAACGGTAATCGATCAAAACTTTACTTATAAATAATAAAATAAGAGAATTGGAGTTGAATAAGAAAATAAAACTAAAATAATCAAGGTTTATATTCTAGTGATGAGTTCGATTTCCCATTCGCCTCCCCTCTCCCCATCCGATCACATTTGATAGAATCATTTTAAAGGATCTACTCATAATTTGACATTAAGCAATTTGAAAAGAGCATTGCAGGAAAACACAGAACAATTACATTATATTTGAAGTAAAATGAAGTACAACAACAACAACGAGATCTAGATTTACTACATAAATTCAAAGCTAGATAAGATCAGCTATATATATGAATTTGCAAAAAAACATTTTGCTCCATCTAGGTAAGTTTCACTTATTACAAATTTTCAATTCCTAATTTAGGTAATTTCCTTAATACCAGAAGTCTACTTGTTTTTATTAGCACACAGATATCAAAACAAACTAATTTTTTTTTTTTTTTTTTGATTTACCCATATTTATTTGTGTGT
Organism: Lycium barbarum; assembly: GCF_019175385.1. Taxonomy (NCBI): domain Eukaryota; kingdom Viridiplantae; phylum Streptophyta; class Magnoliopsida; order Solanales; family Solanaceae; genus Lycium; species Lycium barbarum. The sequence continues at coordinate 134,850,264 of NC_083338.1, read as the reverse complement.
CATATATGCACATGTATACAATGAGAAATGGAGAAGATGAAGAAAACTGTGGGACTAATAAGGAAATAACTTAAAGTTAGAGGAGTGATTTGTAAAATGTTAGTTAGTTACAGCTGTACAAATCAATTAGTTAGATTAGTTAGAAAATATTTTTGTTATATACACTGTACAGTTCACTTTTGATCAATACAATACAACGAGATAATTCTCTCTCTAACTCTCATCTCTCCCAATTTTTCTTTTCAATGTTTTACCTTCTTCATATTTGAATTCTCTTAACATGGTATCAGAGTAGCCGGGTTATTGTAGCTAGCTCAGTGTTAGAATAAGATTGAACTATTAAGAAGTACAGTTTGAAGAACTTTGATGAACTGTATATGTTCGTCTGTTAATCCAGAAGTTGGAAAATGCATTTCAGCCTAAATTTAAGTGAAATTAGGTCTAAGTAACTTCTTACAAATCGAAATATGTTCGAAATTGGGGATTCTAGTGGGATTCAGTTGTTTGTGCATTACAACAACATTTCTAGCAATTTTTTGTTTGTAACCTAGTGAAATCTGCTATACTCGATCAAAGTTATGGCGATTGATGAGGAAATCGATACTAATGCTACCAGAGTCAATGTTCAGAATCAGAACACTCAGAATGATCAACAATCTGAGCAAATTCATCACAATCATCCGCTGTATATCCATCCTTCAGACACTCAAGGTTCGGTTCTAATTTCAGTTTTACTTCAAGGTTCTGAGAATTATTCCCTGTGGAGCAAATCTATGAAATTAGTAATACAAGGCAAAAACAAATTAGGCTTTGTTCTAGGCACCTGTAAAAAAGAAATGTATGATCCTAGCCTACATGATACATAGGACAAGTGTAATGCTATAGTTTTGGGATGGATTATGAACACTGTGGCTAAGAACTTGTATAGTATAGTGATTTATAGTGCTGATGCTCATAAGGTGTGGGAAGACCTTAGAGAGAGGTTTGATAAAGTAGATGCTTCTAGGGCATTCTACCTCCATAAGGAGATTGCTACTTTGACACAAGGGACTGCATCTGTGTCTGTTTATTTTTCTAGGCTTAGGGAGCTATGAGATGAATTGCAAGCAGTAATTCCTCCTCCTTGTTGCACCCGTCCTAAGTCAAAGAAATACATTGAACACTTCCAGCTACAGAGGTTATGGCAGTTTCTCATCAGCCTAAATGAAACCTATGATCATGCTAAGAGCCAAGTACTGATGACCTACACTCTTCCCACCATAAACCAAGCCTATGCTATGGGGTGTTCACGGTTTGGTTAAAAACCGAACCAAACCGATTTTTTCTGGGGTTTGGTTTTTAATTTTAAAAAATCGACGATACTTGGTTTGGTTTTGGTTTTATTAAAAAAAAATCGAGAAAAAATCGAACCGAACCGACAAATTATATATACAAATTTTATAATCATATTTATGTAATTTTAATTTTTATAAATAATTTTAAGTATCTTATATATATATATATATATATATATATATATATATATATATATATATATATATTTATCAATTTTTTTTATTTACCATATCTAAAGAGGTAGTGGACTTTAGGTCATAAGCCCGTTTATTAAAAGAATGAAGCCGTTAATCCAAACTTTTTAAGTGAGAGAGAAATAAGAAAAGATTATTTTAGAAAAACTTAATCTAATCGGCTAAGTCATTATCGTTGCCTCCTTCAATTCTATATTTCAGTACACAAGAGGTAAACCAAAATTATTTTGCTGTAAATGAGTTCCAGTACTTTGTATTTGTTGTTGCTACATAAAAAAGGAACTATCTTTATTTTTCTATAGTTCTTTGTGATTCCACAAGTTGGGTTAATAAGTTATATACTTATTTGATTTACAGTGATTTTAAGACAAGGCAAAAAAATAAATCGAATAGAATGAAACATTTATATTTTGTTAAAGTATTGGACGTAACTACGTAAGGTTATAATTTTAGTTTCTTTATACAAATTCCTTCTAGTTATATAAAGAACAATGTTTGAATTCTCTTGCCTTTAACATGCTCATGTTGCCAATTGCCATGCAGTTATTTTAATGATTTTGGGTTTACCAAGAATACTAACTTTCACAAACTCTACATAAAATATTATTGCAGTACAATTCATATTGCATTGTGTTTTAATGTTTTGCTTCTTCTTTTCCAGATGGAGACAATACTACTACAGTAGAGGTTGAAGATCTTGAGATGACTGTAAAACACACTCTAAATACGCCAGCACCAGCGATACCTCGGGTACATGGTAAAACTCTTAATACTTCTACTGCGTGCAATCCTCCTAAAAACAAAAAATAACTACTACTTGTGGTCAAGACCCTAACCATGGAGGGAGTGGTAGGAAAACATTTGAAATTTGGGATCATTTTACAAAAAATATTGATAAAAAGGGTGACAAAATGGCTGAACCGAGGGCAAAATGCAAGTACTGCAGCAAAGACTTTGCTTGCCCTAGTAAGAATGGGACTTCTAACCTATGGGCACATTTAAATACTCGGTGCGACAAATCCCCTTTCAAATTTGTTGATAGGACGCAGTCAACACTAAAAGTTAACACTATTAAAGGAGGGGAAAAAACAGCTTTGGAGAGGGTTGTTTATAATATTGCTGAGGTTAGGAGGGTCATTGCTGAGTTTGTTATTCTTGATGAACAACCATTTAAAGTTGTTGAGGGGGAAGGTTTTAAAAGATTAATGAGGGTTGTTTTGCCTAATTATGAGTTACCTTCTCGCATCACTGTTGCTTACCTTCTCGCATCACTATTGCTAGGTTGTGTTTGCAGATTTATCAAGAAGAGAAAGAAAAGCTTAAGAGGCTTATTAAAGGCCAACACGTGTGTCTTACTAGTGATACGTGGACATCAATACAAAATTTGACTTATATGGTCATTACTGCCCATTGGATTGATGATGATTGGATTTTGCAAAAGAAAATTCTTAACTTTTTTCAAACACCAGATCATAAGGGTGAGACAATTGCTAAAGGAATTGAGGCTTGTTTGATAGATTGGGAGATTGATAACCTATTCGCAATGACGCTAGATAATGCTACAGCTAACGATGCTGCAATCAAGCACTTGAAAGGGAGAATTAATCATTGGAAAGGTGTCATTCTGGGGAATGAGTTTTTACATGTTAGGTGTAACGCTCATATTCTAAATTTGATTGTAAAAGAAGGGTTGAGTGAACAAAATGAGTCTATATCTCGGGTAAGGATTGCTGTGAAATATGTTAAGTCTTCTCCTGCAAAATCTGATTCCTTTAAGTCATATGTTGAGAAGGTCAAACTAGACACTCATGGCCTTTTGAGTTTGGATGTTGAGACAAGGTGGAACTCAACATATTTGATGTTAGATACAACTCTAAAATTTGAAAAGGCCTTTTCAAGAATGTATGATGATGACCATAAGTACTTCAAATATTGTCTAGATTTGAGGGAAACAGCAACACATCCATCTTCTGATGATTGGCAAAATGTGAAAGTGTTTATTTTCTTGAAATTTTCTACCAAATCACTTTGAAATTTTAAGGAACTTTACATGTTACTTCTAATTCTTTCTTCCATGAGATCTTCAATCTTCAAAGCTATATTGTCAAATATTCTAACAGTGATGATTCTCTGTTGACTAATATGGCTAAGAAGATGAAAATAAAGTTTGATAAATATTGGGGCAATTTTGAGGATATAAACATGTTGTTATTTACTGCTATTGTGCTGGATCCTCGATATAAATTGAAGTATGTGAAGTACCTTTTTGACAAATATTATGATCCTTTGGATGGAATAGAGAGGTCTACTAAAGTGATGGATGCGTTATCTCATTTGTATAATCACTATAAGAATTCTCTTTCTGGAATTTCAAGTGGAAATATTGGAGATCAAATTAGTGTGACGAGTCAAAGTGCTGCAATACATTAGGGGTGTTCATGGTTCGGTTTGGGTCGGTTATTGATTAAAACCATAACCAAACCAATTTAGTCGGTTTTTAAATGTCTAAAACCATAACCAAACCAAATAAAATAATAACCACCGGTTTGGTTATTGTCGGTTTGGTTCGATTTTTCGGTTTATGACTAGCAGCCATGAGACTTATTAGTAAAACATTAAAAAGTTGTAAAAACATGTCTTTTTTTTTTGTTCAAACGATAACTTTTATGTATAGTTTAAGATGGAACATACATCATAGAAATATTTTCACTATTAGTAATAGTGTAGTACTCAAGCTACCCAAAGTTGCTAAACTATTACATATAGAGCTAAAAACTAACTTAGTAGTGGCTGCACCATTTTTGTCATCTTAATACACATACCTGAAAATAAAGTAGAGCATAGGAGCTTTTAGTTATTGTTACAAACATATATATTAATTAAACATAAAGACTACCTAAAATGAAAAAATATGAAATAAAAAAACTTTGTGTAATGATCCCAAACTTTGGGGCAGTACTTGCATTTTGCCCTCAATTCTCCCATTTTATTAAAAAAAAAATTGTGTAATGATCCCAAACTTCAGATGTTTTCTATCATTATCCCCAAGGCTAGAGTCTCGACTACAAGGAGTTGTTCTTTTCTGTTTTTTAGGAGGATTACCCACGGAAGAAGTATTAGGGCATTACCATGTGCTTGAGTTGCAGCAAATGCTGATGTTACTGAAGTATCTTCTATAAGAACCTTCAAATCTACAACTCTATCCTTTTCATATGAAAAATATTAGAAGTTTAGGACTCATTCAGACAAGAAAAAAGAAAGGTATAAATTCGAAAAAAAAAGAAGAAACAACCTAAAATCAAGTGGCTGAGAAAGAAAGGCTAAAAATTTAAGTTAAAGACATTAGACTCTAACGTGAGCTTCTGTAAGTAGGTTTACACTTAACACTTAAAGAGTTAAAAGATTTAAAGACATGGGCTTGGACATATTCTTAAAAACACGGGCCTTAAACAATCATGTGAAATAAGTAGACCAAAAATCAAATTAATGATTAAAAAGTATAAAATATTTATAATTATTTATGAAAAACTAATATTATACATATAAATAATTATAAAATTTATGTGTATAATTTATCGATTTGGTTCGGTTATTTTTTAATAGAACCACAACCACACCAAATATTTTTAGTTTTTAAAATTTAAAACCAAATCAAACCAAACCAAACCAAATGTCAGTTTTTTTATTCGATTTGGTTAAATTTTTTATTTGGTTTTGGTTTTAATCAAAACCGTGAACAGCCCTACAATACATGATTGTGATGTGAAATCACAATGGGCAAAATTTCTTGAACATGAGGTTAATGTTGATAATAAATCTGATCTTGAGAAGTATTTGATGGATGATTTGGAGAAGACTAAGGATTTAAATATCTTAGTTTGGTGGAAAGCTTCATTCGAGATATATCCAATTGCCTCTAAGATTGCAAGAGATGTGTTAGCTATTCCTATTTCTATCGTTGCATCGGAATCAACTTTTAGCACTGGTGGTCGAATTCTTGACTGTTACCGAAGTTCTTTATCGACAAAGAAGGCTGAAGCTCTTGTTTGTAGTCAACAATGGTTGCGGTCAACTTCTAAAGAATGCAAATTTGAAGATCTTTTAGAAGAAATTCAAAAACTTGAGATAGTTGAAAAAGGTAACTTTAGATGGTTAACTTTGGGAATACTTTTATATTTCATCATTTAATGTCTAATATGATAAAAAAAAAATCAGAATATTCAGGCACTGCTTTGAGCATTGAATAATTCAGAAACTCGATTAAGGAGGATGATGAAATAGTGTGACCGTGTTCTGGATTATCTGGTTATAGTTTAAGTTTAAATATTGCTTTCAAATGGAGTGAAGCAAATTACAAGAATATGTTAGCTTTAAGGTTTTTATTATTTTTTATCTTAGTTCAACAAATGCATCCAAATTTAATTGGTTAATAAGTGAGTTGCAGGGAATGAGTTGGTCTTTGTGTTTAGCCAAGTATTTTTGCATACAGTGGTTCTTTTTCTAGTTTGCCAAGATTTTTAACTAAAAAATGTACTACTACTGTTCCACATTAGTCAAGGTAATATATTTCCTCCTTGTCAAACTGATTTTGAAGTACCATATTCATGTTTTGGCTAAAAAATTTCAATGGTTATAATTTTTGTTTGCTAATCAGAAAGCCTGTGCGTTTAAAAAAAAAAAAAAATTCTGCAGGCTTTGTTTATTTGCTTATCTTGAGCAAGCTTACTTGCTCACACTTATTTGCTGGTATTTCAAAATAGTAGTAAATTAAAGAATTGGTAATTCTGGTTTGGACTTGTTATGATATAGTTGTAAAAGAATACACATTTATGTATGATTAAAAACCGTAAAATTGAACCAAACCGATGGATATTTATTACATTTGGTTTGGTTTGGTTTTTAATAATGAAAAACCCGATTATATTGGTTTGGTTTTGGTTTTAACCTAAAACCGACACAAATCGACCCGTGAACACCCCTAGCTATGATTGTGAATGTGGAGAGTCAAAGAAGGATTAGACACAACCATGGTTCAGGACTGATCAATGATGCAGGTGATACTAATGCCCTTATGACCAACAGAGTCCTACCTAGTGATCCTATTGCTTGTATGTCCAACGGAGGTGGTCAAGGTTGAACCTGTTGCAAATGTTGCAAGGTTGAATTCAAATGCTAGTTTATCAGGCAACATATCAGGCACATCTGCTACAGCAAGTAAAGAGACCTATTTTGCTTTCTGTCTAAGTTAGTTGAGTCTAACTGGATAGTTGACACTAGTGGCTCTAATCACGTGGTGCACAATATTAATCTACTCAAAAGGCTTAAGGTGTTGGATGTGAAAGATAAGAACAAAGTAAACTTACTAAATGGAAAGCAAGTAGACATAAGTCATATTGGTGATGCTTCTATTCTGCAGGATAAACTATTCAAAATGTCATGTATATACTAGAATTCAAATATAATCTTCTCTCAGTATCAAAAATAACCAGGGCCCTAGTGTGAGGACCCACAGCTGGGCGCTAACCATACTGTGAACCCTTGGGTACAGCTGGGCGCTAACCATACTGACCCCATGAACATGATCTGCATGACATGACATACTCAGGTATTGTAGCAGTGAAATCACAACAATTCGCTACGCGCTGCAGCACTTCGAACCCGTGACCTCAGGCCTTTTGTTCTCCCGAAGGAAACGACTTTCACCAATTGAGCTCCACCCATGGCTCAACTGGTGAAAGTCGTTTCCTTCGGGAGAACAAAAGGCCTGAGGTCACGGGTTCGAAGTGCTGCAGCGCGTAGCGAATTGTTGTGATTTCACTGCTACAATACCTGAGTATGTCATGTCATGCAGATCATGTTCATGGGGTCAGTATGGTTAGCGCCCAGCTGTACCCAAGGGTTCACAGTATGGTTAGCGCCCAGCTGTGGGTCCTCACACCTAGGATGTCTTGTGGCATTTTTCCCTGATTTCTGTGTCTTTTGGGACATCTCAAGTGGGAAGGTGCTAGGGATTGGTAGAGAGGATGATGGCCTCTACATCCTACAAGCGAATAATGGTGGTCTACCTAAGGAGAAGCAAGTGCAGTATACAAGTGTCCCTTCAACTTCTGTACAATTTTCTGAGCATTTTACTTCTAATAATGTCAATATTAGTAGCATGATGGCTGAGAATAAAATGTGTGATATTTCTCTGTGGCATAGGAGACTAGGTCATGCTCCACTCAAGGTGTTAGCTCAGATTACTTTGTTACCTAGTATGACACATAAGGATAATCACTGTACTATTTGTCCTATTGCAAAGCAATCAAGATTGTCATTCCCTACTAGCATAACTCAATCTAAATGTGTTTTTGACTTGGTACATGCTGATGTGTGGGGTCCTTATACAATGCCAACTTATGATGGTAAAAGATACTTTTTGACTTTGGTTGACAACTACTCTAAATTCATTTGGATCTTTTTAATGACTACTAAAGCAGACACTGTTGTTCTTATTAGAAACTTTCTTCTTATGATAAGAACTCAGTTTGACTATGGTATTAAGTGCTTAAAAATTGACAATGGGACTGAGTTCCTAAATGAACAGGTTAGTTCCTTACTAAAGGATTATGGCATGCTCCATCAGAGCTCTTGTGTTTGTACTCCTCAGCAGAATGGGTGGTGGAAAGAAGACATAGAACTATCTTTGACATGGCAAGAGCCTTGAGATTTCAGGCTCATATGCCCTTGAAATTTTGGGGTCATTGTGTCTCTACTGCTGTTTACTTGCTTAATAGGTTACCTAGTTCAGTTTTGGGTGGTCAATCCCCTTATGAAATATTGTTTCATACTCCTCCATCTCTAGAACATTTAAGAATGTTTGGTAGCCTGTGTTATGCCTCTAAGGTCAAAAAGACTGATAAGTTTAGTCCAAGGGCAGTTCCTTCTATTCTTCTTGGTTATTCTTCTTCTCAGAAGGGCTACATTCTTTTTTACTTAAGTTCTCATGATGTCTTTGTTAGTAGAGATACTGTTGTCAAAGAAAATATTTTCCCTTTCAAAACTCCTCACTATGATGTCTCTCCTCTCTTTCTTGTTTTATCCCTAACTCCTGATGATGCCTATGATCCTCCTCAAAATCCAACATCTATAGTGATGCCTTCTCCACCTGAGGCTACTGTTCCTACAGATGTCCAAGTTGATCTTTTGCCTGAGCCTGCGTCTATCCTTGATTCACCATCTGTTCCTCCTGTTGATGTCAGAAAATCATCTAAATCCACCAAAATTCCTGCCTGGATGGCTGACTATATCATTCCCTCTAAACCTATTACCTCTGCTCACTCTCTAGGCAATTTTGTCTCCTATGATCATATCTCTTCTCAGCATAGGGCATCTTTGACTGCATTCTCTGCTATTATTGAGCCAAGGTCTTTTGCTGAAGCTAGTAAGGATCCATTTTGGATTAAAGCCATGGAAGCTGAACTTGCTGCATTGGAAGACAATCATACACGGTCTCTAGTCGACTTACCCTCTGATAAGCAACCCATTGGTTGTAAATGGATGTTCAAAGTCAAGTATAAGTCCTCAAGAGAGGTATAAAGGTACAAGGTCAGGCTAGTGGCCAAGGGCTATTGCCAACAAGAGGGGTTGGACTATTCTGAGACATTCTCACCTGTAGCTAAGATAGTGATTGTAAGGTCTATTGTTGCTTTAGCTGCTTCTTCTGAGTGGTATGTGGTCCAGATGGATGTTCATAATGCTTTTCTTTAAGGTGACTTCGTGGAGGATGTGTCCATGCACATTCCTGATGGCTTTGCAAGCCGGGAGTCACAGAGGAAAGTGTGCAAACTTCACAAGTCATTATATGGCCTCAAACAGGCTCCTAGACAATGGAACCTGAAGTTAACTGAAGCTCTAACAGATATGGGATTTGTGCAGTCTCACTGTGACTATTCCTTATTCACTCAACAGAAGGAAGGTAGTATTTTGATTGTTCTGGTTTATGTAGATGATCTGCTGGTGATTGGAAGCAATCTTAGACTAATTGAACAAGTGAGACAAGATCTTCAAACTAGGTTCAAAATGAAAGATTTGGGTGAATTAAAATACTTCCTAGGCACTGAATTTGCTAGGTCTGAAAAGGGGATTCACATATGCCAAAGGAAATATGCTCTTGAACTAGTCTTAGAAATGAGGTTGAATGACTGCAAGCCATCTGGTACACCACTTGAATTCAATCATAAGATCACTTCAGTTGAGTGTGACACTTTGTTTCAACCTGAAGTAGCTGAATGTGATACAATATTGTCTGATAAAAGCAACTATCAAAGGATTGTTGGTAGGCTGCTATACCTGACCATGACCAGGTCTGATCTGGAATTTGTGGTGCAGGTCCTTAGTCAACATATGCATGCTCATAAGTCTTCTCACATGGAAGCTGCTAAGAGGGTGGTTAGATACATTAAAGGAGTTGTTGGCCTTGGTTTGTTCATGCTTACAGCTAGCAGTACGAAGTTGACTACATATTGTGACTTTGATTGGGGCTCATGTGTTGAAACAAGAAAGTCAGTTACAGGGTATGTGGTGAAATTTAGAGATGCCTTAATATCCTGGAACTCTAAGAAGCAACATACAGTGTCCAAGAGCTAAGCATAGGCTGAATTCAGAAGCATGGCTTCTACTGTGGCCGAGATAACTTGGTTAAATGGTTTGTTCAAAGAACTGGGCAGAAATTTGGAGTTACCAATAACTCTATTTTGTGATAGCAAAGCTGCTATACAAATTGCAGCTCATCCCATCTTTCATGAAAGGACTAAACATATTGACATAGATTGTCATTTTTTCAGGGAGAAAATTCAAGAAGGATTGATTCAGACTCAACACCTTGGAACCAAAGAACAACTAGCAGACCTACTCACTAAGGCTCTATGCAAACCACAACATGAATATTTAGTATGCAAGCTGGGAATGAAGAACCTGTTCTCATCCATCAGCTTGAGAGGAAGTGAAGAAGACTGTGGGACTAGTGAGAAAATAACTTAAAGTTAGAGGAGTGAGTTGTAAAATGTTAGTTAGTTACAACTGTACAAATCAGTTAGTTAGATTAGTTAGAAGGATATTTTTGTTATATACACTATACAGTTCACTTTTGATCAATACAATACAATGAGATAATTCTCTCTTTCTCATCTCTCTCAATTCTTCTCTTCAATGTTTTCCTTCGTCATATCTAAATTCTCTTAACAAAAGAGCCGAATACGATACATAAAATTATAAATAGTAGTTATATAATTGATCTTTCGCATGGCGGGGGCGGGGTTAGGGGTGGGGCTTGTGGAGCATCGAGTATCAAGCAAACAACATGTATAGAAGGACAACATATAACAAAGGAAATGCTCCTTGATACTAGTAAATAATTTTATATAAATGCTTACTTTTATTTTTTAAGAATAACAGCGAACAACATCCATGAGCCTAAAATATCTTAGTTTTAAACTGTTTTTTGACTTCTAATAGAACCTTTTAAACTAGACCTGGAGGTGATATCTCATTTGACTCATAGATTTTTGTAATCCATCTTCAAGAGTAAGGACAAAGCGATGATTCCTGTTAGTTAGAAACAGGAGTTGAAGGAGATTTAATTGGATCAAAACCTTTAGGAACAGATCTCTTGATATCAAATTCATCATTTCTCTATATTTGAGAAAACTGGAGTTGGAGGAGGTTCTTGTTCATTTGGACCATTAGGAACACGTCTCTTGATATCAAATTCATACAATTTCTCAATATTTGACGGATGTTGTTTGTAAAATGGAGTTGGAGGAGGTTCTTGTGGATCAGGACCTTTAGGAACACGTATTTTGATATCAAGCTCATACAATTTCTTTGTATTGGAGAAAATTGGAGTTAGAGGAGGTTCTTGTTCATTTGGACCATTAGGAACACGTCTTTTGATCTCAAACTCATACAATTTCTCAATATTTGATGGATGTTTTTTGAAAAATGTAGTTGGAGGAGGTTCTTGTGCATCAGGACCTTTAGGAACAAGTCGCTCAATCGAAGCACAATAGCAAGATGTAAAAGATAACATAAGGCTGATAATTCCAAGCAAGGTTGCTTTGGCAAGCTCCATTTTCTATAGGATGCTTTAGCTTTAGAAAGAGTATATCAATATTTCTACACTTCTTATATAGGAGTAGACCTCACCTGATGGGATTATACTAGATATATTATTGTTGTTGTTCTTATATTGGAGTTTTATCGGACTTGTTTGCAGCTTCTATTAAAAAATTCAAGGTAGTAGATTGTCAAATCTACTGAAATGGAATTAAAATAATTTAGTTAAGCTCTGCTTTCTAAAGGAAAGTTTGGCCTCACATTTAGTTTATCATTTTTAGGACTTCTGTTGGCCTTATTTGCAAATTCAATCAATAAATTTACAGAAAAGAACTTAATGATAATAAACTCTTTACCTTAAAATGTTGAAGTTAAGTCATATCATGACTAGATTTCTTTTTGTGTTTTAAGAAGTAATTAGCCTAACCAAAACCACGTGTTCATATGGAAACAAGAAAAAAAAACATTAACTCGTTGACCAAGTTTGATTATGTAAGCCTCATTTGCAAATTCAATCAATAAATATACAGAAAAGAACTTAATGATAATAAACTCTTTACCTTAAAATGTTGAAGCTAAGTCATATCCTGACTAGATTTCTCTTTGTGTTTTAAGAAGTAATTAGCCTAACCAAAACCACGTGTTCATATGGAAACGAGAAAAAAAAAACATTAACTCATTGACCAAATCTGAATATCTGATTATGTAAGCCTCATTTGCAAATTCAATCAATAAATTTACAGAAAAGAACTTAATGATAATAATCACTTTACCTTAATATCTTGAATTTAAATCATATCATGACTAGATTTCTTTTTGTGTTTTCAAAAGTAATTAGCTTAACTAAAACCACATGTTCATATAGAAAGGGGAAAACATATTAACTCATTGACCAATTTTGATAACGTAAGGAACAGCAACTTTAGTTTCTCGAACTTATCTTTGATGCACGCTGAATATTGGTAAAAAGTATAATAAATTGATTATTCTATATACGCAGGATGAATAACATAATTCAATTCATTATGAGTTTGATTGCTCAACCTTCGTTTTTGCCTGATAAGGTTTATGATTCGATGCACAATGAATTTTTTGGGCTCATATCAACGACGAGTATATGAAACTCCTGGTTACACATTCCTAATATTTACCTCATTAATCAAAATTTATTTGACTTTTTACATTATCATATTTGCCGGAAGAACTAATTTTTGATTAATGATGCAACTTGAGAAGATGGTCTCCTGTACAGTTTTGTTAAGACTGTTGTTCCTGCAGTGTTTTAGATTCCAGCCAGGGGCGAAGCTAGCATAGTATTCGGGGGTTCGGCCGAACCCAGTAACTTTGGTCTAAATCATGTATTTGTCTTGAAAATTTCATTGAAGATGTATAAATTGTAAATTTAGAACCCAGTAACTTAAACGAATTAGAATCCCGAACCCACAAGCCTCGAATCCTGGCTCTGCCTCTGATTCCAGCATGTACAAAATGTCTTGGTTGCTTCCCCCAATCCTTTTAATTTCTCATCATTTTAGATATTATAAGGAACAATAAGAAAACAGTCAAATCTCTTAACTTTCTAGGTTTGCTGGCGGGGGTGAATTATAGGGTGAGATATGGGCCACGTGATTCCATGATTTTTCTGCAAAATTAGATATTTTATGTACATATTTTCTAACATTAGTATAATATTAATTGTTGGTAGATTGACACTCATGTCCTAAAAAGGCTTCGTGGTGCACTTGGTTTAATGTTGAGTTGCTGTACCAAGAGAAATAAGGATCAATTTCTACTTAATATAATTTTTTCTCCTTTTTTCTTAGTAGTGCACCCATGTATTAAAAATCTTAAATTCGTCTCTGAATATGCTGGGGATGGAGATACTTTTTCCCTGTGTTTACTTGCCACATGCTTGGGATATTATTTTCTTACTTCAAAATGTGCCAAAAGGATGGGTCAGCCACGGTGAGATTGCGGATTTAGGGTAATTCTTAAAAAATTGTTAGAGATAGGGTAAATATCAGAGGTGAATTTATGCTTAAAATTTGATTCACGTGAACACATAATCACTCGCCTAAACTCAATATATTATGTGTATAATTCTGAAAACATATTTAATATTAACTGAAGGAACACATGGTTACTAGTCTGAGTGGGGCACTAGTTAGGGACTATGTTTATTTCCTCAAGGTCTTGGGATTGAACCCGAGCTCTTGTGCATTTTTATTTTTTTGCTTTTATTTTCTAAAGCAGCCTTTTAACTTTCATTTTTATATTATTCTAAATCTTTTTTTTTTCTATAATTCTAATTACTCAAAAGTAAAAAGTATGTTTTTTTATATTACATCTAATGCCTTTTTTTCCCCTTTACTTCTAATTACCCCAAGTTTGCGACAAAAGAAATTAAAAAAAAAAAAACCATAGGAGCTAAGCTGCAACGAACCAAAGACAAAAGAATCAAAAAAATTCCATAGCTAATAGTGAACTCATCCTCATAAAATTCTGAATTCACCTCTGGTAAATATGATTGGATAATATAACGGCGGGAATAGATTTAGCCGGATAGCATAACAAAGGATAGATAATTAAATTTCCCTTTTTGCGTTGCTTCTTCAATTTCAAAATAAGTGGTGTTTTTGTCTTTTCATTATGTTTCAAAATAAGTGATATTTTACAAAATCAAGAAAATATTAATTTTTTTTTTAAAAAATAAAGTAGAGTTTCGCAAAATCAAGAAATTATTAAAAAAAAATCAAGAGAATTAATTAAAAATAAATTAATAAAACACTTCTTACAAGTAATTTTGTTAAGGGGCCATTTATTTTGAAAATAAGGGAGTAAATATTTCAAAACGGTACGAGCCAACCAAAAGAGTGATGCCCATTTATGTAGAGTCCGTACCAACACTCCCATTAAAATTCAAACTTGAAGAAAATTTATTTACACTATTAGTGTGCCAACTCTTAGCTGTGCTCTTGAATGGCTTCTCTTCAATGGATTTTGGTTCTCTTCTTAGCCATTATTAGGGTTGAAGCGATAGGGGTGAACTGGGGCACATCAGCCTCACATCCATTGCCACCATCTAAAGTAGTGGAGCTGTTGAAAGCCAACAATATCAACAAAGTGAAGTTATTTGACACTAACTCAGAAATCCTGGAGGCTCTATCAGGTTCAAACATTGATGTGACAGTAGGCATTCCAAACACCATGCTTCGTAGTTTGAATTCTTCCTTGAAGTCTGCTCACAGTTGGGTCCATAATAATCTCACCCGCTACTTTTCTAATGGAGCCCGAATACAGTATGTTACAATTACCCTTTAATTTTCTTGTTTCCCTTCTAGGTTGCATATTTTGTATTTCGTAGTATTACTCTCGTAGTTTCTTGTCCTTCGATTTCTGCTGTTTCCTCTTTTTAGACTGCTCTTATCATGCTTTTTATAGTATTTTGCCATGGCTTATACGTTTCTGTTATTCCTTTTATTGTACTGCTTGAATTGCGTGTCATTGTGCTGAGGGTCGACCGGAAACAACCTCTCTATCTCCCAAGGTAGGGATAAGGTCTGTGTACACTCTATCCTCCCCGACCCCACTTTGTGGGATTTCACTGGTGCGTGTTGTTGTATCTGTTCATTTTATATGAAGGTGTTTGATCAAATACTCTTCTGACGTATGCATTATTACTAGTGCTAGTGTAAGGCAGTTTGAATTAGTAGTTGAAAAACTAGTTTGATAAGAGAAACATAATTGGAATAGTTAAATGAATTGACTTCCTTTGTGACTAGGAGTGGGAAATGGGTGGGTTGGATCGGAAATGGGCTGGTCGAAAACGGGTTAAACAAAAAACGGATAAGATATCCACCCATATTTAACAACAACAACATACCCAGTGAAATCCCACAAAGTGGGGTCTGTGGATGGTAGAGTGTACCCAGACCTTATCCCTACATTGTAGCATACACAGACCTTAGCACTGCCCATATTAGATACGGATAAAAAATGGGTTAACCGACGAATGACATGGATATCCATGACTTCAGAAATAGTTAGGTGAGAAGACAGGCTAAAAGCCAAAATAAGAAACCAATAACTCATTAAAAATAACTAGCAGACAAATGGGTATTGATAATATGGATATCCATATTATCCATCTGGATATACATTTTATTAGTGGATAATATGGATAACTTCCATATTTGATCCATTTTTAAAAAGTTGGTTATCCAACCCATATCTAACCATATCTAATGGGTCAGATTGGATGGTTACTTGTTTTTTTTAACCATTTTGCTAGCTCTATTTGTGACCTATGTATCTGAATATTGGAAGTTAAGCAGAGCAACATAATTTACAGGGTGGTGTCAAACATTTTAGAATGGAAAGAGTGTCGTATAAATTGCAATAGAAGGAATCTTTTTGTATTTACAATTAATTACCTGTTCTTCCTGTTATTTTAGTTTCTTATGCGATCCTAGATATCATGCTTTGAATGTGAAAGTGATTTGAGGTGAGAGTTGCTTAAGACCTCAGGCATGTTCCGTAAAAAACACTTACGCAACATGTCTGAACTATGTTGCAGCTGGCATTAATTTTGAACAATCATATTGATGCTTACTGAACAAATAGCAAAATATTAACTTATGAGTAGTAAGGTACTAGGGATTGAGGTGCGGCTGGCATTAATTTTGAACAATCATATTGATGCTTACTGAACAAATAGCAAAATATTAACTTATGAGTAGTAAGGTACTAGGGATTGAGGCGTAGTAGTAGTTTGTTTGTACAATTATGCTGGAAGTATATTGTCAAATTGTCATAATGTAATGGCTTCAGAGAAACGTGGAGGTCTTCCTCTGAATAAAGAAGGGTGGAAATTGCCATTGCATCTTTTCCCACAAAGACTCCACATCGCAGGTGGCAAACATTTTTTTCCCACAGGGTAATAGAATTCATACAGGGCAAATATGATAGTGCAGTCAAGAGCTTGTGGACCAGAATTTTTTAGTGGACTCTGAGCCACTGGTTGCTGTTAATTGATGAAAGATGTTCAATTTGATTTTGGCCTTTGACATGTCATACTGACAGATACAAGACTACTTGCTTCTTTACTACTTGCATACAGCATCAACATGAATTCTTATAGGCTGTCAATCCTTCACAAAGTACTAAACGTTAGCAATCTTGTTATGGGAAACTTAATTCAAGAGCATGTCAAGTTTAGAAATCATTAGAGCTTCAGATCATTTCTCTGAGTCCAGCTGATGTCTTGTTTTGCCTTATTTAGTTTTCAGATCCTGCATAGTAGTCAACATAAAGTTCATACAATACTTTAAAGTAAACATGTGATGTTTTGTGGGTATATAACTGGATGCTCACCCGATGCTAGTATGAACTATACTTTCTTGTAGACTTTTTGTTTGATCCCCTGCCTCACCCCTCCAGTGGACTGCTTCGTTGTTAATTCATTTTTCCATTACTTCTATGGAGGGGTTGCTAACCCAAGTTACAAACTAATTCTGGAAACGAAAAAGAAGAGCATAAAAAGAGACAGAAGAGATGAAATCAAAAATTTCTCCATGACTTTCTTATCTCAGTATATGGAATCTGTATTGATCCAACTCCTTTATCTGTTTAACTGGTTATTAACTCTAAATAATATATTATTGTACAAGCTCAAGCTCAAGCTCCTAGATTAATGAAACCTACAACAAGTTTCAAGCTTCATTTTGTAGATGCTAAAGATTATCAAGCCGTAGTAGCATTATACACATTCTGCTGCTTGTGTGCAACCATTTGTTGTGAAGGCAATTTACTCAATTAGTATTTAGTTAATGCTGGAGGAGCTTCTATAAAATTTCTTCACCAGACAAGTTTAATACATGGAAGAGAGAATTAGTTTTTTCGTAGTATTCTTAAGCTTCCTCGACAGACGAAAATGCTTCAAGTCCCAAATTATGAGTTATGTGCTTATGAAGTAGATAACGCTAATCTGCTTGATGGATGTTCTGTGTAGCGGCATGTAATAATTGGTTGTGCAGGCTACAAATGGAAGCAATTGATGCTTTAATCATTCAATTGGCTTAGCTCATGATTGCTGTTATGCTTACAAAAGTAGGGCTTTCTTTGGTTTTACCTACTATGCAGAACAATGTTTGCAAAATTTTGTTTATAAATTTTGTTGCAATTGAGAAATCATCGTAAACTTGAAGAAGCGAGTGTGACATGAATGGTCATGTGGCTCATTGAAGTACATATTAACCCAGACCTCAGAAGCAAGGGGTTGACAAATAAAAGTGTCATTCCGTTGCAAATAAAACTAGAATTTACTCTTTTGACACTGTGCAATGCAGTTTCTTGGCCGTAATGACGAAATTATAACTGATTTTTTTATTCTCAGATAGCATTCCATATCTGTTGCCATAATATCCTTTGAAAAATCCAAGATTGAGAATTTTTCTCTTAAACTGCACTTTATATGTTCACACACTTTGTAAGGTACATTGCCATTGGAGATGAACCATTCAATCAAATTCATGGTGAGCAGTTCCTTCCTTTTGTTGTTGGAGCAGCTGAGAATATCGAAGCTGCATTGACCAAAGCTAAGCTGGCTGGGAGGGTGAAACTAGTTGTTCCATGCAGTTTTGATGCCTTCCAGTCAGAATCTGGCTCACCGTCAAAGGGACATTTCAGAGCAGATGTAAATAGAACAATGGCTGAACTCCTCAGATTTCTTAGCAAACACCAGTCTCCTTTCTTTGTTAATATTTCACCCTTCTTCAGTTATCGTAATAACAAGAACATTTCCCTCGACTTTGCTCTCTTCAAAGAAACTGCACGCCCTCATAAAGACAATCGCAGAACCTACAAGAACAGCTTTGACTTGAGTTATGATACCCTTATTTCAGCTTTATCCTCTGTTGGCTTTGATAAGATGGATATAGTCATTGGGCAGATTGGTTGGCCAACAGATGGAGCTGCCGATGCTACCTCATTCAATGCTCAGGTTTTCATGAAAGGCCTCGTGGACCATCTTCATAGCAGAGCAGGAACACCTTTAAGGCCTAAAGAACCACCAACAGAGACCTTTATCTATAGCCTTTTTGATGAAGATCAAAGAAACTTAACCTCTGGAAATTTTGAAAGACACTGGGGTCTGTTTACATTTGATGGCCAGGCCAAATACCAACTTGATTTGGGGCAAGGCTTAAGAAATCTACGAAATGCCCAAAATGTCCACTACCTTTCTTCCAAATGGTGTGTTGTGAATAACAATCAAAACTTGTCCAACGCAACTGCACGGGCTTTGGAGGCGTGTTCTTCTGCTGATTGCAGTGTACTGTCACCTGGAGGTTCTTGTTTTAACCTCAGTTGGCCTGGGAATATTTCTTATGCGTTTAATAGCTACTATCAACAACATGATCAAAGGGCGGATAGTTGTGATTTTGGTGGCTTGGGCTTGATTACCACCGTTAATCCCTCAGTGGGTACTTGCAGATTTATTGTTCAACTAGGCACATCCAATTCAGCTCTCCATCAGAAATTCACTATGATCACCATAGCAACCATTTTGTTATGGCTAGTTGGTGGAGGACTTTGATGGACTTGGCCACTGGTTAAAGTCTTTTTTCATGGCAAAGGGAATCACTGTTAATCTCATTCAAAACAGCGTGTTTATCCTGTATCTATCACTTTTTTTTTTTTTTTTTGGACTTGTTCAATTCAGTCTCAATTTCATGTAAAGGTCGTTTAAATGAGGCTTACTTGAAAATTTGTAGAATTATGTCTGGATATTATCATGCTGGATGAGGTTTCTGCTTTAATTTGATTCTTGATTCTCAATGGTGTATACCATTCTGCCAACTTTTTCTTTGTTCAGATTGTTGTGTTCTAGTATATCTTCTGCCCTTGCTTTCATTAATGCTCTTCTTATTTTGTTGGGTTGGGGAGGGGGGGGGGGGGGGGGTTACTCTGAACCAGCTGATTTTTTTTGTGTGCGCGCAAATGATAGCTATTATATTAGATTTAGCAAAAGTGAGTACAGGGAGTCGAGGAGCTCCTGGTTTTGTATGCTACCTAAACTATAAGGGGTTGTTTAGTTGGGAAACAAGTTATCCCAGGATTACTTATCCTGAGATTAGTTATCCCACCCTCCCACGGGGATAAAATAATACTACAATTCCGGGATAAGTTATACCGCGATTTTATCCCAACCAAACGTGGGATAAACTCATGTCAAATTTAATACTGGGATTATTTATCCCTTATCCCTCGTACCAAACAAGCCCTAAGAGTCAAGTACATTTTGGGAAACCCGGTGTTGTGATAAGGTAAAAAAACTACAGCTTGGTGCCGAATTAATTCTTTGTTCAGATTGTTGTGTTCTAGTATATCTTTTGCCCTTGGCTTCATCAGTGCTCATACGATGGTGGGGGGTTACCAGTAAACTCTGAACCAGCTGAATCTCGATTGAATGTTGCTGCTTTAACCTCCATGATTCTTGGCTAGTGAGTCAAAATTCTATTTAACCTAATCGCTGGAAGTCTACGTAAGTTGCAATTACAAAGTTAACTGTGATGACAAAAGGCTTTGCTAGAGTTACAGCATGACTTGATGATTTGACTCTAGATGTACCAGATGCTGAAAAACAATTTAAAGTTTATGTTGAAAGGGCTGAGTCTGAGGGATGGTCAGATTCCATTTTTAGTTTCAACAGACTTGGACTTTCCATGGAAAATGGCTTTTGCTGAATGATTTCGAGGTACATTCTATTCTTTCAGTTACTTGAGCACAACTCCAGTCATGTCCTGTTGATCAATATTGCTCGGGCTCTCCAAAAATGTTGCAGCACCCATATCATCCTCCAAATATGCACTAGATTTGGAGGATTCGATTGACACGCACTTGTCGACATTTTTGAAGTGTTCAAGCAACATAGACTTTAAGGGACATGATAAGGCAATCCTAATAAATTGTTGTATCTTTTTCTGAAATGAGCTGAGCAGTGTTATCAAAGGCGCGCTTTAAGCGCGCTTAACCCCTGAAGCGAGGCTCAAAACATGTTGAGCGCTTCACCTCGCTTTATGTGCGCTTCAGTGTCATCATCAAGGCTCTAAGACATACTTTTCCTTGCCAATGAGCCTCTCTTGGAGAGGTGACACTAGATGATTAATATTTCACTTTATCGTAATATTTTTACAATTTCTTTGTCCATACATTTGTTATTCATGCTTATTATTATTAATCTTGGACTAAACATATATATATTTGTATTTTTGCACCATTACGCCTTTTTTCATTAAAGCCCACGCTTCATTTGCGCTTTGCGCTTAAAGCCTCAACTGACCTTAGAGCTTTTTTGCGCTTTTTGCTTTTGATAACACTGGTGCTGAGGAAAAAATATTTTGCTATATGAAATTTAATAGAACATAATCATATTTTCCATTAGAAGTAGTACAAGGTGAATGTTGATATTGATAAATCTTGTGGTAATTAAGTTTGTGCATATGAATGCATTTATTAGAACATAATCGAGTTCCTTACTTGAAGTACATGGTTGGTTTCAATATTGTTATTTGGATGTTCCCTTCCCTTCTGGATCAGACGAAAGATATATGAATTCTATTTAGGTGGATGAGGACTTTGCTTGACCTTGTATTTTTCGGGTCAAAGGCAAGAATTTGAAAGTGAATCATTAAGTGAGAATGTCCATAGAACATAAGAATATGATTTTGATATTTTAATCTTTGAAATAGATAGATATTGAGTCGAGTTCAACCATATATTAAAGTTCAAGTGGTTCATATATTTCACTAATTCAAATTGTAGGTTTGTCTTTTCCTTTTCTTTTTCAGGACTAGATTATGTTTAGCAACATCATCCAAATTGTTCTACCAAATTGGATTTCTTTACATGGACAATATATAGAGATTATAAAGGAGGATACCATCATGAACATGTTCTAAATTAAAGTTTGAGGAAGCAGAAATGAAAGCCCCAGAATAGTGCTCCTCAGAGGAGATCAACTTGCAACATTTTTCTAGTTATAGGATATATCTTCACGCAATAAGTTATGAGAACTGCAAGTAAATTGTTTTGCAGTGTGATTGAATTGTTACATGTACTATTGATTTTTTTTTAATTTTTTTTGGAGATATAATAATTTTCCATTTTCAGATTTTTATACCATCATGTTGAGTCAAATATCCTGATTTTTTTTTTCCTGCATTCCAATAAGACTGAGGAGCCATTGTAAAAGCTCCAGTTAACTCAATGTAGGACAGAGAGTCAATCGATAATTGAGTGAGGGTTCATGAATCAAATCTTTACACACAAATAATAAGATAAGAGAATAGAAGTTGTATAAGAAAATAAGCATAAAACAATCAAGGCTTATATTCTGGTGATATTTGACTTTTCACACAATCAGTTCGGTTTTTCTCATTTGCCTCCACCTCTACCCTTCCAGATCATATTTAGTTATCTTTAAAGGATCTAGTCAGAATTTGACATTGAGCAAATATAAAAAGGGCATGCATGCAGGCACACAAATCCAAAGCTAGATAGGATCAGCAATATAAATTCGCAAAAATCATTTTGCACCATTTAGGTAAGTTTCACTAAATACAAATTTCCAATGTCTAATTTGGGTTACCTAATACCAGACGTCTCTACTTCTTCTTTTTTTATTAACCCACAAGTATCTAAACAAACTAAAATAAATAAAATAATTTTATTTTTGATTTACCCATATTTTTTGCCTTTGGGGTACCACATGTGGAAAATTTTATAAAGAATTATACGATTCTTATCATATATAGTATTTTTCACGGAAAGATTATTTATGCAACCTTTACATATATATAGACAGCAGATCTAACAAAGGAAAATACTTCTTGATACTAGTAAATAATTTTATATAAATGCTAATTTTTATTTGTGAAGAATAACAACTAATAACATCCACGAGCATAAAACATCATAGTATAAAACTATCTTTTGACTTTAATACACCTATTTAAGCTCGACCTGGAGGTGATATCTCATCTGATTCATAGAATTTTTTTAGTCCATCTTCAAGAGTAAGGAAAAAACGACGATTCCTATTAGAAATAGGAGTTGGAGGAGATATAATTGGATCTGGACCGTTAGGAACAAGTCTCTTAATATCTAACTCATACAATTTCTCTATATTTGACGAATGTTTTTTGGAAGTTGGAGTTGGAGTACAATTTCTCTATATTTGACGAATGTTTTTTGGAAGTTGGAGTTGGAGGAGATATAATTGGATCTGGACCGTTAGGGACAAGTCTCTTAATATCAAACTCATACAATTTTTTTATATTTGACGGATGTTTTTTGAAAATTGGAGTTGGAGGAGATATAATTGGATCTGGACCGTTAGGGACAAGTCTCTTAGTATCAAACTCATACAATTTTTTTATATTTGACGGATGTTTTTTGGAAATTGGAGTTGGAGGAGATATAATTGGATCTGGACCACTGGGAACAAGCCGCTCAATTGAGTCACAGTAGCAAGACGTAAAAGATAACATAAGGCAGATAATTCCAAGCAATTTGGCTTTGGCAAACTCCATTTTCTATAGCAAGCTTTAGCTTTAGAATGAGTGTAACAATGTTTCTACCCTTCTTATATAGGATTTATTGTTGACTTCCATTCAAACTTTCAAAGTATGTAGATTGCCAAAATCTAGTCACATGAAATTAAAATGGAAAATAAAATAATTTAGTTGCCTCTATAGCAATCTCCACTTGCTAAAGAAAACTTTGGCTTGTAATTTAATGTATCATTTATAGGCCTTATTTGCAAATTCAATCAATAAATTTATGGAAAGGAACTGAATGATAATAATCAGTTTACCTTATATCTTGAAGTTAAATCATATCATGACTAGATTACTTTTTGTGTTTTTAAGGTAGCTAGCTTAACTAAAACCACATATTCATATGGAAAGGGAAAAAAAAAACATTAATACCAAACTCATTGACCAAGTTTGATTAGGTAATTAAGGAACAACAACTTTTAATTCCTGGAACTTATCCTTGATGCACCGCTGATTATTAATCAGTATAATGTTTAAGAAATATTGATTATTCTATATTCGCGCGATGAATAATATTAATTCATTTCATTGTCGAATTCCAACTATATTACTACTATATTAGAAGCACCGGTTTGGGCACTTCGTCGTCCATTTGTAAGCCAAAATAAAATAAAATTGTAGATCCACATATTTTAAACAACAACTACTAATATTTTTTTTAAAAAATTGTGGGCCCACATATTTTAAACAACTACTAATATTTAAAAACAACTACTAATAGTTAAAAAAAAAAATTGTGGCCCACATATTTTAAACAACTACTAATATTTAAAAAAAAAATTGTGGGCCCATATTAAACACCAAGCAGTAATAATAAAAAAAAAAAGTGGAACCCACCACATCCAAACTCACGGAAAAAAAAAAGTGGATCCCATATTAAACACCAACTAGTAATAAAAAAAAAGAGAAGAAAAAAAAAAGTGGAACCCACCACATCCAAACTCACGGGAAAAAAAAAGTGGATCCCATATTAACAAAATCAAGCAATATTAAAAAAAAAGAGAATCCCATATTAAAAAAACAAACAATGTTAAAAAAAAAAAGTGCTTAGAAAATCAAACAATTAAATCAATAATGATGGATTCATCGTCACATGCGTATCAACCCATTAGAGGGAGCAAATGAAATTATTGTACAGCAACATACTTAAAATACAAAAATGCTTAGAAAATCAAACAATTAAATCAATAATGATGGATTTATTGCCACATGCGTATCAACCCATTAGTGGGAGCAAATGAAATTATTGTACAGCAACATACTTAAAATACATTAAAAACAAAAGTGTGATCCCCATATTAAACACCAACCAATATTAAAAAATTCAAAAAAAACACCAACCAATTAAGCATTTAAAAAAAAAGTGTGGTCCCCATATTAAACACCAACCAATATTAAAAAAAACACCAACCAATATTTAAAAAAAAAAAAAAAGTAAATAAAGTGGAACCCACCATCTCCAAACTCACGGAAAAAAAAAGGTGGACTCCATATTAACAAAATCAAACAATATAAAAAAAATGTGAATCTCATATTAAAAAAACAAACAATGTCAAAAAAAAGAGTGCAGACTTTGTATTCGTAGCTAACACTAATATAATAAAGTTTTAGATACGGAGCACAAACACAATGTTATATTAATCGTGCTTTGAACATAGTATCTCATATTGACAAAATCAAGCAATATAAAAAAAAAAAAAAAAGTGAATCCCATATTAAAAAATGTCAAAAAAAAAAGTGCAGACTTTGTATTCATAGCAAACACTAATATAATAAAGTTTTAGATACGGAGCACGAACTATAATGTTATATTAATCGTGTTTTGAACATATATATATATATTCATAAAAATAGTGCAAACTAATAATGTCCAAAAGGGAAATGGAACTCACCATCTCCAAACTCATGGGAAAAAAAAAAGTGGACCCCATATTATCAAAATCAAGCAATATCAAAAAAAAAAAAAAAGTGAACCCCATACTAAAAAAAATATAATGTTTAAAAAAAAGGTGCAGACTTTATATTCATAGCAAACACTAATATAATAAAGTTTTAGATACGGAGCACAAACTACAATGTTATAGTAATCGTGTTTTGAACATAGTATATGTATATATATTATATGCATAAAAATAGTACAAACTAATAATGTCAAAAAAAAAGTGCACCCCATAAAGGGTGCACCCCATACTAAACGACATCAAGCAATATAAAAAAAAAAGTGAACCCCATATTAAAAAAAAATGTAAAAAAAAAGTGCGTGTTTTGAACATAGTATATATATATATATATATATATATATATATATATATATATATATATATATATATATATATATATATGCATAAAAATAGTGCAAATTAATAATGTCCAAAAAAAAAAGTGCACCCCCTATTAAAAAATCAAATAATATTCATGTAATTTCCAATGTATCTCATTAAGTCAATAATGATGAATTCATTACCACGTGCGTGTCAATCCATGAAATTGCTTTTCTTCAAAAGGTTAAGTAGTCAAACCATACAATTTTCTTTCTTTTTTTATATTAGCCTAAGATCTAATCTAGATATTAAACTGTTGTATTTGCTATTCCGCCATGTCATTTATTTGTTATGTTTACTAAAATAAATATACTTAAAATATTTATATTTTAAAATAAGATAGAATTTAATTACTTTTTTATTTTTATTCTTACTCTAATAAATGTAAAAAGAAATTAATGTCATAAAAAAAATATACCAAATGCAGATCAAATTATGAATAAGGTAAATTAGTCAAATTATAATTCTAATCGACGTTTTCTTACCATGCAAAAGACAACATGACAAGTAAAATGAGCTAAACCGAGAATATTTACTAAAAATTAAAAAATAGTATTTCTTAGTTTAAATAAGAAATCAATTTCTACTTTGTTTCGTTTTAAACATGTAAAATTAATTTAATAATTTGAATTAGAATTGTCCAAATCAAAATTTGATAAAAAATAATAAGTATTTTACACCTTTAAATTAATCAAATTAAAATTGAAAGTATCAACTGATGCTTAAATATTGCTATTGTTTTATCTCAAAGAGAAGAAAATAGTTTCCTTTTAAACAAGTCTTCTCTTTTAAAAAATATTAATAAATTTGCCGATTTTGTGTTCATAGCGAACATTAATATAATAAAATTTTAGATACGGAACACAAACTACAATGTTATATTAATCGTGTTTTGAACATAATATATACTTTATATATATATATATATATATATATATATATATATATATATATATATATATATATATATATATATATATTATCACTATTCAAAAACAACTACATACACATAAATGCACTATAATCTAAAGTGTTGGGCCCGTGCGCGGCACAGGCATAGGACGTCTAGTTCTAGTGAAATGCTTGACTTTAAATAAAGAGTATATAACTCTATAAGATGTACCCCAACTGTAGAAGTTAGGGGGTCATTTAGTTCATTGGATAAGGTGAGATATTTCAGGATTAAGTTCGGAATTAATTTTATATAAATTTATACCTTCAACTAAACAAAGTATAGATTTAATTCCCAAATTTAGTCCTAAATAGCCCTCCTTATCCCTTCAAACTTGGTGTTATTTCATCTCATCTAAGAGGTGTAATAAAAAAAAATTAAAAACTATAATCCCGAGATAACTTAGTCCACGAATGGGATTGCTCAGCCTTTATTCTTGGTTATCTTTTTATGTTGTAACATGTAACATACCTTATTTTCAAGATTTCAAATTCATATTTTAAAGAATTAACTGTAGTCTCTAGATATTCTTTGAATAATCTGATAATATAAAAATTATTTACACTGATGATGTATAAAAATTAAACTCCAAATTTTTAGGCTCATATAAACAAAGAGTATATAGTTCTCTAGGTGATATACACATTGCTAATATTTAACTCATTAATCATAATTTATTTGAATTATCAAATAATTCAGACTTCTATAAACGTATACTAAAAATCAAATGAAAACTCCTAAAGTTAAAAGAAAATTGAAGAAAATATCGACAACCTCTTAAACATGTCAGTGAACTTCATTTAATCATTTGAATCACGGTATGTTCTGATTGAGCACCTAAACACATGATAAAATGTTTCTATTAGACATTTTCGATCATGATTTTTAGAAAGCTTTTGTCTTGTTCTCAAACGCTCATTATGTAGATAACTTAACCACTTAAAATATGTCACATCATTTAGTTATACGGATTAACCTTAATAAGCTGTAAAACCTTATGCATGTTCCAATTAGCGTTGATGTATAATTAAAGGAGAAAACATCGATCTTTTATGCAGTTTAAACTTATCCATGTAATGGACGTTGTGAACATGCGCAAGAAATTAAAATTCAAAATATGAGTCGGGAGCGTTTAATAGGAACACTTTATCACATGTATTCATATGCTCGATCAATTGGAACATGTCATCGTTTGAGTGTCTAAATTAAATTTACAAGTTGAAGCAGTCGTCAATCTATTTAACGAAAGAAAAATAATGCGAACACGCATGATACATGCATTACTAATCAATATTAATAATTTTTGCATAACAAAAAATTATTGGTATTATTTGAAGAAAAGGATAAAAGATATAGAGAAAACGATATAAATGGTCCCTTAACTATGATGGTAGGTTCATAATAGTCCCGTAAGTATGCAGTTAACAGTTTTGATCTTTTAAGTTTGCCATAAGTTAACAAAATGGTCCTTAACTATGACGGTATATTAAAAATAGTCCTTAAGTATGCACTTAACAATTTTGTCCTTTAAGTTCAACAAAAGTTAATACTTTTAGTCTCAAGCAAAATACTTCTCGAACTCTATTTGTTAGATTTGACGAGAACTATGAGAAGAAAAAGAAAATTAGCGAGAATTGACGTTTAGAGATACACATTACTAAGAAAAGATCAAATACCTTGGAACAAAACTGACAGACGTCCGTCAACTATAGGAAAAAATCAAGGAAAAACTGTAACACCTCGTGCATTCGGGTTAAGATTTGACTCGTAAGACGGGGGTATAGTGAACCCAACATGAGTAGTGTAGAATGGGTGTTTGAAACTCAATCAAGCCATAAGAAGAGTCCTTGGGCAAAGTAAAGTCGGTTCATGTTTTCAAGTGAGTTTGCATCAGGTCTCAATTAAAATGAGTCTACGGAAAAAGATATACAGAATTTGTGAAAAACTTCCTCTTGAGAGTTGTAGAACTTTGAAATACCTTTCCAACGGTATATTATGGAGGTAAAACGGACATTTTTACAAAAGGTTATGTCCGTTTTACTATAACAGTATTCAGCCGATTTACGGCAGAATTTACGGGCCGTAAATCTGGCCGTAAATTTTTGTCCAAAAATCACAGACACTGTTACTAATTTACGATAAGATTTACGGTCCATAAATATGATTTATGGACCATAAAATGGGCCTAAAGTGAGCGTAAAACAGGTCCGATAACAACTTTAAAATTTCGTTTTATGGCTTTTTCACTTCATTCTTCACATCTCCAAGTCCTAAAACGACCATTCTCTCTTCTCCTCATCCTCATACATCAAGGTAAGTCCCTCCCATGTATTCCCAAATGAATCTTAATGATTATACATGAATTCTAAGCGAAATCCTATGTTAACAACCTAGGGTTTTCAAGAAAACCCATCTCAAGGTTCAAGACTTTGGAATTCTTCTTCAAATATTTAGACTTTTCTCAAGTTTTTGGAGCAATTGAGGTATGTAGGGTTTCTATCTACGTGTGGAACATCATTGTTCTTCCCTACGCCATGTTCTTCCATAATTATACGAATGCTCATCAAAAACTAGGGTTCTAGACATTTTCATGATAACCCTAAGTACATGTACCATGCTATACCATGTTTGTATTAATAATTAGTTATTGTGTTCTTGATATTTCGTTTTGGTTATTGAGAATCTGTCCATAATCCATGAAAACTCATATTTTGCATTCCATGGGTTCTTAAATGCAAGATATGAACCATGATGCTTATTTTCATGAAAATCCTACGTGTCTCCATGTTTTCATACATGTATATTATGTAATTATATATTCATGTTATACTATAGTTACAATTCATGTCTACAAATCGTGTTTAAAAAAATCACGGGCTCAGATGCCACTTATTTTCATGTTCATGTTTTTGGGAGTTGCACAAATTATCGAGAAGACTCAGATAGCCTGAAACTACGCTTGCCACCGTAGGATAAGGATCGTTTCGCCCAGTTAGGACGATTCCTTCATGTTTTGTTAATTGGATCCTTTCGTGTCATGTTTATGTCTCATACCCCTGGCAAGGTATGAGATTGATCTGCTGGTCGGGCCAGGTACCAGACTCCACGCACCTACGTGGTGATTCATGTTGTCGGTTTCATTAATGCTCTCCCAACTAAAAATGTTTTACTCATGTTATATGTGTGTGTGTGTGTATAAAATCACTCATGTGAGATGATAGTCATGTTCATGTTCAGCTTAAAAATACAGTTTCAGTTTTAGTTCGATTATTTTCATGTGCCTCGCTTATTTCATTTAGTTGCTTTACATACCAGCACAATTTGAATGTACTAATATCCCTTTTTATTTGTCTAGGGGCCTGCATTTCACGATGTAGATTTACAGGACGATAGTCAGCTCGTTAGGACTCAACATGTATCAGCTATTCGTGAGCCCCATTCTATTCGGGGTGTTATCTCTATTTATGCTTATTTAAGTTATGCTTTAAAGGTATGCCGGAGACCTTGTCTCGCTAAACAGTTTAGCAGTCAGACTCTTGTTAGAGGTTTCATAGAATAGGTAGTTATGTTATATTAGATATTCAGAGTAGTATAGCCATTTTGGCTTAACATTATCATGTTTTTATTCAGACTATTTCCGCTTCATGTTTTAAACAAGTATTTTTCATTACCATTACGAGATTCCATGATTATTCAAATTATCCATGTTTTAAAGTATATTCTGCATTAGTTCATGTCCATGTTGATTCAGCAAGCCATGTGATTTGTTCGGTCACACGCAGCAAGGCACCAAGTGACGTGTTACACCCAGGTCATGGTTCAGGGCGTGACAAAACCAACAGAATTGATAACGTCAGAAAATAGTGTCTCAGGACACAAAAATGGACAAAATCTTTCGGTTAAAACCGAGGAGTCCATCGGCTAAGTAAAATACACAAGATTTTAGAAATAGCAGAAACTACAAAAATAGTCACTACTAAAAACAAGTGAAAAATCGATGGACGAAAACTAACTGATAAAATCGAGGGACACTATCACAAAGTCAATATTTATATTCAAATTTTTTTGTACGAAAACCGACGGATGTCCGTATGTTATTTTTGGCCAAAATGCGCCATTTTTTTTCACTATAATGGAAGTACTTATTTTTATATCGGGTTTTCAAGAAAAATCGATTCTAGTGTATTTTACCTAGCCGATGGACTCCGTCGGTTTTAACTGACAGAGTCCGTCGATTTTTGTGTTCTGAAACCCAATTTTTTGACATTAACAAGTCTGTTGTATTTTCTCAGTTTTGCACTATAATCGGCGGACGTCCGTCGAGTTGTTTTCCGAAACACTATTTTTGATATTATCAAGTTTGTTATTTTTTCTCGATTTTGCACTATCACCGATGGACTTTCGTTGATTTTGTCTCGTGGTATTTGGCCCCTTTTTAGTAGTGTGGACCTCTAAATGTGAGGTCTCGCTAATTTCATATTTGTTTTCATAATTCCCGTCATATCTAACAAACAAAGTTCGAAAAATATTTTGCCGGAGACTAAAAGTGTTTACTTTTGCAAACTTAAAGGACCAAAACTGTTAAGTGCATACTTAAGGGATTATTTTAACCTATACCCTCATATTTAAGAAACCATTTTTGTTAACATGTGTTAATAAAGGACCAAAACAATCTTATCTTATCTTATATATATATAAAAAAGCACATATAGGTCTGCTGACGTGGCGCAATGCAACTGCAGGGTTTTCATTTTTTTTTAGAATTTTGGCCTTTTAATCCATCTTAACTCCTATTAGTTAATTAGTCAAAAAACAAACCGACGTATCCTTTCGGCATATTTTTATGCCGTTTCCATAGACTGTCTTTTTAAAGCAGTAGCGTTGTAACTTTGCCTCTATCTCTCACTTCATTATTGCTACATTAACCCACAGCCTCCGCCTCCTCCTTATCACTATGCATTTCTCGAATTAATAGCATTGGTACTACTTACTTCTATATTGATCTGTTTTAATATACGTAAAACAGTTGCTTTTGCCTTTATGTTTTTACACTGCCATTTCTTTTTTCATTAATGAGATATTAATACAGAGTTTCTTCCTCTTTATTTATCCTTATTATTAATTTACTTTTTGAATTTTAATAGTACTTTGGCTTCTATTTTTGGGTATACTTATGTGTCTTTTAAAATTTTCTCTGTTGTGCTTATATGATGTCACCCACTTATTATTTGCCCTCTTTAAATTCTTATAATTATTATAGGAATGATACGGGAAGTTAATTGAGGAAAAAAATACGTCATTTTTCAGAAGAATGATAATTTTGGAAAAGAGATTCGAGGAGGAAAACTGAGAATTTAATTGGTGTGGGGAGGAAAGTAAGTGTTTTATTAATATGTTTTCTCCATTGTTTTTAAAGAAATTTTTAAATGTAAAAACAGAAATCTTTATCATCTTTTACCTCAATGTTTTTGCTTTTTATTCCTTTTATTTGAACACACTAATTCCCTATAATCAACATTAACTTCTCCATAATTGGCATTGTTAAAGATGATACATACCTTCACAGAATTCCCCAAAAAATCACCCAACGAATTAAAGAGATAATGTATTCATTCAAAATTCTCGTTAAATCTATCTAATTTCTTTATTCTATGTTACTTTATCATTAATTACTTCTATTTTATCTCACCTTCATTTAATTTCGTGAATAAATGATATATCATTGTGGGCAATAGAAAAATGATGTGGCACCCTTAAGACATTTAAAGCAAGCTTATGTTTGACAACCTTAAATTATAGTTCAAAAGAACCGTTGGAATCTCCACACATATATGTATTTCGTAGTAGTTTTTTTTTGTCCATTCAATTGATTTGAAAATTGCTGCTTAGGTTTCATTTTTTTTTCTTATGCTTATGGGCACGGAGTCTAAGAAGATGAAAGTGAATGAGAAATAGTTGAATGTATTTTGAAGGATGGTAGAGATAAGAAGATCAATGGAAGATTTAAGGAAAATGAAGGAAAGATATATATTGAATATTGTTATAATATTACAGCTTATTTAAAGATAGATTTAATTTTCATTGTTATATGTTCATCTCAATTGGAAGTGTTTATCAAAGAAAACTGTAGATAACTTTTTTGTGTTTATTTCTCTTTTGTTGCTCTCTTTTTATGTAGTTCTTTCCTTCATGTTAATCTAAGGCTTATGTTTATTACCAAATTAGTTCAATTTTTTATGCATGTAATAATTGTATTATGCATTTTCTTTATTGAAAAAAAATTATTTAAGCTAAATGTAGGAATTAATTTAAAAAATTTAATAAGATTTTGATAGTTAATTGCATAATTATGGGACAAACAATTAATTGCATAATTATGGGACTATTTTGGACCTATCCTCATATTTAACTACACATATTAAACTCCAAAAAAAACCTTGTATTAGCGCCTCCGACCCCCCCACCCCACCCCCTAGTTCTCTCCCTCCTTTTTTCACGACGACAGCAAACATGGGAGAGATCGAAGAAGCATCTGAGGTTTCTCCACTTTTACCAAACCCGATAACCGACCCGATCCCTTCAACCCGGACTAAATCGGTTCGAACCAAAGTCCCTGAGGTCAAAATCCACTTATATAAGCAAGGTAAGGGTCCGATTGACGAATTTACGTCATCGTTAGGTGGGTGGGACCAAGACCAGCTGGAAGTTCGTGATATTCTAGATAAATACGGGTTCAAGTCGGTTTATGCATTCAAACCGGTTACGGGTCGGGGTGTTCCTATCAGATTTAACCCGCGTAATGGACGATCTATTCTTACTTATAGAGATGGATCTGAAATATGTATTGATGGAGAGCCTAAGGTACAATCAATTCAACACAATTTACTTACACTCTGTTTGGATGGTTGTTACTTATTATTTCATAACGTATAATATTAATATTGTATTGTATTGTACTCTCTCCGTGCCAATTTATGTGTCACACTTTCCTTTTTAATTTGAATGTCACCTCTCTAACTTTAACTTTAATGTTCCTCTTTTACCCTTAAATGAAATGATTAATGGCCACACATGAATAGATGGAGTTTGTTTTAGATCACAAATTTCAAAAGTCTTATTTTCTTTCTTAAACTTTGTGCTTAGTCAAACTGTGCCGTGTAAATTGGGACGGGTGGAGTATTGTTTTGATGAATACAACATGTGGTTAGATTGTATCGTTACATAATGTCACACGTCAGCAATTTGAAGCATAAACCCACAAGAAAAGTAGGGTGCAGAGTAGAGCTACTATATAAAAATAAAAAAAAGTAGGGTAAACCGGTAAAGGATTCAATAGGATTATTAGATAGGAGTAATAAATAAAGACAAAATGAGAAAAAAGAAATAAGGTAACGACGCGATCACACCAAGTCGGTCGTTACACAAAAATAGGACTTTTTGGAACGATGGATTTAACGATGTGATACAATAAAAGTTAAGTAACAATTAAAACAAACATTATATTTAATCTAACAACACATAGGTAAAAACCATCCAAACAAGGTTGTAGTTTTGTTAGCGAGATAGTTATATAGGGATTATAACACATGAATTGTTTTGCAATAAATATTTAATGTAGCGATTGTTATATAGTGAATAATATGTAGAGACTTGTTATTTGATTTCTAATAGTATACATGAATTGGTATGTAGGGATTGCCTAGATTAATTGCATTTTTGTGTCCTGTTAATACACACACTCTTTATCCCCTATTTTTATCACACAGTAGATAGATTTTCACATATAACTAATGCTGGTATTATCGATGCAACAGTTTAATATTGTAAACCAAACGTTGCGATAGTTATGCACAGTCCTTTACCAGAAATCAAACTTTCTATTAATTTCCCAGTGATTAAATTAGTATTGCCCCCGGTTTATGTTTGAAAACCAAACCTTATATTATTTATGCAGTTTTTATGTTGGTATTGTTTCTGCTTATGCAGCCTACCAAACAACTCATAAGCGTCTCTCTACTCTCTGTGAACTAGGATAGAGTTTGGCCATCTTAGAAGATCTATGAATTAGGAAAACTTGTCTCATTGGAGCCATTTGAGACCAGCCTAGGGCTTATTTGAGAAGTTTTAACTTTTAAGATTGGGTGGTTATTCACTTTATAGAGCGGATGGTTTTTGCTTTTTAGAATATCATTTTATTTTTACGAATACTTGGGAAGGGAGCTAGGTTCTCAGGAAAAACTTTTTACACGTCCTAATACTCCCTCCATTCAAAATGTTTGTGTTGCTTTCCGTTACCAAAAAAATGTTTGTCTTACTTTCCTTTTTAGTCCGTTTAAAAAAGAACGTCTCTTCCCTTTTTTGGCAACTCCTTAATTCCAACTTTTCATATGGCATGCTTAAGACCACAAGATTAAAGAGTATTGCGGTACATTATACATATTTTTAATTATACATATCTTTAGTTTTAAAGTTTAAGACTGCAAGATTTAAGAGTCTTCTTTACTTTCTTAAACTTTGTGCCAAGTCAAAATCAGACAATTTTTTTGAAATGGAAATAGTATTTTAGTCGGCACCTGGAAGGGGCCCTTTCAAGAATGCGTGAGGTGAAGTGTCCATTGAGAAATGTCACAGGGTAAGAGTCAGGCTTGATTGCTCGAGCTTGAGAAAGTGTCTGACTTGTATGCCTGTGGTGTGAGGCTTTGAAATGTCTTGGAGGTCTTTTCCATTTTAATGGATAATGTTGATGTTTAGAGGGGGCAGTTAACCACCAGAGGAAATGGATATTCGCTATAGGTTTACCAAGTAAGAAAATATGGAACGGACATTGCAATACTTCCAATTATCCGAGTTGTATGCCTTATGATGTGACAGCTTTGTGATGTCTTACCTGTGTTCTTTTGTGCTAATGGAAAATTATTGTTTAAAACTCACCTGGTTTTGACTAAATTTTTAATTTTCAATGGCAAAAGAATTATTTAAGCAGGAAATTAACAACAAAACAACAACTACTACGCCTCAGTCCCAAACAAGTTGGGGTCGGGCAGAGCAGGAAATTAGCAGCTAGGGGAAATGCATACTCTCTCTAGGTTTAGCAGACAAAAAATATGGATCGGTTAAACTAAGAATCCTCACACCTTCTGATTTATGTTCATATGCAGTGTAATTTGTATTTCTTTTAGAAGGCTCAATAGTTATTTATTGATTAGTCGTTGGAGTGGATAAGCTTTTATTTTCAAGGTTCTATTTAGTTCTTTCTCTGTTTTAAAGAGCTCTACCTCAGGCAGTTACCCTTTTTTTTTTTTTTAGAGAGCTTTTTGTGATCAGAGCCTTCATAATACTTAATTTAAATCAGAAATCAGAATCTGAAACTGAGAATCTCTGGAAAGGAAGCAGAAACATGCATTTCTCAGTCCAAGAAAGCTGAACTAGATGTGGAAATGTCATAAAATGACTTTACCAAGGCATTCTTGTCACTGCAATGACCGTATTTACGCTCAAGTATTAGCATATTTCACATGGTTCTTCACAAAATAGATTGTTATATGCATATATGTGATGTTAATAGTTTGTCTTCTTTGATTTTAGGACTCCTTGATCCAACCTATTACCAGGATATTGGTTGGTGTTGCAATCATCGCCATATTGATAGTATTTGTGATGAAAGAGTCTCCAGAATGGGCAAAGAAGTTGAACCTCAGTGGTGGAAATATCCCGCCATGGGTCCTTGCTGCTGCGGTTATCTTGTTCACACGCGTGAGGAAGAGGACTAAGGATTTCTTTCAAAAACGCCAATGATGAACTGGTGCCACAGACAACTGAATTTTCTCAAAAATTTGCATGCTTTGTTTGTCTTTTATGCTACAGTTTTTGGATTCACGTTGTCTAATCTTATAATCCAGTCGTGTACAGGTAACATGCCATTCCCTTTCTTTTTCTTGTTGGAGAATTTTTGTTATCAACCTGAATGCTGTGGCAATGACTGGATTCTAGATTGCTTTCATGATGATATTATACTATCAATCGCGCATTCTCACCACGAGTGAGACATGTATGAAAATAACATCTTGTCTCGAGCTTGCTAAGATTTCTGGTCTTATAGTACACGTTGTCTCCAAGTTGGAATTTTTTTTCGTGTGTCTGATAGGAGTAAGATGGCAACATTCAATTTGGTTCAGAATTAGGGAGTGTTAATTTTTTCCTAGTTTCTGTAGTTCATTCATTGGAAGTCTGATGTGGGACTGCAGAAGACATCAGACAGCAATCACAAATCTCTTTCTGCTACAAATA
Source organism: Lycium barbarum (assembly GCF_019175385.1). NCBI lineage: Eukaryota > Viridiplantae > Streptophyta > Magnoliopsida > Solanales > Solanaceae > Lycium > Lycium barbarum. The sequence continues at coordinate 134,813,462 of NC_083338.1, read as the reverse complement.
AGTTGGTACGTTCAGGAGAAATCAGAAGACCTTAATTGCCTCGTATTGAACTCCAAGTAATCATTTTCGTTAACTCACATTTCACTTTTCTCATGACCTTTTTTTTTTGGTGAACTTTTTTAAGCAATACAAGGTGAATCAACCCGGATCCATGTCTAAATAAATAAGTATATAATATTGGTGTATATTGTAGTAACGTACAAAAAAAGAGATAGAAAATACAAGACATAATACTTAGAGAACTCTTTGTAGAGTTGTCTCTTCAGACAAGATAAAAGAAGCCGTCCTACCGTTAGGAAATTCTCATCTTCGAAATGTACGCTATTTTGAAACAGACCCAAAACGCTCTCTCCACCTTCTCTCAGTAAAAGCTCTCTTCTTCTTGTGTGAAATAATTCGGTGGAAGATTATTAAGAAGAACAAAGTGATCTTTTATGAAACATTGGAATAAACTTGTCTAACCCATATACGATATAATTTGTGAACTTCTCGTTGTAGTTTGTGTTCATGCATGTCATTGTATGGATGACTAATGAAGCAACTGTGGAAACCTTAGAACTGTGTAATGTTGATTCTTGTGAATTTTCTTTCACTGCCTCTGAAGTTTAAACTAAAGATATCTTATCTGTTTACATTGAAGATTTTTTGCACTTAGAAAACCGAAGTACCATTCAAATGATTCATTATTACTTCAATTGACCAATCTTGGTAGGTGCTCGATTAATCTTCCTCAAATTATGCTCCAAGTATGGTTTGACCTGCAACTATTGAATTGGAAGTCACAGATTCGTGTGTCAAATGAAGCAAACAGAAAGTTGCCCCGAGTTAGTTTATCGCTCCCGGGAGGTGTAGGTTTATAATAGGGATACAAAAATTATTGTACGTCAAATAATATCAAACATATTGGTTTTAGAAGATGGAACGTCTAATGTTTTTTTACCCGGAGAACTTATTGGATTGTTGCGAGCAGAATGAATGGAGCAAACTCAAGCAATACACACATCACTCATTTAACGAGCTGAATTAATTTGGTCATGTGTCTCGCGGATTAATCTTGTCACCCCTCAAGTCATCCAATTTTAAGACGGTTTGGTTGGAGACGGGGTTCTATTCTAGTTTTAGGCTCATTTTTACGGACGGCCCTAGTCAAAGGTATAGTTTAGTTATGCCTTATGGGACAGACTTTTAGTTAAGACATAACCAAAAGTATGTCTTAATTAAAAGTATGCCCCCATAAGGCATTGACTTTGCCTTATAAAGCAAACTTTTAGTTATGCCTTAAGGAAAAGTTCCGCCTTATGGGCTATACTTTTAATTATGTCTTATGAGACACACTTTTAGTTAAGGCATAACTAAACATATGCCCCATAAGGCGGAACATTTCCTTAAGGCATAACTAAAAGTTTGCCTTGAAAAATAAAAAATAAAAAAATATATGCCTCAAGGCAAAGTCTGCCCCCTCCGACAGACGTTTAGTTAAGCATAACTAAAAGTTTGCCAGAGGGGGCAGAGCGAAATTCAAACTCTGTCTTGCAAATTTTTTTAAAATTTTTGACTGAGCGGGGGTTCGAACCCGGAACCCATGAATTTTCGGCGAAGGAAAAAAATTAAAGACCACCAATTTGAGGGGCAAAAGTTAAAAGAACACCCCAAAAGAAGGGCAATTCTGCGAATTGCCAAGAAAAAATTGTCGCTTTGTCTATTTTCTAGATAGGAATTTGCATAAATAGGACTTTCGGTATTATCTTTTAAATTTTAATCCTGTTAAAAAAAGTCTGGGGAGAATGGCTTTCATGCCGAAACTAAAACCACACTCCTGACGGTTATAAGGATGACCTGTGGTGATTCGTTAGGACCTCTAATTAGCTAAATTCTGGAGATCACTAGGATTTCTTATTTGATAGTGGTAGGATTTGCCTATAAAAAATTATGGTAATTTGTCATGATTTCTGATTGCCATAATCTTTATGCACTTCTGGATGAAATTTCGGCGATTGATCACCATGAATGTTGTATTAAAATTCACCAAAACGTTTTTTTTTTCAAAACTAATTCAAATCAACTCCAAATGACTTCAAATTTGATATACAAATTTTTAATAGCAATCCCAACAGTTTTCAATAGTAGATTCACCTAAACCCTCAAGAATTAATAAACCCAAAAGATTTTCTTTTTAAGCTCAACAAAACTAATAATGATGTTTTCAACTTTGTCCAGCCAAACTAATTAATCTAAGTTATTAAGGATAGACAATATAAGCTCAATGAAACATTACCTAGCTACTCAATTCTAGCCACAAATAATAAATGGAAAGAGAAGGAGGAGGAGGTTTGGCGGGACGAGTCCTTTTTGCACTACTTTTTTCTTAACAAGGTCCATAAGTGTGCTAGGCCATAGATTTTGATTGTTCAGTCTGTCTTGACCTTAACATAATTAAGTGTTCAACTCAACTGAAGTAATTCTTCAGCTGATTTTTTGCCAAAATCATGTTAACATTAGTATACCAGAATTATATTAATATGAGAGTAATAGAGACAGTGGTGAAGTTCTCACGCCCGATTTTCATTAGATTCTATTGATACAAATAGAAAATAACTAAAGCTAAAGTCCTATAGCAGTATGTTCACATACCGTAGCAGTAGCTAATGTCAATTAATGAAAATTGCATGGAAGGTTCCTTATTTGCTCATAGTTTTGATTTTTCCACCATCTCACACGTCGCTTCACTCTTCTTGAGTGGGACTGCTTATTAAAAAGAAAACTAGTTTGCATGTGGTATATATTCCAAATCAGACGAATAAATTATAAATCACAAAATAAAAAATAAAAATATTAATAGAACTTAATATGATTAAATGATAGAAATTTATATGGAAAATATGTGTCTGGTATTCATCTATTTGATACAAACACTAGATGCGGTCCTTGTTGGTAAGTTGTGGCTCTTGTTGGTAAGTTATCCCTTTTTTAAAAAATACTCAAGAGACCTGTTAAAGAGAAAATCGACAAAACTAAGATTAAGTAATAAAAATCATATAAATGACACATATCTTATTTTTATTGATTAGTTGTAGCCTGTAGCTATCCACTGTAGATAAGTTTTTTCCTGATTAAAATTGTCAAATATAAAAATTGCGTTTAAGCTCCAATGGCAATTTTAGCCCTTATACGAACTATACTCCAGTATGGCTTAATTACTCTAATTAGTGACAAAGTTTGGCACATTTTGGTCATGTCCCACCGATATAACTAATGTGTGACAAAGATAGCACGTTTTGGTGATGTTCACACCAATAACCATGAGCAATTTACAAGTCAAGCGATGTCCTTGTTTCCTCGGACCTTCTATTTTCTCTCTCAAAGAATGAACCTTTTCTTTTGGTGCGAAAGAATGAACTTTTAAGAATGGATATCCTTTTTTAGTAGGGTTAAAAATCAATATGTGAATAATAGAAAGACATTAGACTAGAAAAATTCTAGAATATAATTAAAGTCAAGTTTCAATATAGTATCTTATTAATTTCTAGTCTAGGTATTGCAGAAACTTTATTACCTTTTTGGTAAACTGTCGGCCAAAATCTGTTCTAAATCCAAATTAAGATACGGATAAGCTAGAACTAAGCAAATTAATCGATACCATCATCTTCTGCCAAAGGCTTAAAATTAGTGGTACTTTAGGTCAAAAGTGAAACTAATTATTGAGTATATTACTATAAATGTATACTAGTTTAGAAAAATCATGTTCTTTTTTCTCACCCTCATCAAAAAGATCAATAATCTTCTCAAGTTCTTTTTACATTATTCAACGTTGATCTATTAACAAGTGGTGAAAATGTGTTTTACGACTAGAGTAAATCTCAATCGTCAAAAACAACGTGCACAAATAAATGGTAGATGGATACAAACAATTCATCATATTTGAAATCCAAAATCATTCTAAGGTTCTGCAATTTATAACGAAGTCTTTGAAGAAGTATGTTACGATGTCAATTATGTAGAATTGTCAAACTCGAGGCAAAACGAAGAAGGAAAAACAGGGTGGGGCTATTGCTGATTGTTTTTTTTTTTTTTTTTTTTTGAGTGTGGCTGATTGATTAATTAGGCATCATTTAATCATTTATGCACGGGTCAAGAATTTGTTACTTGAACTATTTTTATTGGTCACTATCTTATAATTTTGGAGCCAAACAATGACAATTTTTGGTCTCTTCCGATATTATTGAACCCTCAATTAATTGGTTATATTTTCCATTTTGACTATTAAATGTATTTATTATTCCCTTATTTTCCTTTTTCTTTTCCTTAATAATCACTCTATTTCCTTAATCAAGAATCGTGAATATAGATAATTGGCAAATCTTTGGAATTATTATAAGTTTCTTTGAGGAATTACGCATGGAGATAGGGGCTATCAAATATTCCTTATGGTCCGGAAAGTGAAAGGAGAAATATGACGTGATAGATTGAAACTTAGCTTTGAACTCGATCAAAAAATCTAAAGCTTATATAGTTTCGCAATATATATCACATATCATTACCACGTATAACCAGTCACAAATACTCGTAGTAAGATTCTAATTCCTGCTTAACATGTTGTACCTTCTTAGTGTTTTCCTAGTTCATGGCATTATTCTAAGTCCGTAGGTCTACCTAGACGGTGTTTATATTGGCTTTTTAAAAACAGTTTATACGTTAAAAGTCATAAGTTGGGATACCTAACTTTTGGCTTTTAGCTTATTTCTGTACTTTTTTTTTGCGTAAAAGTAAGTGCTTAAAAATATTTTTTATTTTTCCCAAATATTAAGAAAATAGAAAAGAATTTAAAAGCAAAAAAAAAAAAACAATTAAAATAAGTCAATCCAAACATTCTCAATATTATGACTTATGAGTGTTTGTTTTGAAGTTTGTTACTATTTGTTTAGTGTCAATTGTCAACTGATGGCTAGCTATTGCATGGATGGTTCCTTCCTTATCTGGGAAAGCTACGGACCTATGTTATGTGGTCCGTTTTTCTCAACTCTATACAATGGTTCTAAAATCGTAGAAATAATATTTACTAAAAATAATTAATGTCATACAGTTTTAAATTTCGTAAGTGAAATTTCATGACTTTATCTTAGAATTTGATATGTGAAATTTAAAACTTTATAACAAATTATTTTTCAATTATAAATATTAATAAAAAGTAATCATTTATGAATTTTACCCCTCTAATTATCCACCATCTCAGTCGTCACAATCTTTAATCTTCTCAAATGGGCCGTAAATATCACCTCTATTTTCCACCTTAGTCACCCTTCAAGTATTTGTTCGTTTTAATTGATCTTATGCTCAATCATTAACCGTCATAAACTCAAACTAGACATAGTTTCTAGTAGTATAAATATCAATTACCGTTGCATTTTGTATCTCATAGTTTTTCACAATCTAAACGGACTGAAATTTTCCGTTTCACCAAAAATCTTTCACTTTTTCATCTTCTTCTCCTCACTATTCACAAATCACGAGGTCCCCCATTCATACTAAAAAAAATTACTTATATGACATGACGAGTCCGAGTTGTATGGATACTTTTGGCACGTTTTTGGTCATGTTGGCACTTAGTGAAGCAGGCAACAAAAAACAGTTTAACTTTCACATGTACTGGTGGGGTCTTCATCCAGAAAACTTTGTTAATTCCTTGAGCTTTCTAAATTTAGTGCAAGATCCTATTTAAGAGTGGCTGACAATACATTTTTCCTCTTCTTTCCTACCTAGCTCTATTTTAATTTTCTAAGGGATGGCGCTACTTGATCATAATTTTCCAGAAAACTAGTCAATCCAATTATCATAATATCATATGTCTAGAACCCCTTGACCAAACATTGTAAAATTATACTGATGGAGTAATGGCCTTTTCTTCTGAGAATTTTCTTTGGATAAAGAGGTTCACTCAATTATAAAAGTTGTGTCAATTGTCAACTGATGGCTATTCCATGGATGGTTCCTTCCTTATATGAGAAAGCTACGGACTTATGTGGTCCGTTTTTCTCTAGTCTATAACATCTCTAAACGTAAAAATAGCGTCTATTGACCAATTTATTTTGGCCAGTTTTTGAAAAATAATCAATGTCACTGAGTTGTAATAATTTCAAAAAATTATTGGATTAAAACTTCAGAACAATGACAACTTTTTAATTACACGACTTAAAAAATGGTAAGTTGTGAACTTTACCCCTCTATACCATCTCACACATCATAATCTTTAATCTTCTGGAATAAGATGCAAATATTCCCTTCGTTTTCTACTTTAGGGACCCTTCGAGTATTTGTTCGATATATATACATATTTGGTATATTAAAAAAGACTAAAAAGATACTCATAATTTACGGTCTTTGAAAAGCAACGCCGCTTAAGCTGTCAAGGAGAAGAAACTTCATTTCTTTGAGTGCGCAGATTATCAGATCTTCATCATCTTTGTGACATTTACTAGAAAGTCGGCACATTCATTCATTTTAATCATATTCTCAATCATTAACGGTTATAAACTCGAACTAGATATAATAGCATAAAAACCTATCTCATATATATATATATATATAAACCTGCAAGAGAAAAAAAGATAATTGATGTAAAGACTGTGAAGGAACTAATACATGTTGTAAAGAAAAAAATTTAATTCTAGAAAAAAATGAAAATGAAGATATATTAGAAAAAGACTATAATAGATGTAGAAACAAAATTATATAATTTCAAAGGCTTTCACTTCTTCATCTTCTTTCTCCCTCACTATTGGCGAAGTCACTTTCATTCCTACTCCAAAGCAAGTCTACATCTATAATTGTTTAAAATGACATAACGAGTCCAAGTTGTGTCGATATTTTTGGCGCGTTTTTGGTCATGTTGTCACATTACTTTTAGTGAAGCAAGCAACAATATAATAGTACTATATTTAGTGTGGTAGACTCACGGTGTAACTTTCACCAATCACCACAAAACTTGGTTCCTTGAATTTTCTAATCATCTAATTTTAAGTGGATAAAGATCATCTTTTTTTTTCCTTTAATCATCTTATTTAAGGGTAGCTGCCCATTTTTTCCCTTCTCCTCTTCTTTCCCACCTATCTCTCTTTTAATTTTCTAAGGGACGGCGCTAGCTAATAATCCTCATAATAACCACAAACTAATCCATCCAATTATCAAAGGTCTAGAACCCCTTGACCAAACACACACTATATGAAGTTGAAAACAATACTGATGGAGTAATAGCATATTATCTCTGAAAAAAATCTCTTCGGCCACTTCTAGACATGTTTCTCCTCTTCTCGTCGACATTAACGTATGCAAAATTTTCATCAAAACGGTTCAACATTATATATATATATATATAACAAATAATTTTAACCGTGTATATACACTCTTTGCCGACGAAGAAGAATGAACACTTCTGCTCCTCTAGCTCTACTCCTACTTATTGAGTTTATTATATCTTTTGAAAATTGAGAATATATAGAAAAAAAAAAGTACTTGATTTTCTTAAATATCTTTTGAAAATTGAGAATTTATAGAAAAAAAGTACTTGATTTTTCTTAAAAGTCATGCGCGTACATTCTCCCTTTATTTTTATTTCCTTTTCTTGAATCTTAATTGGTGACATATGCCCTGACTCAGGGCCATGGGACTTGTTTTTTCTTTATCGTAATGTCAACTGTGTTTACTTTAAGTCGAAAGTAAATAATTGATCAGCAAAGTCAAAATATGCGTTTACTGGATAAGTTCACCGTTTCAAGTATTTAATTTAACAACTATTGACAATTGAAGACATTTAGAGAGACTAACACAACAGAAGGTCAATAGAGACTCTAATTATATCTGATGATTAATTATTATTTTTTAGTACTACAATATGTGAAAACCAAAACCTTTTTATTAATACATATGGTAAGCATTTGGCCATGCAATATAAAATCATGATTTCAAATCAACGTTTGTTTATCCAATTCGCACAAAATTTCAACTTCAACTTCATATCATGATTTCAAATCTCAAATTTTTCAAAAGGTATGATTTAGGATTCCAAATCATGATTTCATTTTTTTTAAAATGTAAAACTGGACCCATAAGTTTATATTTTGTAAAGAAAAATCCATAAGCTGTAGATATATTTACCAACCATTTACACCAAATATTAAAAAAGATTTGTAAGTTGGTAGTATATTTATAACAAATTTATTCTTGCCAACCATTTAACCACTGCATTAAAGATTAGTTACACTACAACTCATGTTCACTTTTTCTTTTTATTGAACTAAAGTTCAATCAGTAATTGATGTTGTATTTTTTAGAATGGCCTTTTATTAGCCTACTAATTTTTTTTATAAATTATGATTTGCTCATTTGGTAAGATTGTATAAGAAACGGGAAAGTTTTGATGATTTTCACAACTTGTAGGATTTTTATGTCTATAAGAAAAAATACAACTTACGAAATCCAAATTGCATGTCCAAACAAAACTTCAACTTCAAATCATTCTGATTCAAGTCACTGATTTCAAATCATGTCCAAAGGGCTCCTTGGGCTGGAACAGATTAGTCGACTCTGTCCTGAGTTAAGATTTATGTAACACCTCGTGCATTCGGGCTAGAGTTTGACTCATAAGACGGGAGTATAATGAAACCAATACGAGAGTATAGTAAGTGTTTTGAAAACTAATCAAGTCATAAGAAGAGTCTTTTGACGAAGCAAAATTGGAAGTTACTCTACAGAGCATGTTTTCAAGTGAGTTTGCAGAAGGTCTTACTGCAAGCGACTATAAACCCTTTATTAATTGAGAATTTGTGAAAATTACCTTGATAAAAGTTGTAACCCTTTGAAATACCTTTCCAACGGTATATTATGGAGGTCAAACGAACATCTGTACAAAAAGTTATGGTCATTTTACTGAAGGGTTGCAGAATTGTCTAATGAAATATTGTCCGTATTTTGTAAAAAATTCAGCCTCGATATTCTGTTTTGTGCCATGATAAAATACGATCCATAAAATGGACCGTATCTCAAAATACGCATCGTATTTCTCTCGACGCAGTTAAGTATAAATACACCAGTTCAGTCTTCTAATTCTACTTTTCATTCCTTCATGCCCTAGAATGAAGTTCCTCTTCTCCCATCAATCCAAGACATTAAGGCAAGCCATTCCAAGACCTTCCAAGTCAATTCTAACATGTATTCATGTAATCTAATTAGGAAATCATTGTTCCTAACCTAGGGTTTTCAAAAAAAAAAAAACATATTCAAGGGTTAAGGTTCAGGCTTTTAGATTTCTTCTTCAAGACACGAAATTTATCATGTATTGTGGAGCGATTAAGGTATGTAGGGTTTCTATCTACGTGTGGGAACATTATTGTTCTTCCCCACGCCATGTTCTTCCATGATTACACGAAAGCTCATCAAAAACTAGGGTTCTACACATATTCATGATAACCCTAAGTACATGTACCATGATATATCATGTTTGTATTGATAATTCGTTATTGTGTTATTGATATTCCATTTTGATTATTGAGAATCTGTCCATAATCCATGAAAATTCATACTTTGCATTCCATGGGTTCTTAAATGCAAGATAGGAACCATTATGCTTATTTTCATGAAAATCCTACATGTCTCCATGTTTTTATACAAGTATATTATGTAATTATATAGTCATGTTATGTTATACTTACAATTCATGTCTACAAATCATGTTTAAGAAAACAATGGGCTCAGATGCCACCTATTTTTATGTTGATGTTTTTGGGAGTTGCAAAGATTACCGAAAAAGGCTCGGATAACCTGAAACTACACTTGCCACCGTAGGATAAGGATCGCTCCGGCCAGTTAGGACGATTCCTTCATGTTTTATTAATTGGATCCTTTCATGTCATGTTTATGTCTCATACCCCTTGCAAGGTATGAGATTACCCTATTGGTCGGGCCAGGTACCAGACTCCACGTACCCACGTAGTGATTCATGTTGTCGGTTATATTAATGCTCTCCCAACTAAAAATGCTTATATATACACATACACTCACATCAGACGATACTCATGTTCATGTTCAGCTTACAGATATAGTTTCAGTTTCAGTTTTATTATTTTCATGTGCAATGCTTATTTCATTCAGTTGCTTTACATACCAGTACAATTCGAATGTATTGACGTCCCCTTTTATTTGTCTGGAGGTCTGCATTTCACGATGCAGATTTACAAGACGACGGATCAGCTCATTAGGACTTTGCTCGTATCAGCTATTGGTGAGCTTCGTTTCATTCTGAGTGGTATCTTTATTTATTTCATGTTTGTTATGCAAATAAGGTATGGCGGGGGCCTTGATCAAGTAAACAGTTTAGCAGTCAGACTCATGTTAGAGGTTTCATAGACTAGTCAGTTATGTTATGTCAGATGTTCAGAGTCATATAGCCAGTATTAGTTCAGCATTTATTATATATTTCAGATTATTTCCGCATCGTGTTTAAACAATATTTCTTATTCAGAATATTCATGTTTTAAAGTTATATGCCGCATTCAGTTCATGTCCCCTGTTGATTTAGCAAGCTATATGGTTCGCTAGATCACATGCTGTCAGGCACCGAATGACGTGTTATGTCCAGGCCATGATTCAGGGCGTAACAATTTAAGCCCAATTTGAGTCTATTACATACACCATATCACAAAGGAAGTGCTCATGCTAACTACATTCATCAAGGATGGAGCCAACTTCTTGTTATTATCACTTAACTTTCCATATATCTGAGGAAAGGGGCGAGTTATGAAGAGGTTCTTTTGAATAAATTTATCTTAAACACTGTCGAGCTAAAAATATTCATTCGATTCTGCATTAATCAAACCATTAAAATGATACCTAATAGTAATTTGTTTTATAAAGTTGCATGATCAGATGCCAATCTTAGTATGAGATTCCACACAGCATAGTCACCTACTAAAATATTAGCTGGTAAATACATAAGGCAATCACCAACCTAAGAATGAGAATAAACTCCTTTGTATATAAGATAGGATTTTAACACATTTGGTCGCCCGATAGAAAGAATTACATCCGTCAACAAAAATGTTTAAATATACTAGACGGCCTATGCCCGTGCTGCGCACGGGCCCAACACTTTAGATTATAGTACATCTATGTATATGTAGTTGTCTTTGAATAGTGATTATATATATATATATATATATATATATAGAGAGAGAGAGAGAGAGAGAGAGTATATATTATGTTCAAAACACGATTAATATAACATTGTACTTTGTGTTCCGTATCTAAAATTTTATTATATTAATGTTTGCTACGAATACAAAATCGGCAAATTTATTAATATTTTTTAAAAGAGAAGACTTGTTTAAAAGGAAACTATTTTTTTCTCTTTGAGATAAAACAATAGCAATATTTAAGCATCAGTTGCTACTTTCAATTTTAATTCGATTAATTTAAAGGTGTAAAATACTTATTATTTTTTTATCAAATTTTGATTTGGATAATTCTAATTCCAATTATTAAACTAATTTTACATGTTTAAAACAAAACAAAGTAAAAAATGATTTTCTATTTAAACGAAGAAATACTATTTTTTAATTTTTGGTAAATATTCTCGGTTTAGCTCATTTTACTTGTCATGTTGTCTTTTGGATGGTTTTTTAAGAAAACGTCGATTAGAATTATAATTTGACTAATTTACCTTATTCATTATTTGATCTCCATTTTATATATTTTTTTACGACATTAATCTCTTTTCACATTTATTATACTAAGAATAAAAATAAAAAAGTAATTAAGTTTTATCTTATTTTAAAATATAAATATTTGACTACTTAACTTTTTGAAGGAAAGTAATTTCATTTGCTCCCACTAATGGATTGACACGCACGTCGCAATGAATCCATCATTATTGACTTAATGAGATACTTTGAAAATTACATGAATATTGTTTGATTTTTTAATATGAAGCGCACTTTTTTTTTAACATTATTAATTTGCACTATTTTTATGCATATATATATATATATATATATATATATATATATATATATATATATATATATATATATATATATATATATATGTTCAAAACACGACTAATATAACATTGTAGTTTGTACTCCGTATTTAAAACTTTAGTATATTAGTGTTTACTACGAATACAAAGTCTACACTTTTTTTTTACATTAGTTTTTTTTTTTAATATGGGGTTCACTTTTTTTTTTATATTGCTTGATTTTGTTAATATGGGGTGCACTTTTTTTTTTTACAGTGAGTTTGGAGATGGTGGGTTTCACTTTTTTTTTTTTGTTTTTTTTTTTAATTTTGCTTGATGTTATTTAGTATGAGGTCCACCCTTTATGGGGTGCAGTTTTCTTTTTTTTTTTGGACATTATTAGTTTGCACTATTTTTATGCATATAATATATATACATATACTATGTTCAAAACACGATTAATATAACATTGTAGTTTGTGTTCCGTATCTAAAACTTTTATATATATATATATTAGAATTATGGGGCCCACAATTTTTTTATATATATTGCTTGATGTTGTCAATATGAGATATTATGTTCAAAACACGATTAATATAACATTGTAGTTTGTGCTCCGTATTTAAAACTTTATTATATTTCTACTATTAAGAAGAGCCGATTGGGCTAATTTTTTATTTTTTTTATATATCGCCTGATTTTGTCAATATGGGATACTATGTTCAAAACACGATTAATATAATATTGTAGTTTGTGCTCTGTATTTAAAACTTTATTATATTATAAACTTTATTATATTAGTGTTTACTACGAATACAAAGTCTGCATTTTTTTTTTTACATTAGTTTTTTTTTTTAATATTGGGTTCACTTTTTTTTTTTTAATATTGCTTGATTTTGTTAATATGGGGTCCACTTTTTTTTTACAGTGAGTTTGGAGATGGTGGGTTCCACTTTTTTTTGTCTTTTTTTTTTTTTTTTAAATTGCTTGATGTTGTTTAGTATGAGCACTTTTTTTACAGTGGGTTTGGAGATGGTGGATTCCACTTTTTTTTGTCCTTTTTTTTTTTTAATATTGCTTCATGTTGTTTAGTATGAGGTCCACCCTTTATGGGGTGCATTTTTTTTTTTTTTGGACATTATTAATTTGTACTATTTTTATGCATATAATATATATACATATATTATGTTCAAAATACGATTAATACAACATTGTAGTTTGTGCTCTGTATCTAAAACTTTATATATATATTAGAATTATGGGGCCCACAATTTTTTTTAAAATTGGAATGGATATATATACATATACCATAGAATTATGCGGCCCACAATTTCTTTATATACACATATATTATGTTCAAAACACGTTTAATATAACATTATAGTTTGTGCTCCGTATCTAAACATTTATTATATTAGTACTATATAAAATAAAGGATATATATTGGAATGGAATGGATATATATATATATATATATATATATATATATATATATATATATATATATATATATATATATATATACACCATAGAATTATGAGGCCCACAATTTTTTATATATACTAGCGCCGTTTTGCCTTTGCTTAGCCCGGGCCCAAATCAACATTAGAAATTATATTTGTAGATATTTTAAAAAAAAATCTGCCCTTACTTCTCTGTTTTTATAACATCAGTTCAACATTTTTTTAAAATTTCTAAAATTTTAAAATACAAAAATGTATTTGAAAATTAAAGGGAAATATTTTCTTAGTTTATATATTAGCCTTAAAAGAATCAAACAAATGAAAGCTCTCCTAATTTCTATTTTTTGAGAATATAGTCTCCGATAATTCAAATTGAGCTTTTCGCTTGTTTCTATGAATTGACTCCACATTAGCTAACTTATTTTTGCGAAAGGATATTTCAATATTCAAATTGTTGTATCATGAAATAAAAAAAGTTCACATATAAATAAAGATAAAGAGACTTGGTATTGTAAGATACTTTTGTAGATGTTTTTTCAAATTAAATCTCAACAAAATATATTAAAAAGTCAATGAAATTAAATTGTTCTTATTCGAAGTTTTCTTTTTCCTTCCAAAATTACATGTTAACAAATAATTTTTTTCTTACTTTTCCTTAATTTAATGTAAAGAAGCAAACTTTTGGAGGTTTAAATCAAATACAGAGAAGAATATGGAGAGGAACATATGACATGTGTCATGTTTGTATGTAAAGTAAGCCCTAACAAATACTTCAGTTAAAAAAGAGATGTTGCTCCAAAAGTTATCTAAATTAAGGTATAAGGACAACATAATGTAAAAGGTACTCCTTCGGTTCATATTATAGGCGCTTTTAGCTTGGGCATATACCTTAAGAAATCACTTACCCCTAAATGTAAGAAGTGTTTTCCCTAAAATATTCTTAATAAAATAATATCAATGTAATATGTGTTCTTAATTATGTAAAAATTCACTTACCTAAATAAGGATAAATTTGAAGAAGAAAAACTACTACTATATTTTTAGTTATACAGAAAAATTATTTATTTTGAATTAGATATAAAAAATAAAAATACCACACACTCCCAAGTAAATTTATACTGAAGTAGATGAAAAATAAAACTATAGCAAATTTTTGAAGGATTAGAATCGCTTTTAAGCTTTCAGATATATTCTAAAATCGTCGTTTACAAAGTATGTTACTCCTATATTCAGATCAAGAATGCTTTAGGAATAAAAAATTTAAGGGAAAAGGGTAAAAAATACCCCTCTACTTTGAAAAAAGGCTAAAAATATCCTCCGAACTTATTTTGGGTCAAAAATACCCCTTTCATCCTTAAAGTTTTCAAATATACCCCTATCTTGACGAAAATTATCCCCCAAAATAACCCGAACTCTTTTTTTAAACCCTTTCATCATTTAAATCCTACCCAACTGAATAATAACCCATAAGTGGGAGAATAAGAGGATCTTATGGGTTATTATTTATTTGGATCGGATTTAAATGATAGAGTGGGTTTAAAAATGATTTGTTTTTATTTTGAGGATAATTTCTGTCAAGACAGGAATATATTTGAAAACTTTAATAATGGAAAGTATATTTTTTTTCAAAATAAGTTCGGAGAATATTTTTAATTTTTTTTCAAATTAAAGGGGTATTTTTGACCCTTTTGCATTGTTGGATAGCCTCTACGGTTAAAAGGGCCTTAAAAGACCAATCCGTCTGATAGCATGTCATTTCTTACAATGGAAAATGCCAGTTAAGCCTTCTTATACAAAGACGTGTAAAGATGACCTTATTTACAAGAATATACAAGGCAATTGAAGTAATAAGATGGAAAGCAATGGTAATAAATAACGTTTAAAAGTAGAATTGGATCATGGGACCCACTGGAAAAAAAAAAGAGGACTCTTAAAAAAGTGACTCAACATACCAACTGTAAGGTCAGCGGTAGGGCTCTTCCGAAAATGAATTGAGGGCAACGCAGTCAATAGCCAAATTACAGCCACGTGTAAGAAATTAAAATTCCTATACAGTCCCTGTGAGGACGGCAAATTTTTGCAATCCTTGTTTATATATAGTACTAATATATATATTAGAATTATGGGACCCATAATTTTTTTTCTTAAATTGGAATGGATATATATATACATACTATAGAATTATGAGGCTAACAATTTTTTTTTTTAACATTATTTGTTGTTTAAGATATATGGGTGGGGCTCACATTTTTTTTTATTATTATTAAATTGTGGAAACGGACGACGAAGAGTGAATTGAAATTCACTCTTCTATATAGTAACTAACACTAAATATGTTCTATAAAATATGTATATTATACATTACATACAAAAAAGATGTATTGCCAGCTAAAATTTTGGTGGACGATATGCAGCGTGAAATCTCATACTAAGATTGGCGTCCAATCATGCAACTATATAAAACAAATTACTATTAGTGACTAATAACCTTTATTTGTGTAAACGGAATAAGGCATCAAATTAAAAATAAAATAAAAAAGAATAAGGCATCAAAGTCTAAATTAAACTATTGGTATATATCCCTATCCCTTTTTACTAGCTAGTCAGACCCGTTTGGACATGAACACTGTTTCAATATTCAATATTTACAACTTACAAGTACTAGTTAATTTCCTCACAAATACAGTAAATTTTAGTATTTATTTCAAGTGGTATACTAAAATACTGATATGAAACTGTATCTTATTCAACAAATACTAATATGAAACTTTATCATGTTCAAGTAAAATACTGATTTCACTCAGACCTTCAACTTTCAGAAAAAGGTTATCAAGTAACACTCATGCCCAGACATGATAATTTTTTAACCAATAAGGAAAAAAAACTTCCAAACTTCTCCTTTTAATTATTTCATCATATGATGACACAAGAAGAATGACACTTGTTAGGTGACTAATCTATATTTGCGTAAACGGAATAAAGCATCAAATTCTAATACTAATGGTATATATCCCTATCCTTTTTTACTAATTTAAACCCCCTTTGGACATAAATACTATTTCAATATTTACAGCACTAGTTAATTCGCTCATAAGTACAGTATATTCCAGTACAGTCAAACCTCTCTATAACAGCATCGTTGGGTCCGAAATTTTTCAATTGTTGTAGAGAATGGCTATTATACACCTATAACAGCATTGACATTTAAATAATGTTTCGCTGTTATAGGCAAAAAAGAGGCATAAAATCTAATTTTCATTTTTATTTATCAAATTTTAAGCTTAATCACACTTTGTACAACGAAGGAAAATCGTTTCATAATGAAAATATACATATTTATATGATATTTTTTGTCATAAATAGTGTATGAAATGATCAAATATTTGGTCAAAATCTATACACTTATTATTAGTAATCATGGATATTCTATGTTTATAAAGATGGTCAATTATTATATTATCAAAAAAAGAAGATAGTTGTTATATGGGGGTATTTTACAAAGAGTGTATTGTTATAAAGTTGGTTGTTGTTGTTATAGGTGAAATGCTATTATAGAGAAGTAAAATATAACATAAATAATCGGTTCCGAAAAAACTTGGCTGTTATAGAGAGGTGCTGTTAAATGCGGGTGTTATTATAGAGAGGTCTGTATTTGAATTTCAAGTGACATAGTTGAATTTCCTAATGAAAGTGTATCTTATTCAAGTGAATTACTAACTTCATTTCACTCAAATCTTCAACTTTAAAAAAAATAAAAAATGATCAAGTAAGTAGGTATTTGGATATGAATATAATTGAGTGATATTTGAAAGAAAAAAAAAAGTATTTGAAGTTAAGAAAAAAGTATTTTGAAGTTGCAATTGTGCTTGGATATGAAAAAAAAAAAAAAAAGGTTGAAATTTTGTGGGTGAAATTTTATTTTTCACTAAATTTAAAAAACTCATCTTCAAAAACCAACCAAACATTATTTAAAAAAAATAAAAATTGAAAGACAAATAAATGGAATTATATATGCCCAAATATAATTGTAGTATACTTTTAACTCAATAAGGACAAGAAAAAGGTTCCAAACTTCTACTGTTTAATTATTTCGTCATATGATGACATAAGAAGAATGACACTTAAAAAAGTAGCTTAAGAAACTCCATAGATACTGCTAGGAAGGTGGTAAGAAAGCTCATAACCAAAGACAAATAGATTCACCACAGTATTCAACAATACTGTATAAAACCTACTATCAAATTAGTTAAATAACCACAATATCATTTTATCAAGACACTCCAAAAGCCTTTCTTCTTGGCTTCTTCTTCAAAAAAAAAATTAGACCATGTTTGGCTCTTCCACTTTCCAAGAAACCAGCAATATCAGTTGTCATCAAACTATAAACCCTAATTTTACTTTTCATGATCCTCTCATCAACATGAATCAAGATCATGGCCACTACAATAAGTATCAAGATTTTGATCACACTTCATTTCTTGATCTGTTGGTTGATGGTGATCAAGAATATTCCAACTCAAATAATAGCTATAATGCTTCATTTTATTCGCAAAATACTCCTTTCATGCAGCAGGAAATAAGCACAAGCACCTATAGTGGAAACTCATCATCAACTAGTTCATTTGATGCCACACCAACAAATATTCACATGAATGAGTAAGTCATTATACTAAACAGACCGAGGTAGAGTTGGGATTTTGAGTTTATAGATTCTGAAGTCTAAAATATATATTTAGTTACTAATTCTGAATAAATTATTTATATGTGAAGTGGATTTTTTTAACTAAATATAAGGTTTACGCCAAAATTATTGAATTTTGTCGAACTAGAAAGCAGAAATGTAGCTCTGCCTTTATAAGTATATTTAGATGAATAATAAGTCTCAATAATTATTCACTGATTTTAATTACTTATTCATTTAGTATTAATTTACTTGTTTGTTTGATTGTGATTTATTTTAATAAAGAAATTCAAGCATGGGGATGGAGAAAGAAAAGAAGGCTGGAAAATATGCTATTGCTTTTAGAACAAAGACTGAGCTTGAGATCTTGGATGATGGATACAAATGGAGGAAATATGGGAAAAAGAAGGTGAAAAGCAACACATATCTAAGGTAATTAAATATATCAAAATTGTGAGCTCTTGCACATGCTGATCTACATATATATGATAATTACTTTGATGTTTTGTTCTAATTAATACTCTAATGCATATATTATTATTATTATTATTATTATTATTATTATTATTATTATTATTATTATTATTATTATTGCTTTTGAAGGTGGATCACTTAAGAAATGTTCAAGGATTTTACACAGTAGCTATAAGCCAATTCTTGGGTTCTTGAAGCCTTTCATTTCATGTATGTGTTTCCTTAATAAACTAATTAAGAATTGGAAAGATTAATTAGAATCTCAAATTTGATTACAATTCAACTTTTGTTAACAAGTATATCCGCGCACACGCATATTTAGAGTGAGGCAGAGTGTACGTAGATTGAGAAAACACTCATATATATAATAAAAAATAAAGTGGTCCTAATATATATGTATCACAAAAACAGGGTCTAATTGGATTGCGCTTGAGTCACATAATTCTGAAAATGATCTTTTTCATAACCCCACCCGAAACACACATTATGAATGAGACTACTGCCTGTGGTATCCTTGTTTAAGAAAAGTCAATTAACAACCTTTTATCGAAAAATTAAATTATATCGATATATGTGTATTATTGTATATGTTGAATTCCTTTAAAAAAGTAAAAATCATGCATATTTTAACTTCACGAAAAGATTCCGTCTTATATGAGACATAAATAAAGTTTTAAAGGAGAAAAAGCTAGAGGAGATATTCTTAACGACCAACTTGCTAATATACAATGTATATCTTGAAGACTTGGACTAGTAAGTCTACGATTGATGCACATATCTGCTGCTTCATTCTCGTCGGTACCTATCGAATTTATTCCAAAATATAGTATTAGTTACTATAAATTATACTAGATTCTTTGACCTACTTTTTCAACCTTTCACTTTATTTTGCATAAATCGTACGGAATGAATTTGTTTCGAACGACTCACAATCTTTCGAAATTTATGCAAACCTAATGAAAGAAAGAACAAAATATGTAAATATACGATACCAATTAATTGAGATTTTATTTTTTTAATCATGTTACTAATTACGTCTACTTTAGATTTAATATTTTAAAATAGAAGTCTTTTAGCCTTGTCAGCGACTTATAACCTGTAGAGAATACAGAGAATTTTTTTGTGCTTAGTTGAGAAACTAATAATTTGTAATTATGGACCAAGACGGGCTTAAATGAAGCGATATGCACATTGAGAATTCATTAGCTAACTTCAACTTACTTGAGATTGAAACACAATCATTGTTATTGTTTGGTTTCTTCTTTTTCTTTTCTATTATCTTTTCACCTTTCACGCATCATGCGAATGAAATAACAAATCATTCAAATATGTATTCAAAAAGGGGTAACTAAAATACTAATGATTTCTTCACAAATTGGGGAAACCAAACAGAAATTACTACAAGTGTTCAAGTGGAGATTGCAAAGTAAAGAAGAAGGTAGAAAGAGATGGAACTGATTCTAGATATTTGATAACCACATATGAAGGGCAACACAATCATGAACGCCCCTTTGTTATTTACTGCCATGAAATGCCAACAGCCAGTCTTTCCAACGAGTGGAGTTTGCAAGCAACGTCTTCTTGAGGGAACTGTCAAGACTTTATTAATTTCATAATTAAGACACATTGTATGTCGATTCCTTTATGTATAATTATAGGAAGAAAAAATATGTGTTTTTATCGCTTTCTCGTGGTACATATTCATGTGAAATATAATATGCAAATAGTGTTATTACTTAATTGATGATAACTTTTGTTGTTAATTACACTTTGCATGCACAGTACTAATTAGTTGCATAACTACGTATCTATCGTTTAAGGATTTAAGTTTAATACATTGATAGTATGAAAAATAAATAAATTATCATTATAATTTAATTAGTTATAACAAGTTAATTATTATTGTATTCTTGAAGTTGCATATCATGGTATCGTTATGATAATAAAGTTGTAGAGATCGAAATAATCAGGGCGTCATGCGGAAGCTAATAATTGCAAATCTTGAATGATGATAAATCAGACAACAAAAGAAAAATAGAATAAAAAAAGCATAATATTTAATATGGTTCGGTCAAGTGACATATATATTAAAAACCTAATTTAAAAGAAAGTATTAAAAACTACGGAGAGAATAATCTTCCCTAAACAAGACTCTCTGAACGACTACATTGTACGTGCTATTGTGTAATTCAAGAAAATGATAGATATAGAAGAGTCATTTTCTATCAAGAAAACATTTTCCACCAAGAAAGCATTTTTGAAGTAAAACCCAATTATTTAGAATTCAAATAAAGTAGGAAATTTAGGGCAAACCCTAACAAAAGTAACAGGCTAAATAAAATCGAATGAAACTCTACATATATTCCCTTTTATGTGTAGGAGAAGATAGAGAAGAGTTATTTCTCACTCATAAACGATAAACTTGCAATTTGATTTGTGTGGTCAAGAATATTATATCAGAAATATACTCATTCTTTGTTGTGGGAACTCCATTTCTATCCCAACATGACTATGGGCATAATCATCCCAAGATTAGAGATTTACCATATTATAGTTTAAAAAGAAGATTTTCGTATATATTTTTATGAGGGCAAAGGTGTAAATATACACCTTAACTTTGCGATTTAGAACACATATATCCCTCGTTATAAAATTGGTGTATATATACCCCTGTCGTTACAAAAATTGTGCAAATATACCCCTGTCATTACAGAATGGTGCAAATATACCCTTTTTTGCTAAGGGGTTTTTTTTTTTTAAAATCATTTTGGTTATTTCTTAATTAAAAATATGCCACGTGACTTTTTAAAAAAAGTCTACCTATTTTTTTAGTAGACATATTTTTCTAAAGCCACATGGTAATTTTTTTTCGGGTCTGATTCGTTTAAAAAAATGGGTAGACTTTCTTTGGGAAAAGGACACAGAGTGGCCTTTTGGCCCAGAGTAATCCCACGTTTGGGCCTAATACCGCGAATTGGCCTTTCGGCCCAAAGTAATCCTACGCGCTAGCCAGCCCAGTAGGCCAAACACTAAAAAGAACAGAAAAAAGACTTTTTGTGGCGATTTTAGTAGCCACAAAAGATAAAAAGAGTCGCCACTAAAGGCTTGCTACATAAAAATCAGACTTTTTAGTGGCAACTAAAGATCAAAAAGTCATCCCTAAAGGTCAAAATTCATATTGAGCCTTTGAAAAATATTTCAAAACATGTATAATATGTGTATACTTATACAGTGATGAGCTTTCAAGAAATATCCCAAAACATGTATAATATGTGTATAATTTGTAAGTATACGTTGATTATACACATATTATACATGTTTTGGGATAGAATCAATGTTGTATGGAATATGTATCACTACTGTATATGTATGATACATTTTTTTATACGTATAATATACTTTCTATACAAGAATGATATAGTTTATATACATATGCTGGAATTATATATACACTTTCTATACAAGAATGATACATTTTATATACTCTATATGGATGATACATTGTCTAGACGTATGATACACTTTCTATACAAGAATGATACAGTTTATACATAAATTATACAACAACGATACATTTTCTGTACTTATGTATGGAATATGTATAATATGTGAATCATTAGTGTATAATCAATGTATAATGTACATAGTAATGTATAATATATGTATGATTAGTGAGTATACGTTGATGATGCATTTATTATATTCAAATTACACAATAATGAGACAAACCTATGATACATTTTCTATACATATACTGTAGGGATACATATTCTATACAACAATGATACATTTTTTATACACATGGTGCATTTTCTATACATATTTGATCTTTAATGGCGACTAAAGTTGCCACAATAAGTCCTTTTTTTTTGCAGCGAACTTTAAGTAACTACTTTTAGTGGCGACTAAAGTCGCCACAAAAGGTCTATTTTTTTGTAGTAAATGGGCTGGGGCGGGCTACAAATTGGGTTTGGGGAAACTTGGGCCATCGGGTGGGATTAGTTTCACCCGGTCGGCCATTTCTGTCCTTTTTTCTTATTTTTTGAAAGTCACGGAGATATTTATTTAAACGAACCAGACTAGACACACCAGAAAAAAAAAAATACTATGTGGCTTTAGAAAAACATGGCTACTAAAAAATAATAGGTAGACTTTTTTTAAAAGTCACATGGCATATTTTTAATTAAAAAATAACCAAAATGATTTTTTTTTTTTTTAAATCTTGTTAGCAAAAACTGATATATTTGCATCATTTTGTTACGGTAGGGGTATATTTACACCATTTTGTAACGATAGAGGTATATATACACCACTTTTGTAACGAGAGATATATCTGCTCTAAATCGCAAAGTTAAAGAGTATATTTACACCTTTGCCCTTTTTATAATGAAACTTATTGAAATTTGTTGAAGTTTAGTACTTCATAATAATGATGGCAATACGCAATACATCTCAACTCCAAGACGCTAGACCACAAGACCCAACTCAAGGCCCAATCGCTGTGGACTAATAAAGGACCAAAGTTACACAATAGGGTTGTTTGGTGGACCACCAAGTTAGGCAGGAATTAAAAAGGGGACAAAACATAACTAGACAGTATTTTTAAAATAGGGATAACTACGTGACATAACAAACATATAGTGGGTATTGACATTTAGTAGCTATAGTTTAATTTAATTAATTCTCATAGCAAACATTTGTGTATTAATGACATTTAGTAACTATATATATACACACACACAAAATAGAATACCCATCAAACTATTCACTTCCAACTCAACCCTCCCATCTCTCTCCCCCCTCTTCTCCCCACTGCTCCGCCGCCGGCCACCACTGACCGCCGAAGCTCCGGCGAAATGCCATTTCTAAAAATTACTGAATTTACAAGCAATCACGTATTAATCCAAGCATGGAAAAAAAAGTAAAAACATAGATTGAGAAAGTTTTTTCATACTAAAGAAGATCCTGGAGTTGTTGTTGACGTGTACGAGGATTAATCCCTTTACGTAACACATTATCAGCCATATGTAGTCCATTACCCTCTATCTGTTTCTTCACCCACTCTATATCTTCTGATAACGTGGATATCCCTTCTCCGTTGCCGGATCTGGACCCACCGACAGTAGAAACTGTTGGAGTGACAGGGCAGTTACACGGTGGTGACGAGAAGAAAATCTAAGATCTATACTGGAGAAGAAGAAAAAAACTCAGATCTACGTCGGAAAAAAAAAAGTCCAGATTTTCGCTGTATTCGCCGGAATTTTTTCCGGTCAGATCTGGAAAAAGTCCAGATTTTCGCTTTATTTTGTTGTATATTTACCGTGTATACAATGTTTTTCGCTTGTATTTGTTGTATACATACCGGAAAATATGGCGTATTTGTTAATTTTTTGGTGTATCTATGTTGTATATAGTATTTTTCGTATGTATTTGTTGTATAAATACTGGACAATATGGCATATTTGTTAATTTTTTGGTGTATGAATGTTTTATACTGTATTTTTCGCCTGTATCTGTTGTATACATACCGGAAAATATGATGTATTTGTGTAATTATTGGTGTATATGTATTCAGTTTTTACTCGTTGTATTCATGAATACAACAAGCCAATTTATGAATACAGATAGTTATTTCATGAATACAGTGGAAAAAAAAATTGTTGTATTCATGAATACAGCTAAAAAAATAAAATTGAATACACATGTGGGAGCTAGGCTGATTTGCTACAGAACGTAAATATTGAAACATTAACTATGCAGTTTGATTAAACCCCAAATATTTGTTATTTATGTAAAATGCCCAAAATAATTGCACAATAGTAGCAACATTAATTAGTTAACATTCCATGTCAATCAAATATTAACACATCTATCAGCTTCCAAATAACCATCCCTAAATATTAGCTGGATAAAAATCAACCACGCCAAACTTTTCCTATTTTCTTGGTCAACCTTTTTTTATCTTTACAGTCAATCCATTATTTTTCTGTCCTTTCCCTTTCTCATGCCTTTACCTATATAACGTACCTATACAATTTATATATTTAATATAACATACATATAAACAAAAATATATATAGTATATCTAACTATATATACAGTATAATAAAGACTTACCTGGTATAATAAAGACATACATGGTATAATAAGTTTAACATATTTGAAATATATTAAAGGTATATTTTTTTAATAAAATTGTCCAACATTTTATTTGTGTATATCTAATTATTTTACAGTATAATAAAAGACGTACATGGTATAATATACATAACCAAACTGAAAACATGTATATTCCTTAATTAGTGGAAAAAATAATAATGAGAGAAAGGGAAACATACATATTAATTAGAACCATTAGTAAACTAATTTCTTAGTGAGAAAGATGATGATGAAAGAGAAAATGATATTTGTTAATTAGGATGTAACTTAGTTCCTTAATTAGTGGTTAACCGCAAGTGATTTCAGAATATGCTAAAATGGTAAACAAGTCTGTCATTTTTGGAATAAAAGAGAAGTACTCTTATTTATGAAAGTACTTTTAAAAAATTGACTTCTCAGGTAAAAATCTCAATTAATAATTAATAAGGAAATTATATACAAAAATTATTATAGGATGATTAATGATAAAAGAATTGTTATTCGATGATTAATATTGAAGGTATTATTGTCACACAAAATTATTTAAAGGCATTTTTATCCTTAAACAGTTTAATCCTCTCATTGTTAATGTTTAATCCTCTCATTGTTAATACACATATTTTTGTTCTATATTCAACCATACATAAAATAATAGAAAGATTTTCATATAATTTATTCAAGTATTGTTTATAAGAAGATGCAAAAATCGCAAGCAGATGATGTATTATGCTGAATTTAACGGAGAGATTAATTTATCTCATTCAAGCAACCAAATAAGGTATTTCATTATGTTGAATTTAATAACGAGATTAATTGTATACTTCAAGCAACCATACGGGTCGTAATGAATTTCTCCTTTATCAGCAATTTACAAATCCAATGGGAACAATTTGCCAGGTTTTTCAAGAAAATATTTGCTCGATATACGCCTGATCACGCAGATACAATATGACTGACTAATTAAATAAATTTAGAATAACATTATTTAACTACGATTAAGTGAAAAATCTCATGAAAACAAGTTCTGCATTTATCATTTTTGTGCATGAACTAGGTCCGGATAAATATTTTATAGATTTCTTATGATATATCTATTTTAACTAAACCAAAATGGTTCGAATTAAGTGTTGTTTAGCCATACCAATTTGATTGAAATTAAATATAATTTTAGCCAAACAAATTTGATTCAAAATAAGTGTCGTGTTAGATATCATGACAACGTTAATTATTATCTTTTCAAATCTATCAATGCTCCAATAAAATATTTAAGAAGAGATAATTGATAATTTAATCAAACAATTTTTATGGCGAAATATGTCAATAAATAATTTTTTAATTGGTATATCAAAATCTAAAACAACACTTATATTGGACAGGAGAGAATATATATTACAAAAAAAATCGAATTAGCTCGTGAACTTTTCAAGATGACCAAGATTTTCCCTTCATTAATAGTTGGGTCAAACCTAACGTTGATGCTATCAAAATATACCTTATTAACTAACAACATAAGCTTTCTAGTATGTATGGCTCTTTTTGTATTTTTAATTTTCAGAGAGCTGGTCGATTTTTTTCCGTTGAACCGTGCGATATAGTGTAGAATTGATCCCGAATTTTGAAAACAAGTTCATTGTTCTGGTAGATGCAATGTGGTCTGTTTCAACACTTATAACTCTAACTTTCAGATCTTTATTCCTCCTAAGCATAAGTTTACCACCTTCAAACCTCAAACAAGTCAAAAACATAACTCAAATAATGATTAATTGCACCATCAAAGTGAAATTCCACTTATGTCGGACCTTTGTGGACACAACTCTATCACCATCATTCTCGAGTCACCAGTAGCGATGAAAGAGCTCCAAAATGACGTAATAATGTTGTAAAAAATATCTTGGTATACATAATTCAGCTCCTAAATCATTTACAGTAGTATTGCAGCGGTAAATGTGGGATATATTGTTGGTTGAGAAAAGATGGTCTTCTAATGGAGGTAAAATTATAATTGAAAAAAAAAGTAATAAAGATGAAGGTATGAAGAAATCGACTGAATATGTGATTTTTGTGCATTTTTATAATTGTTGTGGGAGTGAGAAGTTATAGTGACGGTGAAGTAATAATTCTCCTTAAGTGATTTTTTGAGAGGGGAGATAATGTTATTACATTGGTGATTGGAGGGATAAGAGATGGTCGTTAAAGTAAATGGTGATCAAATCTGAACTAAATAAAATTTAAGGAAAATCTAGACAAAATTTTGTATAGTTCAAGCACAAAGTTGATCGTTTTTCATAGTAAAAAAGCTTGTTCAAAAGCTTCGTCATTAGGCTTTTTTGGTAATTTCCATCATTAGTTAATAAAATTAAATTTAACCCACTTCTATAACAATAACGGTAGGTTTCACCTTAATTATTAACTGAGAACAAATTTAAATCATTTCCCATAATTCTAATCAGTCGTTTGGTTGGGGAACAAGTTACATCACTATAAATTATCCTGGGACTGTTATTCTACCCTCCAATAGGGATAAAAATAACACTACAATTCCAGAATAACTAATCATGAGATTAGTTATGTACCGTGATTTTATCCCAACTAAATATGACATAAGCTCATTTCAAAGTTAATCTTGAAACTAATTATTCCTTATCGTCGTACCAAACGAGGAGTAAGTTTGGATTTCCCCCCTAATTACAAAGATACAGAGTAACGATTACACAATGTAACAACAACAACAACATACAAAGTGGAATACCACAAATTAGTGTCTGAATAGGATAGAATGCAAGCAACCCATATCCCTACCTTGAGTTGTAGACCCTCTTACACAACGTAAGAATTACAAAAGGTATCCAAGCACACCCTAATGTTTTGTTTATTTGTCCAACACAACAAATCGGTCTATGAAAAATATCGAAATTGGCGCTGCTTTTTTCTTCTCTCTCTCTCTCTTCTAAAAATTTGTCAACCTAGATTTGGAATCCCAAATTCCAAAAAAGGAAACAGGGTTCATATTTTTTTAATCAACTAGCATGCGTACCCGCGCGATGCGTGAATCGTTTCAAAGAAAAAAAATCGAAGAGAGATAACAGAAACAAATGTATATGAACTATGTGTGACATATTTCAGGTTTTATATTCTCATTTATTTTTTTTGGATCATTCTTATTACAGACGAACATTTTCTACGGTATATGTAGTTGTTACTGCTTCTGACCAATATAGTGTAAGCTACACATGCACTCATTTCTTAAATCTAAAATAATGTTTAATTACATCATTCTTATTAAAGACTAACTTTTTCTATGATATGTAGTTGCTACTGCTTTATAACTAACCAATATAGTGTAAGCTATCTTCTCGAACCAAGAAATACTTTAGGTAATTTTTTTATTTTTTTGCACATAATGAAAGAATATTTACATTCTGAAGAGTCATTTTCATAAAGCAAAGTGTGGTTGAAGACTGCCTTGGCAGGTTTTATGTCAATGGCCTGCACAATTTTTGAAATATTTCATAGTTCTAATACTCCCTCTGTTTTAATTTATGTGAACCTATTTGACTGGACACGAAGTTTAAGAAAGTAAAGAAGACTTTTAAACTTGTGGTGTAAAATGAGTCACATATATTTTGTGTGGGTATAAATCATTGCATAAAGGTAAATTGTTTCCACATATAGAAAGAGGTCATTCTTTTTGGCACGGACTAATAAGGAAATGGATTCACATAAATTGAAACAGAGGGAGTGTAATAAGATGTAATTCAAAAGGCACTAGATATTCTTGAAATGGAAATAAAAAAATATTTTATACCAAAAGCACAAAGTATGTATGAGTACTTCTTAAGTAGAGATGCGAGTACTTGCAAAGCATTACCAAGGAGTGTGCACTAAACAGAGTTTACTTTGAAATGCAACAACATAAAAATTCACAAATTTATCATTGATCTTGTAAGAGAAACGGTGAATCACTAAATAATCAAAAGCAAACATCACCCCACCTGTAGCACCACACATTAGAAGTCTAAAGGGTGATGAAAATTGGATCTTTTATCTACCTTCGTCTCTTCACCGTAAAAAAAACAATCAACATAATTATAAAGCTTCTTGGGCCTTTTAATTATAGGTGACAAATAAGTTTTAAAATTGAGTTGGGGTAACTCTAGTTTTTTTAATTGAGTAGGGGTGATAAACTTTGGATTAGTGATTAGGGAGTTTTGACTTGCCCCCAAGTTTTATTTTTAACACTTTGACCCAACCCATATAAACCCTACAGTGCCAAAAAAACGCGCCAAATTTTCTGTTTGCCTGCGCCGTTTCCACCATTTTTGGCTCTTCTTTTTTGCTTCGTTTCTTCTTCTTCTTGTTGCTTCTTCTTCTTCTTCTTCTTCTTCTTCTTCTTCTTCTTCTTCTTCTTCTTCTTCTTCTTCTTCTTCTTCTTCTTCGTCTTGACTGGATTTTGCTCAAGAAAGAAAAAAACAAGACCACCTGATTTTGTAATTTTTTGACTAGAGTTCATTCATGTAGCACTGGGAATTACTTCATAACTCATTCCATTGTTCTGCTTTCTTCTTCTTCTTCTTCTTCTTCTTCTTCGTCCGCCATTGTTGCTCAAGAAAGAAAGACTGGATTTTGTTGGTGTAGCACTGGCAATTACGTCATAAGTGTTTTCCGCTCATTTGGTAAGTACAACAATGCTGTTTTATTTCAATTTTTCACCTGGGTATAAATCTACTAATTTTCCAACAACTTACAGTACCTGTTGTAGTTGTTGCAACATATAATGTGGTTGTTGCAACTTCTACAACAGATTATGAAGTTGTTGTAATTGTTAAATAAATAACCTGCAACAGCTGGGTGAGTTGTTGCAACAGGTATTCCACTTGTTGCAACAACTCAACGATCTGTTGGAGTTAGCTTCAGTTTTTTTGTCTGAAATAGAACCCAAAAAAACTGAAGCTGCTTCCAACAGATTATTGACTTGCTGCAACAAGTTGTATAGTTGATGCAACAGGTGTTCCACTTGTTGCAACAACTCAACTATCTATTGAAGTCAGCTTTAGTTTTTGTCTGAAACATAACCCAAAAAACTGAAGCTGCTTCCACAGATTATTGACTTGCTGCAACCAGTGTTTTAAAAGGCGAAGGCGTAAGGCGGGGCGTTTTACGTCTGCCTCAGTGAGGCGTAAGCCCTGAGGCACGAGGCGTAAGCCCCATGGGGTTTTAATTTTTAATATTTTATAAAATGATATAATTATAATCAATACTTTTAAATAGGTGAAATAGCGTAAAAAATGAAGAAAACTATAAATAAGTGATATATATATATAAATATATATATATATATATATATATATATATATATATATATATATATATATATATATATATATATATATATATATATATATATATATATATATATATAAGTTCAAGAGATATATATATATATGCTCCACCACAAAAAAAAATTTAATTAGAACAATATATTATACGTCTATATATATATATATATATATATATGCTCTACCCACACAAAAAAACTAATTAGAACAATCTATTATACGCTACTTACAAGTACAAGTGACTGCTCGTTATTTTTTTGAGATAGTAGAAGACAAGATAAATAGTTGGAAAAGAACATATATTAGGCATTCTAGCAATAAAAAAAAGTCTTGACTTTTAAATTTAATGTTTCAGTTCCTCTTTAAAACATTTGAGTAATTACATGTTGACTTTTGAGAATTTGGGCATTATACTAAGGACTTATTTAACAAATTTCGTTTTAATTTGAAAAAAAATTCCGGGCGTACGCCCCAAACGCCCAGGCGTACGCCCCAAACGCCCAGGCGTACGCCCCGAATTGCTGGGCGTACGCCTTTCGATACTTTCGCCCCCCACCATAGCCTCGGGGCAATTTAGGTACGCCTCGCATCGAGGCTCGCCCCGAAAACGCCTTTTAAAACACTGGCTGCAACAAGTTGTATAGTTGTTGCAACAGGTGTTCCACTTGTTGCAACAACTCAACTATCTGTTGGAGTCAGCTTCAGTTTTTGTCTGAAACAGAACCCAAAAAACTGAAGTTGCTTCCAACAGATTATTGACTTGCTGCAACAAGTGTACTACTTATTGCAACAAGTAATACACTTGTCGCAATAACTCAATAATCTGTTGGACATCTTCAACAGTTTGAAACATTACCCCAAAAAAACTGAAGCTGACTCCAACAGATTAGTGACTTGTTGCAACAATTTTATTACTTGTTGCAACAAGTAGTCCACTTGTTCCAACAAGTCAATAATCTGTTGGAACAACTGCTGCAGCTGTTTCATTTTGTTATAGATTTGTATGTACTCTTATGACCAATTTTTTATTAAACAAAATATCTTCAGGTACCTCGAACACCACAAATGGGGGACTCAATAACAATAGGGGTTGATTACCATGGTGAATGGATCGAGAAGAACAACCGATATATTTGACGATGGAAGGGTAGTGACACGTTAGAGACGATAGCGATGACTATCCAAAGAGATGTTATGTTTGATGATTTTGTGAACCTAATCATCACCTATTGCGAATTAACTTGTGAACCAAAAGATCTTGCCATCACTTACATGCACAGCTCTTTTGAAAATCAGAGGGTCTTGCCATTTAAGATAACTGATCAGGTTCGTTTGCGTGCTTATTTGAATGATGTAGCTAGGCCCATTTTAAGGGTATACATTGTTGGAAGCCCGGTAGAGAACCACAATTTATCTCAAGACCAACAAGATGTGTTAAATGATGAATTAGATGGGGTGGATATGGATATCCCAAATAATGGAAGTGGGGCTGACCCGATTCCTATACCCAAAGTTGCGAGCAATACAGTGGGCACTACACAATCAATACAATCTAGCCATGTTCAAGATGATGAAACAGGTTTTTATAAAGGAATGTCATTCAAGAACAAGAAAGCACTAGCCACTTGGTTGAAACTTACTTGCTTGAAGAAAGATTTTAGAATTAAGAAGGTGATTAATTCGCGTACTATGTATTGCTTCAGATGTGTACATCCGGAGTGCAAGTGGTGGCTGAGGGCTGTGGAGCTTTTTAAGTTCTGACAGATTTTGTATCAGAACCTACATAAAGCATCACACATGTGGTTCTGAGCACATTACGAGCCATAATCCGCACGCTACTGCGAAAGTCATTGGTGAATACTTCAAAGATAAGTTTCCTTACGGTAAAGGCCCATCTACAAAAGATATGAGTCAATCAATCCATACAGATTTGGGTTGTAAGGTAAGTTATTGGAAGGTCTGGAAGGGCATGGAGATTGCAAAGGCTTTGACATGAGCACGGCTATGCGGTGCTTGATGCGTACCGTTATATGCTTCGTTCTGCAAATCTAGGAAGTAAAACGGCATTGAAGGTTGATGAAAATAGGAAGTTCAAGTACATTTTTTGTAGCCTATAAGGCTTGAATTCTTGGTTTTGCGCAAATGAAAAAAACCATAGCTGTCGATGGGACATTCTTGAGGAGCAAGTACGAAGGAGTGTTGTTGTCAGCAGTTGATGTGCCGCGGATTTGTGGCACATTCGACGCCTTTTTACTATGAATCTTGGTTGTTTTCAAGTAAATTTGGTACTCGTTAATATGTTTTGTTGTGTTCTAGGAAAAACAATGGCCCAAAAGCAAAAAGCAAAGAACAATAGAAAAAGTACCAGAAATGAGAATCGACGGTCTGTTGATCAATCAACGAACCGTCCTTCGAATCGACAATAAGCCTGATTTTCCGATGATGACAAAGTTGAAGACGACGAAGGACGGAGACATCGACGAAGCGTTGAACTGATCGACGTTTCGTCGTTGGTGTCGTCAATAAGGATATCTCAGCAGAGGAGAAAAAGACGGGATATTCGACGGTGCGTCGAACTGATCGACGGCACCGTTGAACGGTACACAGGGCTGAAGTTACAAAAGACGAAGAAATTGACGGATCGTCGATCTTGCTATCGGGGGCAATTTTGTCAGTTTTTGTTGTGCGTTTTTTGGAGCCTATTTAAAGAACATTTAGGTTTTACTTTTCATTCAGTTATTATTGTACCGAACTAAAAGGTCCCATTGGTGGGTGAGCATTGAATACTCCTCTTTTGGAGCTTAGTGAAGACAATAAGATTCTATATTCCATCATCTTTATTACCAACATTGTAAGCTTTATGTCTCATTTATTGCTTACTACTTTTGAGACCATAATGTGTGAGTAGTCTTTTTAATTAAAGTTGTGGACCCAAAATGATGGGTG
Source organism: Lycium barbarum (assembly GCF_019175385.1). Classification (NCBI taxonomy): domain Eukaryota; kingdom Viridiplantae; phylum Streptophyta; class Magnoliopsida; order Solanales; family Solanaceae; genus Lycium; species Lycium barbarum. Next base: position 134,780,420 of record NC_083338.1, on the reverse strand, counting down.
CTATGTAATGGGTATCTAACATTGTATATATGTATATTGGGTTGTGATGTATTTTATTATTTCTTGCATTCATTCTTCTATAAGTGGTTGCAAACACTTGTTTATGCACAAACCCTAGTTTATTTGAAAAGATGAACTAGAGTGTGATTTGAAATAATATAACAAGGACTCGGGGCGCTAACCCTCGTTTAATGAACTCGCGTAGGAATAAGATGAGTTCTACTTGGCATATTTAATCAGCCTTAGTTATAACTTTTCTGCATTTGGGAAAATCATGAAAAGAAATACTCTCTAACTATTGGAAAATATTAGGAAGTGTATTAGAGATTAAGTGCATGCATAACCGCGACCCAATAGAAATATATCATATTGACACCCATAGCATAACATCTAATCATTGCGGGGATACAACTTTGGTTCTTCAAATCCAAACAAATTTCAAACAGTTCAAAGTAGCAAATACAAACCAAATCTCCTTTTTAAAATACTCGGAATAGGATTAAAGCCTTTAAAGATTAGTATCGCATATAATTAGTACCCTTTTTTTTTCTCATATTCCCTGTGGGATTCGACCCCAACCTTGTTTGGGTTACTATATTTGACAACGTCCGCTTTACGCCATTAATAGGTGTAATTTGAGCGTATCAGCAGTTGCACAAGATGCGGAGAATCATATTTTTCCAGTTGCATTTTGTGTAGTGGATAAGGAGTGTGATGCTTCGTACAAATATTTTTTTGAACAAATGAGAAGCTATATAGAGGATACCCCTGAGTTGTGCATAATTTCTGATAGACATCCAATTATCAAAAAGGCGGTTTCAATTGTCTTCCCTACATGTCATTATGGTTTTTGAATGAGGCACCTAAGGGAAAATCTGAGAATCACCTTTCACAATGGGGCGGTCGTATCTCAATTTTATAAAGCAGCAAAAGCGTACAATATTGATATCTTCAATGACCATTTCAATCAAATCAGAGATTTGGTTCCTGGGGGCGCCGAACATCTTGAACGTGCTGGATTCCACAGATGGAGCAGGGCATTCTGCCCCGAAAATAGGTATTTGCACATTTCTGTTTCCAACAAGTAACATATCTGCTGCAACTAATAGGTAACTTGTTGCGGCAGATATGTTACTTGTTGTGATTTTTGACACAGCTGAGCCTCAGCCACCAGTTCCAACACTGATATGTTTATTTTGTCAGGTATAATTTTATGACGACAAACGCTGCTGAGTCGGTGAACTCAATGTTCAATGTTGAAAGAGAATTTCCCATTACTGCTCTATTTGATTCCATAAACAGAAGGTTTACTAAGAAATTTCATGAGAGGCGTATGGAGTTCATCTACTCACCAACCATCTTTGTTCCCTTAATGGAAAAAAATATCAAAATTTGTCAACTTAGGTAATAAGTTATTGGCCCATCAAATTGCCAACTACAAGTTTAGCGTCATCGGCCACGGTTCAGTTACAACAGTCGATCTGCAAAGAAGATCTTGTACTTGTAGAGTTTGTTGACCTGGACAAAATACCTTGCCCACATGCTATGGCAGCGCTTCGAGTCCAATATGGTGAAGACTTTGGATGGCGGATTTATGACTACTCATCTCTATATTACAGGGTGGAGAATTACATAATTGCATACTGTGAGGAAATGAATCCCGTGCCTTCTGAAGAATCTTGGGAAGTTCCTATGGAGATTTTAGAGAGAGAAATACCTCCTCCATATGTTGATCCGAGCAAACCGGGAAGAAGACGGACAAAGAGGAGGCGTGGAATCAGGGAATCACTTGCAACGAGGAAAAACAAATGCTCCATATGCAAAACAGCTGGCCATAAAAAAAATACATGCCCAAACCAAATTGTTCCATAGTTGTTAAATTTGCAATGTCTTGTAATAATAATTACTATTGTTTGTGTTTGTGAAATTGGATTTTATGACATTTTTATGTTGTTTCTGTTAGTAAAATTGGTTTAAATGATATGTTGATGTTCCTCAAATCACCAATGTATGTTTTGTGATTTTGCAATTTCTGAACAGTTTCCACCAAGTAAAAATTATGTTGCAACAGCTGTGTAGCTTGTTGGGATTTTGCCAACCAGTAATCGGACTTGTTGTAGCAACTAACTTAACTTGGTTTTCCAACAAGTGACATGACTTGTTACAGTAAGTTCCTATAGTGTTTTGAGTTTGTACAACAAATGGAATGAGTTGTTGCAGAAACTCCTTAAACTTGTTTCATCCAACAAATGGAATGAGTTGTTTCATCCAACAAGTGATATGACTTGTTCAACAACTATGTTACCTGCTGCAACAGATTATGTACTTGTTGCAACAGGTTATGCAATTGCTGCAGCAGATTATGTACTTGTTGCAACATGTTGTGCAACTGCTGCAACAGATTATGCAATTGCTGCAGCAGATTATGTAATTGCAGCAACAGATCATGAAATTACTGCAACAACTAGGATATAAGTCACATATATTTAGTTATTTACAGAGGGAACCAATGATATTTAGTGTTAAACAAAGGGATTCTATGATATTTAGTGATCAATATATTTATCTACTAACATCCTTAATGGATTAGATGGTAACTTCATTGATTTGATGGGAAATTCTAAGCGTATACTTCCCAAATCGAGCGATCATTGGAGTAATTTGATAAGAACTACTTGATTCACCCATATTTAGGTGTAAACAAAGAAAACCAGTGATATTTATTGTTTACTATATGTTCCTAACCAATTTGATGGTATTCTGAGTCAGGATGTATGATCAACAAAGCGTATACTTCCCAAATCGAGCGATCGTTGGTGTAATTTGATGAGAACTACTTGATTCGCCCATATTTAGGTGTAAACAAAGAAAACCAATGATATTTATTGTTTACTATATGTTCCTAACCAATTTGATATTATTCTGAGTCAGGATGTATGATCAACAAAGCGTATACTTCCCAAATCGAGCGATCGTTGGTGTAATTTGATGAGAACTACTTGATTCGCCCATATTTAGGTGTAAACAAAGAAAACCAATGATATTTATTGTTTACTAAATGTTCCTAGTTTAAACAGGTTACTCATCCGTTGCAACAGATAATGCAATTGTTGCAACATATTACCAATTTGTTGCAACAAATTACAAACTTGTTGTAACAGATGTGTCAGTTGTTGCAATTTCTTCAACAACTGGAAGATTTGTTACAGCAACTGACTCATCTGTTGCAACAGATCAGAAACTTGTTGCAACAAATTACCAACTTGTTGCAACTTCTTCAACAGCAGTTAGATTTATCGCAACAACTGACCCATATGTTGCAACAAGTTGGTAATCTGTTGCAACAGATTGTTTAGTTGTTGCAACTTCTTCAACAACAGTTAGATTTCTCACAACAACTGACCCATATGTTGCAATAACCGAACCATCTGTTGCAACAGATGTACATCTTATTGCAACAACTGAATGATCTGTTGCAACAGATTACCAACTTGTTGCAACAACTTACTCATCCGTTGCAACATATTACAAACTTGTTGCAACAGATCATTCAGTTGCTGCAACTTCTTCAACAGCTGTTAGATTTTGTGACTTGTTTAAAACTACTGGAACTACTGAACATAATGTATTGAACACAACTTAAATAATGAACACCTAATATATACTTAACAAAATGTCTTAGAAAAGTACTGAACACCTAATATATACTTAAATTACATAATGTCATAAAAAAACTCCTAATAGATACTTAAATTGTTCAACAGGCCACATTTTGGCTCCAAAAAACGCAAAATCAATAAACTGTTTATCAACCCATCTTAGGGCTCCAACACCTTTTCAATGACACGTAATGCCCATCTCCATTGCATCCTCCCAACTGAGTTGTCGCTGATTAGATTTTCGGGTTTTGTCACAGTTGTGCAGGTAAGCAAAGCCTCCATAAAAGCAATTGACCACGAACCACATGCCCTACTAGTGATATTGCGGGGGAGATTCTGTAGCCTCTTGAATTCCCACGATTCATTGAGTAACTTTGCAGGCAAGTGTGTGAACATGCCACTCTGTTGCAATAACTTGGGCCACAATTCCATTACTGGCTCCATGAAACAAAAGAAATCAGATTCTTCGTAGACAGGGACGTTGCAGTCATACACATTTACCACTCCCTCTTCAATTATGAACTCGAGAGTGACAAAATGTGTGACATTAATATTCAGCACTGTTAAAACTCTCTTTGCACCAGCCCACGAGCAGCCACTTGGGTAGGGTCTAACACCCCTACAATAATCGACCATATCATCATCCCACTTGAATTCAGCAAGTCTAACCTTCAGAGGCACGACATTCGAAACTGTACTCTCTTTTGTCAATTCTGCGTACCTCTTGGACATGTTGTTGTAAAAGTTGAGGTCTAGGGTTATGTCAGTGGAATCATAATACTCAGGGAAATTGATTTGACTCATACGCATTAGAAGAAGGACTTCATCTACATACTAAAGTAAAAGTAGTAAAACAGTTAGTTACTTGCTGCAACAGATTCAACAAATTATCTACTTGTCGCAACAGCTAGTTAACTTGTTGCAACAGATTATCTACTTGTTGCAATAGATTATCTACTTGTTGCAACAACATACTGAATTAGATAGATATATACAAGTGTTGAAACTTACTCAATCCTCCCACCAAATTTATATGCTTATCAAAGCCTTGAAGTCTGCTGCTCCAAATTCATGCATTGAGTACATGGTTTTCCTACTCTTTTTGGACTTGATTGCAGTCTCAACCTTTTTCTTTCTTTGGGCATGTACAGGCTTGAAAATGTCCACCTTCTTTAGAACTTTTGGCCCAACATCAAGAAGAGGAGTCTCAATTGACTTACTGGGAGTAGCAAAAGATTTTCTTGATCTAACTGATGCAAGTGCCTTGGAAATTTCTTTGCCGCTCCTCTGAACATGAATAGGAGTATAAGGTGAGGAAAGATTCTTTGATGGATTGATACCCCTCTTGGATATCAACCTCTGGATAGAAGTGCTTGTGGCTTCTTGGGCCTGCACCAATTCCTCCACCTTTCTAATCAAATTATCCATTTTGTCCTTACAAGTGGTGCACTCACAAGCACATGAGGGCATCTTAGAGGTACCGGCACCCACATCAGCAAATCTTCTACCACTCAATCCACCACCACTAAAATTACCACCAAATCCGAAAAAATCACTAAATCTAGCAACTGGAGTAAATCCACCAATATTAGCATCATCATCTCTTAATTTTCCCCCAGCAATACTTGCTGGGACATCACCACCACCACCACCACCAACAACAACATCAACAGGCTGAACAATACCACCAACAGCATCAGCACCACCAACATCATCAACAGCAACATCACCACCGGCACCAATAGCAACATGACCACCAACAACATGACCACCACCACCAGCTAAAACATCATCAACCCTAGTGATGGCTGTCACTCCAGCCAATTCCCCTTTGAACCCATCAATCAATCTGTCAGGCACAGATTCTATGGGCACAAAGGTGACAAGGCATAGCATCTCCAACTCTCTTATTATTGGGACAAGTCATGGGTTCACAACCTACAACAAGAAAGTAGATATATCATAATGGTGCTAAATCATAAAAATCAAAACCTATTTAAAACAAGTTATCAGGTTGTTGCAAAAGGTTACACATCTGCTGGACAATGTCCAACAGATAGGTAACTTGTTGCAGCAGGTATCTCATCTGTTGGAAATTTTCCAACAGATAGGTAACTTGTTGCAGCAGGTTGCTCATCTGTTGGATATTATACAACATATTAGTAATTTGCTGCAACAGATTATTGTACTTGTTGTAAAAACTAACTGTAACAGATTCAGAAGTTATCAAATTAGTAAATAAAGTGATATGTTGCAACAGCTGTGGTACTTGTTGGAATTTGTCCAACAGATTGGCAACTTGTTGCAGCAGGTTTATCATCTGTTTGACATTTTCCAACAGATGGGTAACTTGTTGCAGCAGGTTAATCATCTGTTGTAAAAGACTAGTTGCATGTTTTAACAGATTCATCTGCTGGGTAACTTGTTGCAACAGGTTAATCATTGTCCAACAGATACATAACTTGTTGCAACAGATGCATGTGTTGTTGCATCAGATTATAAAAGGTGTTGCAATAACTAGTCATCTGTTGTGTTCTAATGCTTACAGCTTCCTGAGGGGGGTTGAAAAGGTCAACACTCAATCTTGTGTTGTTCCTGGCAGTGAGCCATCTAAGAATTCTTGGATAGGTAACTTCTTTGGAGTATTCCTTAACTTGATGCCTGAGGGGAGGAATGGCTTCAAATGCCCAATCCTAGAAAAAAAAATGTCATCAAAAATCAAAATAGTGATTGAAATACCAAAAAAAAAAAAAGATAAAACATTGAAGAAAATTTACCATGAAAGCCCAAGGGAAGCCATATAGGTTTTGTGTCTTTTTCGTTGGCTTCAAATCCTTCATCAAATATTCAATAGTCAAGCTAAAGCTTTTAAAACCCCAGGCATAGTTGTTGAAGGCATCATAGTCCTCAGCAAGTTTAATCAATCCAAGTGGTATGTTGTAGTTTACATTTCTTACCCAAAGAACACTGTGCCCAAACCAAACTAAGCACAGTGCCTCCTTGTGTTTTTTTGAGAAAGTTTTGGACTCCAAATCTTGCAACAATTTCTTTTGAATGTAGCTCTTTCCCACTAAGTTTACCAAAGAGACGTCATTCTTAGCTTTGGAACCCTTTGCTTTCTTGGCTGCCTTAGGAGTCTAAGCTGGCTTGGTTAATACAACAGTAGGAAAAGGCTCACAAGGATAACATCTCAATCCGGTAATTATGGCAAACTCCTTCATGCCAAAGCAAACTGCCATGCCACAGTAATTGATCCAAATCTCATCCTTTCTATCACAAATAATCCTATGCTTCAAAATCTCAAAAACCATTGTCATTTGAAATTGGGCACCGGTATCTTCAGGCAAATCTAAATAGAGCCCAAAGCAACTAGCCCTAACGAAATTCTCCAACCCTTGCTGCCGGAGAATGCCCCTGAAGGTGTCAAAGCCCATGCCCATGCTTGATCTAACCACAAAATCACCGGACAAATCCTTATTTCCATTCAGCGGCATCGTCACGCCGTACTTTTCAATGCTGAAACTCTTGACGACCTCCTCAATCGAAGGTCTATTGGGATCTGTGGCAATACTAGAAGACTCAACAAGATTGGCATCCACATTATGTTTCTTTTTTCTTCTTAACTCGGCTAAGGTCTCATCTGTTGATTCTTCTTCTTCTTCATTACCATTTTCAATTTTTGCATCTTCTTCACCTCCTTCATCCCGTTCAGCTCCTTCATCCCCTTCATCTCCTTCTTCTTCTTCTCCTTCTTCTTCTTCTTCTTCTCCTTCTTCTTCACCTCCTTCTTCTTCACCTCCTTCTTTTTCATCTCCTTCAGCATTTTCTTCAATTCCTTCAGCAGATTTTTCATCATCTTTTTCACTTTCTTCTCTAGTTTCTTCACTTTGTTCATTTTTATCACTTTCTTCTTCATGCCCAACAGAGGTTTCGTGGGTTTCCTCTCTTTCTGAATCCCCAGTTTCACTAACTCTTTCCTCATTTGTTGATTGACAAATAGCAGTCACAAGTTCATCTAATGTTGTTTGCACCTTAGCTATTTTACTACTTTCTCCCTCAGTTGGTTTCTCTCATTTTCTTTTAACTGGAGCCATTTTATCCACACACAGGAGATAGAAAAATAGTTTTAATTGGTTAGTGCAACATTCAAAGTAAAAAGGGAAAAGGAATATGTTGCAACAGATTAAGAATATGTTGCAACAAAATACGAAGTTGTTGCAACAACTTATTACTTGTTACAGTAGAATCTTAATCTGTTGGAAATAGAAAAACAGTAGCAACAGCTTAGCAATTGTTTTGATTTTTTACAGCAGCTTGTTAATATGCTACAACAACTACTTCAGTTGCTGCAAAAACCTCAACAATTGTTTTGATTTTATCCAGCAGCTGTTGGATAAAATCAAAACTTTTCCTAAACCATAGCATGACAGCAACAACAACAGCAAAAACATCTAAATTTAACTACAAAACATCTACATTTCACTACAAACACACAACTATCACAAATCTCACTCACAACTTAAACAAAATACACCAAATAGGATTGTTTTTAACCATGCAACCTCAGCAGATGTTTGCAACTGTCAAACAAGTGTTGAATTTGCTGCAACAGCAACAACAACAATAGCAAAAAAAAGCTAAATTTAATTACAAAACATCTATTTCACTACAAACACACAACCATCACAAATCTCACTCACAACTTAAACAAAATACACCAAACCATGCAACCTCAGCAGATGTTTGCAACTGTCAAACAAGTGCTGAATTTGCTACAACAGGTAACCTCAGTTGTTGGAAAACATCAACAAAATTGCAAGCCTTTTTTTTCGAAACAACAAGGAGAAGAAGAACAAAAACAGCACCAAAAATCATGATTTCACAACCACAACCACTATTTACAAACTCACAAACCCCAACAAGTGCAACAAATACACGAAACTACAACAAAACAAACAACATTCAAGAAAAACCCATGCTCTTCTTCATCTTCTCTAACCAAAATCATCATTTTCACACTCTGATTTCAAAATCCTAACTTTTGAACCAAGTGAAAAAAAAATTACCTGAGAAGGAATAGAGAAGCAACATCAATGGAGAGAGAGAGAAATGAGCAGCAACAGCAGCAATGGAGAGAGAGGAACGAACAGCAACAATGGTGGTCACCGGTCGCCGATTTTTTACAGCAGCAACGGAGAGAGAGAGAGACAGAGACGAGCTGAAGAACTGTTTTTTTTTTTTTTTGAAATAAAATGAACAAGTAGTTGGGGTCGTGGGGGGAAGTGGGTTGGAAGGAGTTTTTGTATAATGTGTGTGGGTTGGAAGAAGTTTTTGTATAATGTGTATGGGCTTTTGTGTATTTTGTAAAAGATTATAAGTTTTAAAAATTATAATTCAGTCCCAATTTAAGTTAATCACATTTTTAAGACAAGTTTGACTTTGGCTGGTCAAACTTGTCACCATTTCTAATTATGAGACTTTTTTGTCACCATAAGTTAAATCTTCCAAGCTTTTTTTTTTGTGAAAACAAAAGGGGCGTCAAAAGTTTATCAAATTTAGAAGAAAGGAATGCATGAAAGGGTGAAAAGGAAAATAATTGTTCTTTTCCTTTACTTCAGTTTACAACTATTTTCTGAGAAATACACTTTTTAGCATCTTTCTTGAAAAATACACCACAAAGCCTACCTGCGGCCATAATTCTTCACCATGCTTAAAACCAATTAAGAGCCCGTTTGGATTGACTTATAAGTTGCTTATAAGCTATTTTCAACTTTTTTGAGTGTTTGGCCAGCCAGCTTAAAGCCACTTTGTGCTCAAAATAAGCTCAAAAAAATAATTGAGTCCATTTAATTTAGTTTATCTAAAACAGCTTATAAGCTGAAAATAACTTATAAGCAAAAAAAAAATAAAAGTTAGCCTACCCCAACTTTTTTTTTTAGCTTATAAGCTGTTTCCAGCCAGTGTTTTAAAAGGTGCGGGCGTAAGGCGGGGCGTTTTACGTATGCCTTGCCCAGGCGTAAGCCCCAAGGCACAGGGCGTAAGCCCCACGGGTATTTAAATTTGAGTATTTTATAAAATAATATAATTACAACAAATATCTTTAAATTGGTAAAATTGCATGAAAATTGAAGAAAACTATAAATAAGTGAATTATATATATATATATATATTGATGTACTCCATTCCCACAAAAACTAGTCAAAACAATCCATTATACACTACTTACAAGCACAAGTTTGCTTATGAAAGTTCAGCATAAATACATCAACTCCCATTTGGGAACAAAATGAAGAATTCAGCATTCAGGTGATCAAAAAATACACTTTATCTAGCCTATTTTCTTGAGAGTAGGTTTCATCCGTGAGAGCAAAAAGGTCAAAAGGCCTGCAACAAATAGAAAAAAGCAGTTGGTGACTTAGTACAACAAATAGAAAAATGCAGTTGGTGACTTAGTACAAAAGCAGTGGGTGCAAGTATCTTATACTTCTGTGGTTCAAAATAATGTAGAAAATGTTGCAGATGTGGATGCACAACTTGGTATAACAACTTGGTAATAAACTGATACAGCTAAAATCCTCCTCCAAAACAAGATGAGAGTTTTTCTATTATTTCCATAAACTCATTCAGATAAAAAAAAAATCAAAAGAACAAACAAAAAAAAAGAGGGACAAGGTTTGTTACAGACACAGTCAATCGCTATCAAAGTGGAGTTCATCGTCATCCTCATCGTCATTCAAATTCAGAGTGTTTGTATTAGTCCATCTTGCTTCATCAACAATATCCACATCTTGCAGTCCTTCATCTATTTGAACTTGTGAAGAAGAATTGCCCCTCTGTAAATCTTAGAATTACAAAAAATTATCTTTTCAATGAAATTACAGCATATATTTTCTTTTGATAATAGTAGTTGATAGATATGAAAAAGATGTGAGAGCTAGACATGTACAAATGGCGAACCAACAAGGGAAACAAGCAGGATAAGAGCAATGAAGTTGGACATAATCAAGGTACAAAGGCTGCAGATACAGCAGTCGTATCAACTGGTGCAGGAAAAGAAGTGCAAGTTGTTGTTCCTAACTCTAATTGTGTGCCAACTAATAATAAGTTTGCTGCTTTAGAGGAAGGGACTGATCGAGTGGAGGAAGCTCAAATCAAGTAGTCGCAATACATGAAATAGTGAAAACAAATTCAGTTGGTTTAGTGCAAAAGCAATTAGTTCATATACCTGATACCTCTGTGGTTGAGAAGAATGCAGAAATCTCTCAAGGTACTGAGAAAGATGTGGCAAAGTTACCTGAAATTTCAGCTACTTTCTGCTTTTTGTTAAAAGGACCAGATTCACTTGTATTTTGTGTACTACCGACATCAATTGTAGTATCATGAATAATCTCATCCTCTACGGAGTACATGACACCATTTTAATAACATTGACATCAAATAAGTTCTGCTCGTCAAGCCACGAAGGTTCTTCAGGAAGTACATGATCTTCTCTTTCAGTAATCCATCCATCATCCGAATCAACTTCATCAACCAAAATAGGATCAATCTTGCGCATTTTTCTTTTGATGCTCTGCTCTCTTAATCTTGTATTATATCTTACATAAACTAAAGCATTTATCCTGCAATGCTCAAGCCTATTTCTTTTTTTCGTATGAATCTAGTAAATGTTGGAAAAAAAATTCAGTTATCATCAATCATCATATAGAAAACACAAATACGAATTAAAGAAAATCATACCACTTACCGACTCAAAGGTACTCCAATTTCTTTCACAGCCCGAGGAGCTACAAGTCAGACTTAAGACGTGAATAGCAAATTTTGTCAACTTTGGAGTTCGACCTCCAAAGCGCATCCACCAATCAGCAGGAGATCGCATCTTTCTTGAATCCATGGCTAACTGGCTCCCAAAATCGCCTCTCAAGTGATCGTAAGAATCTAACTGGATATCCACTTTTAATCTCTCATCATAATCTAACATCCTTTCTATGCAATTATGTAAACCTTCTTTGATTTCAAATTCATCAGAGAATTTATTTTCAAATCGCAATTGCGGGTTCAAATAATACCCCGCAGCATGTAATGGACGATGAAGTTGGCTCGTCCATCTTTCATCTATTCTTCTCCAAACAGGACCATACTTTTTTTTCGTTATTACCACAATTGAAAGCTATATTTTCCTTAGCCTTAGTCATCAAATGATACATATATCCCATACAAGGCTTCTCTTCTGAATCAACTTCCCGTAGAACACTCACTAAAGGAGTAACACTCATCACACAGTAAGCAATGTGAGGCCAAAAGTTTTGATCAAATAGAACTGTAGCTCTTGTTTTCACTCCTTCGTGTTTCTTAGCCCATGTAGAAGTATTCCAAGCTTCGGAAGAGAACATAGATCGAAGAGCTTGTTTTTGTTTCTGAATACTTTGAAGAGTCAGATATGCAGTAGCAAAACGAGTAACAGCAGGACGAAGAAGTTCATGATTCTTCGTGAAAGATCTCATCAAATCCAACACCCAAGTATGCCCATAAATGAACTTTACCACATCTTTTGCTTTTTTGAGTGTCCCTTGATGAATTTTCAACTTACTTATATCCTCTAACATGAGATCGATGCAGTGTGTTGCACATGGGGTCCAATACATATGAGGCTGAGTTTCCATCATCCTTTTTCCAGCATTGACAAAATTTGAACCATTATCAGTTATCATTTGGACCACATTTTCCTCCCCAACTTCATCTACAATTTTATTCAAATGCGATGCAAGCATCTCACCAGTTTTTATTGAATCAGACGCATCAATAGATCTTAAAAAAAAAAGTACCTGCCGGGCTGTTCACAAGAAAGTTGATGAAAAATCTACTTTTTCCATCCGACCAACTATCTGACATTATAGAACAACCATATTGCTTCCATGAATTTTTGTGTTCTTCCAGCATCCTGTTAATGTTGGCTACCTCTTCTTTTAGTATCCATGTTCTTAGCTCATGCATCGTTGGAGGCCGAAAACCTGGCCCAAAGTTTGCTACTCCGTCAAACATCGGCAAATAGTAAGGATCGTTTGCAACATTAAATGGAATCCCACTTGAGAAGAAAAATCGGCCAATCTGTTGACAAACTAATTTTCTTTCCTCTTTTTTCCATTTAGAATTCAAAGTAGCTTGCCTAGCTTGAGAATTTACAAAATTATCTATAGGACCTCTGAGCTTTGGTGATATAGCGTCATTACATGACGAGTTACCAGATTCACCACCAATATGACTATCTCCAGTTGCAGCAATTCGGATTTCTTCCATAGTAGCATTTCGCCTAGCTTTTGAATCTTTCAACTCCTGTAATACTTTATTACATTCTACTACTACATCACCAGGAACTTTGGGACAAGGCTTCATTCCTTTACGAGTACCTACTAAATGATGTTTCAATCGGTTGATACAGCCCGTACATTGTTGCTTGCAAAACTTACACTTAAAATACTTCTCATTCGGATTTGAGATTGTATACTTCCAAACAGGATCTTTTCTGCTCACGTCTACAGACTCCGCGCTTCATCCATTTTCTGCAAATTTTGAAGAGTTCACCTGCTAGTACAAGAGAAAGGAGTTAAAAGTTTGAATTTTATCATTTTTATTTTGTAAAGCAAAGCAAAAGTTTAGAGTCTTTAGACATGAAAAAAAGATACTTTTATTTTGAAGCATATATTGTGGACTACTCAGGAAGATAAGTATTTAAACATAACTTAAAAAATTCCCAGTTTTCTTTCATAACAAAGCAAATTCTAATTTGTGATGGATAGCTGTTTAAAGTCAAATTTTTTGTTTTTGTTTTTTCCAAAGATTATTATTGAAGCCCTTTAAAAAAGAAACAACTGTAATGAGTAAAATCGCAGCGAACATACCTCCTGCTATTATGTTAGTTCGTCGCGACAGAAAAGGAGAAGATTATGAATAAAAAAAATAAAGAAAGAAACTTTTTTGCCATTGAGAATTGAGGAGAAGTTCGTCTGGCCATTTTCTCAAATTAGAGAGCTGAGTGTTTTCAGTTTTCACATGTTTCGGATCAGTGTTTTATAAGAAACACCTAGGACAAATTAGGAAATCACAGAGAGAATTTTACAATGTAGTGCACTTTTCATACAAAAAAAAAAAACTGACTTATTTTCTTACCCATTGAAAATTACTTTACATTAGAAGTTCTAAATACAAAAATCAAAGTTATTCAACAATCAACATTATACCCATTACCCAGTTACCCACTTTCTCATATTTTCAATCAACACACATAGAAGCATGCACACATATAATCTCCTAATATATTTTAAACGAAATCAAGAGAAACAATAATAAACTTGAAAAACTAGTTTACATAAATATTTACAAACTAACAATGAAAAAGAGAAAAAAGCAACTTGAGTTGAAAAGAGTAAAGAATTTGTCTACATGGAGGAACAAAGAGGATGACTAACCAGCAATATAAACTCTTAATTTGCTGCTATGGGGAATGGAGAATGGAGTTCTCTTTGTCTTTGGAGAAAATTGATTGTTCTTGTTTATGGGAGAGTGGGATTTGGGAAAGATAATAAATTAGGGCTTCTAGGTTATAACGTAGAAGAACGGCTCCGTGCAGCACGCTACCTGCTCCATATTTATGTTCGTGGTCGGCCATATAATTATTTAATTTGTGGGACATACTTCAACTAGTGGACAATAATTTGAAGAAGTATCTTGGGCGTACGCCTTATGATGAAACGCGCCTCAACGCCCGGGCGTACGCCCCAAATTGCGGGACGTACGCCTTTCGATACTTTCGCCCCCACCATAGCCTCGGGGAAATTTAGGTACGCCTCGCATCGGGGCGAGCCCCGAAAATGCCTTTTAAAATATTGCAGTTCCAGCTTATAAGCTGCTTTTTTTAAGCTCATCCAAACAGGCTCTAAGAAGACCTTTTTATCTTTGTTGCCTATCCATAACCTAATAAAACCCATCTCAACTTTTATATACCCAAGTACTTATCATTTATTGTCTTATGTGTGATATTATTGTCATGAGTTTCATAGAGATAATTTTCAAATTGCAATCTTTCAATAAGAAATTGACTATAGCTCTGAATTAATTATATTAGTTGAGCGTACTGTTGATTTATAAAGCTATTTATTGTTGTTCTACTACAAAATGGCCTTCCTATATCAATTTCTACCATGGAGCAAGATAGGTGGTTCGAAATATATACTTAGAGAATTTCCTTTCAGCCAAGTCACAAAATTAGTACCAGTGAGCTATCATCCAAGGTTGTTTGAATGGCCATACATATACACCTACTCTGACTTGAGAACTGCAATGTTTATTGTCAAAAACATCATGGAAAATTACTAAACCCTATTGTTGGCAACATTACATTTTATGCAGACAATGTAACTGAAATAAGTGATGACATCTTACAAAGTATATTCAACTGAGGAGGATAAGTGCTCCAGTCAGCATTACTACTAATACTTAGCCCGTAGGGGTGTCAAATGGGCGGGTTGGGCTAAAATTGGCCCAATCAAAATGGCTGAGATAATAAATGAGTTGGCTAATATTGGCCAAAAAGTTACTTGGGCTGAAATGGGTTGGGTCATGACCCGCCCAACTTGACCCAGTTTCTTTGAAGGGTCTATTTTCTAGAAAAACATTTTTCACGAAAAATATTTTCGCGGATTTTTCATGAAAAATATTTTTGAGGAAAACATTTTCCGTGGTAAATATTTTCGAGAAAAACATTTTTCATGAAAAATATTTCCCTTCATATTAAACATATTTTCGTGAACAATATTTCCCTTCATATTAAACATATCACAAACTTATAAGATACATGATACAAGAAAAGTGTATACATAAAAAAAAATAAAAAAAAAAATAAAAAGAGTAAATCTCAAGCAATAAACCCAAATTTAAATAAATCTTAAAAATGGGCTAAGTTGGAGATCACTTTAAAACATTTTTTTGCACGGATTGCCCTTCTTTTGGGGTGGTCTTTAAATTTTGCCCCTCATATTTGTGGTCTTTAAATTATGCCCCTCATATTGCTGGTCTTTAATTTTTGCCCTTCGCATTGCAACACTGAGCGTTCACGCAGAAATCATGAGGTTCTGAGTTCGAACCCCCGCTCAAGCATAAATTAAAAAAGAAAATTGCAAGGCAAGATTTGGGTCGCGTGTATGCTGGACCCGGCATAAACTTATGAAGGAATTACCAAAGTTATGCCGGACCCGGCATACTCATGCCTTATGGGCAGACTTGGCATAAGTATGCCGGGTCCGGCATAACTTTGGTAATTCCTTCATAAGTTTATGCCGGGTCCGGCATAACTTTGAGATCTCATGTCAACTTTTTACAGATTTTGTGACATCAAAATGCTCTATTAAAATTCAAGTGGTTTTTGTGTCAATGTGGCCTAAAGACTTTCTTTGCTACATTTCTTGTATTGGATATATTATAACTGCTCTTGTTAATATATTATAGGGTAGTGTTAGAAAAGAGTAGTTGTCGTGATTTTGTTCCATTATATCTAAGCCTAGTTTTTCATGAGTATTAACACTATGATAATTGTTGACAGCATTTGCATGACGATGAGTGGAAGAGGCCATGCACAAAGTTTTTATCATGAAGCCTTTTAGTTTTGTAGTAATATTGGAAGGAGGACAACGAAATTCTTCCTAGGTACCCTCATCCGGTGGGGGCATACTTTTAATGGGCAAACTTTGATGCCGGACCCGACATAAACTTGTGAAGGAATTACCAAAGTTATGCCGGACCCGGTATACTTATGCCAAGTCTGCCCATAAGGCATGAGTATGCCGGGACCGACATAACTTTGGTAATTCCTTCATAAGTTTATGCCGTTGGGGGCATACTTTTAATGGGCAAACTTTTATGCCGGATCCGGCATAAAATTGTGAAGGAATTACCAAAGTTATGCCGGACCCGGCAAACTTATGCCAAGTCTGCCCATAAGGCATAAGTATGCCGGGTCCAACATAACTTTGGCAATTCCTTCACAAGTGTATGCCGGTGGGGGCATAGCGAATTTAAACTCTGCCTTGCGATTTTTTTAAAAAAATTTTGACTGTGTGGGGGTTCGAACCTGGAACTCATGGGGTTTAGTCGAAGGGCAAAACTTAAAGATTTCAAATATGAGGGGCAAAATTTAAAGACCACCCCAAAAGAAGGGCCCACTTTAAAATAGGCTATATTGGGTTGGGCTAAAATCAGCCCAATATGAAAATATCTTGAGCCCAACCCATAAAATTTTGGGCGGGTTGAGCGGGTCATCACCTTTTGGGCCAAATTTGACACCCTTACTTAGCCGGTAAAAGAAAATTTTGAATTTTCAAGCATTATAACACAACTTTTGAAAGGCTCATCAATGATATACATAATACATAACAAAAGCCTAACAACAGGGCATAAGCTCATCAGACTGTTCCTATCAGGTTCTGATTTTTGAGCTTAAATTGGCAATCGCTAAGCAAAACTATGTCTTTAGACTTTGCGAAACAGCTTGTCTAAAGGGTGATGCTAGGGCAACAGTACAACTATCAGAAATACCATCATAAACCACCATGACTAAAAGCCTATCAACCTAGCAATATAAATGCAATATTCACTGCTTGTGATTCTAGTAGGGATGTTTAATAGAAAAAAATGTTCTGGCTGAGATATCATATCCAACCAAAGTGCAAGTTTTTGGATTTGGGTAAATGACATAGGCTCTGGAAGAATCATGATATAAGCAATCTTCTTAAGGGAATTTTTAGTACCTAGACTAACATGGAGTAGAGACTTCAAAGTTACAGGCTTACTGCAACAATAACAGATTATAATGTCCCATTCTTTGTATATGACTGTAGCAATGCAAAATAGAAATTATTTAATTTCAACCGCCATTAAGTCCTCTGTTTTGCAAAACATCTGCTTCGTCTTCTCCTTGGTTTGTGCAATTATCTACACGATACATCAAAATATTGATCGTCTCACGAGCAACTGATGGGAAAATTATTGGTTAAAGACCATCCTGTGAAGTCTATCAACCATGGCATTTGCTCTTGGCCTTGTGGAAGAACACGAAGGCTTCCTTTATCAGATACACAAAAAGCCTCATCTGGTTGTCTAGCGTTCTGCAAAATATACACAAGAATTATGAAAACGATTCAAAAAAAATTCAATAATTACCATCACACAGATTTTGAAGACTAACCTGCATCCCCCGTCTCAGGATTAGAACGGTTCTGCCTTCGCGGTCACAAAAATTTGCTCTAAAAGGCTTCCCGGTCTCGCCTTCAACCGCAAATTCATGCTAACAAATTGCAAAGTATATGTTCACAGATACAGACGTACTTTTATGAACATAAAAATCTATAGAGGTCTGCATATGGAAAGGCTGGGCACTCAAAGATATACCAATTCGTTTTCTTAATTACCATACCAATTGTTAGTTCTCATGGTAAAATTTGTTTTTCAAAAAATAGGATAGACGTATGCAACAAACAATTTGAGTTTAAAACTGACCTATAATGAAGGTATGACGACGTGGGACTCCATCGTGAGTATATGGAGTAGTTTTTATTGAATATATATCTGAGAGATTTAAAAGATTTTGTCACATCCCAATATTTGAAAAATTATTTAACCAATATAATTTCCTTTTAAGTTGCCCCAAAAAAATGGAGTGAAATCCACATTTGCTAACCTGTTTCAAAAGGACTCCATCGTTCATACATGGAGCAGTTGTTTCAACTGCATATCTATAATTAACAATTATTTTAAATTCAATAATTAATTAGTTTTTAATTCATAGCTACTTATAAAATTTAAGGAAAATCTAGACAAAATTTTGTATAATTCAAGCGCAAAGTTGATCATTTTTCATAGTAAAAAAGCTTGTTCAAAAGCTTCATCATTAGTTTTTTTTGGTAATTTCCATCATTAGTTAATAAAATCTATATATTATTAAAAAGAGGATAGTTTGGTTTAGGATTTTGACAAGTGACAGCGTAGGAAAATGTCATGTGTTAGTTTAGGACAAAAATTAGTTATTTAGTTAATACTTTTGAATTTGAATTTAACTTTGAAGAAACTTAAAATACACAAAAAAAGGATATCTAAAGAAAACGAGGCAGTTCTTCCTTCATGCGAGGGAAGTTAGGTGCTGCACGATGGATTAGTGGACAATTCCCCACTAACTCCACTTCATGCATCAAAACGCCCTACGTCCCCTTTTTTCTAATAGGGACAAATACGTTTTTTTTTGTATAAAAAAATAAAAATAAAAAAAGGAGTGTCACCAGTTACCACATGTTAGTAATTGCACAATTGCCTGAGAAAGGAGTCGAACTACAACAATAATCACAATTTTGCTAATGTAAGGCTAGATTAATTTTGCTTGTACCGAAGTAAACAGTCTGCATCCTTCTCTGTATGGTAAGTTGGTTAGTAACTTTTGACACATATTTTAATAAAATTATAGATGCACGATGTTTAATTTATGGGTGAATGAAGCGCATCCACTGTTGAATCTCTTTTTTTTTCTTCCTCACAAGAGTGTTCTTATGAACCTCCGAGATGAGCATGGATTTGGGGATGCATGTCCACGTCCATTTTTTTTTGCACTACACCACAATTAAAGGCATCGACACCTTCAAATACACAAGCACATTAGCACTTTCGGATATTGCTAAAAACAAAATTCATTTTTTTTTTGTTTCAGATTTTTTGAGTGTTGATTTTGTGCGTCAACAATCCTTTTGCAGACTCAGGTACAATCTGATTTTGTGTATAATGTGATGAAATTTTTTATCCTTGCAGTGTCTGATCAATAGGTATTAGGTAGGCATTGTTATTTTGAAAGTTTAAGTTGTTTATATGATCTTTACCACCAATGCATTTTGATATTTTAGGCATTTGCCAGTCACTAGATTATAGAAATGATGAAATTAAATAAGAAATCAGTTGCAGGAGTTGACTGAATGCTAGGAAATATGGTATCGGCAGGCTGAACAGAAGGAGAGGCTTACAAAGATCAAATATTTTAAACTGTGCTTTATGGCTGAAATTTTAAAGAGCTTGATTTCCTTTCCCAGTGAAGCAGTGGTGATGAATTCTTTTTTTTTTCCTTTGAAATTTTGAAAAATAAATTGTTACCGTTAATTGAAAAATAATTTTTTTAACCTTTCTTTCTTTGTGCAATATTCATAATTGCCATATGACTGTGTTGTATGTAATTAAGGATAATTATATTTTTTTCAACTCCAAAGTTGAGCTTTATTATATCATCTATAATTTATTTTGGTTATTTTGATTTAAGTGGTTTCCTGTTTGGTTGAAGAACATAAACACACTCTTTAAAATATTTATACTTAATTAATAATAGCTCTAGCTGTTAAATTATAGAAAACACGGAGGGTCTTGATGTGGTTAATTATCTCAAGTAATTGAATCCATTTTATGAGTCGTTTAATTGGATGAATGAAAAGAGAGCTTCTTTCGATATAAGTAACTTTAAATTTTTTATATATATACTTTATGAATTAATGTGGTATTATTTTATTTATTCACTTATCTATTGTTGATGTTGTGTCTATAGTTTGCTAGGATGGAACTTTACTGGCGCCATACAATCTTTGATAGAGCATCTGGTACAGGTGTAAAGAATGAATAATAATATCGATAAAGCATAGTTTTTTTTTTTTTCAATATCAACTTTTAAACTTTGTTTATCTGAATGAATTTATTGCATTAATGATATAAAAAACTTAAATTTATTTGAATTTGAGATGTTTCTAAAGTTGAAGGATAAAAATTTATCTAAAATATTTTATGTGTGATAATGTTAGTGATATTGGATAAGACAGACCTGAACATAAATCTTTTCTAAAAGAACCATAAAATGCATGTCTAACTTTTGTTATTTTTTCTCAGGCATCACGAGGAAGCAGAAGAAATTGGCATTTGCTTTTGCAAGATTTACACAAATTCTTGCAGCTATGCTAGATTTGGATATGGAGAACTTGACATTTGCTTTTGCAAGATTTACACAAAAGGGAGGCTCCAAAATCAATTATTACATGGTAACGTTTCTGAAATTGGGAATCAATCTTATATTTTTTTTTTCTTTTCGTGTCCTTCAAAAATATAACTTAACTATAAAAATTATATTAACAATACACATTGTTCTATTGATAGAAAGGGAATCAAATAAAAATGGTAGAATATACTAAGACTCTATGAAACAAAAATTTCATGAAAGTAGTAATTTTCACTTGAAGGACAAAACCATTTGTACATTATTATCTATTTGTGCAGAGTCACAGATATATTACCACTTCAAAATTACAGTAATTGGATGCCATCACTTCTACCATGTTTAATCGCTCACCAGTATCGTCATGTATCATTGTAAATTTCTAAACTTTTTACTTCCTTTAACTATGTGTACGTGTATGGAATAATGAATAATTAGTTTGATAATAATCTATTGTGTAAAGCTTCTATGGCTAGATAATTACTACGAATCAATGGCGGCTGCAAGAGAATTGGAAGTCATCGCCCTTCGTATATGCATGTTTATGGTGCATATCATCTCTGAGATGCTTAACAGTGATCTTCTTTTTCTGTTTTTTTTAATCACGTTCTATACTTTGTTTTGGTTTCGGTCTCATTAGCTTGGAGGCAATGTGTTTTATAGAAGGTTCACAATAAAAAAACGAAGTGCAAAAAAGAAAAACGAAAAAATATTAAAGACATGTTTGGAGTCCATCCACAATAGTCGCTTTTAATTTAATTCCTTTATTTTCAGAGTACGTCCACAAAATTGTCAAATTTGTATTGCATCATCTTATTGTGATATTAGCCTCTGGAGTATAAAAGATTGTATACTGTCTAAAGAAATTGTCTGTAATTAAGCAGTAGTAGCTACATATACCATAGAAAATATTAGTCTGTAATAAGATTGGTCTAAAAAAAAAAATGAGAATATAAAATCTGAAATATGTCACACGTAGTTCATATACATATGTTTATATTATCTTTCTCTGCTCCTTTTTTCTTTAAAACGGTCCGCGCATCGCGCGGGTACGTATACTAGTTAAATTTAACCCACTTCTATAACAATAACGGTAGGTTTCACCTTAATTATTAACCGAGAACAAATTTAAATCATTTCCCATAATTCTAAGCGGTCGTTTGGCTGGGGGAACAAGTTATATCATTATAAATTATCCTGAGATTGTTATTCCACCCTCTAATAGGGATAAAAATAACTCTACAATTCCAGAATAACTAATCATGAGATTAGTTATGTATTGTGATGTTATCCCAACTAAATATGACATAAACTCATTTCAAATTTAATCTCAAAACTAATTATTCCTTATCCTTGTAGCAAATGAGCCATAAGAGTAAGTTTGGATTTCCCCCTAATTACAAAGATGCAGAGTAATAATTACACAATGTAACTACAACAACAAAATACCGAGTGGAATACCACCAAGTGATGTTCGGAGAGGGTAGAGTATATATAGATCAAATCTCCAGATCAAGAGGTTGAGGTCAGACAGGTTGTTTTCGGTAAATCTCGACGTAACAATAATTATACATCGTAAACACACCCTAATGTTTTGTTTATTTGTCCAACACAACAAATAGGCGTCTGAAAAATATCGAAATTGGCGCCGCTTTTTTCTGCTCTCTCTCTTTCTCTCTCTACAGCCCTCTTTCTTTCTTCTGAAAATTTGTCAACCCAGATTTGAAATCCCAAATTCCAAAAAAGGAAAGAGGGTTCATATTTATTTTAATCAATTGATTTCCTTTTTTTCGCCATGTCTATTCGTAGAAGAACCTTGCTTAAAGTTATCGTCCTTGGCGATAGTGGGTACGTTCTTTTTTCCCCTTTTTACAATTTGATAAAATTCTGATCCCAGGTTTGTCATTTGGCAAAACTTTGGTGGAGCATATTGTTCTAAACTGTTAATTTAATTTACCTTTTCTTCTGTTTTCAGGGTTGGTAAAACTTCATTAATGAATCAGTATCCTTTTCTAATACATTCCCTAATTGTTGGGGTCAAGTTTAATTTTTTTTTTAAATGAATTGGGTTTTGCTTAGTATTTTAGTTTTCTATTCTTAGCTTTCAGAATTTGGCTAACTTATTAAGGGCATTGCAAATACCTATATGTATTCTCTTTAGCAAACAAAATTTGTCCCAAAATAAGTGTCGCCTTAGGAATTCAAGACAAAAGATAGTAATTTTTTCAAACTATACCCTTATATTAAAGAACTAGTTTTTGTTAATAGTGCTCAGTTCTCAAGAAACATATAATAAATAGGGGTGACTTAGTAAACTGTAACTTGTATTTATTGTTTTTCTTAATGGGCGTGAAATGAGCTAAAGTGACATTATTTTGGGATGGAGGTAGTATTTGTTTGATCCCTGTTTATGGGCGCATTATGCTTTTCTGAAAGTAGTTGTGCATGTGGGTCTTTGACGGTTTACAAAGATATGTGCACAAGAAGTTCAGTCAGCAATATAAAGCTACAATTGGAGCTGATTTCGTGACGAAAGAGCTTCAAATTGACGACAGGCTTGTTACTCTCCAGGTGGGTTACTTGTATTGCTTGTGTGAAAAAATTTCTGATGTTTATGTGCTTGAGGGGTCGTTTTGTAGGGTGTATTAGGTAGAATAATGCTGGTATAAATGTTAGTACAATGTTTGGTTGCAAATTTGAGTCTAGTACTATTAATACCAGTATTACTTATACACCCTATTGAGTTTCAGTACTATTCTTATACATAGTAAACCAAGGCACTAACAATACTAGTACTATTCTTATACTTATACACCCTATATAGTGTTATTTAGAAATTATGCAATGCATGTTATTTTTACAACAAACCAAACAGTCGAATGTCGATAAGAAAGAATGCCAACATAATTTGTCTTTGAACCAAACGTCCCCAATGCATAAAAGTAGCTATTATGCATTTGCTGAATGTTTTTGTGTTCTGGTTTGGTAGATATGGGATACGGCTGGCCAAGAGAGATTTCAGAGTCTTGGAGTTGCATTCTATAGAGGGGCAGATTGCTGTGTTTTGGTCTATGATGTTAATGTAATGCGATCCTTCGATAACCTTGACAATTGGCATGAAGAATTTCTCAAACAGGTTGGGTGATTATTCTTCGTGGATTCATTTGGTTCAGTGGCTTTTCCTGTTTAGTAGCTTAGGGTATCCTGACTGCTTCATACATTGCTAAGAGTTGTGTGATTAACAAGAAGGCAAACACCTCTGAGACACTTTTATTTTCCATATTTTAATTAGGGGCTAGAACTAATTTTAGGTGCATTGTTTTGTTCTACTGGTATTGTGAAACTCACAAGCAACTTATAATCGAAAGACCAAGGAATAAAGGCATACATATTTAGCAATTAAATTGGGTATTTCAGAATGTCCTAAAAGATTGTCATTTCCTTGATTAAATTGATTATCTGTTAGTAGAAATGCCCTTCATCTTCTAAACTACACGTCCTCTTTTGCTTAAGCATGGAGCAGATTTGTGAACTAATTGAAGAGAGAATGGGAAATCAGAAAGAGCATTAAATGGATATTGTTGTTATAGGTTCATCAATCAAAGTCTTGTTAATCTGCCTAAGTTAATTGGCTTCCCATAATCTTCCGTATAAGGGTGGGAACATGTAAATATGTAATGCTTTTATACATGAAGAATGTGCAAGTCTGAGAGATGAACGGGCAAGTTTACAAGAACTAAGCCTCAATCCCAAGCAAGTTGGTGTCGGTCATATGAATTCTCGTAGTCCATTTTACTCCATGTAAGCTTATCTCTGTCCTATATCTTATACACTAAAATTAAAAATTAAAATAGAAAACACTAAAAGTTCTCAATATTTTCCACTAGTTGTATAAACTTAATCCCAACTCATCGGCATTTCTCATATAGATATTTTTCCTGAATGAGCCCTTGTTTTTATTAGGTTTGTATTGATTTTAAGAGAAATTAATTTAAGCACATCATAAAGTGTTTCATAGAAGTAGATGATTCCTGCAAGTTCTTTTCTATGTAAGATCTAGGTAAGTAGAGGATTTGGGATTATGTTGTGCATCTATAAAGTTTCCACGTACAAGTCTATACATTCAAATTTAAATTTGACTACTTCTGTTGTAACTTTGCAATGTATTATCATTTCCTCATGCAAATACTGTGTTGCTGATTGTTGAATTAAGATTAGCTGTGTGATCCATGTTAACCAACATAATTTATTGAAATGCAGGCTAATCCACCGGACCCTAAAACATTTCCTTTCATATTACTGGGGAACAAGATTGATATAGATGGTGGAAATAGCCGAGTGGTAAGGCAATGGTAGTGGTATACTTTTCAAATGATGGTGCTTTTGATTGATCCTCTATGGAAGTTTCCTTTTTTTTTTGTTTTGATATTCTTCTCTCTCTGCAATAATTGTGATTGATTTGTCTTTTGCATGCTGAACAGGTTTCTGAGAAGAAAGCAAAGGAGTGGTGTGCTTCAAAAGGGATACCTTACTTTGAGACATCAGCAAAAGAGGATATAAATGTTGATGCTGCATTCTTGTCTATTGCAAAAACTGCTTTGGCCAATGAGCACGAGCAGGATATGTAAGTTTTTGTGAATTTTCATGAATATAAACAAATCATTGTTTGTTGTTTGTTGCTTGTATGAGATATGATGCTTACATACCTTGGAACTTAGCGGTAATAATAAAATGAGCTAACTCAAGGGATGAGAGCACGAAGATGTTAAGGTATTTATTCTATGTGACCCCCCGAAAGTACAAGAATGTTTGCTAGCAGACTACGATGAAACCAACATTAAGGGGGTAGTCAGGAGTTAAAGAGTTTTCTGGAAGGCTGTGTTTGGTACCATGGAAGTCATTTTTCAGGATAACGTTTTTCATGAGAAAGTCATTTTCTGATTTTCAGTTGACAGAAACATAAAAAGGGGAAAATTGACCTCCCTAACTTATGGGCGGAAGTCATTTGTTCTACTACTATCTAAGACTTTTAAACTTTATATTACCTGTTTCAACTAACACTTTGATGGTACTTTGTGGTCCGTCTCATTTGCTCTTTCCATGAAGACGTAAAATCAGGGATATATATGAAATGAATCTTCACCACTGCATAGCAATGATAATGGTCTGCAAGAAAGTCTTTTCCAGTAGACTCCAATTGTTGGTAGGACCTTAAAATCATGGAAATTAAATAGGCAAATAGCATAAACATTGCCTCGGGGAGGAATATGTGGGCAGGATAAAACTTATCAGAAAGTTTTGTATGTCGGTCTTTTGTAAGCAAAGTGTTTGGCAGAAAGTAGTTTTGATCTATAATCTATTGCACATATAGACACAGAGCAAGACAGTGTTATAGCTAAGGACACTGCTTCTCTTGCCTTCTTGTCTCTGTGACTTTTTTTTTTAAAAAAAATAAAATAAGGAAAGGTAATATTCATAAAGCAGTACCACGAAGGTTCCAGGGGAAGTGCACGATATCAGGATTTACAATTTCCCTATTGACTCAATGAGCCCGAAATATCAAAAAATTGCAACATGTTCTCTAGAATGTTGCTTTTACACCAAAAATATAGATTTTGTAGACAGTTAAACTTTACGAAGGAAATATGTTTATTCTTCCTTGAAAGCATAAGCTTTTTTTCCTCAAGCCACACAGTCTAATTTTTCAAATGATGCACATCTATCTATTGTCAACCTTCTGCCCTTGCCATCATATTAGGGTCTTCCTTACATCCTGTGGTGTTACCTGCTTTACTCCAAGCAAGTTTGCGAACGAAGACCAAATCTGCCAGGTAAAGCTACAGAGCAAAAGTATATGACTGCTGCTCTCCAGGAAACTGTTGCAAAGAAACACCTGTTACATAGTGAAAGACGAGTAGGGACAGCACTGCTTGCTGTTGTCTCCGTGGCTCATTCGGTGCATTTGGCACAAAAATTTGGGGAACTGTGATAGAATGGACACCTTAGTAGAAATGAGTCCCCTTAACGCTCTACTGAATGTAAGATAGGTGTGAAAGAAGACATATTTCTAATTTTGCATCCCTTGATGTGGCCTAGTGGTCAATGAAGTGGGTTGAGAACCATGAGGCCTTAGTCTCAAATCGCAGCGAAGGCAAAAACATGAGGTTATTTTATCACATATGTCTAAGCCTTCGTGCGCAGAGTTACCCGATACGTCTGGTGGGAGGTAGTAGGTACCTCATGGAATAAGTCAAAGTGCGGGCAAGCTGGCCCCAACACCACGGTTATCAAAAAAAAAAAAAAAAGAAAGAGGAAATATTACTAATTATTCAGCAGAAACAGCAGACTGGATTAATTCCTATTTGAGACCTTCACAAAATGATAGATGGAGAAAAACTTAGTTGATATCACGGTGCAAGGAATATTCTTGTAGTACTTGTTGAGAAGGTACTTCCTATTGGTTCTTGTATCTGAGGTAAATCTTTTGTGTATGATGACAAGTTGTTGGATATGATAGCAACGCGTCCTATAAGATGCTTACAGAACCAGTCACATGTCAAATGCTGACTTTATGTGCAGTAATTGGTAGATCTTTGTTAGAATAACAAGTGTTACTGTAGTTGAAGAACAAAAAAGCAAGTGTTGCTGTTAGAATGTTTTGAGTAATATTTGTAAGAGTTGATTTGAAGTTGTACATATGGCTTCAGTACAACCTATGTACTGTTTTGTGTATTAATATACACATAGTTGAGTTGTAAGTTAGATAAGCAAAAGTTCCATACAGGTACTAGCTAGTTAGAATTAAGGTTTATTTGTTTGTGAAAGAATTTTGAGCTTCCAATCCAAAACCTTAAGGCAATGGTAGAGTGACCCAGGAAAATATGAGCACCTTTGGATACACTTATACAATCAATGAGGAACAAGTGTATTCTCTAACACCATCTCACATGTGTAACCCCGTTCTACAGTTTACACATAGACTGAAGATTCTCTTTTGTTTTTGATTATTTTCAATTTCTGTATTTTTAGGGAGAGGGAAGAGGCTCAACATGAGTAGGTGGAGTAGGGGGAGTCAAATTAGTGTAGAGATAGGACCTTGGGCCTAACTCAACCCTAGAAGCTAACTTTTGAGGTGAGGATTGCCCAAGTCCATATAAGGAGACCGCTAGCCCATTTCCCAACCAACGCGGGACTCCAACCCACTATAAGACTCCCTCGCATGCCCAGATCGCCAACTGGAGCGTGAACAATATAACATTGGGGGCTCAAACAGAGACGAACCTGACTCTAGTACCATGTGAAGATATGACCCTCGGGCCTAATACAGCCTCAGAAGCTAGCTCTTGAGGGGAGAATTGTCCTTGTCCATATAAGGAGATCTCTAGTCCATTTCCCAGCTAGTATGGGACTTTAACCCACTCTAACAGGCTCCACAAGCTAACATTGGGTTGGAGAAATGTTAGTGACTATGGACTGAATTTGTGAAAGAGAGAAGCATTGAGCAACTCCATGGGCTGGGTTGAGAGAAAGAAGCTCAAAGCGGCTCAATGGGCTGAGTAGAGAGAAGCACAGTGCATTACAGTAAGTAGAGAGACTATAACTGTGCAAAGGGGCTGTCCAAAATCTTGGCTTTAATACCATGTGAAAACAATCTTAGCATCCAAACGAAAAGCTTAAGTTGATGGATAGTGTGGCTCAGGCAGCGTCATTAAAGCAATTGCTTTGTCACTTAAAGCAATGAAATGACGCGAAGCAAGGGTTATTGTTTCACAAGGGTTACTTGATTAAAAAAAAATTGTTTCACGAGTAAAACAATGCACTTCAGAGAAGTGTGCGTTTATGACGCGCAAAGTGATCCAAATGAGAAGTGACATGCTCTTTGAGTCTCAATTTTGGAGAGTTGTATTTTTTTTTTTTTTTTTTTTGAAACTTGTAATTGTGTATTCATCAGCATTTGGGACATGCTGGATACCTTCAAAAGTGTTACAGCAGGAGCATAAAAAAAGGAAACAGAGATACTTACAGAGATTTTAATAAATCCACAAACTGATTTATATCTTCTAATCCTATTTCTTTACACCAAAAGTAGAAAGATACTATACAATTCCATTTGACTTTCTGAATGGAATTGGATCTATCTTCAAAACACCTCCCATAATTCTCCCTCCAAACTGTCCACCATATGCAGTGTGGGATTATCCTCCACCATTTCTTTTGACTCTTACTACCTCCTTTCTTCATCCAACGGCTAAGCAAATCTGCAGTGTGTTCAGGCATAGTCCATTGTGTCTCTGTTATGACATTATTGGATATGAGATGCTAAAATTAGTTATTTTGATTACATTTTGGTTATGTGCTTCACTTCTCACTTTTCGCTTCATGCTCCATGGACCTTGTCCCTTGGTTTTGGTTGCGATTTTTGCTTTTAAAAACATTGAGTTCACGATACACAATCGATGAGACTGAGGGACAAGTCTATTCTCTAATATTATTGTTACATTAGGCTTGGATAGGGATAAGTGTGAGAATTAGATGGACCTCTAGCTTTAAGAAGTCTCTCATATTAGAATAAAATAGGGCTAATAGAGCGGAATGAATATAGAGGATTCACATCAGTGACACCAACTAATTTGGGATAAGGGCTTTGTTGATTGATTGACTAATATATTGTAGGACCTGTTTATAGATGTGAAAACTAAGATCATACTTATGCCATATTTTTCGAGATGTTTATGGTATATTAATTTTGCTTTAGTGCACCACTGTAAAAGGAGGATAGGATGCTTTTGCAAAGGAAGCGGTGTTTGCAAAAACAATAAACTCATAAACGCTCTTTGATGTTTTTCGAGCTTTGTCTAGTTGAATCCTACATTCCCTGAGTTAATGCCTCCAGAATCTATGCGTTTATAAACTCATTTATCCGTCCTTCCTTTCCATCTTTATGTGTAATGATCTTACATTATCTTTGTCTTGTTCATTGATCTTAGATGGGTATATGAACCTAACCCTATCTATACTCAAGATATAACTTCAAAATGTAAGTAAAAAGTATGCATCAGCAATTTTCTACTAGATGAAGGGATACACTCTTTAGCCCCATTTATTTGCAGTTCGTTAGCATTTTTTTATGTAATTTCATCACGCATTTGTTAATTTTTTTAGAACTTGTTGTCTAGATTGATCTTGGGGTGAAAGGCTGACTTGGTAATCCAAAATTTGGTTTTTGAATGTTGAAATCGATTCAAATTGCTGTGAATAAATGTGTCTAAGACACTGGAGATGATTTTAAGGCAATTTGAAGTGGCAGTCTGGGTGTTCGACCAAAGTGCAACAGAGGCCCAATACCATGATAAATATGAGATTAGAAGTGAAGATACCAGAAACCGTGATTTGTAGTGCTTACTTAGTGATAATTCTCAGTAATCCACCTAATGCCATCAATATAGCCATTTCACAAGGGTGTGCAGATTTCAGTAATCCACCTAGTGTTGACAGGTTCACATTTGAACTGATAATAGAGCTACAAATTCCAATCAATATTGTGGGTTGAAGCATAGTTGGGTTGTAAAGGAAGTCCAAACATTCTTTCAGCGTTGGCCAAAATACTATTTTCTTTCCATCTGTCTAAGCTTTAGTGGACAGAGTTACCAGATGCTTGTGCTGGTGGGAGGTAGCAGGTACCTTGTGGAATTAGTCGAGGTGTACGCAAGCTGACCATGACACTACAATTATAAAAGAAAAAAAAAGAAAGATCAGACATTTGATGATGAATCAAGAGAGTAGGGTTGCCAAACCTAACTTTAGTGGTGACTTTGTTAGGTGCCACGAATTTACCTGCCTAAAAATCTGATACTGATATATAGAGACGATAATGTGATATCTTAAGAGTTGATTATGCAAGCTTAGCAGAGAAACTGTCTCTTCACTACAGAATTTAGGATCAGAAAGAAATGAGAGAGTAGCATCATACATCTTAATGTTTCTGTTTTCTTTAGCCTTTGTGGGAGCTGCAGGATACAGGTTTTTCAGTTTTCTCAGGGGAACTTATAAGTGGGCTATATATATTTTGGTACATGAAACAAAAGGAAAATGTTGTGGTTGCTTAAAACTCAACTGACTCTGACGTATGGTTCATAAAGAGTTCAAGAGCTCTTAGATTTGTTGGAACATCAACTTCATCATAGGATGTTCTGCAGTGGTTACTGCTTCTTTTGTGTCAATGAAACTTTAGACATCTCAAATAATGTTTGATTATTAGGATACAATCCAGTTGATCCTGTTAGGGGTACATCTCCTAATCAGTAAGACTATCAAGTTTTTTGTTGAACCTGAAAAGGTGTTTCAAAACTGATTACTACCTCTGAAATCGTGACAGGAGTACATCAAATGGTTTTTCCGTAGTTTCGTGTACAGGTTCATAGAATAGCTGAATAACGATAACTTGATTGGTTATTGACTACAAATAATATAGTGACTCGGATTTTGGTAGCGAGATAGTGACCTACTTACCTGATCCCTCTGCATTTCGGCAGCTAGAAGATCTGTATATACTGAAATCATCTTTGTTCTGTTTTACAGATACTTCCAGGGCATTCCGGAGGCAGTTTCAGAGACGGAGCAAAGAGGTGGTTGTGCATGCTAAGGCGGATGAAGCATTTGATCGAGTGCTATATTTAATCCGCTTGTTGCCTGATATTCCTGCGACAGTATCATTACTCTCAGGCCATAGCCATTCTTTTGTACCCACTGTATACTACTATTTGGTTTCTTCAGTGTTGTTTTGGAAAGAGAAACATCTTTTGTTATATCCAGATACTGGGTCTGGAGGTAGAGGAACTCAGGAGGATTCGTCTCTTAGTATTGCAGTTGGCTCTGAGAAAGATTGTACTTGTGCATCTTTTTTTCCTCGGTGGTTGGATTTTATTGTATAATCTGAAAGCTGTATTTTTCTATATCTATTTTTTAATAATGAGTTGGATTGGTAACTTCTAATGTGTTTCATTGCCATGAAATTTCAGTTACGGGAAATTATATGTTAAACCAAAAAAAACTGCTTTGCTTTCTTCATGCACAAAGTGGATGACAGCAGTATACTGTCATTTCTTTATGAAGCTCAGGTATGCAGAAGTAGCAACAGATTGTTGCCTTGCTGCGACTTGTTTCTAATGCCGATAGTGTTCGGCCAGCTTGCACGCGCCTTGACTACTTCACTTGGTGCCTTCTACCTCATATCAACACATGTATTGGGTAGTTTTGTCTGCCAAGACTCGAGACATGAGAAAAATCACTTAAATTTTTTTTGTCTCTATTGAAATTTGATCCTTCAACTTCATGATTGACCACTGAGCCACACTATCATGATCCATGATTTTGTTGTTTGTTGCTCTGATTTGTGAAGGGATAAAAAAAGAGGTGAACGAAGGTGGTGGACTGGTGGAACAAATCTAGTGAAAAAGGGTAGTTAAAATTTTGTCACGTGTGGAACAGTGACAACCCAGGTGCTAATTTAAAATCTAATTAGAATTAACTACTAATATTTCATGTGTGAATAAAGGCATAGAACTCATTTGGTAACACATGCATTTCATTCCAATTAGTAAGGAAGATTACCTATAGTTTGAAGGTAAATTTAAACATTTTTCTTGAATAGACCAATTACCATCTCCATGTATAACTTTTATTTGAAAGATCAACGGAGAAGCAATTAATTTCTCCACGTATAACAAAGACTACGTTATCAAGAAAGATCAACAAGAAACAAAGTTGTTATCATTATGACTACAAATACAAAGAAATGTTGAAGTAGAGACAGCGCCACACCAAAAAACTGAGTGGACGTGGAGCAATGGCCTTCTCACATTTTTTCTACACGTTTCCTAGAAGGCGGCTTTTAATTAAAGATGACAAAAAGGTTTAAAAATTAAGTTGGGTGACTCTAGTTTTTTTAATTGGGTAGGGGTGATAAACTTTGGATTAGTGATTAGGGAGTTTTGACTTGCCCCAAAGTTATATTTTTAACATTTTGACCCTAAGCTTTGTTTTTTACACTTTGACTTCAAGTTTTGTTTTTAACACTTTGACCCAACTCATATAAATCATAAAATACTCCTGCCCCCCATGCCCCCTGCCCCCACACCCTCCCTGCCCCCAGCCCCCCACCCCACCCCTTCCCTTGCCCCCACCCCCACCCCCACCCCCCACAAAAAAATGCTTTTTAAAAAAAATTTTAAAAAGTTTTTTTTTGTTTTTTTGTACCACCCACCCCGCCGCCCCACCACCCGCACCCTCCCAAAAAAATTAATTTTATTTTTTAAAAAAGTTTTGAAAAGATTTTGTTTTTGGTTTTTTGCACCACCCCAACTCATCCACCCCTCCCCTCGCTCTTGCCCCCGCCCCCACACTCACCCCCCACGATTTTTTTGTTTTTTTTTAAAAAGATTTTGAAAAGTTTTTTTTGTTTGTTTTTTGTACCCCGCCCCACGACCACCCACCCTTCCAAAAAAAATTAATTTTATTTTTTAAAAAAAGTTTTGAAAGGTTTTTGTTTTTGATTTTTTGCACCACCCCCTACCCATCCACCCCTCCCCCTGACCTTACCCCCCACCCCCACCCCCCACGAAAAAAAATGTTTTTTTAAAAAAGAGTTTGAAAAGTTTTTTTTGTTTGTTTTTTGTACCACCCACCCCCCGCCCCACCACCCCTCACCCTCCCAAAAAAATTAATTTTATTTTAAAAAACGTTTTGTACCCCCCCCCCCCCCCCCGCCCCACCCCCCCACCCTCCCAAAAAAATTAATTTTATTTTAAAAAAAAGTTTTGAAAAGTTTTTTGCACCACCCCCACCCCATCCACCCTCCCACGCCCTTTTCCCTCACCCCCAAACCCCACAAAAAAATATTTTTTTAAAAAAGATTTTGAAAAGTTTTTTTTTTTTTGCACCACCCCCTACCATCCCAAAAAAAATTAATTTTATTTAAGAAATTTTTTTTGAAAAGTTTTTGTTTTTGATTTTTTGCACCACCCACCCCCACCCCCACCCCATCCACCAACCCCCACCCCCTTCTCCCCGCAAAAAAAAAATCTTGAAAAGTAATTTTTTTTTCTTTGGTTTCTTATTCCACTCGCCCACGCAAAAAAAATAATTTTGTTTTAAAAAAAAAGTTCTGAAAAGTTTTTATTTTTTGCATCACCTACCCCCTAAAAAAAATCTTGAAAAGAAGTTTTGAATTAGAGAGAGAGATACCTCCTCCATATGTTGATCCTAGCAAACCCGGAAGAAGGCGGACAAAGAGGAGGCGTGGAATCGGGGAATCATTGCGAACGAGGAAAAGTAAGTGCTCCTTATGTAAAACAGCTGGCACAAAAATAGTTATTTTTTGGAACTTTATGACATTTTAATATTGTTCTTTTTTAGAATGATAATTTATGTTCTTGGTGTTTGTGAACTTGGTTTATATGATATGTTGATCGTGTTCAAATCACAAATGTGTGTATTCTTGTTAATAAATTACTGAACATTTTCCAACAAGTAATGTGTTGCAACAACTCTGTAACTTGTTGGGTTTTATCGAACAAGTAACAAGACTTGTTGCAGCAACTAGTATCTTGTTGGAACAGGTATCTCACTTGCTGCAACAGATACTACAGTTGTTGCAACACATACTACACTTGCTGCAGCAGATATTACAGTTGTTGCAACAGATACTACTTGATTCACCCATATTTAGTGATCAACAAAGGGAATCAATGATATTTAGTGATAAACAAAGGAAATCAACGATATATAGTGATCAATGTATAATACTTAATCAATGTGATGTATTTTGAGTCAGGAAAGATGATTTACTGAGTCAGTATGCACTAAATCGAGTGGTCATTAGAGTGAATTGATGTGAACTACTTGATTCACCCATATTTAGTGATAAACAAAGGAAATCAACGATATTTAATGATCAATGTATAATACTTAATCAATTTGATGTATTTTGAGTCAGGAAAGATGATCTACTAAGTCAGTATGCATTAAATCGAGTGATCATTAGAGTGAATTGATGTGAACTACTTGATTCACCCATATTTAGTGATAAACAAAGGAAATCAACGATATTTAGTGATCAATGTATAATACTTAATCAATTTGATGTATTTTGAGTCAAGAGAGATGATCTACTAAGTCAGTATGCACTAAATTGAGTGATCATTAGAGTGATTTGATGCGAACTACTTAATTCACCCATATTTAGTGTTAAACAAAGAAAATAAATGATATTTAGCGATGAATATATATGTCTACTAACATCCTTAATGAATTAGATAGTAATTTCATGGATTAGATGGGCAATTCTAAGTGTATTCTTCCTAAATCGATTGATCATTAGAGTGATTTGATGTGAAGTACTTAATTCGACCGTATTTAGCGATAAAAAAATGAATTCAATGTTAATCAGTATAAACAAAAGAGTTCAATGTGATCAATATTTTGAATATGTTGCAACAATGGAGGAGTTGTTGCAACATATGAGATACCTGCGACAACATATGAGTAAGTTGTTGCAACATATGAGATACCTGCTGTAACATGTGAGTAAGTTGTTGCAACAACTACGCAACTTGCTTAAACATCTGATCCATCTGTTGAAACAGATTAGTAACTTGTTGCAACTTCTTCAACAAATGTATGATCTGTTGCAACAATTAACTCATCTGTTGCGACATATTTTTTTAGTTTTTGCAATATTTAAGCAATTGTTTGATTTCCAACAAGGTGAGTAATTTGTTGCAACAACTAAGCAACTTGTTTAAAAAGATTAGTAACTTGTTGAAACATATTAGTAACTTGTTGAAATAAATTAGTAACTTGTTGCAACTTCTTCAACAACTGTATGCATCTGTTGCAACAATTAGTAAGCAAAATAAATAAGTTCATAAACAGAAATTGTTCAATAGACACCTTGGCTCCAAATACCACAACTCAAGTAATAATTTGTTCAGCAACTGCCTTCTGGGGGTGTAGCATATTTCCTTGATCTACTTCATTTCCATCATTAGTCTCTTCATCTTCTAGTTCTTCTTCACTTTCTTCATTTGTATCTACTGCTTCTTGGCTCTGTTCTTCATCTCTTTCTGAGAATTGATTGTTAATTTGGCTGTCAATTTGACTATATCTTTCCTCAACATTTGCTGATTCATAAATAGGTTGTCTACTTGTTGCAACAAGTGTAGAACTTGTTGCACTACACTTGTTGCAACAACTACAAATCTGTTGGATATCTTCTACAAACAGAACCAAATAACCGAAGCTATGTCCAACAGATTTGTAGTTGTTACAACAGATTGTCTACTTGTTGCAACAAGTGTAGAACTTGTTGCAACAACTACAAATCTGTAGGATATCTTCTACAAACAGAACTAAATAACTGAAGCTATGTCCAACAGATTTGTAGTTATTGCAACAGATTGTCTACTTGTTACAACAAGTGTACAACTTGTTGCAACAACTGCAAATTTATTGGATATCTTCTACAAACAGAAGCAAATAACTGAAGCTATATCCAACAGATTAGTGAGTCGTTGCAACAAATTGTCTACTTGTTGCAAAAAGTGTAGAACTTGTTGCAATAACTACAAATCTGTTGGTTATCTTCTACAAACAGAACCAGATAAATACCAGGACAAGAACAAAAAACTATATGTTGGATATATTTTCCTAAACCCTGAACCATACCAGGACAACAACAAAAAAACCATCTATTTCACTACAAACACACAACAACAACCTGGATTTTATTCAAACTTTTTCTAAACCCCAAAAAGAAAATTCAAAACTTCCTTTCAAGATTTTTTTTTTGGAGTGGGTGGGGTGTGCAAAAAACCAAAAATAAAAAATTTTCAAAACCTTTTTTTTTTAAAACATTTTTTTTTGGGTGGGTGGGGGAAGTAAGAAACCAAAAAAAAAAAAATCAATAACTTCTTTTAAAAAAAATTATTTTTATGGGTTGGGGGGGGGGGGGGGGGGGGGTTGGTGGTGGTGCAAAAACACAAAAACAAAAACTTTGCAAAATTTATTTTTTTTAAATTGTTTTTTGGGAGGGTTGGGATGCAAAAAAAACAAAAAGAAAAACTTTTCTAACTTTTTTAAAAAATATATTTTTTTGGGGGGGGGGGGGGAGGGGGAGGGGATGAGGGTGGGAGGAGGCGGAGTGGGGGCTGTTAAAAAAAAAATTGGGGCGGGGGGCAGGGGGCAGGGGGCAGGGGGCAGGGGGAGGATTGCGAGGAGGAGGGGGTGAAAAAACAAATTAAGAAAATCAAAACTTTTTTAAAAAAAAAATCATTTGGGGGGGGGGGGGGAGGGGGTGGGAGGAGGTCGGGGGGCTGGTGAAAAAGCAAATAAAAAAATTGGGGTTGGGGGGCAGGGGTGGGTGGGGGGAGGGGGCGGAGGAAGGGTGGGAGCAGGGGGGCTGATGAAAAAGCAAATAAAAAAATTTAAAACTTTTTTAGAAAAAAAGAAATTGGTGTTGGGGAGGGATGGGGGAGGGGGGCCGGAGGAGGGGTGGGAGCAGGGGGGCTGGTGAAAAAGGAAATAAAAAATATTAATTGTTTTTTAAAAAAAAATTGGTGTTGGGGAGGGGGGGAGGAGGGATGGGAACAGGGGGCTGGTGAAAAAGGAAATAAAAAAATTAAAATTTAAAAAACTTGGTGTTGGGAGGGGGGGGGGGGGGAGGAGGGCAGAGGCGGGGTGGGAGCAGGGGAGGCTGATGATAAAGCAAATAAAAAAATTTAAAACTTTTTGAAAACCAATCAAGTCATAAGAAATGTCTTTGGGCAAAGCAAAGTTAGAAGTCACTCTACGGGGCATGTTTGCAAGTGAGTTTATAGAAGGTCTTACTTTCAATGATCATAACCCCATTATTAATTTGAAATTTAGGAAAACGTCCTTGATGAAAGTTGTAGCCCTTTGAAATAGCTTTCCAACGGTATATTATGGGTCTTGAACAGAGCTGTGTACAAGAAGTTATGCCTATTTTACCGAACGATGTGCAAAACCGACACCTGTCGCTTCTCGGGGCGCGTGCGGGCGCGTCAGACAGCGCGCGATGGTCCGGCTTCGCAGACCGATCACGCAACTCTGATGTTTTAGCTGCAGAATGTTGCGCGATGCACCCGCATCGCGGAACCATCGCGAAACAGGTCGATTTCAGGTCAAAAGTCGGGTTTACGCGTTTTTTTGTTATATTTGGGGTTGGGGTTTATTTCCCCAACACCCCATTCCCGAAAATTCTCTCTAAACTCATAGAGAACAAGTACCAAACCTCAAGATCTTCCAAGGTAAGTTTTTATCATGATTCAAGGTTGAATCCAAGTCCCTAATCCCTTTCTAACTTGAGTAAACCCTTCAAATCCATAGAGTTGTGATTGGAACATTTTTGTTGGATGTGGAAAACCCTAGAACCCGAATTCAAGAGGATTGGACTTCAAAAAGGTAATATTTCTACTCCCTAATCATTTATAGTTGTGGATTGATGAATTCTTGGGAGAATAGTAAATGGGTTTGATAAAGAGAATTATATGAACTATGCTAGGGTTTTTGGATTGTTGACTTGGAATTGTTGTACTCATATGGGTGATGAAGAATGATGTTAATTACATCTAATTGAGATTGTAGAATCAGCTAGAAGTAATAGAATGGGGATTGGGTGAAGAAAACACTATTAATGAAGGTTGTGGAGCTTCATGCCCACCAAGTGTTTGATAAAATGCTTAGATGATCAAAACATGAATATTGTTGCTAATATAGAATCCCTATGACATGTATTGTTATAGATTGAAGTTGAAGGGATTAAAGGACATTGTGATATGCTCAAAGGCAGGAAGTCAAGGTATGTAGAACTTCCATCCACATGTGGGAATCTCTACATTCTTCCCCATGATCCGTTTCTTAAAATCCATGAATGTTCAAATCCTAGGGCATTAAACCCAACATATTGGTAGCCCGTATGTATGTACATGAATCTTGTGTCTATATTCGTTATTGTATTCCTAATCTTCCATTACGGTTATTAGGAACCCCGGCTTAATCCATGAATCATGAATTCTTCCTCATGTGTTCTCATTATGTTTATATGAAACTTATTGATTTTATCTATCAAGTACAAGCATGTTATCAAGTCAATTATATATATGATCACGAACTATTGTTATTACTCGTGAATCAAGAACATGTTTGCAAAAATATGAAAAGTTATCTTATGAAACTACACTTCAAGTTATTTCATGAAACCATGTTTACAAGTTATTTCATGAAATCATGTTTTCAGTTCTTTTCATGTTCGGGAGTTGTATTAATACCGAGAAGGCTCAGATAGCCTGAAACTACGTATGCCAACGTAGGATAAGGATTGCTCCGCCCAGTTAGGACGATTCCTTCATATTTTCCCCATTGAGGGATTTTGGATCCATTCATGTCATGTTCATGTCTCGTGCCCCGGCAAGGTACGAGATGGCTTAGCTGATCGGGCAGAGATCAGACTCCACGTTTCTCCCCGTGGTGGTT
This sequence comes from Lycium barbarum, assembly GCF_019175385.1. Classification (NCBI taxonomy): domain Eukaryota; kingdom Viridiplantae; phylum Streptophyta; class Magnoliopsida; order Solanales; family Solanaceae; genus Lycium; species Lycium barbarum. The sequence goes on along the minus strand of NC_083338.1, from coordinate 134,741,156 downwards.
CATGTCGGTATTACAGATTTATACAGATTATTACAAATTTATACAGATTATTACAGATTTATACAGATTATTATAGATTATTTCATGCTCACAGTACTCATGTTTATGTTCAGTTTCAGTATTCAGTTTCAGTTTCAACTTCATGTTTATATACTCATGCTCATGCTCATGTTCATGTCCAGGTTTTTCAGTTTCAGTTCTTATCATGTTCTTTCATGTCCCATGTTATTTCATTCAGTTGCTTTACATACCAGTACATTCAATGTGCTGACGTCCCCTTTTATTGCCCGGGGGCCTGCATTTCACGATGCAGGTACTGATATACAGGACGTCACATCTGCTCGGTAGGACAACATTCGTATCAGCTTATTGGTGAGCCACATCTCAATCGGGGTTTAGTCAACTTTTGTTTTATGGTTTGTTATGCATCTAAGGTATGCTGGGGGCCTTGTCCCAGTAAGCATGTTTTCCAGTCAGACTCATGATAGAGGTTTCATAGACTAGACAAGTCAGTTATATCATGTGAGACATTCGGAGTCGTATAGCCATTTTTGGCTCATTCATGTTATTTCCGCACTCATGTTTAAACAAGTATTTTTATTAAGTATTATGACTTATTATGTTTTTTTTTTATAAAGGCTCATCATGCATTGACGTTATATTCCGCTTATGTTATGTATCATGATGATTCAGCAAGTCATGTGGTTCGCTCGGTCGCATGCAGTCAGGCACCGAGTGCCGTGTTACGTCCAGGCCATGGTTCGGGGCGTGACAAAGCTTGGTATCAGAGCCTAGGTTCAAGTGTCTTTAGGGAGTCTATGAAACTGTGTCCAGTGGGGTCACTTTTATATGTGTGAGGGCCCCATACATATAAACAGTTGACCACCAAGACATTCAGGATTGTCTCATTTCTTTCTACTCTAGATCGTGCCATGTCTTAGAGTAATAAGTAACCTTCTCTTCCAATCAAATACGTATGTTTCGAATGCGCAGGAGACGAACATATAATTCAAGGTCTAAGTAAGGATGTTTACCCATAGGGGGTACAATTGTGTAGTACTTACAAGTAACGAATGAGACTTCAAGTGCTATTGAAAGTGGAATACAATGTAAGATGCCCGAGAAGGGGTGTAGTGGAATGAATGGTATGTTGAATGATAATGATGTTCTTGAGAAAGGAGAATGGAATACAACAGGGAGAGAGTATCAGAGAAATTAGAAAAGGAGCTAAGTCAACAGGAAAAAGGTAAATCATGGAGGATCTCAAGGAAGTGGTGGCAGACAGTTTTCTACCGGAGGTCATCAGGACCCACTCCATCTGCTGTTAAAGATTGAAAGGGAAAATAAACAGGAAAGTGTAACAGGTACAGTTTGAGTTGGACATATGAGGTAAGTTCATCATTTTTATACTGTTGTTGAAATTAGGAGCCCTGTGTGGCTATGATATGATATGATATGATATATAGGTATATATGTTGGCCTTGTGAGACATTATTGGTATTTCCTGCGTGCAGGTTTTGGGATAGTAAGAAATACAGAGGAAACTCTGCCAAAATTTTCCTAGAAATAGAAGGAGAATAAGATATAAGTTCGTAATATGTCTGGAAAAGCCATGTCAACAGTAATGATAAGATTTGACTAAGTTACGAGTACGGCTAACTTTGAGAAATATGATTTGATTTCCTATTCAGATGAACACCTTGAGTGGGTGACAGTTCGGATACATCCGAATGTGTGTTAGAAAATAAGGGCTTAAGTTAAGTTCAGAGTAGAGTGATTAGTGGAAGAAGAAATCAGCTAAAGCCGTAAGAGAGCAAACTACAGAAGAATAGCCTTTAAGAGTTGTCAAAAGAGGTTGTCCTAAGATTTACAAGTGTGAGCAGAGTTAAGTCGTTAAGATGGAGTATGCCAGTTATGAATACAGTAGCAACCCGTTCATGTAAGTAAATTTAATTTTTTCCCCATGAGAAATTGCTCAGATGGGAGTCGAAAGATTCATCAATATTGTAGAGTACATAGGAATTACAGAAGATAAGGAATGTTAATTGGATCCCATCAAAAGAGAAGAATTTGTAAGTATAAGACGTTAGCCTTGGTCTAAGGGGGAGATGCATAAATCGCCAGTGAGTCCAGTGAGATAATTGAAGACCCGAAGGGTTAGTATGAGATATGAAGAACCTTAATTCAGTTAGGTTGGCATAATGAGATAGTCTCCATAGGGAATATGCCTAACCCGAAGTGAGTAGAATGATCATCGAACGAATCGTGTCAAGTTCAATTACTATCGATTAGGTGATCACAGAAATGCTATAAGATCATGCCCAATTATGTGTCACAAGGGTAGTGCCATTGCACAAGACTCTAATCTTTAAGGTGCTAGTGGAAGACTTAGCACACAACAGTACTATGAGTATTTTAGGAAGTATCTCAGAAAAAAAAAATCAAGTATGGGAAGTACAGCTCATGATTTAGGCAGACAAGAGAACTAAGGTGAAAGAAGTTCACCGCTTATCCAAGCTAGGAATTCGACTTTCGGACTCCGGAGTAGGTGGAGTTGTTGCCTAGAACATGGCTTATTCCTCCTTAGTCATCGAAGTTAGAGAGAAGCAGTTTGGTGATTCCTACTTGCTGCAGATGAAAGAGGGGATTCACGAATAGAAAGCCTTAGCTTTTGAACAAGGGGGAGATAATGGTACCTTGAGATACCGAGGCAGATTATGCGTTCCAGATGTAGATGGACTCAGAGAGCTAATTATGTCAGAAGCTCACCATTCTAGTTCTACCTCGTTCAGCTAGGAGGCATGATTTAATTCGGGTGATTGTGGACACACTTACGAAGTCAGCGCACTTCTTGCCAGTTAAGACCACAGATTGAACAGAAGATTATGCCAAGTCATATGTTAATGAAATTGCCAGATTGTATGGGACCCTTGTCTATTATTTCAGATTATGGTGCTCAGTTCACAGCGAAATTCTAAAAATCCTTTCAGAAACGATTGGGTACCAAGGTGAACCTTAGCACAACTTTTCATCCTCAGACAAATGGTCAGACAGATATGCTATTCAGATCTCATGTTATAATATTCATGTTAGTTCAATACTCAGATATTTATGTCAGCTTAGTATTCAGTTAATCCAGTATTCAGTTAGGTCAGTATTCAACCAGCCCAGTCTTCGGTCAGTTCAATAGACATTCAGTTTAGTATCTCAGCAGTTTAGTAATCTTGTATTCATTCAGTTCAGTAACCATGTGTCCTTGATTTCAATGGTAATTGGGATGACCACCTGTCTCTTATTGAGTTTACTTACAAAAATAATTACCATGCTAGTATTGGGATGACACTGTTTGGAACCCTTTTTGAGCAAAGGTGTAGATCACCAATTGGTTGGTTCGGAGTTGGTGAAGCAGAGTTATTAAGATCAGATTTGGTTTACCAGGCTATGGATAAAGTTAAGTTAATACAGGAGCATTTGAAAACGGCTCAGAGTCACTAGAAGTCTTACACAGATGTGAGGCGAAGGGACTTAAAATTTTTAGTAGATGATTAGGTGTTCCTTAAAGTCTCACCCATGAAAGGTGTCATGAGATTTGGCAAGAAAGGCAAACTCAGCCCCAGATATATTGGACCTTACAGAATTCTACGAAAGGTCGGATTAGTAGCTTATGAACTTGAGTTTCCACGAGATTTAGCTGTTGTACACACCGTGTTTCATGTATCCACGTTGAGGAAGTGTGTAGGAGACCCATCGTTGGTTTTTCCTGCTGATACTATAACAGTTAAGGATGGTTTGACGTATGAGGAGATCCCCATAGCCATTCTTGACTGTCAAGTTCGCAAGTTGAGAACTAAGGAAGTAGCCCTAGTGAAAGTCCTGTGGAGGAGTCAGAAAGTTGAGGAAGCTACATGGGAAGCCGAGGAGGGTATGAAATCCATGTACCCGCACTTGTTTTAGCCCGCAGAAGAGATTTATGATGAAACACCAAGATTTTGAGGTATGTAAGCTTTCTTTTCATGCTTTTGGTCGTGTGTGGCCAATTTATAGTGCTATTGTGATGTAGCCCTGTGAGGCAATGATATTATGGGCTGTTGTGACAGGTTGGTAGTGCCATATTACAGGGGAAACTCTGACGAAATTTTTGTAGAATCTCGAATGTTTAACATTCGAGGACGAATGCTCCAAAAAGGGAAGAGAATGTTACACCTTGAAAATTTTCCCGTTAGCGTACCGCGAATAGACCCACGAAGGGTATGACGTATACGACATGTTGACGAGTAAGAAGTAATATTTAATGATTCCAAATGAGATTTCAAAGACATTTGAGGTAGGAGACGAAAGTTGTTAAGGAAAGCAAGGTATATGTTGCGTGTCGGGCAAGAATTACGAGTATCGACATAATGATGGCTTAATGACATTTTGGAGAAGAGTTATAATTTCCCTTATGTATTCATGCCTCACGTTTCACGCTCAAGTTCATGTATTCGCTACTCATGTCCATGTTTAGGCACTGACGCTTTCATGAAACTATGTCATGTCAGTTTCCATGCCCCATGTCATGTTATGTCTCATGTTTCACGCTCCTGTCATGTATCCAGCGCTCATGTTTCATGTCTCATGCTTCAGTATCCATGTTTCCATGTAATCACACATTCAGTTCTCATGATCCATGATCATGCTCCCACGTAACCATGTCAAGCTCTTATGTTTTATGTCATCTTTCATTCATGTTCATGTATTCAAGTTATGTCCAGCCATATTCTTAACCATGACCCATCATTCGAGGACGAATGATCCCAAGGGGGAGATATTGTAACACCTCGTAGCTTCGGGCGAAGGTTTTACTCATAAGATGATAATATAATGGAACCAATATGAGGGTTATAGGAAGTGTTTTGAAAACCAATCAAGTCATAAGAAATGTCTTTGGGCAAAGCAAAGTTGGAAGCCATTCTACGGGGCATGTTTGCAAGTGAGTTTATAGAAGGTCTTACTTCCAACGACCATAACCCCTCTATTAATTTGGAATTTGGGAAACCGTCCTTGATGAAAGTTGTATCCCTTTGAAATAGCTTTCCAGCGGTATATTATGGGTCTTGAACAGAGCTGTGTACAAGAAGTTATGCCTATTTTACCGAACGCTGTGCAGAACCGACACCCGTCGCTTCTCGGGGCGCGTGAGGGTGTGTGAGAGAGCGCGCGATGGTCCCACTTCGCAGATCGATCGCGAAACTCTGAGTTTTTAGCTGCAGAATGTTGCGCGATGCACCCGCATCGCGGAACCATCGCGAAACAGGTCGATTTCGGGTCAAAAGTCGGGTTTACGCGTTTTTTTGTTATATTTGGGGTTGGGGTTTATTTCCCCAACACCCCATTCCCGAAAATTCTCTCTAAACTCATAGAGAACAAGTTCCAAACCTCAAGATCTTCCAAGGTAAGTTTTTATCATGATTCAAGGTTGAATCCAAGTCCCTAATCCCTTTCTAACTTGAGTAAACCCTTCAAATCCATAGAGTTGTGATTGGAACATTTTTGTTGGATGTGGAAAACCCTAGAACCCGAATTCAAGAGGATTGGACTCCAAAAAGGTAATATTTCTACTCCCTAATCATTTATAGTTGTGGATTGATGAATTCGTGGGAGAATAGTAAATGAGTTTGATAAAGAGAATTATATGAACTATGCTAGGGTTTTTGGATTGTTGACTTGGAATTGTTGTACTCATATGGGTGATGAAGAATGATGTTAATTAAATCTAATTGAGATTGTAGAATCAGCTAGAAGTAATAGAATGGGGATTGGGTGAAGAAAACACCATTAATGAAGGTTGTGGAGCTTCATGCCCACCAAGTGTTTGATAAAATGCTTAGATGATCAAAACATAAATATTGTTGCTAATATAGAATCCGTATGACATGTATTGCTATAGATTGAAGTTGAAGGGATTAAAGGACATTGTGATATGCTCAAAGGCAGGAAGTCAAGGTATGTAGAACTTCCATCCACATGTGGGAATCTCTACGTTCTTCCCCATGATCCGTTTCTTAAAATCCATGAATGTTCAAATCCTAGGGCATTAAACCGAACATATTGGTAGCCCGTATTTATGTACATGAATCTTGTGTCTATATTCGTTATTGTATTCCTAATCTTCCATTACGGTTATTAGGAACCCCAGCTTAATCCATGAATCATGAATTCTTCCTCATGTGTTCTCATTATGTTTATATGAAACTTATTGATTTTATCTATCAAGTACAAGCATGTTCTCAAGTCAATTATATATATGATCACGAACTATTGTTATTACTCGTGAATCAAGAACATGTTTGCAAAAATATGACAAGTTATCTTATGAAACTACACTTCAAGTTATTTCATGAAACCATGTTTACAAGTTATTTCATGAAATCATGTTTTCAGTTCTTTTCATGTTCGGGAGTTGTATTAATACCGAGAAGGCTCAGATAGCCTGAAACTACGTATGCTAACGTAGGATAAGGATCGCTCCGCCCAGTTAGGACGATTCCTTCATATTTTCCCCATTGAGGGATTTTGGATCCATTCATGTCCTGTTCATGTCTCGTGCCCCGGCAAGGTACGAGATGGCTTAGCTGATCGGACAGAGATCAGACTCCACGTTTCTCCCCGTGGTGGTTCATGTCGGTATTACAGATTTATACAGATTATTACAAATTTATACAGATTATTACAGATTTATACAGATTATTTCATGCTCACAGTACTCATGTTTATGTTCAGTTTCAGTATTCAGTTTCAGTTTCAACTTCATGTTTATATACTCATGCTCATGCTCATGTTCATGTCCAGGTTTTCAGTTTCAGTTCTTATCATGTTCTTTCATGTCCCATGTTATTTCATTCAGTTGCTTTACATACCAGTACATTCAATGTGCTGACGTCCCCTTTTATTGCCCGGGGGCCGGCATTTCACGATACAGGTACTGATATACAGGACGACACATCTGCTCAGTAGGACAGCATTCGTATCAGCTTATTGGTGAGCCCCATCTCATTCGGGGTTTAGTCAACTTTTGTTTTATGGTTTGTTATGCATCTAAGGTATGCTGGGGGCCTTGTCCCAGTAAGCATATTTTCCAGTCAGACTCATGATAGAGGTTTCATAGACTAGACAAGTCAGTTATATCATGTCAGACATTCGGAGTCGTACAACCATTTTTGGCTCATTCATGTTATTTCCGCACTCATGTTTAAACAAGTATTTTTATTAAGTATTATGACTTATTATGTTTTTTTATAAAGACTCATCATGCATTCACGTTATATTCCGCTTATGTTATGTATCATGATGATTCAGCAAGTCATGTGGTTTGCTCGGTCACATGCAGTCAGGCACCGAGTGCCGTGTTACGTCCAGGTCATGGTTCGAGGCGTGACAGGGAGAGTGGTGGGGGTAGGAGAAGGGGGGCTAGTGGATTTTTTGGAATTAAGTTAGGGTCTTTTTATATTTTGTAAAAGATTAAGAAGTTTTAAATATTATAATTTAATCCCATTTAGCTTAATCATATTTTTAAGACAAATTTGACTTTGACCGGTCAAACTTGTCACCTTAGTAGACTTATTTGTCACCTCAGTACACTTATTCGTCACCGTAAGTTAAATCTTACTCCTTTCTTCCTTTCTTAAAAACTGAAAGACGAAAACAGAGTAAACAAAAATGGCAGCATCATTAGCATTTGCGTTGAAGACTCTGTTCGCCGTGTTGGGATGTTTGGTTTCAGCCTTATTTATCTACACTGCCGCTATTGATGGCGGCCTCCCTTTCCGCACTGAACTCCTCACCCCGTACTTTTCCTTTTCCTCTCTGTTTTCTTACTATGTCTACTTTAGATTTTAATTGCTTAGATCATTATTGCTTTCTATATTTGGATAAATGGGGTTTGATAGTTTTCAGTACAGAGAGTTGTAGACTTTGTTGAATTATGGAAGCATCCTATCTAAAAGGTTAAACTATTCAGAGAGAAGGATCACTTTTTAATTATCTAAATATTACTCTCTCCGTTTCAATTTAAGTGTCTTGGTTTGACTGCGCACGAAATTTAAGAACTAAAGGAAGACTTTTGAATCTTATGGTTTTTAAATTAAAGATGTGTATTGTCTTTTAAATCTTGTGGTCTTAGACTTGCCACGTAGAATGTTAGAATTGAAAAATTTACTAAATATAGAAAAGACACTCTTCCTGGGACAGACAAAAAGGGAAAGTAAACTGGGACTGAGGGATTATGTCATAATACTCTTTCTTTCTGTCTGCTCTGTTACTATGTTAAATTATGTGAGCACCTTAACTAAGATTTCAAGCTGTTAGAAACTGAGAAACTTTTTGTTAGTTAATTATGTCTGAATAGACTTTGGTTATAGTAGCCATTTTTATGAGAACAGTCAAGAGAAATGAACTACATTGTCATTGAGAATTAAACAGTTTAGTTCCATCTGTTTTCTGAACAAACTGAAATGGGTGGCATGAATCTTGCAGATGGATGGTAGCACTACTGATAGATTTCTTCATTCACATTCTTGCTATATGGGTATGACATGATTAATCTCGAGCTTCTGAATGTTTCATATACCTTTGCTCTGAATTCGATTGCATTTTATTTGCTACAGTTTCACTAGCATTGGTGAGGAGAACATGCTTGTATTCGCTTATAGACCAGCACGGCCTTAAAACTCAGCTAGTCTAAGCTAGTGTTAATAGAACATGATCTGCAAGTAACCAAATGAAATGTGGAAAATGGATGAATTTAACACCACTAGAGTGAAGGTTTTCACGTTTTATCCGCAGCCTTAGGCTGAGAAGTGAATGCATGACAAGAGTACAGGTTTCGATATATTTTGTCAATAACCTTCAGCTGAGAACTGAAAGTTTCTTTTACATTTCATTAAGAGTCTCAGACATTTGTGCAAATAGTGTAGTAAAACTTGCTCCGTGCAGTCTGCATTTTAGTCCATATCTTAGACTGAGATTTGAAATTTTCTTTTGCACTTCATTGGGAGCGATTGTGCTAATAATACTGTAGAATCTCATCCTGCCGTTTAAGCAGAACATTGAGTAGGAAATTATCTAACGCTGTAATTGCATCTTTTGTCCCTTCATTTTTTTTGTTGGGGTGCATATTTTAGGTCCTTTTGTTCTCAACTGCTTTGTCTACAGTCTTGTGATTCCAAGACATTGACGGAAATGGCATCACATATTGTTACGTTTCTCTGGTCTTATCTCCAAAAGCAGCGCTCTCATATTTTGGTATTATGTTATCATGTCAGTCCTGGGTTGTCTACAAGGAATCCAACTGGACTACATCAATACTTTGGGGGTTATTGCTAGTATTTTTAGGAAGGTATGCCACTCTTATTCCTGTATATAAAACAACTTTACCGGCGATGACTATCTTCCTTTTCAGTTTGTATTATCCATCTATGGCATCAGAACCCATGCTCTCATTGCCCTTCACAGTGTTCAATGATGACCTTTTCTTTACCCCATTCACAGCATTATTACAAGCGGCTACATTGTATTGCAATTGCTGAAGCTTTCAACTCAGGAATCTTTACAGGATCCAATTTACTTTGTCCTATTACGACGCCAGAAAAAGTGAGTAGATATTTGAACAAAGTTATTTTCTTCTTCACACTTTCTGCTTTTTTTCTCTCTTTGGAAACCAGGAAAAAAAAAAAACGAAGAGAGAGAGTTTCAATTGGGAAGTGATGTTTAGTTCATATATTTTCATGTATACATTTCCAATTGTTTGAGGATACATACTTGTAAAACTGAAATAACATGCACAAGTTTGGTATTTAGTTGGAGAATACATGCAATTGTAATAAATAATTGTTCAAGAGATAAGCATTGTTTTCGCTTCGGTTTCATATCATGCGTATTACTTCGTTCTGAGTAGGCACGCGGGTCAATATAAGTGTCCACTTAGCCTTTTTCACATCCCTTAAAAAAATAGTAACTCCTGGAAAAAAATAGGTATTTTGACTAAACTACCCTTAATTAATAAGACTCTTGCTTATTTATTGTCTTGAGTAAATAGGGGCAAATCCAGAAAAATAAAATTAATCCCATCTTGATTTTGTAAGTGGACACTTATTTGAACCAAAATAGAATGACTAAGTGGACAGTTATTTTGAACCGGAGGGAGTATTTGTGTTTGTTTTCTTTCTGAAAATGACCTTAACTTAAAATGATCTGATGAAATTCTGTGATTTAGGACTGAAACAGAACAAAAGAGGAGGTGTTCTAATTTAACTGCAAGAATTCTATCTCTTGCTTTGAGCTGTCTGATGCTAGGGACGTGATTTACACCATTGTAACCGATGGTTCTCCATTTCGCAAAGATATTTTCACTCCGTAAGTTATTTGTTTATTTATTTTTTCTACTGATGATCAAATAACTTCAACTTTGACTATATTCTTTCCTGGTCAAATGGAGACCGTGGAACTGCTTTAGAGAATATTAGCAGTGACGGAGGACTTTGTCAGTACTTAAAAGTTTTGTTTGTTTTTCTTGTTTGTGCTAATAGTTAGATCTCCTTTCTACTGCTTTCCAAATTGATGCACTTTTAGGGAAGTGGCATCAACCTCTCTTAGCCGGAAGTCTTTGTGCTACTCTCCAGGAACACCCTTTTAATTTATTCAATGTCTTCTATGCTCTTCAGTACCATATATCCTTATGAAGTATATCTGTCTTTCCCAGGATGAGATTCCTAATTGAGAGAATATCTATGTTAGTGTGATTCTGAGGTTGGGATAAGGTTACCGACAATGACTTTGCACCTCTCAAAAAGTATAAATTGTTCGGCTAATAATTTTGATCCCATACGTATGTTGCATGACCAAGGACTGTCGATGATATCTTACCTCATACTATCATTTGATCTTTAATTATTTGTTACTACATGAACTTAAATATCAAAACATTTGACTAGACTGATTTATGGAGCTTTATAACTTCTTCTGGTGTAACATGATACTACCTTCAGTATGACATGTGTCAGATAATATGGTATCCATGGAATTTCAAATTCTAGAACAACAACATACCCAGTGTAATCCCGCAAGTGGGGTCTGGGGAAGGAATTTTAAACTCTATAATAGGAAAATACGCACTCTTTGATACTAAATTTCAATCAGAATTTTCGTATTAATTATGCTCTTCTTGCTTTGTAAAATCTAATCAATGAAATACTTTTGAAATGAGCTCTTTCTACCACTACATGGATTCACTATGTACAGGGCATTCTTAGAGCCTAGATTCAGGAAAACAGTATCAGCATTTCCTATCTCCATGCTGATTAATGTCATGCATCCCTAGAGAATTGATTTCTTGTTTGTCCAAAGAGCTGCGACCCATCATTTGCAAATTTGTTTGGAAATGTTTTTCAGGAAAGAAAACTTCATGAGATTGTGATGGAGTGATACATGTGCATTCCCATACAGCAGCAGAATATAAACTTGTGGTTAGTATAAATCTTTCTTTAACATGCAATTTAAGAAGTCAATATCTGTGCAGGTGGCTGTCAACAACAGTTATTGATTTCTATGTCAATGTTGTGGCTCTCTCGGTAAGTTTTTCAAATGTTTAGCTAACTTTGCTTTTCATCTCACTGGTATTTGAAGATTTTTTCTTTCTATAGCTTGATAAGGAAGTTCAAAGTTTGTGAAATATGATACTATGTATGGCTAGGCTAGGGCATGCTACTACATGCCATATGCTTGTGTAATACTCCCCCCGTTTCAATTTATGTGACGCTCTTTCCTTTTTAGTTAGTCCCAAAAAGAATGCCACCTTTCTACCTCTAGTAACAATTTATTTTTAAATACTCATTTATCCTTAATGAGATGATCTATATTCTATAGCCACACAAATATCTATTTTTTTAAACCACTAGTTTCAAAAGTCTTCCTTTATTTCTCAAACTCCGTGCCCAATCAAACACCTTCACATAAATTGGGACAGAGGGAGTAGCAACTACTACGGTTTCTAATCTTAGGCTAGGACCAGTTTCCGCATTATGTGTCAAAATCTTTAGTTAGGGTTGTTCTTGTGCCTGTTGATCTTATATGGTTACATTGCTTTACCAGGTCTGGGTTGCATATAAGGAATCAAGTTGGCTAAGTGCAGCTTTCTGGATAATACTAATAATTTGTTTTGGCAGGTAAGTTTTTGCCATTGGATTTATATTAACATAACTCATAAATGGCATCAGTTTGCAGTTAGCTTCATCGATATGCCATCTTTTATTACTCTATGGGTGAAAGCAAGAGATGAAGTCTCATTCATATGTAGTTGAATGAGCAGGAGTTCTTGTATAGGTGTTTGCATGCCTTTATATGTTTCTGAATGAGAAGGGTTCAGTGATATTGTTGGAATAACATATAAGATCTTGCTTGTCAGACAAGAACTTTAAAATTCCAGCTTTGCCTCTTGCAACGACTGCATAAATTAAGTATTATGCAATTATTTCCCACTTTGTCGAGTCAAGCTTTAAGTTTCTAGAGTTTTTCTGAAGCATGAATATTATATATTCCACCACTAGTAACCATGTTGCTCTATGCGTGAAAGCAAGAGATGAAGTCTCTTTCATATGTAGTTGAATGAGGAGTTCATGTATATGTGTGTTTGCATGCCTTTATATGATTCTGAATGAGAAGGGTTCAGTGATACTGTTGGAATAACTTATAAGATCTTGCTTGTCAGACAAGAACTTTAAAATTCCAGCCTTGCCTCTTGTAACGACTGCATAAATTAAGTATTATTCAATTATTGCCTACTTTGTCGAGTCCAGCTTTAAGGTTCGCAGTTTTTCTGAAGCATGAGTGTATATTCCACCAATAGTAACCATAGTTCAATCGAGTTAGTAGTATATTCTGAGAGACTTATTTAGTACTAGTCTCCTAACTGCACTCTGACCCTGCATATCATAGCTCACAGATAGGATTCAAAATTATTAGATTTTCATTTATGTTGGTCAGCATGCACTAATTGCATGCAAACAGCTCCACTTTCTTCATGTCATCTTGAAATGTCTCTTTTCACCTAAACAAAGAAAAAAAGATAGAAAAGTTGTGTTTTCTTTTTCTTTTCGCGCAGGCAATTTTCTGGTCCCTCTATAACTGATGGCACTTTTTGGCTACATTTATATAGTATGTTGCAACATCTTGTTTTCGGACTATAATTATATCTGATTCATGCTCTATATTTCCTCAGCATCAGCACATGTGCCTATATTGCTCTACAACTTTTCAGTCTCTCATCTCAAGATCCCATCTACCTAGTTCTTTTCAGCAGTCGCAGCAGGCAAGTTTGTGCACCATCCGTTTAAGCGTGTTCTCCTTGTTGTGACATCAATCTTGTGTTCATCCCTGTTAATTCTGCAGTTACAACAATCATGCTTGTAGTATTGCATTTTGAGCAAAAATTCCTCCTTGACATCACTGTTCTAGTCGAAGTTAAACCATATTTAGAAGTTCCTTTAATTAGTGCAAGTGATTGAAACAATTTCAAGGTTTATAAATAGAACTAGGAGCTCCTGAATAGAGTTTCTCTTTTGTCCTTGGATTTTTCAATATTTGTTCAATCTAATAATTAGTAATTTTTCATTGCTTCTTAACAATTTCTCACACATCAGAATGCATTTTTAAAAATTTCTTTGTATTAAGAATCTCTCTTCTTTTTCCACCTTAGTACACTCACCTTGTGTTGTAATCTTTCTTATTAGGGCAGAAGGAGGGTATGAAGGAATGTCTCAAACAGGGAACATTGGAGAGGGTCAACTGAACAAGAACGTTTATGGCTAATTTGGTTTGAATTGATAACTGGACTCTTTCATCATTTTCTTTAACAAAATACATAAAATAATAAACTTCTGATGTACATATATTTGTGTGGAAGGACAAAATCTTTTTTGTGATAATTATTTTACTTTCTTTTGTGGACTTTTTTGTTATATCTTAAGCTAAATGTATCCCCATGCATAAAAGCCACGTCATCTTGTATATTTCATACACAGAGAACATAATAAAAAGGAACTTGCTATATCTTAAGTAAAATGTATCCCCATGCATAAAAGTCATGTCATCTTGTACATTTCATATACAGAGAACAATAAAAAGGAACTAGAATTTTTTCGCGGTAAAGAGAAGTTTTATAGGATCACATCATCTGGAATATGACGCATGAAGGAAATTTAGTGTACTTGCACATTGATAGCTAAAAAGATTTCAAGGCTACAAAATACCTTTAACAAAGTGAAGTCCTTTGGGAAAGTATATATAACAATATTCTATTTTGTAATTGTTGAGCAACAAACATATGCATTTCTAGTGAGAAGCTTTATGGTTGATTGGGTTTGATTTGATTCTTATTAAAAAAAAATGTACAATGTCATGATAACAAAAATACTTTCTTTTTTTTTTTGCTCTAATAAAGATTTGTAAAACTAGAATGCATATAGTAATTGACTGACCCTTGCAATGCCATTTAACTAATGACTTGATTGAAAAAAGGGAAATTGAAAAAAAACGACCTTAGCTATTGTACTATACTAATGGTAGTTCCTGAGATTGATATTGTCTCAATTAGCAATAATTATTGCGTAAACTATTGTTTTTTGGGAGCATTATTCATCCATCGTATAAAGTGTTAATATCAAACACATAGGTTGCGTATACTATGATGTACAATATTAATCAACTAAAATGAAAATCACATCGACAATATATAGTCAGACCTCTCTATGCTGCAGCATCTGCATATAACATCTCTCTAAAAGTACCATGTTTTCTTGGAACCGATTTTTTATGTTATATTTTACTTCTCTATAATAGCATTTTACCTATAACAGCAATGGTCAACTTTATAACAACACACTCTTTGAAAATGACTCCCATATAACCGCTATCTTCATTTTTTTGTTAACATAATAATTAACCATATTTATAAAACTAGAATATCTATGATTACCAATAATAAGTGTAGACATTTTGACCAAATATTTAATCTTTTAGTACACTATTTATGACAAAGAATATTATATGAATATATAATTTTCATCATTTAAATATTTTCTTCGCTATACAAAGTGTGATTAAGCTTAGAATTTGACAATTAAAAATGAAAAATTAGATTTTATGTATCTTTTTTGCCTATAACAGCGAAATATTATTTAAATGTCAATGTTGTTATATGTGTATAACAACCATTCTCTATAACAACCAAAAAATTTCGAACCCAACAATGTTGTTATAGAGAGGTTTGACTGTATCAGTTAGGGATTTTTTCGTTGGTGAACAAGTTATATCGGAATATAAATTTGGAACAGTAATATTTGATTAATAATAAGAAAATTATGCAGTGGATATACTTTTATTGATAAATGTTTGGTTCATTGTACTAAAAATGAAATATATAGGGTATTAAAATTTTTATTTGGTCTAAACTGGATAAACTGAATTAATTTTTATTTCCAGTGTGATATCGACTTTTTTAAAAAGATTTTGGGAGAAGGCACAACTATGTCATTTTGCGATTTATCATGAGATTAACAATTTCAGAATTATTATCTCACATAATGTATGGAATAAAAACAATATCGCAATTGTGGTATAAGCAATCCCCATTATTTCTAGGGAAAAAGGGTCAAATATACCCCTCTACTTTATTTTATTAGTTAATTTTACCCTCCGTTAGCGAAAGTGAACAAATAACACCCCTGCCGTCTATAAACTTCACACTTATACCCCTATTTGGATGGAAACCCCTAAATCCTCTTAAATTACCCAATTTTAAAAAAATTACTCACTTCTTTTGTTGACCCGCCCCGACCCGCCTATCATCATCATCTTCATCAAGCTTCTTTCATGGAGAAAAATGGAAAGAAGCAAAAACACATTTGATTAGTTGTACAATGAGATTAGTTGAGGAATGAGATTAATTTCTTTATGGTTGTATATTGCTAGAGTTTACAACATGGGCAATCGACATTTTCAATTTTTAATGACTTCTACAACTCCCACAACTACACATTTGATTTATGGAGCACAATTTATAAGATCAGCAAAACACAAATTTAATGCGCACACTAGGAATTGAACTAGTACTGGTCAATGAGCTTCATACATTTAGTTTCAACGAGTATTTATTTCATAAATTCCAGTAAGCATGTGATTCCTAAAAGCCAATTTCACAGGCAGCTGAGCGAACATCCAGATTCTTGTTGATAAAAATTTACAAAAGATGTTCACAAGCGGCTGAAGTTCTTCTTGATTGCCATTAATTAAATAAACCATAAGTATGAATAAACACTTTTATGTAGATACAAGCAAACAACCGCATGATTAAAAATAACTAGTTTGGTACCAAAAGAATCAGCTTTAGCCACCCCCCATAACAAAAAAATACGTCGATTAGCTTACTTTGCTCAAAAGCTCAATTTTTTCATTAAAAAGCTCTTCTTCAACATGAATAAGTCTACCATATTAGTTGAGGAATGAAATTAATTTCATTATACAATTGTACTTGTAGAATGCTAGAGTTTACAAGGTTTAAGCCAATTGATCTTTCCAGTTTTAAGAACTTCTACAAAGTTTAGGCTTATCTCATGGTTATTCTTAAATCACAATAAGTCCCACAATTAACCATTTGATTTTTGGGCACCACAATTATTCAAATGGATTTGGGGTTTATCAAGCTAAGAGTTTTAAAGGTGAAATGGATTTTGGGGTTTATCATTTGGGTGTGTGTTTTTGCTTCTTTCTTTTTTTCCTCCATGAAAGAAGCTTGATGAAGATGATGATGATGATAGGCGGGTGGGGGCGGGTCAAAAAAGAAAGTGGGTAATTTTTTTAAAATCGGATAATTTACGAGGATTTGGGGTTTCCGTCCAAATAGGGGTATAAGTGTGAAGTTTATAGACGGCAGGGGTATTTTTGTCCACTTTCGCTAACGGCGGGTAAAGTTAACTAATAAAATAAAGTAGAGGGACATATTTGACCCTTTTCCCTTATTTCTAATTCCAAATTCAATTATTCTACAAAAAAAAAAAAAAAGGAGGATACAGTTAGTCCTAAGATTACTATCCCTCATTTTACCAACCAAACAACCCCTCAGACGACAAAAACTAGTACTACTTGTAAATATACGAGGAAATTAGTTAAAAGGGGTCTTTACAAAAATGAATAGTGGTATATGACCCTCAGTATACATGGGTGATTCTGACATAACACATAGGCGATCTGTTATATTTTGTAGAGGGTCATTTAATCTAAATACTACTTCTTCTGTCCCAATATATGTGATACGCTTTCCTCTTTCGTCCGTCCAAAAAAGAACGATATATTTCCTTATTTGGAAACAATTAAACTTTAAACTTTAAACTTTACCTTTTACGCTTAACGAGAAAATATCTTTGGCTTGTTTTAGACCACAAGATTCAAAGTCTTCATTTTTTTTCCTTAAATTCCGTACCCAGTTAAACTATATCACATAAATTGGGACGGAGGGAGTAGCAAAGTTGAAAAGTGAAAGGATTCAAAAGTTGGGGGCGCAAATGTGAAAGAAAGACAAAAGTATCGAGGTGGAAAAGAACAGTTCCATAGAAAACGCTAATACGACGTCGTAGAACAATGTTTGGCCTGGTCCCTCGAGAGCTGAAATGAAGCAGCAGCTATATGTACCTGGTCGAGATGTCCACTCCTATTAATAACATTGGTTTTGCAGTTATGTCCTGGTCAGGTTGTTCTGTTTGCTGGCTTAATTTCTTTTTCATTTTTTCTTTCACAAAAGGTGTTGTAACACTCCAAGGCTTCTTTTCTCAGCAAACCACTTTCTGTTTTTTATTTATATTGTCTGTGTATCAGAACAACTGTACAGTTTACTTTGAAGAAATCAGCTTAAATTTATTCTCTGCTTTCTTCTTATGCGTTAATTATGTTATTTTCTTTTATGTAACTTCAATACTTAACCTACATTTAGTAGCATAAACAAGACTAAAATAAAGGAGGGAAGTATGGCTGAGGAATACCATCATGATATGCTTCTGAAACATGCTTTGGGCTTTTAATTTCCTTTTACCTTGGAACCTGCTTTTCCTCATTATTAACTGTATGTGAGCCATCGCATCTGGTGTATCCTTTGTATTTTAATGAAGTAGTTTAACACTAAGGCGCTTTATGCTCTAGATCGGTGATGCAGACCCAGCTGACATACACTTTACTGTTCTGTTACCATTTTCGAAAAAAAAAAAAAAAGACTTCACAGGAAGGTACAAGATAGTAACCTTTAGTTTAGGTGAACTAAGTTGGGACAATCTACTCATAAAAAACACCGATACTGGTGTTTGCAGTACAAATATAGAGCTCGAGTTCGGTCCTGGTGCCTAATAGACTATTTGGCCAAGCTTCTACATGTACCTACTACCTCCCACCAGCACAAGGTATCTGGTAACTCTGTCCACTAAAGCTTAGACAGATGGAAAGAAAATAGTATTTTTGCAAACGCTGAAAGAAAGGTGTTTGGCCAAGCTTTTGGAGAAAAATAAGTATTTTTGGAGAGTAGCAAAAGCAGTTTTTCAAAGGCTAAAAAAAATAGTTTTTTCCCAAAGCAGAAGCAATTTTTAATTTTTGTCCTGGCAATAATAATTAATACCCGATCTAGAGTATCCTTTCAGATAACTTTTCTTGAACCTTATTTGCACTAATGTTCTGGTGTTCTAGAGGGTGAGTTACAAGTATTTCATAGTGACACTTCCCTTTGTTTTCCGACTAACTAGGGCAATTTTTTTTTTTTTTGAGAAAGGACTGGACTAACTAGGGCAATTTTGTGCCAGAAAATCCCAAATAAGGTTTTTCTTGGTAGGCCTTGATCAAAAGCGTCCTCTTAGAGTCTTGTCACTAGCCTAATTTTTCTGTCTGTCTTGCTAATATTATATTGGATTTATTCTGGCCTTTGAATTTGCCTTGTACTATTACAGTCTGCTTTGAATCTGTGCACTATTGCATTGCTGTGACACTGACTTTTTGTGTGGATATGAAGAGGTGTTGAAGGACATCTTTTATGAGGTTAAGAACAAGCTTGAGACAGCAATTGGTGTCCTACGAAAGGAGAAGATCACCATAGATCCTGAAGACACCGGAGATGATTTTAAGGCAATTTGAAGTGGCTGTCTGTGGGTGTTCAACCAAAGTGCAAAAGAGGCCCAATACCAAGATAAATATGAGATTAGAAGTGAAGATGCCGGAAACCGTGATTTCTAGTGCTTACTTAATGATAATTCTCAGTAACCCACCTAATGCCATCAATATAGCCAT
Source organism: Lycium barbarum (assembly GCF_019175385.1). Classification (NCBI taxonomy): domain Eukaryota; kingdom Viridiplantae; phylum Streptophyta; class Magnoliopsida; order Solanales; family Solanaceae; genus Lycium; species Lycium barbarum. The sequence continues at coordinate 134,721,809 of NC_083338.1, read as the reverse complement.
TTCACACGGGTGTGCAGATTTCAGTAATCCACCTAGTGTTGACAGCTTCACATTTGAACTGATAATAGAGCTACAAATTCCAATCAATATTTTGTGGGGTGAAGCATAGTTGGGTTGTAAAGGAAGTCCAAACATTCTTTCAGCGTTTGCAAAAATACTATTTTCTTTCCATTTGTCTAAGCTTTAGTGGACAGAGTTACCGGATACCTGTGCTGGTGGGAGGTAGCAGGTACCATGTGGAATTAGTCGAGATGTACGCAAGACTGACCCTGACACTATAATTATAAAAGAAAAAAAAAGGAAGATCAGACATTTGATGATGACTCAAGAGAGTAGGGTCGTCAAACCTAACTTAAGTGGTGACTTTGTTAGGTGCCACTAATTTACCTGCCTAAAAATCTGATACTGATATATAGAAACGATAATGTGATATCTTAGAGTTGATTACGCAAGCTTAACGGAGAAACTGTCTCTTCACTATAATGTTTCTGTTTTCTTTAACCTTTGTGGGAGCTGCAGGATACAGGTTTTTCAGTTTTCTCAGGGAAACTTATAGTGGGCTATATATATTTTGGTACATGAAACAAAAGGAAAATGTTGTGGTCGCTCAAAACTCAAGTGACTCTGACGTATGGTTCATAAAGAGTTCAAGAGCTCTTAGATTTGTTGGAACATCAATTTCATCATAGGATGTTCTGCTATGGTTACTGCTTCTTTTGTGTCAACGAAACTTTAGACATCTCAAATAACGTTTGATTATTAGGATACAATCCAGTTGATCTTGTTAGGGGTACATCTCCTAATCAGTAAGACTTATCAAGTTTTTTGTTGAACCTGAAAAGGTGTTTCAAAACTGATTAATACCTCTGAAATCGTGACAGGATTACATCAAATGGCGTTTCCGTAGTTTCCAGTACAGGTTCATAGAATAGTTGAATAACGATAACTTGATTGGTTATTGTCTACAAATAATATAGTGACTGGGATTTTGGTAGCGAGATAGTGAACCTACTCTAAGTTCCTGATCCCTCTGCATTTTGGCAGCTAAAAGACCTGTATATACTGAAATCATCTTTGTTCTGTTTTACAGATACTTCCAGGGCATTCCGGAGGCAGTTTCAGAGACGGAGCAAAGAGGTGGTTGTGCATGCTAAGGCGGATGACGCAATTCGATTGAGTGTTATATTTAATCCGCTTGTTGCCTAATATTCCTGCAACATTATCATTACTCTCAGGCCATACCATTCTTTTGTACCCACTATATACTACTATTTGGTTTCTTACAGTGTTGTTTTGGAAAGAGAAACATCTTTTGTTATATCCAGATACTGGAGGTAGAGGAACTCAGGAGGATTCGTCTCTTAGTATTGCAGTTGGCTCTGAGAAAGATTGTACTTGTGCATCTTTTTTCCTCGGTGGTTGGATTTTATTTTATAATCTGAAAGCTGTATTTTTCTATATCTATTTTTAATAATGAGTTGGATTGGTAACTGCTAATGTGGTTCTTTGCCATGAAATTTCAGTTACGCGAAATTGTATGTCAACCAAAAAAATTGCTTTGCTTTCTTCATGCACAAAGCGGATGACAGCAGTATACCGTCTTTTCTTTATGAAGCTCAGGTATGCTGAAGTAGCACCAGATTGTTGTCTTGCTGTGACTTGTTTTTAATGCCGATAGTGTTCGGGCCAGCTTGCACGCGCCTTAACTACTTCATTTGGTGCCTTCTACCTTACATCAACACATTTATTGGGTGGTTTTATCTGCCAAAACTCAGACATATGAGAAAAAATCACTTAGTTTTTTTTTGTCTCTATTGAAATTCGAACCTACAACTTCATGATTGACCACTAAGCCCCGCTGTTATGATCCATGATTTTGTTGTTTGTCGCTCTGATTTGTGAAGGGATAAAAAAAAAGGCGAAAGAAGGTGGCGGACTGGAGGAACAAATCTAGTAAAAAAAATGGTAGTTAAATTTTTTAATTTTGTCACGTGTGGAACAGTGACAACCCAGGTGCTAATTTAAAATCTAATTGGAATTAACTAATATTTCATGTGAATAAAGGCATAGCGCTCATTTGGTAACCAAAGGTGGTTCGATCATAAGGCCAATAAAGTAATCGCTTGGGGTTTCAATTTTTTGAGATCTTATTTTTTTCTTAAAGATGTATTTTATGTACTTCCTTCGCTCAATTTATGTGAACCTGTTTGACTGAGCATGAAGTTTAAGAAAGGAGAAAGACTTTTAAACTTGTGATGTTAGATGAGTTACATATATTTTGTATGGCTATAAATAATTGCATAAAGGTAAATTGTTTTCAAATATTGGAAAATGGTCATTTTTTTGGGCACGGATAAATAAGAAAATAGGTTCACATAAACAGAAATAGAGGGAGTATAAAACTGTTGCCTCAGTCGAAAAAGTTTTTCAAAATTAAAATTGATAAAATTTTATCTAAGATCAACAATGTCCCAAAATTAGATTGAATGAATTAGCAATATTATCAATTGAAAATGAATTGTTAGAGCAAATTAATTATAAAACAGTAATTAATGATTTCGCATCTAAAAAAACTAGAAAAATTAACTTTAAATAAAAATATATATGACGATTTTTCCTTTAAAAAATAATAGGGCCTATCTTTCAAGTATGACTTTAGGCCTCCAATGTTGTTGAGACTAACTCATGCATTTCATTCCAATTAGTAAGGAAGAGAAAGTTGGATAATTTCCTATAGTTTAAAGGTAAATTTAAACATTTTTCTTAAATACACCAAATAATATCTCCACGTATAACTTTTATTTGAAAGATCAACAGAGAAGCAATTACTTTCTCCACATGTATAACAAAGACCGCGTTATCAAGACAGATCAACAAGAAGCAAAGTTGTTATCATTATGACTAGAAAAACAAAGAAATGTTGAAGTAGAGACAGTGACACACAAAAAACTGAGTGGACGTGGAGCAATGGCCTTCTCACATTTCCCTCCTATTTCAACACGCTTCCTTTCTTCTTTCGCAAAACTCTACACAGCACACAAAAATGGCAGCATCATTAGCAATTGCGTTGAAGACTCTGTTCGCCGTGTTAGGATGTTTGGTTTCAGCCTCAGTAATCTATACTATCGCTACTGATGGCCTCCCTTTCCGCATTGAGCTCCTCACCCCGTACTTTCCTTTTCTGTCTCTGTCTTTACTAATTGTACTTTGGATTTCAATTGTTGGATTACTAATGTCTTCAGTACAGAGGGTTGTAGACTTTCTTGAATTATGGAAACACCCTGTCCAAAAGCTTCAACTATTCAGAGAAGGATCACTTTTATTTATCTAAACATTACTCCTTCCGTTCCAATTTAAGTATCTTGGTTTGATTGCGCATGGAAGTTACGAAATAAAGGGATACTTTTGAATTTTTATGGTCTTTAAATTAAAGATGTGTGAAGTCTTTTAAATCTTGTGACCTTAGACTTGCCATGTAGAATGTTAGAATTGGACTAAATATAGAAAGAGACACTCTTTTTTGGGATAGACCAAAAATGAAAGTAAGACACTAAAACTAGGACGGAGGGAGTATGTCATGATACTCTTTCTTTCTGTCTGCTCTATTACTATGTTAAATTATGTGAGCACCTTAACTAAAAGTTCAAGCTGTTAGAAACTGAGAAACTTTTTGTTAGTTAATTATGTCTTAATTGACTTTGGGGTATAGTAGCCATTTGATGAGAACGGTCAAGAGAAAAGAACTAGCTTGTCATTGAGAATTAAACAGTTCAGTTCCATCTGTTTTCTGAACAAACTGAAATGGGTGGCACGAATCTTGCAGGTGGATGGCAGCACTACTGATAGATTTCTACATCCACATTCTTGCAATAGCGGTATGACATGATTAATTTTGTGCTTCTGAATGTTTCGTATGTAAACCTTTACTCTGAAGTAGATTGCATTTTGTTTGGTACAGTTTCACTAGCATTGGACATTAAGGAGAACATGCTTGTATTTGCTTATAGACCAGTAGGGCCTTAAAATTCAGCTAGCTTCGATAGTTCAACAGAACATGATCTGCCAGTAACTAATGTAATGTTGGAAATGGGTGAAGTTTAACGCCACTAAAGTGCAGGTTTTCATGTTTTTATCCGCAGCTTTAGGCTGAGAATTGAGTGCCTGAACTTCAATATGGGAAAAAGGATCAACTTTAGCATGACAAGAGTGCAGGTTTCGATGAATTTGTCAATAGCCTTCAGCTGAGAACTGAAAGTTTCTTTTACATTTCATTACGAGTCTCAGACATTTGTGCCAATACTGTAGTAAAACTTGCACCGTGCTGTCTGCATTTTAGTCCATAGCTTAGGCTGAGATTTGAAATTTTCTTTTGCACTTCATTGGGAGCGTTTGTACTAATAGCATAATACTACTGTAGATTCTCATCCTGCCGTTTAAGCAGAACATTCAGTAGGAAAATATTTAACACTGTAATTGCATCTTTTGTCCCTTCATTTTTTGTTGGGGTGCATATTTTAGGTCCTTTTTTTTTCAACTGCTTTGTCAACAGTTTTGTGATTCCAAGACGGTGGCGGAAATGCATCACATTTTGTTATCTTTCTCTGCTCTTATCTCCAAAAGCAACGCTCTCATGTTTTGGTATTGTGTTATCATGTCAGTCCTGGGTTGTCTACAAGGAATCCAACTGGACTACATCAATCCTTTGGGTGGTCTTGCTAGTATGTTTAGGAAGGTACGCCACCCTTATTCCTGTATATAAAACAACTTTACCGGCGATGACTATCTTCCTTATCAGTTTGTATTATCCTTGTATGGCATCAGAAGTCATGCTCTCATTGCCCTTCACAGTGTTCAATCAATATCATGCATAAATGTTTGTCAGTTTGATACTATATATACAGGGATGGTGATGACCTTTTTGTTGCCCCATTCACAGCATTACTACATGTGGCTACATTGTATTGCAATTGCTGAAGCTTTCAACTCAGGAATCTTTACAGGATCCAATTTACTTTTTCCTATTACGACGCCAGAATAAGTGAGTAGATATTTGCGCAAAATTCTTTTGTTCTTCATATTTTCTGCTTTTTCTTTGTCCTCTCTCTTTGGAAACCAGAGAAAAAAAAAAAGAGAAAGAGAGTTTCAATTGGGAAGTGATGTTTAGTTCATATATTTTCATGTATACATTTCCAATTGTTTGAGGATACTTGTAAAACTGAAATAACATGCACAAGTTTGGTGTTTAGTTGGAGAATACATGCGAGTGTAATAAATAATAGTTCAAGAGATAAGCATTATTTTTGCTTCGGTTTCATATCATGCCTATTACTTCGTTCTGAGTAGGCATGCGGTGAAAATATATAGAAAATGTGGTTCACAGCATTTAAAGAAATGAATAACATCTCTTCACAGGTCAAGACAATGGTGGAAACATAGCCTTCACTGCAGTCTTACATATCAAATCAAAGCTAATTTTTTTTTCACTCTTCATTGTTCATACAATCATAGTGTAAAGTCAAAGAATCGAACCTCGGCATTTGGCTTGGACAAGACTAGGATTCAAATGCCTCAATCCCCATTTAACACAATGAAGTTTTCAATTATAGGAAAAAACAGATTGGTCAACAACATGTTGTATCCTCCATTTTTGCAGGAGAAATACCAGTTGAATACTTTAAGGATGTTCCTGGTGTATATGTTAGATATATCTTCCATTTTGTTAGAAGAGTTAGATAAATGGTAAGTGTGACTTTAATGCTCTCTAAGACGTTTAATTATTCTCATATTATATGGTACGTTTGGAGTTCATTGGGAAAAGCAACTAAAATACAAGTATCCTCAACAATAAAAAATCACAAGTATTCTTATCAGCAATGTACTAAGAGATACTTTTTGGTGAATTACAATGTTCTTTAGTCATGAGCATTGGCTTTCTATGTACCTATTATGTTATATGTAGGTTAAAAAATAATGTTCTTTAGTCATGAGCATTGGCTTTCTATGTACCTATTATGTTATATGCAGGTTAACAAAATAAAGTATTATGTATCTCACTTCTTAAGTAAATTGGATTCTTGAATATATCAATATCAGTCATCCAAGATCTTTTAGTGGGATAACAAATGGTGCATCTAACTGCAAGTTGGATCATTCGTATCATGCTTTGTGTTTTCTAGTTACCTTTATAGCAGTATACTTTTCCTTTTGTACAAGACCCTGCAGTAAATTATATTATCAGGTCATTTATTTGTGAACTGTGTTAATAACTCTTTGCAGAACAGTACTAAAACTTGAACTGATATAAATACGGCCCCGTTTGGACATGGTTTGAAACATGGTTTGAAACCATGTTTGGACATGCAATTTGGATATTTTAAGTTGTATTTTCTCTTATAGACATAAAAACCCCACAAGTTGTGAAAACTATCAAAACATTCTCAATTCTTATACAATCTTACCAAATGAGCAAAGTCATAGTTCATCACAAAATTAATACGCTGATTCATAATAACCGGCTCAAAATTAATACTAGAAGACCTTTCTAAAAATACAACAGCAATTGATCAAATTTTAGTTCAATAAAAAAGAAAATTTAACATGAATAGTAATGTAACTACTCTTTAATATAATCCTCCCACATGGTACGAACAATCTCTTCACGCCAAGCATGCATTTCTAGATCAGATGATCGAGAAGACGAACCAACATTGTTACTTTGATCCGGCTGTTGGTCAATATCATTAGCAACTATATCACCATGTTCATATTCCGTGAATATTTCATCACTGCTTTGGTAGACATATATAAATTAACAGGTTGGTAGACATAAATAAGATTTGGTGGAAGTTAATGAGATTGGTAAATGATTGATGGGGGTAATTGTTAAAAATATCTACCAACTTATGGGTGTTTTTTTACAAAATATAAACTTATGGGTTAAATTTTATATTTAAAAAAGTTGAAACCATTGTTTCAAACCCCAAATCATGCCTTTTTGGATGAATTGGGGTTTGAAACATGAGTGAAAACGCATGTCCAAACGCTGGTTTGAAACCATGGTTGGAAAACGCATGGCCAAACGCCTACTAAGTGTTCCTTGGAGTTTGAAGCTTTCCCCATCAATGTTATATCATGAGTGATAGCTACTCCCTCCAGTTCAATATAAGTGTCCACTTAGCCTTTTTCACACCCTTAAAAAAAACACTAACTCCTGTAAAAAAAAATAGGTATTTTGACTAAACTACCCTTAATTAATAATAAGACTCTTGCTTATTTATTGTCTTGAGTAAATAGGGGCAAATCCAGAAAAATAAAATTAATCCCATCTTGATTTTGTAAGTGGTCACTTATTTGAACCAAAATAGAACGACTAAGTGGACAGTTATTTTGAACCGGAGGGAGTATTTGTGTTTGTTTTCTTTCTGAAAATGACCTTAACTTAAAATGATCTGATGAAATTCTGTGATTTAGGACTGAAACAGAACAAAAGAGGAGGTGTTCTAATTTAACTGCAAGAATTCTATCTCTTGCTTTGAGCTGTCTGATGCTAGGGACGTTGATTTACACCATTGTAACCGATGGTTCTCCATTTCGCAAAGATATTTTCACTCCGTAAGTTATTTGTTTATTTATTTTTTCTACTTATGATCAAATAACTTCAACTTTGACTATATTCTTTCCTGGTCAAATAGGGACCGTTGGAACTGCTTTAGAGAATATTAGCAGTGACGGAGGACTTTGTCAGTACTTAAAAGTTTTGTTTGTTTTTCTTGTTTGTGCTAATAATTAGATCTCCTTTCTACTGCTTTCCAAATTGATGCACTTTTAGGGAAGTGGCATAAACCTCTCTTAGCCGGAAGTCTTTGTGCTACTCTCGAGGAAAACCCTTTTAATTTATTCAATGTCTTCTATGCTCTTCAGTACCATATATCCTTACGAAGTATATCTGTCTTTCCCAGGATGAGATTTCCTAATTGAGAGAATATCGATGTTAGTGTGATTCTGAGGTTGGGATAAGGTTACCGACAATGGCTTTGCACCTCTCAAAAAGTATAAATTGTTCGGCTAATAATTTTGATCCCATACGTATGTTGCATGACCAAGGACTGTTGATGATATCTTACCTCATACTATCATTTGATCTTTAATTATTTGTTACTACATGAACTTAAATATCAAAACATTTGACTAGACTGATTTATGGTGAGCTTTATAACTTCTTCCGGTGTAACATGATACTACCTTCAGTATGACATATGTCAGATAATATGGTATCTATGGAATTTCAAACTCTAGAACAACAACATACCCAGTATAATCCCGCAAGTGGGGTCTGGGAAGGAATTTTAAACTCTATAATAGGAAAATACGCACTCTTTGATACTAAATTTCAATCAGAATTTTTGTATTAATTATGGTCTTCTTGTTTTGTAAAATCTAACTGATGAAATACTTTTGAAATGAGCTCTTTCTACCACTACATGGATTCACTATGTACAGGGCATTCTTAGAGCCTAGATTCAGGAAAACAGTATCAGCATTTCCTATCTCCTTGCTGATTAATGTCATGCATCCCTAGAGAATTGATTTCTTGTTTGTCCAAAGAGCTTCGACCCATCATTTGCAAATTTGTTTGGAAATGTTTTTCAGGAAAGAAAACTTCATGAGATTGTGATGAAGTGATACATGTGCATTCCCATACAGCAGCAGAATATAAACTTGTGGTTTGTATAAATCTTTCTTTAACATGCAATTTAAGAAGTCAATATCTGTGCAGGTGGTTGTCAGCAACAGTTATTGATTTCTATGTCAATGTTGTGGCTCTCTCGGTAAGTTTTTCAAATGTTTAGCTAACTTTGCTTTTCATCTCACTGGTATTTGAAGGTTTTTTCTTTCTATAGCTTGATAAGGAAGTTCAAAGTTTGTGAAATATGATACTATGTATGGCTAGGCTAGGGCATGCTACTACATGCCATATGCTTGTGTAATACCCCCCCCCCCCCCCCCCCCCCCCCGTTTCAATTTATGTGACGCTCTTTCCTTTTTAGTTAGTCCCAAAAAGAATGCCACCTTTCTACCTCTAGTAACAATTTATTTTTAAATACTCATTTATCCTTAATGAGATGATCTATATTCTATAGCCACACAAATATCTATTTTTTTAAACCACTAGTTTCAAAAGTATTCCTTTATTTCTCAAACTCCGTGCCCAGTCAAACGCCTTCACATAAATTGGGACAGAGGGAGTAGCAACTACTACGGTTTCTAATCTTAGGCTAGGGCCAGTTTCCGCATTATGTGTCAAAGTCTTTGGTTAGGGTTGTTCTTGTGCCTGTTGATCTCATATGGTTACACTGCTTTACCAGGTCTGGGTTGCATATAAGGAATCAAGTTGGCTAAGTGCAGTTTTCTGGATAATACTAATAATTTGTTTTGGCAGGTAAGTTTTTGCTGTTGGATTTATATTAACATAACTCATAAATGGCATCAGTTTGCAGTTAGCTTCATCGATATGCCATCTTAGTTGTTACTCTATGGGTGAAAGCAAGAGATGAAGTCTCATTCATATGTAGTTGAATGAGCAGGAGTTCTTGTATAGGTGTTTGCATGCCTTTATATGTTTCTGAATGAGAAGGGTTCAGTGATATTGTTGGAATAACATATAAGATCTTGCTTGTCAGACAAGAACTTTAAAATTCCAGCTTTGCCTCTTGCAACGACTGCATAAATTAAGTATTATGCAATTATTTCCCACTTTGTCGAGTCAAGCTTTAAGTTTCTAGAGTTTTTCTGAAGCATGAATATTATATATTCCACCAGTAGTAACCATGTTTCAATCGAGTTAGTAGTATTTTCTGAGAGACTTTATTTAGTACTAGTCTCCTAATTGCACTTTGAGCCTGCATATAATATCTTACAGATAGGATTCAAAATTATTAGATTTTCATTTATGTTTGTCAGCATACACTAATTGCTTGCAAAGAGCTTCACTTTCTTCATGTCATCTTGAAATGTCTCTTTCACTTAAACAAAGAAAAGAAGATAAAAAAATTGTTTCTTTTTTTTTTTTTTTTTTTTTGTCCGTGCAGGCAATTTTCTGGTCCCTCTAAAACCGATGGAACTTTTTGGCTAGATTTATATAATATAATATGCAAACATCCTGTTTTTGGTATCTGATTCATGTTTTATGTTGATTTCCTCAGCATCAGCACATGTGCCTATATTGCTCTACAGCTTTTCAGTCTCTCATCTCAAGATCCCATCTACCTTGTTCTTTTCAGCAGTCGCAGCAGGCAAGTTTGTGCACCATCTGTTTAAGCGTGTTCTCCTTGTTGTGACATCAATATTGTGTTCATCCCTGTTAATTTTGCAGTTACAACAATCATGCTTGTAGTATTGCATTTTGAGCAAAAATTCCTTCTTGACATCATTGTTCTAGTCGAAGTTGAACCATATTTAGAATTTCCTTTAACTAGTGCAAGTGATTGGAACAATTTCAAGGTTTGTAAATAGAACTAGGTGCTCCTGAATAGAGTTTCTCTTTTGTCCTTGGATTTTTCAATATTTGTTCAATCTAATAATTAGTAATTTTTCATTGCTTCTTAACAATTTCTCACACATCAGAATGCATTTTTAAAAATTTCTTTGTATTAAAAATCTCTTTTCTTTTTCCACCTTAGTACACTCACCTTGTGTTGTAATTTTTCTTATTAGGGCAGAAAGAGGGTATGAAGGAATGTCTCAAACAGGGAACATTGGAGAGGGTCAACTGAACAAGAACGTTTATGGCTAATTTGGTTTGAATTGATAACTGGACTCTTTCATTATTTTCTTTAACAAAATACGTAAAATAATAAACTTCTGATGTACATATATTTGTGTGGAAGGACAAAATCTTTTTTGTGATAATTATTTAACTTTCTTTTGTGGACTTTTTTGTTATATCTTAAGCTAAATGTATCCCCGTGCATAAAAGCCACATCATCTTGTATATTTCATACACGGAGAACATAATAAAAAAAAACTTGCTATATCTTAAGTAAAATGTATCCCCATGCATAAAAGTCATGTCATCTTGTACATTTCATATACAGAGAACAATAAAAAGGAACTAGAATTTTTTCGCGGTAAAGAGAAGTTTTATAGGATCGCGTCATCTGGAATATGACGCATGAAGGAAATTTAGTGTACTTGCACATTGATAGCTAAAAAGATTTCAAGGCTACAAAATACCTTTAACAAAGTGAAGTCCTTTGGGAAAGTATATATAACAATATTCTATTTTGTAATTGGTTGAGCAACAAACATATGCATTTCTGAGTGAGAAGCTTTATGGCTGATTGGGTTTGATTTGATTTGATTCTTATTAAAAAAAAAATGTGATTCTAACAATGTCATGATAACAAAAATACTTTCTTTTTTTTTTTTGCTCTAATAAAGATTTGTAAAACTAGAATGCATATAGTAATTGACTGACCCTTGCAATGCCATTTAACTAATGACTTGATTGAAAAAAGGGAAATTGAAAAAAAACGACCTTAGCTATTGTACTATACTAATGGTAGTTCCTGAGATTGATATTGTCTCAATTAGCAATAATTATTGCGTAAACTATTGTTTTTTGGGAGCATTATTCATCCATCGTATAAAGTGTTAATATCAAACACATAGGTTGCGTATACTATGACGTACAATATTAATCAACTAAAATGAAAATCACATCGACAATATACAGTCAGACCTCTCTATGCTGCAGCATCTGCATATAACATCTCTCTAAAAGTACCATGTTTTCTTGGAACCGATTTTTTATGTTATATTTTACTTCTCTATAATAGCATTTTACCTATAACATCAACGACCAACTTTATAACAACACACTCTTTAAAAAATGCCTCCCCATATAACCGCTATCTTCATTTTTTTGGTAACATAATAATTAACCACATTTATAAAACTAGAATATCTATGATTACCAATAATAAGTGTAGACATTTTAACCAAATATTTGATCTTTTAGTACACTATTTATGACAAAGAATATTATATGAATATATAATTTTCATCATTTAAATATTTTCTTCGCTATACAAAGTATGATTAATCTTAGAATTTGACAAATTTGACAGCGAAATATTATTTAAATGTCAATGTTGTTATATGTGTATTATAACCATTCTCTATAACAACCAAAAACTTTCGGACCTAACAATGCTGTTATAGAGAGGTTTGACTGTATCAGTTAGGGATTTTTTCGTTGGTGAACAAGTTATATCGGAATATAAATTTGAAACAGGAATATTTGATTAATAATAAGAAAATTATGTAGTGGATATACTTTTATTGATAAATGTTTGGTTCATTGTACTAAAAATGAAATATATAGGGTATTAAAATTTTTATTTGGTCTAAACTAGATAAACTGAATTAATTTTTATTTCCAGTGTGATTATGACTTTTTTAAAAAGATTTTGGGAGAAGGCAAAACTATGTCATTTTGCAATTTATCATGAGATTAACAATTTCAGAATTATTATCTCACATAATGTATGGAATAAAAACAATATCGTAATTGTGGTATAAGCAATCCCCATTATTTCTAGGGAAAAGGGTTAAATATACCCCTCTACTTTGTTTTATTAGTTAATTTTACCCTTCGTTAGCGAAAGTGAACAAATAACACCCCCGCCGTCTATAAACTTCACACTTATACCCCTATTTGGATGGAAACCCCCAAATCCTCTTAAATTACCCGATTTTAAAAAAATTACTCACTTCTTTTGTTGACCCGCCCCGACCCGCCTATCATCATCATCATCATCTTCATCAAGCTTCTTTCATGGAGAAAAATGGAAAGATGCCATGAAAGAAGCAAAACCACATTTGATTAGTTGTACAATGAGATTAGTTGAGGAATGAGATTAATTTCTTTATGGTTGTATAATGCTAGAGTTTACAACATGGGCAATCGACGTTTCCAATTTTTAATGACTTCTACAACTCCCACAACTACACATTTGATTTATGGAGCACAATTTATAAGATCAGCAAAACACAAATTTAATGCGCACGCTAGGAATTGAACTAGTACTGGTCAACGAGCTTCATACATTTAGTTTCAACGAGTATTTATTTCATATATTCCAGTAAGCATATGATTCCTAAAAGCCAATTTCACAGGCAGCTGAGCGAATATTCAGATTCTTGTTGATAAAAATTTACAAAAGATATTCACAAGCGGCTGAAGTTCTTCTTGATTGCCATTAATTAAATAAACCATAAGTATGAGTAAACACTTTTATTTAGATACAAGCAAACAACTGCATGATTAAAAATAACCAGTTTGGCACCAAAAGAATCAGCTTTAGCCATCCCCATAACAAAAAAATACGCCGATTAGCTTACTTTGCTCAAAAGCTCAATTTTTTCATTAAAAAGCTCTTCTTCAACATGAATAAGTCTACCATATAGTTGAGGAATGAAATTAATTTCATTAGGAGAGAATACATAAATATCCCCTAGAGATGACACCTTTCTTCAATAAGACACCTAAACTTTGCGGGGGTCCTAACACCCCTTTAATCTTGTTTAAAGTGGATTTATCCCCCCTTAGGGGCCCACGTAGCATATAGAGTGTATTCACTCTCCAATAGCGCGTGAGTAAGGTTTTTTTTTTTTTAAAAAAAAATATTTCAACATTTGTTTCATTAAAAATACCTTCTCCTTTTACTTTATTTATTTTATTTTTCCTTATCTTCTTCACCAAGAAGACCCAATTGGTTACCCTTTTTTTTTTCTTTTTCTTTTTTCCTCTGTTTCTTCAAGATAGTTCTTCTATGGACTTTTCCGAATCGTCTTTATTCTCTGTCTTTTTTTGCTTTTGATTTTTGTTATGAAGCTTGGGGTAAGTCATTGGAGATGAAATGGTGGTTTGAAGGTGATTTCTAATTTTCAAAGATTGATTTGGTGATGGTTAATGCTATTTTGATTAGAGATGGAATGGTGATTCTTCCAATTCTGGCCGGTTTGAAAAACAATACTTTTGTTTTCTATCTTATTCTTTTTTTTTTTTAGTTGGGTTCATTAATTTTTTTCCCTCCTAAAAATGAAGGTTGAAAGTGGTGAGATTAAGGGATATTGGTTTGGTGCTAATTTTAATTATTTGGTGGTGGTTTGACAACTTTCGGTGGTGGAATTGGTGGTGCAGTGACGGTGATGGGGTGGCTAAGGTGGGGGAACTTCTATAGAGGTTGAGGCGAAGAAGAAGGGGGGAAAGAAAAATAAAAGAATAAAAGAAAAGAAAGAAAAGGAATCAAATAGGAAAAATAAAAAATAAAAAAAAATAAAAATCAATTTTGACATGTGGCAAGTGATGATTGGTGCGTGAATTGAACAGATCTTCTTATACTTGGGATTGATCGAAAAAGGGTGAATATATACTCTTTTGAAGTTGTTCAGGGGGGGTCATAGGACCCCCGCAAAGTAGGTGTCTTATTGAAAAAAGGTGTCATCTCCGGAGGTATTTATGTATTCTCTCAATTTCATTATACAATTGTACTTGTAGAATGCCCGAGTTTACAAGGTTTAAGCCAATTGATCTTTCCAGTTTTAAGAACTTCTACAAAGTTTAGGCTTATCTCATGGTTATTCTTAAATCACAATAAGTTCCACAATTAACCATGTGATTTTTGGGTACCACTATTATTCAAATGGATTTTGGGCTTTATCAAGCTAAGAGTTTTAAAGGTGAAATGGATTTTGGGGTTTATCATTTGGGTGTGTGTTTTTGCTTCTTTCTTTTTTTTCTCCATGAAAGAAGTTTGATGAAGATGATGATGATGATAGGCGGGTCGAGGCGGGTCAAAAAAGAAAGTGGGTAATTTTTTTGAAATCGGGTAATTTAAGAGGATTTAGGGGTTTCCGTCCAAATAGGGGTATAAGTGTGAATTTTATAGACGGCAGGGGTATTTTTGTCCACTTTCGCTAACGGAGGGTAAAGTTAACTAATAAAACAAAGTAGAGGAGTATATTCGACCCTTTTCCCTTATTTCTAATTCCAAATTCAATTATTCTACAAAAAAAAAAAAAAAAAAAAAGGAGGATACAGTTAGTCCTAAGATTACTATCCCTCATTTTACCAACCAAACAACCCCTTAGACAACAAAAACTAGTACTACTTGTAAATACGAGGAAATTAGTTAAAAGTGGTCTTTACAAAAATGAATAGAGGTGTATGACCCTATGTATACATGGGCGGTTCTAACATAACACATAGGAGATCTGTTATATTTTGTAGAGGGTCATTTAATCAAAATACTACTTCCTCGGTCCCAATATATGTGATACACTTTCCTCTTTTGTCCGTCCAAAAAAGAACGATACGTTTCCTTTATTTGGAAACAATTTAACTTTAAATTTTACTTTTTACGCTTAACGAGAAAATATCTTTGGCTTGTTTTAGACTACAATGTTCAAAGTCTTCCTTTTTGTTCTTAAAGTTTGTGCCTAATCAAACCATATCACATAAATTGGAACGGAGGGAATGGCAAAGTTGAAAAGTGAAAGGATTCAAAAGTTGGGGGCGCAAATGTGAAAGAAAGACAAAAGTATGGAGGTGGAAAAGAACAGTTCCATAAAAAACGCTAATACGACGTCGTAGAACAATGTTTGGCCTGGTCCCTGGAGAGCTGAAATGAAGCAGCAGTTACTACTAGGTCAATATCATCAATAATAAGCCACCCCGAACACAGACAGAGAGTGCTTTTCCCCCAATAGGTGAACCAACTCAGAGCCCTAAATTCATCATCAATGGCACTTGCTTCTCGCTTACTCTCCAGATCCACTCGCCACGTACAATTCCATCTTCTCTAATCTTCTTTATTTTCGGAAAATGTTTAGGTTTCATGATTTCCTTGATCTGATTGCGGCTTAAAGTTTTTTTTCTTTTCCTTATTTGTTATGATTGTAACCAGTTGATTTGATGTATTGCCTGCTTTAGATTGACGCATTATTTATTGATTGACTGGTCCCGTGTTAAAAGAAATTTTCTTTTGAAGATTTGTTCTTAACTGAATGTAGTTGGCTGGTTTCCAATTGCTATCTTTTTTGCTTTTGGGGAATAACTTTGGCCTCAGATTTTCCTCTTGCCGTGTTTTTCTTGGGTGAAGACTCTTTCTGTCAATTGTCACTCGGGAGTTGAATTTAATGTTACTTCCATTGCCAACTTATGTTGTTTCATTGAAGGAGAAAAATGTTGCTGCTCTATGTAGCCTTTTAACTTTTGAGTAATTTAGGCTCTTTTTGAGCTGTTGGGATGTATCTAGGTGTGAAACAGAATTTTGCGGTAAAATTTGGGATGTATATGTGATTGGATATGCTGGTGCTATATGTACCTGGTCGAGATGTCTACTCCTCCTATTAATAACATTGGTTTTGCAGTTATGTGCTGGTCAGGTTGTTCTTCGACCCGAGCATGCAGTTGCAGTTCGTTCCTTTGCCAAAGAAGCTGCAGCTCCCACTGCACTGAAGGGAGATCGTAAGTATTTCAGGATATTCTTAACTGATACTTGCTTGACCAAAAAAATTATTCTTTACGGGAACTTCATGACTGTGTTTCTGTTTGCTGGCTTAATTTCTTTTTCATTTTTTCTTTCACAAAAGGTGTTGTAACACTCCAAGGCTTCTTTTCTCAGCAAACCACTTTCTGTTTTTTATTTATATTGTCTGTGTATCAGAACATCTGTACAGTTTACTTCGAAGAAATCAGCTTAAATTTATTCTCTGCTTTCTTCTTATGCGTTAATTATGTTATTTTCTTTTATGTAACTTCAATACTTAACCTACATTTAGTAGCATAAACAAGACTAAAATAAAGGAGGGAAGTATGGCTGAGGAATACCATCATGGTATCCTTCTGAAACATGCTTTGGGCTTTTAATTTCCTTTTACCTTGGAACTTGTTAAGTATGCCTATACGTGTGTGTGCTATGTATGGATGTTTCCTTTTCTCTATGAAGCTCTGTATGGATGTTTCTGTTTTCTGTTTTCTGAGTGGGTACTGTAGCCAACACCATCCATTTGCTGCATAAAAGTGTCCTTTACTTTTTCTAATATGCATCCTGCTTTTCCTCATTATTAATTGTATGTGAGCCATTGCATGTAGTGTGTCCTTTGTATTTTAATGAAGTAGTTTAACACTAAGGCACTTTATGCTCTAGATCGGTGATGCAGACCCAGTTGATATATGCTTTACTGTTTAATGACTTCACAGGAAGGTACAAGATAGTAACCTTTAGTTCAGGGTGAACTAAGGTGGGGTAATCTACTCATAAAAAACTCCGATACTGGTGTTTGCAAGACAAATATAGAGCTCGAGTTCGGTCCTGGTACCTAATAGCCTGTTTGGCCAAGCTTCTAAAATCTGCTTATTTTGAAAAGTGCTTTTCCAAAAAGTACTTCTAGTAAGAAGAAGTTTGTGTTTGGCCAATCAATTTAAAAGACACTTTTTTGCAGCAATTTGTGTTTGACCAAGCTTTTCAAGAAGTGCTTCTAAATGTCAAATTACGAATAAGGACATGGGTAGATTTACTTAATAATTAATAGTATTATTAAGTAGATAAATAATTTAAATATTTATTACGAAAGACTATATGATTAAGCTTTCATTTTATTTAAGTAAAATATGAAAATCGTAAAGCTTTTCGTTTACCAATTAACTATAATCTGAAAAGAAAAGCTTTTGGTTTACCAATTACTAAAATTTGAGGAAATATATAATTAACTAAAATTAGTTAAAGCCTTTTGTTTACCAAAACATAGGAGCTAGAAATAAACAAAGAAAAGAAGAGCAGATAAACCAACACTCAAAGGAGATAGAAGAATGAAGACGTAGGGGTATTTAGAATAACGATACTATACCATACAATGCGTAACAACGATCCAAATTAAAAAATTAAGAAATTGGAAAAATACAAAGCACTACAAAACCTTTATATGCAGAATAAATAAAAAAGGACATATTGAAGAAATCATACCTTGTGAAAAATAAGTTGTTGATCACGTTCAAGGCTTGGTTTAAGGGGATATTGCCATCGAACTGTTGTGTAACGAATAAGCTGTAGAATATCATATTTATCACTAGGTTTAATTAAGTAGGGTTATTATGGCATATAACTTATTTTACTAAGGGTATTATTGCCAGGACAAAAATTTAAAACTGCTTCTGCTTTTGGGGAAAAACTATTTTTTTTTAGCTTCTGAAAAATTGCTTCTGCTACTTCCCAAAAGTACTTATTTTTCTCCAAAAGCTTGGCCAAACACCTCATTTTTTTTTTTAAAAAAAGCACTTATTGGAATAAATAAGTACTTTTGGGGAAAATAAGCTTGGCCAAACAGGCTATAAGTCACTTCTCTCCACTGATAGGGTGTATGCTTTCAGATAACTTTTCTTGAACCTTATTTGAGCTAATGTTCTGGTGTTCTAGAGGGTGAGTTACAAGTATTTCATAGTGACACTTCTCTTTGTTTTCCGACTAACTAGGGCAATTTTTTTTTTTTTTTTTTGAGAAAGGACTGGACTAACTAGGGCAATCTCGTGCCAGAAAATCCCAAATAGGTTAGCGTCTTCGAAGTGCTATAAGGTTTTTCTTGTTAGGCCTTGATCAAAAGCTTCCTCTTAGAGTCTTGTCACTAACCTAATTTTTCTGTCTGTGTTGCTAATATTATATTGGATTTATTCTGGCCTTTGAATTTGACTTGTACTATTACAATCTCCTTTGAATCTGTGTACTGTTGCATTGACTTTTTGTGTGGATATGAAGAGGTGTTGAAGGACATCTTTTATGAGGTTAAGAACAAGCTTGAGACAGCAATTGGTGTCTTACGAAAGGAGAAGATCACCATAGATCCTGAAGATACTGCTGCTGTATCTGAGTATGCAAAAGTGATGAAGTCTGTAAGACAAAAGTAAGATATCTAACTTCTTATGAAGTTCTGTTTTAGTTTGTAAATACCAGAGAAACAGTTTAACTTATGGCAGCTGACCTAAATTCTGATAGCACGTGGTTCAGAATTCAGAAACCTTTAGGATGCTATTACTTCTTGTTCCCTCTATATATCTTCCTTCCCCGCCGCCCCCGACTCTTAAAGATTCTGACTCACCTACAAGCATATAAAACATGCTATTGAGCTATGCATTTTAAAGTCTAGCTTATCCTAAATCTATTGGACTTAGTGAAAATAGATTGAAAATCTTTAGCACAATTAATATATCATATATTCGAAATTTAGTTCCGATTAGTACCATACATGTGCTTTGCCATTACATCAAGATGCTTGCTGGAGAAGTACCATATATAATCTGTAAAATTTAACTATCTGTCCTAAATACTGTCAAAATAGGTCCGTCCTTATTTATTTTGTTTTGCATCCCAACAATTGCTTTTTACATTGAACCATTTTACTCCTTTAGTTCATTAAGAATCACAGGTTCACACCTGGAGGTAGAAATCTCTCGTTTTAGTTGCATGGCCAAACTGTACATAGTTTTATTTATCGACATGCATGCTGTATAATTTGATTAGCTCCGTAAATTCTTATGATCAATTAATAATGGTATATTTTCCCTTGTTTGCAGGGCTAATCTCATGTCAGAGTCTCAAATTATTAAGTTCAATATTGAAGTAGAAACACATGAAATTCCAGATGCTCGCTCCTATTTGCAGAAACTGAAGGAGATGCGTGTCAAGTATACATTTTCATGCCCATGTTTTACCTGTCTGTTTATCATGCAACATAATGCATGCAGCATGTTTTTGGTA
Organism: Lycium barbarum; assembly: GCF_019175385.1. NCBI lineage: Eukaryota > Viridiplantae > Streptophyta > Magnoliopsida > Solanales > Solanaceae > Lycium > Lycium barbarum. The sequence continues at coordinate 134,701,992 of NC_083338.1, read as the reverse complement.
TTTATATAAATTATAGGTAGTATGCTTCCTTATTAATAGTAAAGAAATAAATAAGGTGGTATGCTTTGAGTATCTTTCATACAATTGATTGATTTTCACTGATATCCTTTTGTATCCTACATACAATGAGTGCTGAAATGTGAACTTGATTCCTAATGTTGAAATTTTAGTAACTTCAGTAATGGGCTTGAGGACAGAGAGTGGATACGTGCTTCAATTTCATTAACCTGCTTTCTCATCTCTTACCAGTTATTATTGCTTTAATGCATTGTTCTGTTTTTCCTCTCTTGTTTCATGCCTCATAGACAGGCATTTTATCTGTCCTTTAGGCACAGGGTGTATCAGCATTTCAATACTCCCCTCTCTTTTTCATCTTTATTTGGGCAGGAGGGGCCTTATTGATGCGCAAGGCATAGAGGATTTGCAGATGGCAGCTTTGGATAAGGTTGAGAAGGAAATCAAAAAGCCACTAATGAGGAACGACAAAAAGGGAATAGCTCTTCTTACAGCTGAGTTCGATAAGATCAACCAGAAGTAAGCTTCCTTATGCAGACTTTAATTGATTCTATTTGCAAGTGCTTCAATCTTTGATTGTCTACAAACTTTCGAGTAGCTGTTGGTTGCTCGTTATGTAGATGATTGAAGCCAGCATCCTAACAATTTTACTCAGCCATTTGTTGACTTTGACTTATTGAGTTATTTTGGTTTTGCCCTGACCAAAAACTGTGGCCAAGATCCATGTTGTAGCATGATTCATTGTGATTCAGAATATATATGATTTGGAGTTTAAGTAGGTAGTTGATCCTCACCATTGTCTTTGAATTTGTGTTAGGCTTGGCATTCGTAAAGAAGATCTGCCCAAATACGAAGAACAGTTGGAGCTTAAGATTGCGAAGGCACAATTAGAAGAACTGAAAAAGGATGCTCTTGAAGCAATGGAAACTCAGAAGAAGAGGTAAATATAGGGCTTTGCTTGTTCATTCTCTTAGACCGCATGGATGCGGATTTTTAATTTGAATCGTCTGTACTTGCAGGGAGGAGTTCAAGGATGAGGAGATGCCCAGTGTGAAGTCTCTGGACATCAGAAACTTCATTTAAAAAATGAAATTTGCTTCAAGGCTTATTTTCCTTTTGCACCTTGTTGATCTCCTGCTACCCTTGAACATAAATTTTACTATCCCTAGAAGTGTAGTTGTACCAGACATCCAAGAGGCTGCCTTCTGAATAATAAGATGTCTGACCAAGAAATTAGCTTTTGTATGCTTTTGGGGCCTGAGTATCTCTCTGCTCCTCATTTGTAACTGATCTTGGTCAGTTGTTTTTTGCACTCTATACTTGATTTCAATGAAAGAGAACTAAGATCCGTGATTGTATCAAATATTTCAATTTCGATGCTTTTGTAAGTGCTTTACTGATCTTCTGCTTATTGTCATTGCTGGAAGCTTTTTTTGCTGCAACAGTTTTATTGTCTTCTTGAAATCATCTGGTATGCATTCAGGCAATTCAATTAACTGGGATGTTTAATTGAGATTGTTGTGGATTGAAACGTTATAGTATGATTGAAGACCAGAGATTTGGACAGGAGATTTCGTTAATTCGTTTTCATTTCTCCTTTATTTTTGCCCTCCTTATTGGCATCTTTGAGACGGATTGTTTTTAATTTTATTTTTTTGGCAAAATTTCCTTTGTAAATGGATTATGCCACTAGTTTATAATAAGGCTGGCCAGTGGGCCGGGACAGCCCGATCCCGCCCCGGCCCATCCCGACCCATCCCGAATCCCGACCCGGCCCACCCCATTTCGTTGGGGAAAGAGGGGATGGGGATTGGAGCTTGGCGGGCTCGAACTCGAGATGGGCCTAGAGCTTGTCCCGTGTGACCCGACCCCGCTAGGCCCGATCCAGTCTCGACCCGCCTCGACCCCGGCCCATTACATTTTTAAAGGGTAAAATTAATTATGAGGTGAGGGAGGTTCGAACACATGACCTTAAACCCCTCACCAGCACTTTAACCAACTGAGCTACAATGCCTTTTGCTAAGCAAACTACATACAATAATAAAGTAGTTAACACAAGTTTTTTTTTTTTTTTTTAAATTCTGTTACAAAATAGCCGTTGCACAAACAGCCATTTGCAATTATACCCGTTGGCAACGGCTATAATCTGTTACCTTGGCCCCCCAAACACTCCCCAAAATCCCCCTACCCCCTTAATATTTAATTTTAACCCCTAAGTTAGTATATTTACATTTTAACCCAATTTCCAACTATAAATACCTTCTCTTCTTCTCATTTTTTTCACAAAATTTCCTACCATCTCTCCAATCTCTCTCTCTATATAATTCTAAATTGCAAACTAAATATTATTTTTTATTTGTTCATTGCTTTCAAATATCGAAAATTGGGAGTGAAGTTAGCAACTAGATTGAGGATCATCGAGTAACGTTTCAATTTTCAACTTCAATTACACCTCGACGATACGTCGGCGTTTGGTACACTTGAACCAACAAATCCCAATTCCGACTATAGATCCTCAAGAGATTGTCAGAAAATTAGAAAAAGTGTGGTTGCATATGTAATTTCTTTTAATGCCAATTCTACTTTGTGATTTGCAACTTTTGAACTACAAAACAAAGTTGCAATTTTGAAATTGTATTAGAAAAAAAAAACATATTTCTGATAAATAATAGAAAAAGGCTATTAGCCTTTGGGATGTTTTTTCACTGTCTTGTTCAATTATTTAAGTGTTCGAAAAAAAAAAAATTAAACGTCCAAGAAAAAGTTGAAAAAAATCCCCCCAAATCCCCCTTCCCGTCCCATCCCGTCCCCCCAAATCCCGTCCCCCCCGATAGTGGGATGTGGGACGGGATGGGACCACTTCCCATCCCCCTAATCCCGTCCCCCTCCGTCCCCCTAATCTCGATCCCGACCTACTCCACCATCCCCCCAAATCCCCGTCCCCTTAATCCCGTCCCGTCCCGTCCCATCCCGTCCCACTGGCCAGCCCACTTTATAACAAGTGAGGGGCTTAATCATGCTAAATCTTGAATAGTTGAAGACGTCCTTGGTCCAGGATAAACATCGCACTCACCACTAGCAGTAACAGTAGGCCCAATAAACAAATTCTTCCAAATTGTACTTCACAATTTTCTAACTGAGAACTTAAAACTTGAAAAAAGTTACTTTGATCTCTGAAACACCAAAAACTGAAAACTAACTACTATTAAACTTGCATGTATTGCGCCTGAAGCACAAAATAAGATGCCAGGTCAGACATTAATCTGAAAAAATTTCACCCAGGCTGGGCATAAATACCGAAAATCGAAAACCGGACCGAACCCAACCGAATTGAACTTCAAGAAACCGAAACCGAAACCGAAAGAACCGAACCGAACTAGTTGGGTTCGGTGTTCGGTGTCCACCTTCAAAAAATCGAAACCGAAATAGCCGAACCGAACTTTGATAAAACCGAACCGAAGAATCAAAATTTAATACATTACCCAAAAACATATAAATAGTCTAAGCCCATTAAGTTTAAGCAAAAAAAAAACTCAATTGTAACAAGCCCTCTTTTGCTTTTCTATCCCTAATTTTCCACTTCAGTTGAGAAAATCAAATATCCTTAACAAAGAAAGGTGATTAGAATGTGTCTTTAGGATTAATGTATGTCCTTATGTGTTTTCTTAATTATTCTTACTGTATGTATATAACACCTAGTAATCCTATGTTATGGTTTTCTGTTCTTGTGTATCCTGTTTGTTTGATTTTGATTTCAATTTATCAGTTTTATGTTTTATTGCTTTTGAGAATATGAATTAGTGTAAATGAAATCGCTTCTAATATCATATCAAAAAAACCGAATTGAAAAAATCAAAACCGAACCGAACTTCAAAAAACCGAAACTGAAAGAACCGAACTAGTTTGGTTCGGTGTCCACCTTCAAAAAATCGAAACCGAAATAGCCGAACCGAAATTTGATAAAATCGAACCAAAAAACTGAACGCCCACCTTTACTCCTGAGTTCACTAAACAGGATGTCGTTTCACATTTGGAGGAAAGAGAGAATTATTGGCTTTATATAAACGCACTTCTACACCAACTTAAAGAGTCCGAAAGAAGGCAAACCCTTGCGTCGATTGATTTCGGATGGGTAGACTTCGACTTCGGATAAATGATTTGACTGATCAAATTTTTATAAATAAATTCTTTTCTTTCCATCGTGACTTTTTCATAAAGGCACCCAATAAAAAAAGGCTCACACCTTTTCATTACACCCCATCATTGGTATATAGAGGTCTTGCCTCAGATTTAAAGATCAAATATAGAAATCTCTCTCTCCCGTCTGAAACTCTTTCTCTACATAGTCTTCGAAAAGAAATAGAGTTTTCGTGTGATTTATTCAGTCTTAGTGGCCCAAGTTTGTTGGAATTCGAAATACCATTATTTCAACAAAGGTAAATTCATTTCTGTCTTGGAAGGAAATGATCCAATACCTCAGGTGCAGTGAGGATTAAATTATTTAAAGGACGCACAATCAATTTTGTGGGTTCGACCTAAAGTCGTCGTGTATATATTTAGAGTTTTATTCGAACGCAATGAATAACATTCAAATCCAAATCCAACATTTTAAAAAAAAGAAGGGTGGGGGGGTGGGGGGGGGGGGGGTTGGAGGAAGAAAGAGCAGGACTGCATGTATGGTTTCTGGTTCATTTGCCAATGGGCACCAGACTACATCACTTGAACCCAAAGGATCTCTACGGAGCACCCTTTAGGAAACAGTTTATGCACAAAACATTCACTCCCCACTCGAAGAAACATTTTTTCACCGAGAACTTTGGCTGCAAATCCAAGAACTAATATGTAGTTATAGCAAAGTACCTTACTAAACAAGAAACTCACATGTTCCGCGACGAGAGCTAACATAAAATTCCTCAATAGGAAAAGAAGTTACTCGAAAATCAAATGCAGATATTAACCAAATATGTATAAGCTAACATTCACTTGACATAAGATAACACCATTATGGACGCATAATTTCATTCACACATTTCACAGTTTAAAATTCTTATGCAAGTTTAGCTTAGCTGACATAGGGTTACGTACTGTATGTGCTAATCCTATAGTAGTCTAGACCATCTCCTTTGCAGGCTTGGAATCTGCATCATCATCATCATCCACGTATTTCTTCCAGTGCGGATGCTCTCTCCAGACTCTTGACATCTCTTCAATGGGTATATTCTTGGTTTCGGGCACGTAGAAGTAGACAAACAAAGTCATTATGAATACAAAAACCGCGAAGAAGATGAACAGACCGAACTTCATCCAACAGAGCATCTTCAAGAAAATCTGAGCCACTCCAAACGTGAAAAACATGTTCACGGAGACGGTAACGCACTGTGCTGCAGATCGAACTTCGAGTGGAGAAATCTCACTCGGAATCAACCATCCTAATGGACCCCATGAAAATGCAAAGGCGGCCACAAATACACAGATGCAGAGAACCACAAGTATTGCATACGACTGAGGCAAAACTGTTGTGATCCCTGTTGTTCCGAATTTCCCCCCAATAAGACCTGCCACTGCTGCCTGGAATACACACATTAGGATGCCACCCCAGAGTAGAAGTACCCTCCTGCCGTACCTGTCTGTACAATAAAGTGAGATCAAAGTTGCAAACACATTGACAACACCAGTGATGAGAGCGGACATTAGGGAAGCGTTGCTCTTAAAGCCTAGTGTTTGGAAAAGCACCGGAGCATAGAACATGACCACGTTAATTCCCGTGAGCTGCTGGAAGAACGGAATCATAATCGATAAAATCAACTGGGGTCTGTACTTTCGTACCATCACAAGGTTTTCCCATGGCTTTTCTACTTTCTTGGATGCTTCACTCGCCTCCACAAGGTCCTTAAATTCAGCCTTTACATTATCGACTCCCCTGATCTTTTTCAAGAGTTGTTCTGCCTCCTCTGCCTTTCCCCTGTCGATCAACGAACTGGGACTATCGGAGAGAAATATGGACGAAAACAAGATGACTAGCGCTGGCACGGCTGCACCTCCTAAGCTGACCCTCCAGCCCCAACCGCCAGAGATCTTGTTCGTTACAAAATTGACGATATTGGCTATCAAGATCCCGCAAGTGATGGCCAGTTGGAACTGGACGTTGAAAGTACCCCTGTACTTGTAGGGAGCAATCTCGGACAGATAAATAGGGACAGACTGATTAGCAAACCCGACACCAATCCCAAGAAGGATACGACCCAAGATGAGCATGGTAATGTGGAAGGCAGCAGCGTTGAGGACAGCCCCAATCAAGAAGAAGAGACCTCCAAGGAACATGGTCAGTTTTCTGCCGTGTTTCTTACTAACGTGAGACGCAACAACAGAGGCGACCAGAGCAGCCAAGTAGAGGGAAGAGGTGAAAAGGGTGAGCAAGTGGCTGTCGAACTTGCAGTACTGATTGGTGGAGGTGTTGAGGGACTCTTTACGGTAAACAGACATGAAGAAGCGTTGGAGAAAAGGAGTCATAGAAGTAACTCCGCCAGAAATTCCAATGTCGTAACCAAAGATCAAACCTCCCATGGCTGCCATGATACAAGTAATCGCCACATATCGTGTTAGCTTCCCCGGATACTCGCCACCATCGGGGGCGATAAAGTTCCCACCAGCCATGATCAATATATGTTGTTTTTGAACAGAGAAGCAAGATTTATTTCTTTAATCAAGTGTTTAGATATTGTGTCCATAGAGAAGGGTATGGGTATATATAGATGTCTAAAACCGAGATAGAAAAGGTTTATAATTACTCCCGTTTGGATAGTATTCTAGTGACACTATACTTCTAAATTGTGTAGGATTATGGTCTTTCTTTTCATGTCGGAATGCCGGTTTATATTGCAATAATATCCCTGTTATAACCTAATCAGGATAAGTTATTTCATTACTATTTTTGGATATAAATAAAATATTCTTTTCATCTCGTAATTATTTACGTACTACTTAGCAACTGGTGTTTTTTTCTAGTTTCTCTAATTTTAGGAATCTTATGTTTGCCAAATAGTTTTCAATGGTTACAATATTTTCTTTATTAGTGATATAGTTTTTAAGTTTTGTTAGTTAGGTGTTTGCAGTGTTTTCCCTTTATAAACAAAAGAGTACAGTGTATATTCCTCCACGATCCTTTTTTTTTCCTCTAACAAACTTTCACCCCACTCACTTGAGAGGACACACCCAACATTCTCTACTCTTCGTCAATTGGTTAAATGACCTCTTACAAAAAGTAATAGAAGTCCATGACAAAGTTGAATTAAAATTTTAGAGCCGTTTGGTTGCTCAAATTAGAGAATCAATCTTGTCACGAAATACAACACAACTAAATACCTTGTTTGGTTGATAGAATGAATCTTCTCATTAAATTTAGCTTAACTTATATATACATCGTTTGGTTGCAATTTGCATCTTCTTATAAATAATAGTTGATGAGTTATGATACCTTATGTTTTGATGATTTGACAAACTCTAAGGGACCAGATATCTCATGTGCTGCTATGTTGACATGCTCCTTGAGGAAGCAGATGCAATCAGTCTCACTACACAAGCTACAAGATATGTTCATATATGAAGGACCAGATATGTTTTCAGAGGGACTAGATGAGATCAGGTTCCCAGCAGGATATGTTCATATATGAAGGACCAGATACAGATTCAGAGGGTCCAAATGAGATCAGGTCTCCAGCTATTGCTTGGTCAACTGTAAAATTGTAAAGAGACTGCCATTGCAGCAGTGTAGCAGCAAAGTTGTTGCAACCCATTCAAGAACAGATGAGGGACCAGGTTCCTCCAGATGAGAAACCAGGTCCCTAAAGTGTTGAAAAGTCAACTCTACAGCTGTAAAGCTGCCGACACTGTAGCAGTACAGTAGTGCAGTAGCAATACAGCAGCAGAGGACCAGTATGGGCTGTCACCTTCTCACCCCCTTCCCTCTACATATACAACACAATGCTCAAATGAAGAAGTACTCTTGCACAAATCAAATTTCTCCATCCTAAGTGGAAGTCTCCACCTCTCAAGGTGTTCCCCAAGAACAAAGCCTCAACAAGCCGAAGGACCAGATCCAGAACTGAAGATACTTTAGGTCCTTAGGTTGTTGCGTCTTTATTCTTTTGTGCTAAATTATAAACCTACTCCTCTCTAAACGGAAGCTAGTTGTAGGTGTTCTAAATTCGCAAAGTTGCTTCCACAAGCTCTTGAGTGGTACACTAGGCTAGAGTTAGTCTAGGTGTATTAGTATGTGGGTGGCTAAAGTTAGTCACGATATTGAATTCTCATAGGGTGCCTTTGAGTGGTACACTAGGCTAGAGTTAGTCTAGGTGTATTAGTTTGCTTGGCTAGGGGTAGTCAAGTGTGAAGGTTACGATTGGGCTATTGTAAGAGTGAGGGGTTATGGGAGTTAATTCTTAGCTTACAATAGGTTGTAATCTGAAGTTGCTCGGTTAGTGGAGTTGAAATCCTATTGGGGTAGGTCATGGTTTTTAAACTCTTGAGTAAGGAGTTTTCCACGTAAAAATCTTGTGTTATTCTCTTACTGCATTGTCTGAGAGAACTGGTAGCAGCCAGGTCTCTCTATATACTTTGTTTGGTGGACGCGTAGCCTCTAACAATAGTCATACAAAGTTGCGGGGAAATTTGATGTATTATTTTATGCGGGATAGAATTAGAGATAGATGTAGTCTCTGGTACCAGGTTGGTGAGGACATGAATACTATCCTATGATTAAAAATTAGGTGAACATAATTGCAAATAGTATCGTTAGCTTAAAAATCATCTAATATTGATTTACTAAGCGCTTCTTGTGAAGGTATGATGATTAGGTTTGAAGAGGGCTTGTAGCCATTTTATGAACTCAAAATGAGTTCAGTTGGAATTCTATGAATTCAAAATGATGGAAATCAGTAATGATTTCTGTAGACTGATTGAGTGGGGTCGAACTTACTGGAAGGCTTAAATGAGGAAAGTCAAGATGTACCTTTCTTTAATTAGGAGATGGAATAAAAATGCACGAAAGTATGTTTATGAAAATTGTTTGAAATATTTGTATAGTTTCATATGAGCGAGCTATGCTTTCCATCCTTGAAGTACAATTGTGTTATGTTACCATATGCTTAAATTTCTTATGTTCTACACATTGGCTATATATTGCCTTGAAATTAAATATTGCACGATAGTGAGCTTAAAATGACTTAAAGAAGTTTGTATGGGACAAAATGACGAAGCTTGTTAATGTCTTAAGTTCACATTTTAACTCGATTTCAAATTTCTAAATTGCTTTCAAGTTAATATTAAAGTGATATTTTTACCATGATTAATTCTTAAAACATCTATGGACTAAATAAGCCAAACTTTTGATAATTTATGTACTTAAAAGTACTGGCAAATGATGATGTAAAATATTTTTGGAAGAATCTTAGCGTTAGAGGCATTAATTCCAAACAAGATGAACAATAATATTGTTTCTACTTCACAATCTTCAAATCTTTTGTCAATTTAATTTTTCTACAAAAATTTGGTTTAAGCATTTCGAGATCACGATCTCTAAAAAATTTCCAATTTTTGTATCTATTGTAATTAAGATCGTCTTTCATATAACATAGGTAGTATATCATTCTGAAAGACAATCTTATTATTTCATCATATTTTAATAAGTAAATAGGTTAAAACTCCCTTAAACTATCACCATTTTATGAGTTTTATGTCTAAATTATTGTGAATGATTCGAATTAGGCGTTGTTGATGACATCACTTTCTTGGGATAATTTGTTCTTTTTTCCTTTTTTTTTCCAGAGGAGTTTCCTTCTTCCTAAACTCTTTTCTTTTGAAAAATAAATAAATCTAGTTTCAGATATGATTGAAGTGAGCTTTTTTTTTTTTCTCCGCAGAATATAAGAAGAGTCTTACTTATGTAGTGTTTTGCTACTGATAGTTCTGTTTACCCTTAAAATGGGTAACAATTGAATTTGTACGCGGTTCAAAGTATATGTGGCTTAATTTAATACGAATAATTGTAAAGCAACAAACAATAGTGCAAAAGCGAGTAAGAACAATCAAACCATAGCAAAACAATGATTGATCCTAGGAAACAATTGATCGGTTGGCTTGGGTCCTCGGAACCGAGCTCGTGTTACAGTGGTCAATGGACGAACAATTATAGAACACTTAGAATCAAAAAACACTTAGAATCAAATTGTATTACGTAGTATGTTTGTGCATATGAAGAACCCGCCTAAAGTAAAAGGGGTCCTCCTCTTTATATAGTAGAGAAGTCCTAACCCTAGTACAAGTCTAAATAAGGTACAAAATCTTCAGTTACTGACAATCAAAATCGGCGCCGCCATATCCGATTGATGGCGGATATTTCGGACCCTCATTTATCATTGTTAACCGCCTTCTCGTCCTATCTCAATATTCAGTTCCAACCGAACTCAGTGACCCGGGATCAGATGTGCTTGATCTTGCTACAATTCAACGTTTGACCTTGACCCCGATTGGGATTCGTCCGATCCAGCAACGACCATCATGATCTTAAAATTTCTTGTCGGGAAACCGAGGATATCCTTGCCCTCGGTTTTGCCCATATACGGATAGTCCCCTCATTTTCCGGAGGAAAGTATTAACTTCGGGAAATGGATCCGGATAAAGCCGAATAGGCCGTACCTAGCCGCCTTGGGAAAGACATTCCCACCAAATCCTTGCACTCTGCCCGATGTCAGTTCATAATAACTGCAGCTGCCTAATCAGTCTTAAGAATTCGCCCCTTGTCAGAACTCTTAAATCCTTCAAAACTTTTTGTACTCCCCATTATATAAAGCCCATTTACTTCCTTCTTGCCATGCACTTTGAACCTAAACCCTAAACCTCATATTTTAAAAAACATTTGCTTGTAACTGCCAAGTTCTCTTCTGAGTCTTGAACCTTTCTTAAACCATTATTTTTCACCGCTTGACACTACGCTTTCTTGGTTATAACTTCTCTACCATTGCTAACTCAAAGTGCGGACCATTCTTCGTCGCCGCCACATTCACAGCCCTTGTCAGCGATGGGAGCGACCAGCCCTGAGGAGGAGTTGGAGTTCCTTGCTACGAACATTCTTCCTGCCGGTTTCAAATATGCGAATGATTTTAAAATATCTTCTCACTTTCATTCTGTGGAGAAATTCGAATCCCTTATCGACGACGCCACCATCACCGCAGTTCGGAATGATTGTAACCTCGGTGCGGATGTCAACGTTCGCCCTGTTGAAAGTGGGATGAGGATTAACCACCATGTTATTGGTTATTCGATGATCTATACCTATCCCTTCGCTATTAGGTTTTCTCTTCCCATTCCCCAAGTAATCGAGGACTTCTGTCGTCAATACCGTGTCTGCATTGGCCAGATTGCTCCGCAGGTTTGGAGGCTTGTGTATTGCCTCAAAATTTTGGCCAATGTAGCCGGGGTTTCTTTTACCCTCGACTATCTGATCCATATATATGTACCCCGGGTAATCCGAGGGGGCATAGTTCATTTCTTTTCTCATGGAACTCGAGGCCTCATAGATCCGGAAGATGACTATGACAGGGGATGGCTACATCGGTTCGTAATGATTCGTACGATCAAACTCTACCGTTCCCTGTCCGTAGACTTCCCGGAGACGTGGAACCCCACCCCGAATCCGGTCGAACCTGAGCTTGTAATCACCATCTTTAAATGGGTAGTTGCACTTTTAGGCGCCTCCCGTGACGTGGAACCCCACCCCGAATCCGGTCGAACCTGAGCTTGTAATCACCATCTTTAAATGGGTAGTTGCACTTTTAGGCGCCTCCCGTGACGTGGGCCGTTCTTGGAGGAGCATGGCACCCGAAGGGTGAAAAGGCAAGAACCATGGTAATTTTCAATCTATTTGTGGAATTCCTTAGTTTTTCATTTGATACTCTAACCTTGACTCTTTGATTTTCAGCGCTCCCGACGAAAAGGTCTTCAAAAGGAAAGAACATTGTCGAAGAGTCTGTCGCCTTCCTCGATTGATCATTTTCTCTGTACGGTCGTAACGATCTCGATACGTTCCTCAGAAATTGATCGTCCTCGACCTTGATTTTTGACTGATGTCTGTTGTGTACATCGGCCCATCTGATTACTGGGTACTCCACCAAATCTTGCTTTAATTCTAGAGATGTGATCGAACTTCTGGGTTGAGTCCCTGAGCAAACGCTTGAACGGCCCAATCGTTTTGTACCGGTGGTAGATCCATACGTTCCATTTGAAATCGGGCCACAAACTCTCGGAGTGTCTCGTTTTTCCACTGTTTGACATTGAACAGGTCCAATTTCCTCGTTTACACTTTTGTGGCTCCAGCATGAGCTTTGCAAAGGCATCTGCAGCATAGCAAAAGAATCAATAGAATGTTCGGGTAAATTGTGATACCATACCATTGCTTCCTTCGACAAGGTCTTCCCGAATTTCTTGAGCAGCACCGACTCTATCTCGTCCTTTGCGAGGTCGTTGCCTTTGACAGCGCATGTGTACGCGGTCACATGCTCGTTCAGGTCAGTGGTCTCGTTATATTTGGGAATATCATGCATTCAGAATCTCTTCGGGATCGCCTTCGGTGCAGCACTAAGGGGGGAAGACATCTTAATAAACTTCTTGAAGTCCGGTCCCTTCAATACCGGAGGTGCTCCCGGGATTTAATCGACCCTCGAATTATAAGTTTCCACTTTCTTATCATTTGCCTCTACCCGCTTCGTCAGCTCTTCGATCTTTCTCATCAATTTAGCGGTTTGCCCGGATCCGTTCCCGTTGTCTTTAGCAATGGTCCTTTCCTCCCTCGAGGCGGTTTCCTCAGTCTATTCGGACTGAATAGCGTTGGGTGTTCGATTTTGATTTTGTATTTATGCTATAACCGCTTGTTGGGCTTGCAATTATGCCATAGCCATTTCTAACTGGTTCCTGAGTTGTTGCAACGTGGCTCTGTTGCCTCCATCTACATGCGCGTCACACACCGATGAAGGTCGGTGTTCACAGCGTTTTGACAGTGAGAATCGGCTTCGTTTGGATCAACTGGGGGTATGTCGTTGTTAGGTACCCCGTTGTCATTTTCCTCGTGGTGGCTTGATTCAACATGAAAATTAACGGAGTGAGAGTCTAACATGTTGAATAGTCTTGAAATCAAATTTCAAAGAGCAAGTGTAAAATAACGTGTGTTATTTAAATTCGTATAAAACCACCATTATTATCCTAGGCACCACGGTGGGCACCAAGCTATTTACCCTTAAAATGGGTAAAAATTGAATTTGTACGCGGTTAAAAGGATATGCGACTTAATTTAATACGAATAATTGTAAAGCAACAAACAATAGTGCAAAAGCGAGTAAGAACAATCGAACCACAACAAAACAATGATTGATCCTAGGAAACAACCGATCGGTTGGCTCGGGTCCTCGGAACCGAGCTCGTGTTACAGTGGTCAATGGATGAACAATTATAGAACACTTAGAGAGATTGATAAACACTTAGAATCAAATTGCATTACTTAGTATGTTTGTGCGTATGAAGAACCAGCCCAAGGTAAAAGGGGTCCTCCTGTTTATATAGTAGAGGAGTCCTAACCCTAGTACAAGTCTAAATAAAGTACAAAATCTTCAGTTACTGACAAGCGAAATCGGCGCCGCCATTCCGACTGATGGCGGATATTTTGGACCCTCATTTATCATTGTTAACCGCCTTCTCGTCTTATCTCAATATTCAATTCCAACCGAACTCAGTGACCCGGGATCAGATGTGCTCGATCTTGCTACGATCCGACGCTTGACCTTGACCTCGATTGGAATTCGTCCGATCCAGCAACGACCATTATGATCTTAAAATTTCTTGTTGGGAAATCGAGGATATCCTTGCCCTTGGTTTTGGCCGTATACAAGTTCAAATCTATAATTTTTTTTAGAGAGAAACATGAATTGAGGAAGAAAAGAATATAGTTAGAAAGAGAAGAAATGAAAATCTAGGAAATTATCCCAAGATGAGAAGGGTTTGAATTTTGGATATATCGTCTGAATGGATTGGTTTATTTAGGTGTTCGGTACGTGGAACAATAACTCAATGTCACCTATTTAAATAAATCTCACGTACCCCACTTAATATATATAGTTCCGTCAAAAGAAGGAGCAAATTTCAAAAAATTAATGTCAAGTATAATTGGGATTCAATAAAGGAAGAAGGACAAATTTAAACTATTTTTAACTTATTTCCCCAAACTATTTTTAATACATTTAAGAGTATTTTTACCGTTTTTCCTTTAAAAGAATTCAGCCAATTACCGTTATAAATGGAATTCCGCTATGCTAATGCCTAATGGGTACAAAATTTAAAGAGCTACCACAAAAGTCAAACGGTGTATGTAATCCCAGAAATGCTCGAAATTCTATTTCTACCAATAAGTAGCCCATACTCCAAGAATATATATTTGTCGTGCATATTTCTTTTTGTTCAAAAAATTTTATACAACTAGATGGAGTAGTATACTTGATGATCTTTTACTATTAATAAAATTTAAAAATCTTATATATAAGGCCTAAGGGTGTTGGCTTAATGGCCAATGAAATAGGTTAAGAACTATGAGACTTTAAGTTCAAATTCCAGCAGAAATAAAAATACAAAGTGATTAATTGAAATGTGCACAAGTTGTCCCGAACAATGGTGGGAGGTAAGCCCGTCAACCGGTTTAACCGGAACCGGACCGGTAACCGGTTACGGAACCGGCCGGTTTCCGGTTAAAAAACCGGAACCGACCACCAGTTCTGGTTTATCGGTTTGAAACCCCAAACCGGAACCGGTCCGGTTCAAACAGTCCAAAACCTTTTTTTTTTTGTTTTTCGTATAGTATATATATATATATATTGTAGTATTTATTAGTATATTTACATATGTTATATAAGTTTATAAGTAAAGTTTAAATATTTACTGACTAACAGGCTAACAGCAAGTCAGCAATACAGCATATACGTGTATATACTTGAAAAATAACTAAAATATATTAAGAATATACTTATAATATATAGTATATGTTTAAGTATACACATATATATATATATATATATATATATATATATATATATATATATATATATATATATATATATATATATATATATATATATTTAAGTTATACTTATACGTATACTATATGTATACTATATATTATAAGTATATTCCAAATATATTTTATGTATACTATATATCCTTAATATATATTATATGTATACTATAATATATATTCTTAATATATTTTAGTTATTTTTCAAGTATATAACTTTCTAGTTTTTAATTTACATAGATGTATATTATAAGTTTATTCTTAGTATATTTTAGGTATATTCCTAACTTAATAAAAGTAAAAATATGAACACAAGTAAATAGAAGAAAGCTCAATGAGCCATATATTTTACTCATTCTTGGATAACATTTATTTGCAAGTTGTAGTTTTTTTTAACTTGCAAATAATACATGAGTTGTAAAGAAATAGTGGAATAATAAAATCACCAATTCTGAATCATTTCGTTAATTTCCCCCATATCGTATTCGGCCATGGAAATATCTTCAAAGTCTTCCATTTGGTACGGTCCACTTGCTATCAAATCTTCAATTTCTTCCTCTTCGCCTTCCTCCGCTTCTGCGTTTTGGTTGCGTCGCTCCGATCTAATCCAATCGCGAATGCACACTAGTACTTGCAAGCTAAAGCCGGATAATGAATGTCTATGGTCTCCAAATTGCTGTCTTCCTTAGCTAAATGCGCTCTCCGAAGCCACGGTTGATACTTAAACCGTAAGGATATCTCGAGCCATTCTTGAGAGTACCGGATGACTTGCCTTGTACTTCTTCCACCATGCTAAGACGTCCAATTCATCCAGTTCCTTGATATCCACATTTGACTGCATCAAATAAAAGTTATATTCATCAAAGTTTGCATTACAAGAAGAAGTTGGTTGTGAATGTAAAACTTTTAAATGCGACAAACCTGACAAGCCCTTTTTGCTACTTTGAGAAGTAGTAAGGCGTGGAGAAACGGGTGTAGCACGTTCTTCCAAATTAGAATAATGAGTAAAATTTTTTCTAAACTCGTCATCAATAGCGAGTTCGGCTTCAGCTAAAGATGGTTGAACTCCCGGTTCAATTTCTAAAAATGTATAAATTTGACCAACCAATGCTTTAGTATAAGACACTTTTAAACAAGGATTTAAAAGAGAACCCAAAATAAATAAAGTTGGGATGGGAAAAAAATACTTCTTAAATTTGATTATCATTTCAAAAATAGCCGCTTGATAACCGGGTTTATATTTATACTCTTGTAAAACTCTAGCTATTTCCGCTAAGTAGGCTAAAATTCCGGTTACCATGGAACAAAATTGTCTAGAAAAAGCAAGAGTTGCATTATAAAAAATTTCTAAGAGTTCAACACATTCTTTAACATCTTCCCAATGCGAAAAATTTAACCAATCATCACTATCAGTATTATATTTGTTGTGAACTTGTTGTATGGGAATCCTATACTCATATGCTTGTTGTAGCATAATGTAAGTGTAGTTCCACCTAGTCTCAATTTCTACTTGAATTTTCCTAGGTCTAAGGTTATTTTCCACACAAGCATTCTTAAAATCTCTAAGTCTTGCCCTATTAGCATTACAAAAAAGAAACGCAACCGCATCTCTAACTTTTTGAATAGAATCGTCAAAACACACAAGACCATCTTTAACAATTAAATTTAAAATGTGACAACTATATTTTACATGAAAAATATTTCTTAGCGGAGGGTTTATTTCTCTTTTTAAAAGACCAATTGCCTTTGTATTATTAGAAGCATTATCTAAAGCAATACAAAGTGTTTTTCTATAAATATTAAAAAATTTCATTATAGTAGACATTGAATCCGCTAAATTTTTTCCATCGTGACGACCTTTTCCTTCATCATATAAAAAAGCTATAATTCTCTTTTTTGCATAACCCAATTGTCATCAACCCAATGACATGTAATAGCAAAAAAATCTAACTTGTTAAGAGAAAGACCCAAATCAGCGGTAAGAGAAACATTACAATTTAAAGAATTAAATACATGGCGCAAATAAAATCTATATTTTTTATACAAATCTATAACATCCGCTCTACAAGTACTTCTAGGAATACCCTCAAATAACGGATTATAACAACGTTGAATGTAAGTAACAAACCCCAAACCCGAGGGAAAGGAAAATGGTAAACAATCATAAGCTACCATTTTAGCTATTTCTACATGCTCTTTTTTCTTGTCATACTTAAAATTTCTACCAGTTCGTGGATCTATCGTCATTTGAATACCCCCCACATTTGAACCCGTTTGCTCTCCCCAAACTTCCATATGTTTAAGTCTCATATGATTATTTAGTGTACCCGTTCCACCATCCTTACTAGTTCCTTGCCTAAAAGAAAATACTTGTCCACATATGGTACATTTAGCTGTTTGGCTTTCCTTATCTTTAGTCATAAATTTCTAAATTTTAGCGGTTGGCTTACGAGTTCTAAGCGGTTTGTCTTGTGTATGTGATTGTGCAGGACATGTATCTCCTATGGGATTTTCGGGGGGGGGGGGGGGGGGGGGGGGGGTTGTGTTTCATCATCATCAATTTCATGAAAAGTGTCGGTAAAATGTTGTTGCATTGGCTCATGACCTAAAAGTGGATTATTTCCACCAACATCAATACCTAAATTAGGTGTTTCTTCCACAAATGTTTCCTCATTAAGCCCACCCCTAACAATACCACTATTACTACCGGCACTACGTCTAAATCTCTTTGACATTATTAAATAGAATTAATTTAAATCACAATCAAATAAATCACAAGAAAATAAATTACAACAAATTAAATTGCGAAAAATAAAGATAGAGTTGAAACGAAGGTACCAAATTGCCGGATTAATTTCCAACAAAGTGAAGGCGGCTAGAATTGCAAATCCACCAAAGCTATTTCGGATTGTTGCAAAATCACTAACTCCACCAACAATATTATAATTGCAAAATTAATAATTGAAACTATAATAAGACTTTGTAATATTTATTTGAGAGAAATATAAAGTGGCTAATTATTACAAAGTAACTATAATTGAGAGATTGAGATTTGAGAGAAAGAGAAGAGTGAATTGATGTGGATTAAAATGAAAATGAAGAAGGGTTTATATAGGGGTGGGAGATGGGTTAAAGTGTTAAAAAATAAAAGTTTGGGGGGGCCAAAATTGAGTTTATGGCCGTTTGGCAACGACCATTTTTGCAAATGGACCGTTGCCAACGGTCCAATAATGAACAGCCCATTAGCAGCCAACAACTATAATTTCATTTTTTTTTATTTCGCCGGTTTAACCGATTTTACCGGTCCGGTTCCAATTTTACCGATTTAACAGGTTCCGATTTCAAAAAAATCAAAACCGGACCGGTAAGAAATAAACTGTTAACCGGAACCGATTAACCGGTTCCGGTTCCAATTTTACCGGTCCGGTTACCGGTTAAACCGGACCGGTTGACACGTTTAGTGGGAGGCCCCGTGAAGGTGCGTCGAGAATAAAGTAGGGACTTACCAATAATACTACGTAAGTATTAATTAACTTGGTCTAAGCCAAAAAGCACGTGGAACAATAAGAGAGAAATTGAGCACATGTGAGTGAGCATTACCCACACGTGTGGCCCCACCTCAATTCGCTGTCAGTACCTAGGAACCGGTTCACACTTGGGCCCACAAATCTCACCTCATATATAAACCTCACACCACTCTCTCTACACGCAGCGCCTCCTCACTCTTCACAATTCAATCTCTCTAATCTCTATTTATTCACTCACATTAATTCATCTCTCTCTCTCTCTATATATATATATATAAATAATCTTCGATTTTGATCGGAGATAATTATGGCGGCTACGACGGCGGTTCCTCCACAACCGGCGGCGGTGCATACTCAGCCGGCTGTGACAGCGGTGGTTGGAGCAACACCACCGCCGAGTCCACACGTGGCAATGAGCGGTGGTGTTGGTGTTGGACAAACGCATTATTCGTTGTACGTAGGAGATCTGGACACGTCAGTAGATGAAGGACAACTGTATGACGTGTTTAACCAGGTGGCACAAGTCGTGTCTGTTAGGGTTTGTAGGGATCAATCTCGTACTAGGGCATCACTTGGATATGCTTATGTCAATTTCACTTCTCCACAAGATGGTTAACAACTACTATACTCTCTCTCTCTCTCTGTTTATTTGCATGTCGCTTTACTTTTGTTATTATATGTTATTTCTTGACTTTTACTTCTTGTTTTAAATTGCTTTTCTTTGAGCTATCGAAAATAGTTTCAACTTTCCTACATGGTAGGACACTAAGTAGTGTCCGCTCCACTCTTATGGGATGAGATTACACTGGTTATGTTGTTGTTGCATGTGGCTTTATTTTGCTTATTCGGCAATTTTTTTTTTGAAAAAGCTGAGATTATTTTTCCTGTTTTGATTGTAGTTTCAAGTGATTGCCACTGGTTTCTGATTACACTCATGGTTTTGGGGTTTCTTTTTCTTATTGAATGTCTTCTTATTTGGCTATTGGCTTGGGTTTTCTTTTTGAAGTAATTCTTTTAGTTTGAAAGTAGAGGGACTTGTGTGAGAGGAGTGTTTTAAGTTTCTTCTTATTTGGCCTTTTGGCTTGTTTTGAGTATTTAGCCAAAACAAAAAAAAAATTGTTTTTTTTTAAAGTTTTTCTTTTTATATCAATTTTACTTCTCCACAAGATGGTTAACAACTACTCTCTTTTTCACACACACTGAATTGTTTATTTGCATGTGGCTTTATTTTGCTTATTCGGCAATTTTTCATTGTTTTTTTGAAAAAGCTGAGATTTTTTTCTTCTGTTTTGACTGTAGTTTAAAGTGTTTCCACTGGTTTCTGGTTACGCTCATTGTTTTGGGTTTTCCTTTTTGCGTGATTCTGGTATTTTTGAGCGTCGTCTTGTTTGGCCTTTTGGATTGTTTTGAGTATTTAGCCAAAAAAAAAAATGGTTTTTAAGTTTTTCTTTTTATTCTTTTGGGGTTTCATGAAAAAAATATTGGCCCACTTCTCTGTTTATTCATCTTGTATATAGAGTGGCGGAGTTACCTTGAAACTTTTCTACAATCTACAATTCTATACTAACGTGTGAGACAAAAAGAAGTAACTTACCCTTAATTAAATAGTACTCCCTCCGTCTGTTTAACCGGGCACAAAGTTTAAGGAATAAAAGGAGATTTTTTAATTAAATAGTACTCCCTCCGTCTGTTTAACCGGGCACAAAATTTAAGGAATAAAAGGAGATTTTTGAATCTTGTGGTCCTAAATTAAAGATGTGTATAATGTATTAAGATATTTCTTTTATCTTGTAGTTTTAAACGTGCTAGGTAAGATGCTTGAATTGTCAACTTACTATGTATAGGAAGAGACACTCTTTTTAGGACAAATCAAAATGAAAAGTAAGACACTTAAATTGGGATAAACGGAGGAGTACCAATTTAATATGGTTTCTTGGTCATGTAAATTGTAATATATAAAAATTTACTTATCTGAAAAAAGGTAAATCTGAAGAGGGAAAAAACAACTAATACCTTCTTGAATATGTGAAAAACATCATTTTGGACTAATGGTAAAAGTGAAAAACACCGTATAATATGGTCCAAAGAGAGTAAAAAAATTCATATTTCTGCATGTTCCTGTGTGTACTTTTACATTTCCTACTTTAATGCTTCTCATAAATTATACTGCCTCCTTTGTGACAGAACAGACTTTTAAATCATAGAAATTTATCTGCCTATAAATTATTCATTAAGAGGAAAATGAGAAGTTTAAAGAGAAATTATTCTTAAATGTGAAAATGTGTCCATTCTTTTTGGAATAAACTAAAAAGATAAGTGTGTCAACATAAAATGGGACAAAGGGAGTATATGTTTGACTCCCTCCTCAAATGGATATTGGATTAAATTGGTCAATTGTTCCTTGGTTAGTTTGTCCACCACTAGATAGAATTGTTCAGAGTTTGGTAAAAGTTGTACATCTGTTTTAATAACTATCCAAATTCGAACGTGTAAAGGACTATAGTTTATTTAGTGGTCGTTTGGTTTAAGGTATAACATGGGTTATACCGGTACTAATTTTTATACCACGTTTGGTATAAGGTATAGATTTATCCCGGATTATTTTATACCTTGTACCAAACGTGGTATAAAAATTAATGCTGGAATAACTCAACTTATACCTTCATAACCCACTTATACTGGTACTATTTTATACCATCTTTCAGATGGTATAAAATAATACCAACAGATGGTATAAATTAGTCCCGGGATTGTAATCCCGGGACTATTTTGACCTCAAACCAAACGACCACTATAGTATTACTTAATACTTTATGGGTGTTGATCACCTTTTCTTTTTGTAATTTGTTTATTGCAGCTGCTACTGCAAGGGAGTTATTGAATTTTACTCAAGTGAATGGAAAACCTATGAGGATAATGTTTTCTCATAGAGACCCTAGTTTGCGAAAGAGCGGATATGCAAATGTTTTCATTAAGAATCTGGACTCATCAATAGATAACAAGGCTTTGCAGGACACTTTTGCTGCCTTTGGAACAGTTCTTTCCTGCAAGGTTGCTGTTGATAGTAATGGTCTATCAAAAGGATATGGATTTGTACAATTTGATCAGGACAAAGCTGCACAGGATGCGATCAACCGGCTAAATGGTATGTTGATAAATGATAAACAAGTTTATGTTGGCCACTTCATCCGTCGACAAGAAAGGAGTCGAACAAATGCTTCCGATAAATTCACAAATATCTATGTGAAAAATCTTCCTGAAACTACCAGTGATGAGGATCTTAAGAAGCTTTTTGAGAAGTACGGCACCATCACCAGTGCTTTAGTCATGAAAGACACAAATGGGAAAACCAGATGTTTTGGCTTCGTAAATTTTGAGACCTCGGAATCTGCAGCCTCTGCAGTTGAACAGTTGAATGGCAGTTCTCTGAATGAAAAAGTTCTGTTTGTCGCCAAGGCACAGAAGAAATCAGAGCGGGAAGCAGATCTTAGAGCCAAATATGAACAAGAAAGAGCTAGTCGATTTGAGAAACTAAAAGGTGCTAACTTGTATTTGAAAAATCTGGATGACAGTGTGAATGATGAAAATCTGAAAGAATTATTCGCAGAGTACGGAACCATAACATCCTGCAAGGTATGTCCCCGATGTATTGATTTCTTAAGTGCAAATCATCTGTGGAAAAGCTTGTTTAGCGTGTTTCATATCAATTTGAAATTATTATTAGGTGATGCGCGATGCAAAAGGGGTGAGCAAGGGTTCTGGCTTTGTTGCCTTTTCGACCCCAGAGGAAGCTACACGAGCTGTGAGTGGTCCCAAATATCTAATCTACCTTGTGTTGCTTTCTTTTAAATAGACAAATATATGCATGCATAAGATGTTTTTATTATTGTTTCAGTTGAATGAGATGAATGGCAAGTTGATAGGAAAGAAACCTTTATTTGTTGCTGTTGCCCAGCGCAAGGATGAAAGAAGAGTGTGGCTACAGGTAATAATGCACATCAGATTTTTTTACCCTAAGATGCAAGTTTTGGTTTCTTGAGGAGGGAATCTATCTAACCATGGAATGAAACCATATGCTTGAATGTATTGGACCACAATTTTTCTGCTTAGAGTGTTTATTCGAGTGTCTTCCCTAAGCACATACATCTTTGTTAAACAATGCACATACTTGTGATCTAAGGTATCTTGCATTTTCACTGCTTACTATCTTACACAGTGGTAATAATTTAGCTTCGAGACTGAGAACATCATTCAGTTCACCAATAATATATCACTCCTTTAATATGAACCATATGAGTTTTTACATGAAAAAATATTCTATGGTATTTGTGGAATACTCTTATAGCGTGGCCACATCAGCCAAACCAAGAAAGTCATTCCTTTCTAGAAGATCTCGATTCATGTGGTAAAAATTCGAAAGACTGATGAGCCATTCCTCTTATAACTTTTCCTTGACTATGAACTATCCTTTCAGAAAGAAGAGCTTTCTTTTGTAGTGAACAAAACCTTTGATAGTCAAAGGAGCTTCCTGTGGTATTTTGGTTGCTTAGACATACAAATAAAGATTCACTAGTCCTTGGATTCGAACAGTTTCCTTTAAAGTTGCTGGCATATAATCATCTTTCATTTTATTAAATCCATCCTGCTGGACATGTGCTGTACAACTTCTGTTGCAATCAGTGATAATTGTCCTAATAGATCATGATTTTGGATACGCATTGCTTAATTTGATGTTTACTTGTTAACAGGCACATTTTGCTCGGATGAGACCGGTTGGGGGAATGGCTCCTCCTCCTGGAGGAATGCCTGGGTTTCACAATGGGGCACCTCGACTTGCTCCTCAGCAGGCCTACTTTGGTCAAGGTGCTCCAGGATTTATAGCACCTCAAGCTGCTGGATTTGGCTTCCAGCAACAACTCATGCCTGGATTTCGTCCAGGTGTTGGCCCGAATTTCCTCTTGCCCTATCAGCTTCAGCGTCAAGGACAACACGGACGTGTTGGTGGTAGGAGAGGAGGGAATTCTCAACCACAGCAGCAGCAGGTGCATATTCTTTCGTTGTATTAAGTTCACGTGAAAGTACATCATGTTTATTCAGGATATATTCACTGTCTTTTCTTGTAAAGAATAATATATTTTCCAAAATCATGCATGTGATAGTTTGAATATCGACAACCACTTCTAATGGAAAAGCCAGTTCAAAGTGAAACAAACGCAAATTTCATGTGTATAAACCTTAGATACTAAAATTTGTTGGAAAGGTCATAGGATTAAAAGATTATTATCACAAAACCGTTGGCTTATATGAATGAGTGACTTCTCTGGTTAGTTTATTTATCAGGAAATTGATGAGAAATCTTGAAGATAATAACAAAATTGTACAATCTTCATTCAGTCCATATTCTAATTCAATTACTAATCCAATTCCTTTGGACAAAGTTGATTTGTTGAAAGCTTTATTAATCTATGCAGTGGAACTCCGGTAGATTCAATCTGAATGGACGAAATGGCATGCATCCTAGCATCCCTCAAGGCATGGTGGGACCAATTATGTCAGCGCCATTTGATGCTGCTTCTGGTATGACAACTCCTCCCTTGGACATCCAACGCTCTAACCCGGTGCCACCGTCAACACTTGCTTCTTCTTTGGCCTTTGCTTCTCCAGAAGATCAGCACATGGTACGTCCTTGATTTTAGTTTCACTGCTCACTGCTGATTTTTGTGTCAAACTTGAGCTGCTGTCTCTTGTTTCCCAAATTTTTACTAGCTTAACTCTCGTATTGCAGATGCTCGGAGAGCAGTTATTTCCACTTGTGGAATCCATTGAACGTGATCATGCTGGTAAAGTTACTGGTATGTTGCTTGAGATGGATCAGACTGAGGTGCTTCATCTCATAGAGTCCCCTGATGCTCTCAAGAAGAAAGTCTCCGAGGCTATGGCTGTTCTTCGCTTGGTCCCACCAGGTTCTAGTGTTGGTGATAAATTTGGATCACTCACCCTGAATGGATGAAGCAAATTTTTATCTTTTGGCACATGGAAATGTCCCTAAATTGGCCCGTATTTTTGGAAGGGGTAATGGTGGTGACTTAGGGAATCTGTTTTGGCTGTGGTATTAAATGATATTCTTTGTAGGCTTCTAAGTTTAGCAAAGAGGGCTTCTTTGAATGATAACTAGGAGTTTATTTTGCTCTCTTGATTAGATTGTTTCATTCTATTTTACTTTTTTTGGGGATTTCACTTTTAACTTTTTGTTTCCTGGGAAATCATATACTTCTTAGACTTGCAATTCATGGTTGTTTTGTTTGACTACAATTGTTTTCTTAATGTCTGCATTTGTAACGTTTAGCATAATTTGACATATGTGGTCTCACTGCCAAGGACATCTCAATTAGCTTATTTGAGTTCTGTATTTGCTGTAGGCAGTTGAGATGCATAAACTTGGGATGTTTAAATCCAGAGGACCTATTAAGGCAAAGGCCCTTTGATCCTAAGCATCATCTGTTGGCAAGGGAGTGTTATGTTTGGCCCGACTTTAGCTGGGTTTATTGGCATTTTGAATGTAGTTTACTTTGAAGCCTTGTCTCCTTTTCATGTTGAGAACTTGCTCTGTCTGGCTTCATAAATGTTATAGTTCTAGCCGATATGGTGCTTTTTATTACAAATGTTTACATTGAATTCAGGGTGAAAATATGCCCTCTATTACAAGTCTTACTGTCCACTGCGTTAAGATTGTGTTGTAAAAGATAATCCACTAAAATAAACGAAAATACTCCCTTGTGCACAAACTTGTGAGTCTAGAGAAAATCAGGGTGGATTTCTTCGTCGTCTAGTCGTTGATCCTTCAATGAGTTCTCAAAGGTATTGTCACTCCATTTGTTGACATCAGATGTGGATCCTCTCCCACTTGCAAAAGGCGAGTGACAATCATCTTCATCTTCAGTTATGTACTCAGTCCATTTGGAGACTTTGTTGGCCGTATTTGGCTGACTTCTCTCTACTGACTTGCTATAACCAAGATTTCCTTCATTTATATAGTTGTCATGGTCATATAGGTTGATGCCTTCATTCAATTTGCAAACACTGTCTGTTGCTGGCTGAACAGACATGTCTAGTGGTGCTGTTCTATTATCTCCCCACTTGGAGATCACCGATGCCATTGTTGCTTGACGTTTGCTTGCCTCCACGCCTGCAAAGTCAAAGCTCTAAGTTGTTTACATTTTCGAACACAAAACAGGCTTTACTGGAATTCCAACATACAGTTTTCCAACATGAATATTGGATGGAAACAGCGAAGTTAGCCTTCCAATGCGTCACTAAGACCACTGTAAAGGGTGTTCAAGCAATTGGCTGTTAGCTCTGCTCCTTTGTTATCCCTTTGCTACAGTCTACTGCCTCATCCAGTATGTACCTACCAAACATGAAGACTGACTTCCTAATTTGAGTTTCTCTAGCCATTCATTAGTTTTCAAGCTAAACAGGTCTTTGTAACTATGATATCCAAGTTCATCTTCATTCTCATATACCAACTTGACCAAGTGGTTCTACAACTGCTATATGCACTCTAAGCTCTTTGTACCCTAACAACGTTACGCAGTTTGTTCTACATCATCGAACAGGTACTGGGAAACTACAAGGTAAAATATGCAATTCATCCCAACTCATCTGGTTCCAAAATCACCCATCCCCCCTACCTTGTATATCTGGTTAGGCACTAAAATAAGGTGCCAAAGAGGGATCTAGGACAGGTTATGCAGATTTCAATAGAAATAATTGATTTTTGCTCGAATTATGCATAAATATATAGAAAAAATTTACACTCGTTACGTGAATCCACTAATTCTAGGTTTTGAATTTGCCTAAGAGGCCATCGAGATTACCTGTGTTTTCTGCATTCCGATAACCTTGACCTTGAGAAATGCTTTGTTTTCTGGCATTTCGCTTTGAAAAAACTGGTTTGAAATGACCTGCAACAGCAGAATAGTTCTTCACCTTAGGCTTTCTGAATAACTCTTTGGGTAACTCCGTCACAATCTTCGGCTCCATTACATCTCCTGCATTTCCAAATCTAACAGTCAAAAAAAATAAAAAAATAAAAATATATATATATTAATACCAAATAAAACGTTTAAATACAATGTTTGTATTGATTGTTACTTAAATTTTATTGTATCGCATAGTTAAATCTATCGTTACGTAATGACGGAAAGTCCCATTTCATGTACCGACCGATTTGGTGTGATTCTGTCGTTACCTCTTCCCCCCCCCACCCCCCACACATTTTATCTTTGTTTATTATCCACTAATAATCATATTTTATCATTTATCATATATTTTTATGATAGCTTTACTCCGGACTGTACTTTTCTTGTAGCTTTATCCTTTAAATTGCTTATGTCTGACATTATGTAATTACAGGAAATGATACAATCTATACAAATATTGTATTCATCAAAACAATACAGTACAGGACAATACAATACAATACAATACACCACAGTACGATATAACACGATAACATTATAAAACAATACGTAACAACCATCCAAACAAGGTGCTAGTCTTCAGAACTCAAAAATAAACTTAACCTAAATTTTATTTTGGAAAACCATTTGGACATAGAATTTTTAGTACAATTTTTAATTCAAAAAGTTGTCTTCACAATTTTCACTCCCCTCCAAATCATTGACAAAAATTCAAAAAACAACTCCAATTTGTACTCATATCCAAACACGACTCCAATTTTCAACTTGACAACAAATACTGCTTTTCTCCAAATTTTACAATTCTTATATCCAATAGCGCAGTTAATCTTCAGAACTCAATTTTTTTTTTAATTACCTGAATTGTCATCCTTTTCAATTGAATTTTCTTCTGGATCAAGGTACTGAGTCCAATCAGTTCTCTTAGAACTTGCATGACTTTGATTATTCTCTCCAATATCTAGGGTTTCAGTTTCTAATTCCCTGCCTAGCACGGGCAATTGATCCGTAAATTGGCGAGACATATTGAAATTCTGAACAAATAAGCGGATTTCCTTAGCCTTATACCCCTGAGCAAACACTTTCCTAACAGACTGTTTCTGATTACAAACCACACATGTCCATTTGTTGCTACTCTTCTTCTGTTGCTTTACCTGAAAAAACAACTCAATTCAGTTCAAATCATTAATTATCTTTGTATACAGAAAGAAAGGGAGATTACCTGCATGGTGGAACACTCGCAACATTGAACGGCGATGAACACCGTTGGCATACTTTTGTCGCCGGAGATTATTTTCCGTCAAAGGTATTGGGGAATAGTGACACTTCAAATTTTGGGTTTATAGTCTAAGCTTTGGTTTAGGAAAAGATGAACTTGGCCCGCCTAAATTTTGGGCTCGATCACGTCTAAATTTAATTATTTGAAAAGTCCATTTTTAGGAATAATTTAATTATTTGTAACTACGGATAACTTATGTTAAATTTTACATTTAAAATTTTTAAGTTATCGACTTCGTGTTTGACACTGAATCTCACTACATTCTCCATTCCAAAATATATATAAATTTTAGTTAATTTATTACAACAATCAAAGGGGCATTCGACAAGATTGTCCTTCTACAATTAGCGCAATTCATGTCTTGAAAAATACTCACTCTTTAATACCATACCTCCAGAAAATGTAAAATGGTTGAAAAGCCAAGAGTAATTTTGAAAAAATTATAATTAATATCTCTTTGAAATTTGAACTATTCTTTTTTTTTTTTTTTTGATCAATAAAAAGCCCCATAAATTCTCTGACCGGAGAAAGCAGTAGTTTGAATAAAATCGAAGTTACTACTCACTGTTTTTTGGCAACATGTAGTGTCGAGTGAAAAGTTGGCTAAAAGACGCCTGAGTAAATATAATTACTATTTCCGTCCCTCAACGAAGTCTAGAAAGTCTGAACATACATTGAATGCCGAGCAAACACGCCACGAAGCTCAAGATTTTACCTCTCCCTTCCGTAAGCTTCGGAACGTTTCCGTTCTATCTGTCTCAATTTATGTGACACTTTCGTCTTTTGAGAGTCAAACAAGAACATCTTTGATAGCAATTTATTCATATTCCTTTTAAATATTTTAAATTGCTAATTATTGAGACTTATAGTATTTTTTATGTAGTTTTTAAACATAAAAACTAATTATCAAAAAACTTAACAATTGTATGTCTGAATTCAAGGTAAAAATATTAGAAGTTAAATTCTCGAATACAGAACTATGTCACATAAATTGGGACGGAAGGAGTAAATTTTTTCTTGATTTCTTCATTGTATTAGAAGAAGAATTATGGAGGAATTGTAATTTTATTTAATCCTTTTGCATAAGTATACATACACTAGCGTCGTTTGGCTCGTGCTCCAAACTACATTAAAATTTATATTTACAACCTTTTTTGTGTGTGTGTTTTGTTTTTAGCTACTCTTGCTTTTTATTTTGTTTTTGTAACATTATATTAGTTGCAAAAGTAGTTCGACACTTTCTTAATGTTTCTAATGTATTGAATCATATAGAAGTTTTTGTAAGTTAGAAAATAATATTTTTCTTAGATTATATCTAGACTTCCTTTTCATTTTCAAACAAATGCATGCACTTTCCAAAGTCGCTTAAAATTTGCCAAAATGTACAATGACATATAATATAAAGGGTAACCTAATAGTCGACTCGGTTCATATTAGCTTGGGCGCACCCCTTAAGAAACCACTTATCCTTAGAAAGTAAGAAGCATTTTACTAAATCACCTTAATTAAAGAGTGCCCATTTAATATGATTTTTTGATTGTGTAAAAATTCACTTATCTAAATAATGATAAATTTGATATATAAAAGTATTAATATCTTCTTAATTATATACAAAAAATATTTATTTGGACTAAATATAAAAGCTAAAAGTATCATATAAAAAAGATTCACAAAAAGTATTATAAATATTACTAATATACACCAATTTTAGGGACTCACATAGAAATGGACAAGAAAATAGAGTGGAAAATGAGAATAGGCTAAGAAAGTCAAAAGAAAAGTCTAATCACTAGTTAGAATCTAATTAAGTGATTATAAAATCTTTAGATTCCCCTTATTATAAGTAGTAATGCTGGCTGCTCCCTTGATCCTTTTTTTTTTTTTTTTTTTCTGTTTTTGCTTTGATTGAATAGGGAAGGCCACACTTCTCTGGTTTAATATACTCCTAATATAGATTAATGAATCTAAGTAATTCAACTTTTAAGTTCTCGACTTTTCATTTTTAAAATAATATAGATTTTTTTGTTTTCCGACCATATCCGGATTCACGCCGCATAGTTAATGAATTTAGTCGTCCATAGTGATTCTTTACAAGCAAAAGTAAATAAAAATAAAAAATTCTATCCAAAATTTGAGAGAAAAATGATTTTAGCCCTTTTAAAATGCATTTGATTATACATTTATGTTTCGTATGCACACATGTAGAACAACTAAATTGTACTACTACGTAGCTAATTAAAAAGAACTTTATGTTTGAAAAAATATTAGTACTATATCAATTTTCAAACCCATTAATCAAGTTTGATCGAAAGTCACTTATTAACAGCTTTTATCCAAAGGTTAAAAAAATCATATTTAAAGAGTCCAAGAATGAACATGATTAAAATAGCCAGGTGTCTTACATAATCATATTTGAAGTCGAATGCAATTCTAACAAAAAAGGAAGACATGTAATCCTACCCGATAAAGAAGTGTAATGTAATACTCCTAATTCAACTACAGTATTATCGTAAGCATGAGTACTGGTAATTATAAACCTTTTGTATCTCGGTTTTAGACATCTATATATACCCTTACCCTTCTGTATGGACAATATCTAAACACTTGATTAAAGCAATAAATCTTCCTTCTCTGTTCAAACAATATGGCTGGTGGTAACTTTATCGCCCCCGATGGTGGCGAGTATCCAGGGAAGCTAACACCGTACGTGGCGATTACTTGTATAATGGCAGCTATGGGAGGCTTGATCTTTGGTTACGACATTGGAATTTCTGGCGGAGTTACTTCTATGACTCCTTTTCTCCAACGCTTCTTCATGTCTGTTTACCGTAAAGAGTCCCTCAACACCTCCACCAATCAGTACTGCAAGTTCGACAGCCACTTGCTCACCCTTTTCACCTCTTCCCTCTACTTGGCTGCTCTGGTCGCCTCTGTTGTTGCGTCTCACGTTAGTAAGAAACACGGCAGAAAACTGACCATGTTCCTTGGAGGTCTCTTCTTCTTGATTGGGGCTGTCCTCAACGCTGCTGCCTTCCACATTACCATGCTCATCTTGGGTCGTATCCTTCTTGGGATTGGTGTCGGGCTTGCTAATCAGTCTGTCCCTATTTATCTGTCCGAGATTTCTCCCTACAAGTACAGGGGTACTTTCAACGTCCAGTTCCAACTGGCCATCACTTGCGGGATCTTGATAGCCAATATCGTCAATTTTGTAACGAACAAGATCTCTGGCGGTTGGGGCTGGAGGGTCAGCTTAGGAGGTGCAGCCGTGCCAGCGCTAGTCATCTTGTTTTCGTCCATATTTCTCTCCGATAGTCCCAGTTCGTTGATCGACAGGGGAAAGGCAGAGGAGGCAGAACAACTCTTGAAAAAGATCAGAGGAGTCGATAATGTAAAGGCTGAATTTAAGGACCTTGTGGAGGCGAGTGAAGCATCCAAGAAAGTAGAAAAGCCATGGGAAAACCTTGTGATGGTACGAAAGTACAGACCCCAGTTGATTTTATCGATTATGATTCCGTTCTTCCAGCAGCTCACGGGAATTAACGTGGTCATGTTCTATGCTCCGGTGCTTTTCCAAACACTAGGCTTTAAGAGCAACGCTTCCCTAATGTCCGCTCTCATCACTGGTGTTGTCAATGTGTTTGCAACTTTGATCTCAGTTTATTGTACAGACAGGTACGGCAGGAGGATACTTCTACTCTGGGGTGGCATCCTAATGTGTGTATTCCAGGCAGCAGTGGCAGGCCTTATTGGGGGGAAATTCGGAACAACTGGGGTCACAACAGTTTTGCCTCAATCGTATGCAATACTTGTGGTTCTCTGCATCTGCGTATTTGTGGCCGCCTTTGCATTTTCATGGGGTCCATTAGGATGGTTGATTCCGAGTGAGATTTCTCCACTCGAAGTTCGATCTGCAGCACAGTGCGTTACCGTCTCCGTGAACATGTTTTTCACGTTTGGAGTGGCTCAGATTTTCTTGAAGATGCTCTGTTGGATGAAGTTCGGTCTGTTCATCTTCTTCGCGGTCTTTGTATTCATAATGACTTTGTTTGTCTACTTCTACGTGCCCGAAACCAAGAATATACCCATTGAAGAGATGTCAAGAGTCTGGAGAGAGCATCCGCACTGGAAGAAATACGTGGATGATGATGATGATGCAGATTCCAAGCCACAAGGGAAGCCTGCAATGGAGATGGTCTAGACTACTATAGGTTTAGTTCACATAGTTTAATGCTTTGGATTTTTTGGCACAATTAACTTTGTTATTTTTTCACAATACTGCTGTGGTTTCTTTCTATTCAATATATTATATTCCTCTTATTTTAAGTAGGCGTTTGGCCATCAATTTTGAAACCATGGTTTCAAACCAACGTTTGGCCATCAATTTTAAGTTGTGGTTTGAAACCATGGTTTGAACCCAAATCATCCAAAAAAGCATGGTTTGGGTTTGAAACCATGATTTCAACTTTTTTAAAAACAAAATTTAACCCATAAGTTAATATTTTGTAAAAAAAAAAAAAACATAAGTTGGTAAATATTTTTAACAATTACCTCCATCAATCATTTACCAATCTCATTAACTTGCATCAACCTTTAATTTATGTGGAAAGATTATATTAAATAGTAGTTACATTACTATTCATGTTAAATTTCCGATTTTATTGAAGTAAAGTTTGATTAATTGATGTTGTATTTTTTAGAAAAGTCTTCTAGTAGTGTACTAATTTTGTTATAAACTATGATTGCTCATTTGGTAAGATTGTATAAGAATTGAGAATGTTTTGATAGTTTTTATAATTTGTGGGATTTTTATGTCTATAAGAGAAGATACAACTTAAAATATTCAAATTGTATGTCCAAACATGGTTTGAAACCATGGTTTCAAAACATGTCCAAACGGGGCCAAAATATACAGATTCTTCTACTATATGTTAATGAACAACTTGTGTTACTTGCTTGGATTGTCTCCATTCACCTTGGTATTTTTATCCCAAGCCAGAGCGCCTATGTTGAGGACAATAGCTAGCACATATTTTGCAATGTCAAAATATTGCTCAAGTGTCTCTTTGCTATGCGGGTGTCAATCTTCTTTTCTTTATTTTGCAGAATGAATAGATTGGTTTAGAGCTATGATATTTATTCTTTCAATTTACTATAAAACATTCAGAATTAGTAGTTCAGCGTACACTGCTAGAGAAGCAGGAGAACTCATTAATGGATCTTTACATTAGCATTGCCACCATATTCTGGTTTTATTATGTTTGTGACAAGGTTATAAAAGATTCTGTATCTTTAAAATAAAATTTAATTTTTTATTGGAACGGGTGGGTCATGGGGTTCGTTTAAAAAAAATTGGGGTTTGTTTAATTCAGCTTTCCGAAAGAAAGTGCCTATTCTAGTTAGACTAAAATCTATATATAATATAAAGCTAGGCATAAGGGAGGTGATATGGCATGCCTCTAAAGACAAGAATAACATTTATCTTTTTTCTCCTTTTTTTGGCCTTTTTCTTCTCAACTCCTTCTTTTTTTGCCTTTTCTTCTAATATATTTATCTATTTAATCCAATTGTAAGAATTAAAGTCATTAAAATCTAATAATTATAACTCCTACGTTTCACCCGTTCATGAACGGATTTCATTTCCTATTTATTATTCCATTCTAATGTTTCATATAACTGATTCTCTCCCTATTCCCCAATAATTAATGGTCCCTAAACATCTTTCATTTACTTATAATAATCCCTATCATGTGAAGCTTTTGTCATTTTAGCGTACGAAGGGTGAGAAAGAAAATGAAGAAAAGGTTAATCAACACATCATATGGTTGCTTTCACGGATAAGAATCATGGTTGGCAACGTTGCAAAGAATCTAAGGGTAGGAATGTTTCTTTTAATTTTCTAAATTATACTCCTTTCGTTTTAATTTAGGTGGTTTTTTAATTTTTTTTTAGAGTCAATTATTTTAGTAATTTTGTAGCTATATTGTATTGTTTTAACTCAAAAATTATACAGAAAGTACTACAAGTTGCATTTCTTTTCATGTTAATACGATGAAAAAATACATATTAATATGAAAATGTCGATAGAAGTTTACATAGTTTAAAATGTTTGTGTGGCATTTTTTGGTCTTCCGAAAGTCAATTTGACTTTGAAGCTAACTTGTACTAGATAAATTCAATATTTTAAAAATTAAAATTTATATATTCAAAAACTATACAAGAAGTACTACAAGTTGCATTTCTTCTCATGTCATACGATGAAAAGGTACATTTTAAAATGTTGATCGAAATACATAGATTGAAACTCGAAAAGGGAAAAGTGTCACATAAATTGAGACTAAGAAAGTAGATGTCCTTGATCTGATATACTCAGCAAAATTTATTTATTTTCAATTTATGAAGAGTTGTTTGTGCTTTTACAACCTATCACAACCAAAAAAGTCACAATGCCAAGGTATGATTACTTAAACTGTAAAAATATTTTCTCATTTTCTTGGGTCACTTTAAAGTTACAAAATCTGATATCAAGTGTTTAAGGTGAAAAATCCATTTAAGCTTTCAAAAGTAAGCAACGACTTCTTATAAGTATATTACTGATTGTACTTGTAGGGAAGAAGAAGAAAGCTGAGATAGAGGAAGATAGAAAAGTAGAGAAAATTGAGCAAATTCAAAAGAAGAGGGTGTAGAGTCTATAATTAAATTATTATTACAGTAATTTTTCTCTTTGGCTTCCCCTCCCTCTTCCTTAGTTTCTCTATTTACGTACTCTATTGAAGAACTTAAAAAACGCTTTTTAATTTTTTTTTAATTACACCTATCTGCTTCCTCTTTTTCTTAAAGTTGTATTTTGAAAACGTAATGGGATTAGAGGACAGGAAAGGCAAATCAGAAGGCTGGGAAAAAGAAACCTGATAATGAGACATTCTCTTATTTTTTATTTTCTTTTCTTATATATATATATATATATATATATATATATATATATATATATATATATATATATATAAACACACTCGTATTTCGTTATGTTTAGTTGTAGTTGGTTCTTGTGTTATCGCTACTATTTTAAAAATTTTGCTACATGATGAAAAAAATTGAAATGCTAATTAATAGAAACAACATATCTTAACTTTTATAGAGAGTTTTCTTAGAATGCTGAAAATTCATTTCTTTCACCTTGTGAGTTGTGACTAGCATAGAGAAGATTAGTCACTTCATTTGGAATATATTTTTGTATTTGGTTGTATTAAAAAAGTTATTTTTTCAAATGAGATGTTTGTCAAAATTAGGACTTTAATTGATAAACGTAATTTCTACACTTAGTTGCTATCCATAAATCTTGTGTCTTTGGTTTTATAACTCCTAAAAATGTTTATTTAATGTATAAAAGATCATAGTAAACAGATGTAATAATACGATATAACGTGAAAGCTCAAGTCTTTATTAAGAAATCATTGTATGCATGGAGAATTAAGTACTCCGATAAAAGAGAGGAAATTAAAACGAAAAATAATATTTACAACTTAATACAATAAATTACAGTTTCAATATATAACCTCTTATTCCATTAACTTCAT
Source organism: Lycium barbarum (assembly GCF_019175385.1). NCBI lineage: Eukaryota > Viridiplantae > Streptophyta > Magnoliopsida > Solanales > Solanaceae > Lycium > Lycium barbarum. Next base: position 134,666,509 of record NC_083338.1, on the reverse strand, counting down.
CACTCATCCACCGTAAATTTTTATTTCTACTTTGTCCCTATGAAAGGCATGTACTTAAAAAGAGTAAGGAATTTTTATTTTGTATACGGGAAGAAGATGGAAGAACAAATAAAAGATCTACTCTTCTTTTCCACTGACACTACTCCTTTCATTAAAATAAGTAATTATAATCTATAGAACTAATTTTTGTATGTATATATTTTGAAATTTTGTGCAGTTAATTGGAAAAAAATTGATAACTGATAGTTTATAGAATTTAATTTAGATACGTATATATAGTAGATATTTAATAAATTCTTTTATTTTATTCATAACCGCGCGAAGCGCGGATAAATTCACTAATAAGGTATAAGTTGAGTGACTTTATTAATATAAAAATAAAATTAATGACTTTACTATATAATTTCACTAAGTTGAGTGACTAATTGAGAAATTTATTCTACAATCACGCATCTTAGTTAACTGAAAACCCCTATAGTGAAATCAAGTAGAGTCTATAGAGTGCACAAAATAATTGACCAATATTAGTTGCAAACAAGAAGTAGAGAGATAGATAAGCAGGCCGCATATCAAAGCTAATATCTTGGTCAGACCTCATATTATTCATAAGGCAGTATTCTTAGATGCCTAATTGGGCAATGACCCATTTATCAATTCAGCTCAAACTGACGCTTTTTTGGGTAGCAATTATTGTGTTCAGGTATACATTTAATTACGCCATCACCAATACTGTATCAGGAATCTCCTTATTTTTATAGATTTTTATCCATAGCATCTCGTTATTTTTAGCTTTTAATTGCACAATTTGTAATATTTAAATTAGTTGTAATTTGTATAATTAACTATTATATTTATGAAATTTTCCCTTTTAATTGTTGGTGGCGTCATGAAAAAGATTTCCCCCTCTTCAAAATCAAATCCAACTTAAGGACTCTCCATATTTCTTTACTAAAACCTTCTCAACAAAAAAGAAATATTTTTCAAAAACCATAAACAAATATAAGCTTTCACCAAAATATGGATTAATCGAAGATATTTATTATCAAATTAAACCACTTTTACACACAGGGGGCAACCTATATCCTAATTTACAAGATGAATATTCTGTCATTGAAGATTCACCATTTTCAGCCCAAAAAAAAAAAAAAAACAATGAAGTAGAAGCATTCACAAAAAAGAGAACTTTTATTAAGACAATACATTTTTTATATGATCCACACCAATTATACAATATGCATTGTTATTGCTTGCCATTATTTTGCTTTAATTTGTTTAGCAAACTATCAAACGTGTACAAGTGCTCTGATTACAGGTTAATATTTGCATATGCATTGGAAAAAACAATTAGAAACATTCGTACCTATCAATGGATCAAAATAAAGTGAGAAATATTGCCAAAGAGAGGAAAGAAAACACAATGTAACTCTTCATATTTTTTTACTATTCACTTTATGCTACACATATAGAACTCTTATACAAGGCAGAACGAAGATGTTTAAAATTAATGCATTAGTTCAAATAAGGCAGGTAATATGGGAAGATGTTAAAGGCACCACATAAATATATTATTGAGGATCCGATCTTATTGTATCTCAATAACTACATTTTATTATATACAAGAAATTGGGAATTTTATAAATATTATTCCCATATACTTAGTAGATTTGAGTGTTTATGAAATAGATCGTCCTATATACCTCAAAAACTACTCTTTTACTCATTGTTGAATAATAATACAGTAAATAAGCCTTTACTCATAATCAAAGAATACCTTTTTATCTCCATAGGCCTAAATCCATATTTTAACGAGAAAACATTTGGTCCAAACATTTGAGTCCTTTAAGCTCAGTAAGTGGCGGGGTTTAGATTATTATTAAGAAGGGTCAAAATATAAAAAAGATCATACATGAAAAAGTAAAAAACATTCACCAAGTAATGAAAAAATAAATATACTTGTTCACACATTAAACGATGCCCCTTGAAAGAGTGGCTTCACCACTTAGCCTAACAAATTCCTGTGAAGGCCCAATATAAACTTTTTGACTTGATAGTAGAAGTTGACTGAAGAAATTGCGCGATTTTCCCCTCAAAAGAGCTGGTCTTTAATTTTGTTGTCTTTCATTTTGTCCTTTAGTAATTAAATTCCCTTTTTTTTTTTTTTTTTGGGGGGGGGGGGGGGGGGGGGGGGCGGATTGCCCCTCATTTGGGGTGGTCTTTTAAGTTTTGCCTTTCGCTAGGGACCCCTTGGTCATCGGTTCGAACTTCTATTCAGTGAAAATTTGATTTTTTTTCGCAAAGCAGAATTTCTGCCTTGAGGCAGAACTTGCAAATTCTACCCATTTCTGCTTTTGCCTGAAGGCAGAAATGGACAGAATTTTTGCCTTAAGACAGAGTTTGCAAATTCTACCCTTTCTGTCTTAATAACTCTGCCTTTTTTCTGAACTTATGTCACACCCTAACTTTACTAGGGTGTGATGGGAACCCGACCCCATATCCGGAGCCGAGCGAACCCTCAAACTCTTATTACATACATAATCCTTTGGACCTTTAAATCAAATAAACATGAAACACATAATAAAGCTTTCAGAAATATTCTTCTTCTTTGTCTTCAAATCAAACAAAATCTGTAAATCATATAAAATTTAGAGCATAACACAAATGACACATTGGCTGATGGACCCGATTACAGAACTGACAACCAATACCCACGACTCTGTCTGCAAAGTCTCTAACATCAATCCAGAAATTAGAACATACATATACTCTGACTCGGCAACACTCCAGAAGTAAATGGAGCTCGCCAATCCTGCTGAAACATCTTCTGATAAATCTTCTACTCCTCTGGGTGTACCTGCGTGGCATGAAACGCAGCCCCCGAAGAAAGGGGGTCAGTACGGAATATGTACTGAGTATGTAAAGCATGAAATACAGAAAACAGAACCATAATTGAAACAAATAGTACCAGAGGGAGTGCATTATCCAGATTACCAAAGTGCTTATTTTCCAGTCACAAATCGTGTATGCATATGTCAGGTGTCAAAAAAGTACGGATCCAGAATGGCAGAATGTTTGTTTTCCAGACACAGATCATGTATGCCGATATCATATGTCAGAAGAAGTACAGAAGGTACAGAATGCCAAAATGCTTACTTTCCAAACACAATCATGCATGTCAGAATCATATGTCATATATATGCATATAATAGATCCCGGCCCTTTCGTGAGGGACGCGGTGAACAGAATCATGTAACAGATCCCGACCCTCTAATAAGGGACGCGGTGAATGGAGTCATCATGTATGCAGACATCATATATCATATACACATATAACAGATCCCGACCTTTTAATGAGGGACGCGGTGGACGGAGTCATATATCATGTATGCTTATAACAGAACCCGGCCCTTTAGTGAGGGACGCGGTGAGTCAGAATCATGTATGTCAAATCATGTATCATATATGCATATAACAGATCCCGACCCTCTATTGCGGGACGCGGTGGACAGAATCATCATGTGCCATCCTGGCCGTCATCCCCATATCATCACATACAGATGTACATATAATAGAACCCGGCCCGCAAGGGAGAGGGACGCGGTGAACAATGCAGAGCAGACGCACGATAACAGAACCTGGCCCGGGGCGTAGTGAAGTACATACTGAGGCTTGCACGAATAGAGTAGTGCGGAATCATATGCACACAAATCAAGTCTCGATAGATACGTACACTTACCGACATCTGAAGGCTCAGAAACAAGTTTCGGATCAATCGGATTTAGCATAAGAAAGTTATGAACGTTTGAAGTATAGAACGTTCTACAAGTGTTTGAGAAGCTATTTTTGGAAAATCAAAGCAACAATCATATCAAGTACCTTTCGGATATCGTATGGTTCAAATCAAATATAACTTTTGGAACCGTATGTACGTGAAAGTTGCGGACATTTTTACCACAGAACTTTTACGAGCATTTCGAAGCAAATCCAAGATCTTTTACGATAGCTAGGGACATTAAAACTTACATAACTCTTTTAGAAACACAATTCTTCATGCTTATCTCGTTATTCAATCATATAATAAGCTCAATCATATCAGACATACTTATATCAGAAGTGAATCAGAGTCATAGACAACCTCGGAAACATATCAAACAGGGCTTCAGAAATCATAGATACATATCAGAAGGGGAATACCAATCATAAACAAACTCGGAATCACAGAATAGAGTAGCCCCAAAATGCATATCATACCTTATTTGGCTCTAGGACATGCCAAAGAAAGAAGGGATAAGTCTTACATACCTGTGCCACGCCTTATTAGCTACGCTTATTTATCCAACTTGCTAATCTACATACAAAAGAATTCACATAATCATTAGATTCATTGTCATTCACTTGCCTTAGACTTTCAAATGAATTCACTTATATTCTATCGAAATTTTGGCAGCATTTCCCCTGTAAATACACCATCCCCGAGATTCCAACTTGGCCAATTTTATCAACAACAATCTGAGAATTTAACTCGGCCAAAATATCAACAACAATACCAACAACTATGCTAACAATATCCCCAATCCGTTCAAAACGCATATTAACATTAGCAACTTCTTTCTACACAATCCGACGGCATTCCATTTATATTCAATTCAATCACATGAAATCAAACCAATACCAATGATCTCACATTTAAGTACTTGCCCAAGACCTTACTAGCAAAATTCAAGAATACTTCAAATAATTCACATAATATTCCAAACAACCCAATCAACATATTTCCTTCTTTCAAATTCAAACACAACAACCCACTTACAATCTTCCAACCACATGTCTCATATCCAAATTCATGAATTACACCAACAATTCATACACTAACAACATTGTCTTCCATAATTATAAGAAGACTATATTCAAATCACATTAACTTCTAAAGCAACTCTCCAATTATTACAACTTCACTAGAGTCATTAAACTTTCACTTTCATCATAGAATTCATCACAACAACAACCAAAATACTAGATAAAATTAGTTCATCATCTTCCTACAACACAACACACCATCACACGACCAAACATGGCATACACACGGCCAAACACTAACACACTAATTTCATGGTTTTCATTCATTTTACATTATGGGATCCACAACACAACAATCAAACTACTAAATAAAATCATTTCATCTTTTCTTCACAACACCCTATTCAGCCACACCACCCACACACATATATTTCATGAATTTCACCCATTCCCACATACTACAACACTCAACAACATGCATAGACCATCCATAACATATGAAAGAAGATGAAACCTTACCTTTTTCACTTAGTTCTTCAACTTGGCTAGAATTGTGTCTTGCAAAGATGAATGGTTTTCTTGCTCCAACAATCATTCCATGTTAATTAGGGCCTTCAACTTGCTTGGAATACTAGAAGAAATATTTTTTTTGATTAAGATTTTTGGTCTTCCATTTCTCCCTCTCTTAGCCGAATAGGCTATTTTTTTTTTCTCTCAAGGTTTCTTGAAGTTTCTTATGTTGAAGATGATTTTGGTCATCTTTTAGTTACATTTATTAATTCCCATATGGGCCTTGGCCCATACCAAGTTGGCCGGCCACTTATGGCCTTTTATTCAAGCCCACTTATTTTTTTTTTGTATTTGTCTTGCAATTCATGAAAATTATTTTCCTAATTCCAAATTTGCCCTTAGCCTTCCTCAACACTTCTATGAGCCATCTTGCGAAATTCCTTTTTTACCCTTAGTCTTTCTCAATATTTCCATACTAATAAACAACTTGTTCATTAAAATAACTTGGAAGGTAGTCTTGCCCTTAACTTCTCGCAATTATCCCGAATTATCCGGACGTACAAAATACGGGCTATAACAACTTATGCCTTGAGATTTTTTTTTAATTTTCGCCTGAGTGGGGGTTTGAACCCGTGACCAAGCGGTCCCTAGCGAAGGGCAAACTTTAAAGACCACCATTTTGAAGGGAAAAACTTAAAGACCACCCCGTAATAAGGGCATTCCTGCTAATTGCCCAATTAAATTTATGTCAAATGGGGCATAACTTTTTTAAGGACAAAAGTTATGCGAAGCATAATTTATGAAATATTATGATAAATTTATGTTCTGCAAAAAAATCTATTTGTTATGAGGGATAAAAATTAAAAACCAGTATAATATAGGGCATAAATGCCAATGACCCGAAGTCTACCTTATTGGGCCGGTTTTTACTTGGGACGAACTGGCACCCAGCCTATTTGAGTCAAAGGCCGAAATGCATAGATACATGATGTTGGGATCACCATTTAAGTCATATTCGTAATGCATGAAAATTTACTAGTGTACCCACTAACTTCAAACATAGAGCGTCTAAAGTTTCATATGGCTGGAGTTCAGTTATTTTTTTCCTGAACTTTAGGCACATATGGCTAAAGTTCAAACTATATATTCCTGAATTTCAGGCAAAAATGACTAGCTGGGCAAAAATGATTATAGAGTATTAGTGCTATTTTTTAAAGATCGTTTAAATTTGACTAATAAAATAGAAAGGGGAAAACCATAACTACTCTCTCGGATTTCTTCATCAATATATTTTACATTTCTTGAACTCAATATCAAGAAAAAATTACCACTAAAACAATTAATTTTTTGGAAATAGATGCTTCTGTTGCAGGAATGAGCTCTTGCATCTCTCACCTACTATTAAAGAAAAGTAATTTGTGGAGGTTGAAACTTGAAAGTGCGACTCGTAGAGGTTAAAAACCTTTGTTTTTGCTGACAAAAAATAGTGAATGTTTTTAACCTTCCCAATAACGTCAGCATTTTTATAGTGACTGATCAAAATATCTACTTTGTATATCGTGATGAATGGATATGAGTGCACGAACTATAGAACGTAGAAGGCGAGGAGGGAGGAGAACGCCCAGGGTTAAGAAAGAGACGATACGGTGGATTAGATGTGCACAACAAAGGCAGCCGGGGGATTAAACCTCACAAATCTCAGAGTATGGAATAAGGCAGCAATTATTAGTACTTGTTGGAACTTAGCTCACAAGCAAGATATACTCTAGATTAGATGGGTACACTCCTATTATATCAAGGGACGGGTGTGGGACGACATGAGTGTTCCAAAGCAAGCAAGTTGGATGCTAAGAAAGATAATAGGGGTTAAAGAACAGTTGCGCTTGCTACAAATTACACCACTGAGTAAAAAGAGTAGGATTAGACAAGTCTACCTACAACTGTCGGGGAATTTGCAAAAAATGGAATGGAAAGGTTTGATGTGCCATAACCATGCGCGACCCCAAGCCACCTTCACCATGTGGTTGCAGCTACATGGCCGATTATTAACAGTGGACAGATTGAATAACTGGGGAATATAAATGGACCCCAAGTGTGTCATGTGCAAACAAGTAGATGAAACCCGTGACCACCTATTTGGAGATTGCTACTTTGCCACAAAAGTATGGGATAGATTACTACATTGGTTGAATATTGTTCCACAAACTAGATTGACCTGGTTAGATCACTACCACTGGATATTGCATCATACAAAAGGGAAGACTGTCCAGGCAAAAGTACTGAAAATGGTGTATGCTGAGTTTATCCACTACATTTGGCTGGAACGAAATGCTCGAGTGTTTGAGAAAGTGGAGAAGATAGAGAATATAATTGCCCGAAGCATTGCATGCTACTGCAACATAAGAGCTTTACCCGCCAGTAGGATATATTTAGATAACTGCATGTTCTGATTCTAGAGTTAGCTTAGAAGGCTCTGCCTTAGCAATTTTGTTTGAGATTATGGCCGGAGGTGTTATCAGCTAGTTTTGTAAATATTCACTTGGTGATTAATGGAAAAGGTTAGTTACCAAAAAAAGAGACGATACGGTGGACACCATAAAAAAAGCCATGTAAGTAAGTAGCATCTTATAGATGAATGGTCTAAAATGTTCTCAAACATAGTATAAATGACATTAAGCACACAATGTCAAACAGGAATCTTTTTGTGACATTTCCATATTGTAGAAAAATGTCACACCCAAAATCTACATAATCACATTTTTAGAAGTTCTAAAACTCCAGAACTGGTATAATGAAAACAAGAAAACATAATCGACAAAAATGTAAATGACATTCAAGAATGTTGCTTGATAGTTAATGAAGTGGATTGAGAATGATGGGGTCTCATGTTCTAATTTCAGTAGAGTCAAATGCTAAATGATTTCATCTTATCAGTCCAAGTCTTGATAAACAAGGTTATCCATGATTATTAAACGTAATAAATTCAGAGACCTCCTCTTCATGTAATTTGGAGGGTGTTTGGATTGGCTTATTTTAAGTGGATTGTGATTTTTACGCTCTTTTATATTTTTGTGATGTTTGAGAAAGAGAAAAATTGTTTTTAAGAACTTACTTTTAGGCCAAAAAATGTACCAAAAGCCAAAAGTTAAATATTCTCAACTTATGACTTTTAACTTTTAGCTTTTAACTTATAAGCTACTTGTAAAAAGCAATTCAAACACCCTCTTGGTCTCTTAACATTCACCTCCTTTGTGGCTTATAAGAATACGCTCACTCCTTTCTTTCAATTATTTTTGTAATAACAAGTGTTTTACCTTATTTATCATTAATGCAAAAAATATGAAATTTGACTGATCCACCCTTTTGTAATTTTAAATGAATTAATATATATAATTACCCCAATAACTCGATAAGCTTTGTTGTACAAATGAGATACAATACTTGGAGATGAATTTACAATACGAGAACGGAGAACCTGACAATTGTTTTGGGAATAAATTTACTACTGATTTTACAAAACAATATTCATTTTTAGTCCTTGTTCATTCTTTGATCCAAAAGTCTTACACTGACAATTGTTTTCGTAGTTTCATCGTAAATTATTGATGAAAATTATCAAGTAGCACAACATTTGGCATAACACTATTAAGTGACAATCAATTATTTTTCGTTCGGTTTTCATTATCGTAATCAAGAATTATCCCAAAAATAGGAAAAAGTATAATCCAAGACAAGTCTTCAACTTTTGTAAATCAGTAATGGTGCAAAACAAACAATCCCTTTTTAGTAAGCTTCATGATCAAATAATCATTGCTTTGCACCACATAATTACTTGAATATTGGCATTACACTCACTTGTGAAGTTTTAATCGGTTGATGGAAAAGAAAATAACAACACAAACTGCACTTTTATCATCGATTTCTTGATAACCAAGCAGCATTACATATTTTGGTGCTTGGGAAATGAAAGGGAAAAGGGTCAAATATAACCCTTTATTTTATTTTATTTTATTTTTTATTTTATTTTATTAGTTAACTTTATCCTCCGTTAGTGAAAGTGTACAAATATATCTCTGTCAACAAAGTCTACACATGTACCCCTATTTGTATGGAAAATCACAAATCAAATTAAATTATCCGATTTAAAAAAATTACCCCATTCCTTCTACGCCCCAACACGCCCCGACCCAGCCCCGATTTCATCTTCTTCTCCGAGAAGAATACTCAAAAAAATTGATTCAATCTCCTTCAATTCTCAATCAAATGAGCTCAAATTTAAAATGCAACTTCCTCAAAATTCAGTGAATTCAACCTCACACAATTAAATCCATCTTGAGCAAATCAAACTGATAAAACTAAAAGGTGATCAATTGATCAAAAAGAAATTAACTAAAACAATGCAGATAATTTATGTACAGTCAGGCTGTATTCTTGGAGTTGGCAATTTTCTATATCATTCTTGAAAGAGAAAAATCATATCTAATGTCTAATGTACAAAGAAAGAAGGAGCCTTAATTCATCCAACAGGTCTTCTTCTTCAATAGTGACTTAGCTCTACGGAGAAGGTTTCCCCAATTTCTTTCCCCTCCATTTTTACCGGCAGCAAGCTCTTTTTTTTTTCTTTTTTCTTTCTCTCAAGGGATTTATTTACTGAATTTTGAAGAAGTTGCATTTCAAATTTGAACTCATTTGATTGAGAATTGAAGGAGATTGACTCAAATGTTTTCAGCGTTCTTCTTGAAAAAGAAGATGAAATCGGGGTCGGGTCAGAAGGAATTGGGTAATCTTTTAAAAATCGGATAATTTAATTTGATTTGGGATTTTCCATCCAAATAGGGGTACAGGTATAAATTTTGTTGACGGTAGAGGTATATTTGTTCACTTTCATTAAAGAATGATAAAGTTGACTAATAAAATAAAATAGAGCGTACATTTAACCCTTTTCCCTTTTCTTTACATATATACTCTCTCCGTTCTATTTTAATGGTTGACTTATTTTTTTTTACATCCATTAAAAATAATAAATATATAGTATAATTTATTCAGTTATTCCTACTTAATAAAAACAGATTGTATTTCCTTTTAAATGTTGTACACTCTTCTTTAATTTTAAAAGTGTGTTAGAAATAATTGTCAACTTTAATCTTAAATTTCTAAAGTGATAATAGTTATTTTAGGATAATTTTTTAAACTAAAATGACTGTTAATTTTTGACGGAGTAATTGCCTTCTTGTTGCCCGTGATGCCATTGAAATTACTTCCCTCTGTATGGGTTGGGGACCGATGGCAAGGTTTGTGAAAAGGATTAAAAGAAATTGATTAAATCAAAAAGACCTACAAGAATCAAATCATATCAGAATTGGTTTGATTTGATCCTAGTATTTGAAAATTAACTTATTGATTTATATACTTTTTAAAGATAAGAACCGAATCATGAACATGACCTCTAACCACAAGCACGTTCACATAAATATTTTTGCCCATTTGGTTACCAGAAACAAAAATTTAACCCAAAAGCATATTTTCCAAACCAAAATCTAAAACAAAAGACATTTGTAATATATATATGGGCAAAGGGGCAAATATACCCCTCAACTAAGGGATATGGAGTAAATATACCCTCCGTTAAAAAAAAAAAAAAAAAAGGATTTATGCCCTCACTGTTAATGAAAAGAGGCATATATACCCTTTTCTTAACAGCCCTTTATTTATTGAATTTAAAAAATTTTAAAATCAATATTTTGAATCCAAAAATGCCACATGGCATTAAAAGTATTGAATCACCCGTTTTTTTAAATTCGCATACCCGACCCGGACCGGACCCAATTAAAATAAAACCTAATCCTTTCATTTATTCAGTCATATGGGTGATGACTTCAAACGTATAACACCCAAATGGAGAACCCCAGTGAAAACCCCAAAATTTTCTGCTAGGGTTCCGACTATATTCATCAATGGTGTCGATTTCGAAATCTCAGGTAAGTTTTTACTACTTTCTTCCCTTTTATTTTAACGATTTCTGATGTTATGAGCCTAGGAAGTAAAAAGTGTTAAAAGGTGTTACTGAGCCATATGCTTTTTTTTCTTCATATTCTGTCCATACAAGGTCTATTATCTTACTTTATTACTTGATTTTGTCTCTTTGTATGTAAAGATAGATTTTTTCTAGGTCCCGAAATTGTTGTTGTCTTTATAGGGTTTTAAATTCATTTTTGAGTTGGTGGTTGGTTGGTGTTAAATGGTAAAGTGGTCCCTATGTCTAAGCTGTTTGTCTATTCGACAGGTGTTGTATTGAAGGATAATTGAAGAAGTGGATATTGTTTTCAACTATGGGGGCAAATGGGTAACTTCACCGGAGCTGGTGTATAATGAAAAATTTCTGCACACCTGGTATGGTAAAAATACTTGTTTAATTGATTATGATGATTTGTGTCAAGCTTTTACTTCGGAATTAGGGTTTTGGGAAGTTAAACAATTATTGGTCACTGGTTCATCCGGTACTTATTATATAGTTGAAGACGATGATGGAATCAGGACTCTTCAATGCTTATTTTCAAAAGACTTCAAGGTGATAAACTTTTATGCTGTAGATGCCTAAGATTTGAGAGTTTTTGCCAAAAATATCACATACCACACCGAATCATATCCTGTGGATGTTAAAGCTGTCACTGATTGTGATTATAGCGATAGTGAAAATGCTCTTTCTGATTCTGTAGTGGGCAGCCATAGTGCAATTGATGAATATAATGCCGAAGTGCTTCAATGTTATGAACATGGAAAAAGGAGAGTGGTGACTGATAGGCTTGAAAAGTTTAAGGAATTGGAATTGGGTATGACATTTAGGACTATTCAAGAAGCTAGGCAAGTGGTTAGCTTTTATGCTATGGATAACAAGAAGAAATTGAAAAAAAAAAAAAAAAGTGATTCAGTAAGAATTAGGTATGTGTGTGATGGTATTGATGATTGTCCATTTACTCTCCTCATATCAAAGGATGCAAGTTCTGCTACTTATATGGTCAAAACATTGGTAGACAAGCATACTTGTGATGATTGCTTTGTCAATCCAATGGAAAATTATGCTGCATTAGCTGCTTATTTTAAACAGAAAATTCAAAATAATCCAAGGTACTCTATCAAAGACATGAGAGGACAACTGGTAAAGGATTTTAAGTTGAATGTCTCAAAAGACAAGCTTAAAAGGGCCAAAACAATGGCTCTTGATAAGCTGGAAGCCAAAACTATAATAGGCTTGAAGCTTATGGTCAGGAACTTAGGCAGTCCAATCCAGGAACCGATGTGGTAATTAACATCTCTAAAGATGCACTTGAACAAGGTAAAAGAAGGTTTTTGAGAATGTACATTTGCTTCAAGGCTTTGAAGGAAGGATGGAGAAGTTTGAGACCTCTAATTGGTTTAGATGGAACATTTTTGAAAGGAAAATGTAAGGGGCAACTATTTGTAGCTACTGGCCAAGACTCAATAAACCATTTTTACCCACTAGCTTGGGCAGTAGTGGAAAAGGAAAACACAAGAACATTGACTTGGTTTATTCAGTTGTTGAAGATTTCTTTGGAGCTTAAAAGTGGTGAAGCTATGACATTTATCTCTGACATGCAAAAGGTAACTTTACTGTATTTTTCCTTTTTTCTTGATGCCATTTCTTTTTCATTTTTCTTACTGTCATTTATTCACAAAGTCCTGTATATACAGGGTCTGTTGGATGCAGTATCCAATGTTCTTCCAGAAGCACATCATAGGTGGTGTATGAGGCATATAGAAGCCAACTGGTGTAAGAAATGGAGGTGTGGTGAAGAGAAAAAATTGAAGTGGTGGTGTGCATGGAGTACTTATGAAGAAGAGTTCAAAGACACCTTGAAGGTGTTAGGAAAAGTGGATGAAGATTCAGTTAGTGATCTTCTTCATTTTCTTGCAATTAAATGGTGTAGGGCATATTTTGATACTCAATGCAAGAACCTAATGGTGGACAATAACTTTACTGAATCTTTTAATAGTTGGATACTTCAAGCTAGACAAAAACCAATCATTAAAATGCTGGAGGAAATTAGGTTGAAGGTGATGAATATGTTGGTGAAAAATGAAGAGATGGGCAGGAATTGGCAAAATGATATCAGTCCAGCAGCTAAGAAATTGTACAATGACTATAGATTAATGGCTACCACTTGTACAATTGAGTTTAATGGAGATTATGGTTATGGGGTGAAAGATGGGGAGGACTGACATACAGTGAATTTGGAGTTGAAGAAATGCACTTGTAGGCTATGGGACTTGAGTGGAATACCATGTCACCATGCCATCAAGGCACTCATGCACAAAAAAATTGATCCATTGGAAGAGGTCCACTACTGGTATAAAAAGAGGCTTATCTATTGACATATAAACATAAATTGCAGCCAGTAAGGGGTCCCTAATTCTGGAAAATATATCCTGCTCACGCAATGGAACCTCCAGAAATTGTCAAACTTGTTGGCAGACCCAAGACGAAAAGAAACAGAGAACCTGATGAGGCAAGTTTGAGAAAACGGGCATGGAAGAAGTCAAGAAAGGGAACTCTAATGAGATGCAACAAGTGTGGTGATTTCAATCACAATGTAAGGGGATGTTTAAAGGTAATTATTTTAGTTTTTTCTTTTAGTTCAAAGTTGATTTTCTCTTTAAATTCACAACAAGTTTTCTTTGATTTGAAGGAGCATGAAGGTGGTGAAATTTCTCAAGGAAGAAAGAAGAAAACAAGCAGCCAAAGGTCTAGGAGTCAAGCTGGACAAAACTCTACACAAAGTGTCAATTTAGAGTATGAGGCAGAAACTGCAACCCAACAATCTCAAACACAACAGTCGACTGCATATGGTCCTGAGATTGGGAATGAAGAAGATCCACCATTGAGGCCAATGGTAATTTCTGAGACACAAGCAATGCTGGAAAGAAGGTCTCAAAGAGTTGCAGCAACAACAGGGAACATGGAGATTGCTTTTAAGGGGGATGCCAGAGGAGTCTCTATCCCTTCAGATCTATCATATTCACCAAAGAAGATTACTTGGAAGGGTAAGGAAGCAGTCACTACCGGTCAGTTGCAAGCTGAAGCAAGGAAGAAAAAAATGAAGCAACTAGCAGGGAAGGGCAAATGTCCTGTGGGTCCAGATGATGATCTTGTTTAGAAGTTAATGTGTAGTTTATGGTGTTTGACATTAGGTGGTTATTTTGGATAGTGTCATGTGATTTAAATCCAAACAATTTCTTTTGCTACCAACCATAAAGTAGGTATTTGTGGTTGGTTTAACCACCTGAAGGTTAAACTACTTTTGTTCGGAACTGTTGCACTAATTTGAAGTTAGACTGTCATCTGAATTGTTCCCTGTTGCACTACTTTGGTTGATGTGTGTTAGTAGTTTGCTGCTGCATTGGTTAATAATTGGTTGATGTGGGTTAGTTGTTTGCTGCTGCACTTTTAGTTTGCTGCTACATTTTTTTGTTGACGATCTTTGCGTTACTTTTGTTGTGAAGTGCAACTGCTGCATTTTTTTTGTTGTTGTAGAAAATGGCCTTGATAAAATCTTTTTTCAGCTCTTTCAGATGTCGGATAATTAGAAACAGCAATTTGTGAGCTGTTTTGGTCTTCTCTTAGGGAGTATTTTGAGGTTGTCATGGCTTTCTACTAAGTTCACTTCCATGATGGTGATATATCATTTTGGGGCTGAGAGATTAGTGTGTTTTGAGGTTGTATAGTTTGAAGATGATGTTGTTCTTTTACAAAATTCATGGCTCCTCCAATTATTGATGCTTGTCATTTCTTTATCTTTTGGGGACTGCTAATGGTTAAAAGATCGGATGTGAAAGCAATGCATATCTTTTTTATCTTTCAAGGTAGAGATATGTGGTTTTGTACCTAGCTATACAACTTGTGAAATCTTTGAGAGGTGCACTATATTGCACTCTACTCAGTAAGTGTTTAAGATTTAGCTCTCCTAATATAAAGTTCAATGGGACTGAATGTTAGTTCAACACACACACACCTCACTTCAGTCAAACTATGATTTCAATGAGCTCTGAGGTACAATTGTGCCGCTTGTGATATGAGAGAATCTGATGTTACATTGCACTCTTAATATAGCTTTAATTTAAATTTTGTTAGGATCCCACCAGTGTAAACTGGCTGCACTAATACTTGAATGGATGGGTATTAAGTATTACTCCCTCTGTCTCAATTTAAGTATCTAACTTTTCTTTTTGGTTCGTCTCAAAAGAGTGCATCTTTCTATATTTAGTAAGTTGACAATTCAAATATCCTACGTGGCTAGTTTATAACCACAAGATTAAAGGACATTTTAATACATTATACATATCTTTAATTTAAAATAGGATGGAGGGAGTAACTGTTTGCACCTGACACAAATTTGCATCTACTACATGAGATCCTATTATTTCACAACTACTGGATTTTATATCAGCTCAATGGTAAGTCCTATTTAACATTTGGTGTCATTAATATATAAAGTTTATTCCTTGCAGCTGGTAGTCCTCACAGTTTATGCACTTTTATAAGGTATACTCTACCTTGCATTGAGTGGATTGGAACAAGCTTTAAAGAAACTCAATGCAAAAGCCACTGTAGAGTTTAACACCACCAAGGTTTCATCTTTACGAGTTTAACACAGCTATACTTTCATCCTCAAGGAAAAAAAAAACCACATTGCACACCTTTGAATATCCAAACTTGATCATTTCATTGCATTGCATTATCAAATGATAAAAATTTGGCAAACCCCATTACATAAGATACAACAAAATGAACTAAAGGTTGCTAAAAACCATTACATAAGACCCGACAAAACTAATCCAAAAGTTGGGAAAAAAATTTCATAAGCAACCATGATCCAATAAACCCAACAAAGCAACAGAATAAAAAATAACTCGACGACGTTTTCCTTAAATTTGCTGGTGGTCAAACAACTATCGTTGGTGGATCAGCAACTTCAAAAGTATAACACTCCAAATCTATCATCTTCTCCTGCAACATGTTATTCGAACGCTCTAAATCAATCGTCTTCTCCTTCAACATTGTTGACACCCAATTTTGTCCCGCCATTCTTCCAAAATATTTATTTGCGCTTCTAATATTTTTTTGATAACTTAAGAAATAATTATTTATACTTTACTACAATTATTAGCTTTTTATTAATATCATCGTCTTTTTTCGTTATCCTACTATAGTCATTAGTTATTATCATTTTTATTACCGTCATTACCATTACTATTATTATTATTACTATTATTACTATTATTATTATTATTATTATTATTATTATTATTTTTGTTATATTGCATCACTTTTAACATCTTACGCATCACATTTATTTTACATATCTAGACGATAACATTACTCACTGTTGAACTTTAAAAAATATGGTCGCGCAGCTATTCCGATATCGTATAATTTTGTTTGAGTACTAATAAATATTTTTTTATTAGGTAATACTTTACCGCACGTTAATATATAATTAACTAAAGAGTGTCTTTCATTTAAATTTGCAAGTCAAAGAATTAAAGGAAGAAAGAAAAGGTCCACACCTGAGGCCCATATTTTCAGCCTAAATTTCACCAATATTCGCCCAACCCAAAATAATAAGGCCCATTACCCATTTCAACAACCCATATCTATTACTTCATCATCTAAAACCTAAAGAAAGAAAACTCAGCGGCGCCTCTCTTCTTTCTCTCTATCTCCGACAAAAACAGTAAAACTCGTAGAAGCTTTCACGCACACAGACCATGCATGGTCGTTTTGGGGAAAGGAAATTAATGCTCGTCCTTTCCCCGTCAAGTCTCAACCGTTGTGAGTTGATTTTTTTTTTTTTTTTTTCGCTTTTGATCTGAAACCCATTATTGGGATTTGGCCATTTGCGAAGTTTGAATGCTCGTTCGTGATTGGCCATTCAATATTGGGGGGATTTTTCCCTCCATTTCCACTCGCCTCTCACTAAAACGAAGAGAAAATTTAGGGTATAGAACCCCACTCCCAGTGTCGAGACAAGTTTTTATCTGGGCGAACATACTGAAATTCTTGATTAAAAGTTCTGAAAAAAACTTAATCTTGTTTAATTAAGAAGTCACTTTAAGTAGAATCTCTATCGAGTCTAGTTTCATTTCTCAGTTTTAAATTCTATTCCTTTTCGTTGTGTTTGAGTGAATTGAGGGTCTTGGAAGGAATTTCAATTCCATTCTCGGTGAGGGTTGCACTCAAAAGATCCGAGCGTCGATCGCGTTCGAGCGTAGATCCGAGATTCAAAGCCCATGTTCACTGCACTCGGAAAAGGTCAGTAACCTTTCTTTTTTTTTATTTCTTTCTGCATTCTCTTGTTCCTTTACTTGTTATGTGTTATGTGTTTAGCTTAAGCATGTTGATTTGCTTAGGTTTAGTAGGATAATCTGTTTATGTGTCAGTTTTGGACTTGTTTAGCTCTTATGTAATTTGCTAGCCATGCTCTTTTTATCCTAGATTGGTAGTTAAAACATGTTGATATGTTAGTAAATTAGTTAAATAATTCCAGTTATGTAGTTAAAGCCTATCCTATGTGATTTATGTGGTTTTATGCGTGGGAATGACTCAGTTTAGCCTGAAACGTATGAGCAAGATCTGTTGAGCATGGTTTAGGTGTTAGTTTAGCTTGTTTTAATTGAATATGTCTTAAGTGTTGCGTTGTCTGGTCTATGTGTTGTTCTGGTTAGAATAGATTAGTTAACTGCTGTGTAATAAAATCTAAGTGTTATTGGTCTTGAATCAGGTTGTTATGTGTATATTAGCCTATTTTTGCCTGCCACTTTCCCAAGCATATGATATAACCCTGTTTTTTCGTTTAATCCAGTTCATCATGTCTAGTTATATTGTTTAGCTTATCTGTTTGTTTGGTTTAGCCTACCATGCTTAGTTACGATGTCTAGTTCTTCTGTTTCTTTGCTTGAGTTTATCATGTCTAGTTGTAGCATTCAAGTTCCTTGTTACTATGTTGAGCATAGTTCATCTAGCTTAGTTAAAATGTTCAGTTCCATTGCTTCTTTGTTTAACTCATCATGATTAGGCACGGTGTTTAATCTCCCTGTTCCCTACTATGTTTGTCATGTGTGTCTAACTAGCTTGGCTGCTTTGCTTAATCTATCATGTTGAGCCCATGAAAGTTGATCATCCATCCCTGTTTGGATCATCATGTTGGAATCCAGTTAATTAATCCCTTATTTGGTTTATTATGGTTAAGTTTTATTTGGTTCAGTTGCTATGGTGTTTTAGCTTCTTGTCTATTTGGCAGAATGTTGTATGCTTGTCTAGCCCTTGTGGCTGTCATAAGTAGGTTTATTTATTAAGTGCTAATGTACTAGTATGAAACAGCTTTGAAGATTTGAAAATGAGCCTGTGTGATCTTGTGAACTTGCCTAATAATTCTACATGACTGAACAAGTGTGCAATGTGACATTAAAAGTTTAATCTGGTTTAAATAGAGAGAGACAACTTGATATTCTTAAAATTGTTGATGTGTAACTTGGCTGTCACAATAGGTTTACTGGTTTATTGATATAATGTGGAGTTTAGATATCCTGATATAACTAAAAAGGGCAAATGAGCTCAGATGTTAGTTTAAGGTTGCAAACATAGGCCAGGGAGTCAATTTTAAAAATGTACATAAGTTGGTTGTTATCAGAATCTTGGTGAGTCTGTGTACCCATGACATGAGTTAAAACTGCACGTGTCTATTGTAATATTTCTGCCCTTCTCCTGCTGATAGTTTATTGTCTTGTGATCATTGGATCCTTAGTAAATGAATGTATCTTTGTATAAGTTGTCCATGGGAAAAGAGTAACATGCTTAAGAGTCTTAAGGTGATTGTGCTTCATGAGTCATCTGTTTTGGATCATCTGTCTATACTCTTCGCTTTACTTAAATGGATTTAAGGCCATCTTGGGAACTTAAGGGTTGACATGACTATTGTATTACCTGTCTGTTGTTGCATGCTCATATGTGGAATTACATGATTCATTAGTTGTTCACAATCTGCAGACCTTTGTTATTGCTACTGCTATGCAGATTTTTGCCTTTGCACATTTTGTAGTTAGTTTTTTTGCGATGTTCATTGACTGTTGTATGGTCGATTGGTTGGAATATTATCAATATACCTATAATTGTTTTAATTTTGTTAACTCCGCCTGTGTGAGCTCGCTCACATTGCCGGTCCCAAGCCCGGATAAAGGAGGAGGGTTGCCGAGGGTCAATCGGAAACAACCTCCCTACCCAGGTAGGGGTAAGGCTGCGTACATCTTACCCTCCCCAGACCCCACTATTGTGGGATTACACTGGGTAGTGACCAAGACCAAGGCAGTGAGGTTGTATACCTGTGTATTCTTGAAGTATGTTCATGAAAATACATTAATAGGGAGATTAGTTGGTCATTATGGATTAAGCTTGAACCCCCCCCCCCCCCCCCCCCCCCCCCCGGTGTTAGCCATGCCTGGGATTCCTGGAAATCCCTTGGAACTTGTGCAACATCGGGAAGACGGGGGCAAAAGCTTTCCAATATTAACCCTCTAAGCATCCTTATGAATGTGCATACATGAAGTGTACTCAAATATACATAATATATATACAAGTCACTGATCTGTTTGTTTGAACCTCTGAGAATAGACAGAATGTGGATGTGAAAAAGCTAGTTTGCTTGGTAAAGTCAAATCTGTTTAAGGAGTTCTTTGCCCAAATATTCATTAGATGTGTATGGTGTAGCCCTCCTTCTGTTTCTGTTGGTGCTACGTCACGATAATTGTTTCCTAAATGAAATCAAAATCGGTATTGACGTACAAGTTACAACAAAATATAGTAATTAAGTATCTGACTGATTTTGTAAGATTTATTACAACTTTCTGCCTACTATCAATTTGTGTATTTGGAAGTTTAACATCATATATGTTTTGCCTTATTTAATGGTTACGTACGTTTCTAATTCTTTATCTTTGTTTTTCGCATGTACACTTTGGGAGAAAATTGGGGTCTTCGTAAAAGACTTTCGTTGCCACAAGAAGTCTCGTTTTGAGGCTCAATTTCGCATCCGTGTCTACTTTGCACTCAATTCCCTCCTCGTGAAAAACTTTCCAACAAAACAAAGAGAGGGGCTATTGTCGATTTTAGCTTACCTCAGGATTAACTAATTCTTGTTTTTTCATACATGTTTATTTGTTTGTCTTAAGATTATTGACCTTAGGACACTTAGAATTAGACGGGGTAGTTGACTTAAGGGAGAAACTAGTAGTTAATTCCGTTGGTTTCTTTCTCTTCTTCTTATTTTAGAATTGCTTATAGTACCTATAACATTTACTTTTACTAGAATAATCGATTTTCAAGGGTGTGAACATATATTTTGAATTAAGAGGATCACGTTTTTGTTCTTTACTATCTTAGAAATTTAAAACGTCACTGATATGCAAATATGGACTTAAGTATATTTTTCTTAAACAATTCTTCAAGTTTGATCCAATTATGCATGTTTTTATAATTGAGCATAGATAAATAAATAATAAAAAAAAAACTTATACCCTTCTGTGTATCATATTTGTAGAATAAATCTAGATTTTAACATCGCCATATTCACATAACATAATTCTTATTCAAAGCTTAAATTTGCTAAATTTTCTTTTAAAGCTATTATTTATGTGCAATTCCTTATTTGAATTCACACAAGGTGTTGCGGAAGTACTTTTATTAAAATAAATGATATTAAGATGTATGATTTATAATATTAAAATAAATGATATTAAGATGTATGATTTATAAAAAATGATTTTTGGCCTTTTGAAGATAGTTATTTCTTTATGCAAGTTTAGAAACGCATTATGCTGTTTATTTGCAAAGCTTTTCTATTTTAATTATGTATATGCATTTTATGAGATACCTTTCTTAGATTACTTATAAGATATTATTATATTTTTCCGATATTAACCTAAGTTTGGTCGGTAACCGTAATTAACGGATTCTAATGGATGCCTAATACCTTTCCATTAGAATATTTAGAACCCTTACCTAGAATTTATTAGGTTAGTAAGACCGTTAAAATTAGAGTTTATTTTTAGGTGTTTACTTAGGTAAAATAGGTGTCCTAATTCACCTTTAAAAGAATTAGGTGGCGACTCCTTAAATTAAATAATTAGGAATCACCAATATGTTGTACTTCGCTTTGACCCGTTTAAAATGGGGTATAACAAACATATCGTCGGAACACTCTAAATTTGCAATCTTCTTCAACAAAATATTCTTCTCACTTCGAAGGGATTTTTCTTTGCATTTCAAATCGTAGATCACTTCTACTGCTCTAGGAGGAAACCACATTTTCGTGCCTGAAAAGAACACGTAAGCAACATTAGCCCAAATTTTATAGCAACATAATCAACCATAAAAATATACTTACCCTAGTTTGTGAACACTTGTAAAAACGTCGATCAACATTCTGTAGAGTCCAAGCCATTAAATATAGGGCATCAACTCCACAGAAACACCTTCTAATATCACCATTAGACACAGAACTTTCTGACATTTTCTTCGGCGGTTCAGAGTCGATATTGTTCTTCTTCAATTAAAATCAGTGAACAAATGAGGACGATTTATAGTCGTGCTTGTTACGTCCCATATTTTTATACATTGGGACAACCCGGATTAACTATGATAATTTAAGGCCAAGACCATTCCGGGATTTGAAGTCGGGACTTTCAACCATTTGATTTTATTTTGAGACATAAGTTGAATATGAAATTGATGGCATTGAACACTTAGGAAAAATTGAGACCACAATTCATAAAATTGAAATTAAAAATGTTGTGCAAAAATGGCCTTGTAGCCGTGTGGTCCACTAAATGGTCCCACACATTGTGTGGCCAATTTTAAATGGTCCAACACATTGTGTGGGCCATGGAGACTTGGGCACCACATATACAATTAAAAGATCGACTTCTAATTCATCCTCCTCACTTTACACTTAGAAAATATCTAGAGTTGAAGACACTCTTCAACCTCTCTCTCTCTCTCTCCATTCTCGGCTAGGAACCAAGAAAACCAACCCCCATTTTAGCCTTCCCAAAAAATAATTCCGTGGTGTTAATCAACTAATTAGAGGTCCCTAAATAACGTGGAAGCATCGTTGGAGCGATCAAGTTTTTCATTTAAGAGATTTGCAAACCCTAGCTATTTGGTGGAAGTGAAGAACAAAGGTAAGTTTTGCTCTTGTTTATGTGTTGTGGACGTTTTATTCATGTTATGGTATATTAATATGGATGGAAATCATGAAGTATAGTATGTTGGAAGTGGGTTGTGTGATGGGTGTTCTAGCCGTGTATATGGGTGTGGAAAATGGAATTGATGAATTAATTCTTATATCATGTTAGATTGTTGTAGAGTGGGGAAGAGAATAAAAATCATCAACATATATATGTATGTGTGGTTTAGCCGTGTATATAGCCTCTAATGCGTGACGAAGGATGAATTAATATCGCTTATCGTCGTAATGGTTATTGTGATGACTTCTATGTTGGAAATGAGCATTTAATGTCCCAAAATGACATAGTAAGCGTTGCAGACTGATTTGGAGAACTTTATGCATTGAATTCAATCCTTATATATATGAGAACCATTAACATATATATATATGTGTAGTGGAGACGAATATGAGTCCTATAATATGTCGAAGATCGCTTTACTATCGTTTAGTATTTTAGTTATCGTCGATATGAATTCTAGTTGGAAATAAGTGTTAAATGACTTAAGAATAAAGTTGAAATGGTTGGGGCTGATTTAAGGCTTATTGTACGTTTGATGTAATTCGTATATCTATGAAAATTATATCGTTATATTGTGGATTGTGATACAAAACATGACTTGAAATTGAGGGAAGTGAAAAAAAAGGGGGGGGGGGGGGGGCTGCTCGGTTAGGGACTGGTTTCGGCCAGCTTAGATTTTTTTTTTTTTGGGTCATTGGAAAAATTATGTGAATGGTTTAAAAGTCCTCTAATATTGTGGGAAAGGATTCGGGTTAATAATCGAATGTACGAACGATATCGTGGCTTGAAGCAGGCCATTGAATTGAATAATTGGAAAGTTGTCGAATGGTGAAAAAGAGAGCTACTATTATTATTTTGCCTTTCGAATTGATTGTCGATGTTGCTAGGTTGGTTATTGTGGTTGTTGTTGTTGATTTTGAGCAAGTTAAATTCTCGGGATGGCCTATCTACAGGGGAAATGCTGTCGAATTTTCTGTAGAATTTAATGATTAGTTGGAAAGAATGGCTTAAGTGACCTTAGCTAATGTTTGGTATTCGTTGGCGTATTTGTAGACCTTGGGGAGCCCGAGGCGTAGATTGGGTATTTGCTTAAGATTGGCCATCTTGGAGTGCGTACGAGGTATGTAAGACAACCTTCTTTCTTTTGGCATGCCTTAGTTTGTATAGGCTAGATTATAAGCCTTAAGGAAATTCTAAATTCGAAATCCGAGCGTCTTATGATCCGTATATGTTCCTTGGCACTCTTATGTATGATTTGATGAAATATGAACCTTTATGTATTTGAAATAATCGCTTTCCGAACTTTGCGCAAAAAGGTTCGCTTTAAAGAACTTCGAAATTTTTGAAGGTCATACCTTTCACATAAATGCTCGGATTGCTCCAATATTTTTATAAAGGTTTGCATTATGTATAATGAGTACGTTTTCCATGAGCGGGCCCGACTTGGGTAAATTCCCGCCCGCGGGTCCCGCGACTTTCCTTTATGTAATTCGGGAACTTTTGAAAGAATTTGTTAAGACTATTATTTCGATTTTCAAATATGATCATTTTACTTATGTTTGAATTTATGATAATGATGTTATGCATATGACTACTCACGACTCTATTCGTGCATTTTGTTATTCCCTTCGCCGAGCCCCGGGCCGGTTCTGTTATCGTGCGCATTTTGATATACTCTGGAGTTATGCTGTGTTTATGGTTCACCGAGCTACTCGCAAAAGAGGGTCGGGTTCCACCTATATTTGGTGTTATGCTGTGTATGGAGTTATGTTGTGATGTGATATGTGACGGGGATACGGAGATTTGAGACTTTCTGGTGTTATGCTGTGTTATGGCGCCATCGACGGGTGGGCGACCATATTCTTCTGTACCCGATGCATGACTTGCATATTTTTGAAAGTAAACAAATTTTGATATGTTGGATTTGCACTTATGTTTGATACTTCCATTTCGTTTATGTCTCAGATTTACTTTCTGTACATTCTGCTTTGCATGCTCAGTACATATTTCGTACTGACCCCCTTTCTTCGGGGGCTGCGTTTCATGCCCGCAGGTACAGACGCACAGTTTGGTAATCCACCGGTTTAGGACACCCTCTCTTGCTGTTAGAGTGCTCTTCTCCTTCCAGAGCATATCTTTTGGTATATATTTTTGTTCGCTATGTATGTATATATATTCGTTCAGGGGTACGGCGGGCCCCTGTCCCGCCATATGACTCATTTGGTCTGTTTAGAGGTTTGTAGACGTATTCGTGGGTGTGTGTGCCTACTTCTGTACAGGTGTTTGTATGATCTCTTTCGTTATGGCAGCCTTGTCGGCTTTTGACATATTTGGCAGCCTTGTCGGCTTTTGACATATTTGACAGCCTTGTCGGCTGTTGACACATTTGATAGCCTTGCCGGCTTTTCGATATATGCATATGTATATGTTTGCGCTGAAATGTGTCTAATACAGTTTGATATAGTTGAGACGGCATATAGTAGTTATGGCCATATATGCTATTTGTATGTGATTTGATTGAATAGGTACGTCAGGGTGCCCAAGTAGGGCGCCAGTCACGACCTACGGGGTTGGGTCGTGACAGTGCTCTCTGTTTGGGAAGAAACTAATAAAAACTTACCTGAGATTTCTCCACAAATATCCTTTCAAAATCGACAGATGGGTATGGCGGAACCGTAGCTAGCAAAGAATTTTGGAACGAGAAGATTTTCAGTCGTGTTTTCTATTTGGGATTGGAGATGACTGAATAAATGAAAGGATTAGGTTTTATTTTAATTGGGTCGGGTATAGGAATTTAAAAAATGGGTGATTCAATACTTTTAATGCCATGTGGCAGTTTTGGATTCAAAATATTGATTTTAGAATTTTTTAAATTCAATAAATAAGGGGTTGTTAAGAAAAGGGTATATATTGTCACGTCCCAAATACCCGCTAGACGTGATTGGCACCCAGCAAACACCACCCGCCAGGCGAGCCATATATCATACTCTTAATCATTTATAAAAGCACTAAAAGAAAATAAGTGCAGGTCCAATACCGTTATTAATGATAAAAATGTGAAATAGTCGCCAACCAAATCCATAATCGATTTATGAAAACCAACCAACGTTAAGATAAAAAGAATCTCTACCCCACATCCCACGCTAAGACCATGGAGCATCTAACAGAGTTACATGAGTTTGAGTGTCGGGCATGTAAACCCAAAATAAAAGAAATAACTAGAAATAAACTAGATAAAGCTGAAATGGCCGCCTCCACGAACAATGCGGTGGCTCACCTCAGCAACAGAATCCACTCACGAAGTCTTCAATTACCAGCCTCGTTCTCAATGACAGTATCTGCATGGACATGCAGGTAAGGAGTGAGTTATACATAAATATAATCCAGTAAGATCCTCGACCCGCCGCTTCAACTACCCCTGGAACAAGTGTTAGAAAATACAAACACACAACAAGCACAAAAATATTATGCACATGAATATATCATTATATAATAGCAACCACGGTCCAAACCACTGTTTATCAAATATATTATATATCTCAACAAAATTTACACTACGAACCATCATAAGTGGCAGTTAAAGAATTAGTCAACACTATGAATCCACGACAACATACACAATGTGCCAAATATGTCAGGAAGCATACACAATGCTAAGGGAAGTATACACAATGCCCCAATATAATCAAGAAGCATACATAATGCTAAGGGAAGCATACACAATGCCTCAATATCATGGCTCACAGCTATATCACATCACAAAATAATTTATAAAGAGAGTTTTGGATTATTTGAAAATAAAGTATACGCGGTTGGCCTTAAGGACCACCAATTCTTCCAAGCACACGCTCGCCCCAACACATGAACCAGGCAGACAAAACATATTTTTAAAACGGGTATTGAAAAGCAAGTACCTAAAGCTTAAAGTCTCACTTACCTCAAATTCACAATTCAAGCACACTTCCCAATAAATCAAAACTGCGTTCTCGAGTCTCCGAATTGCCTCAAACTACACAAAACAGATTTAGAATGGTCAAAACCCTTAGGGTAAACCACTTCTATATTTTTAGAGGCTTAAACGGTTAAAGTCAAATTTTAAAGGACGAAAACGCTCTCTGGTCAATGTGTTCAAAACCTGACAAGACTTATGTTTTCGGAAAGGCCTTAACGAGAGGATTCCAACGATATATAGAAGTCTAAAATCCGACGCTATTTGCCCTTTCAAATCAATGATTTTGGTTGAAGAATCCTAGAGCTAAACTTTCTCAATTCCTCAAAATATTCCCATGTTTTCACCATAAAGATTCACCCATAATTATGTAATAAACTTAAATAAAAGATTATAGTCATTACCTTGATGATTTGGAATGAAAGTTCTTGTTTTTATCTTCTCTTTTCCTTTGTCCCACTGGTTTTTTTCTCCTTCTGTTGGCACGTTTCCTCTTTTTTTTTTTCTTTCAGCAGTTTAGTGATTCACGTCTGATGGCTTAGCCATCAGAATTTTAAAGCCCCCCCCCCCCCCCCCCCCCCTTTTTTTTTTCTTTTTTTCCTTTTCCTTTTTGGGCTTGACCCACTAAATTGCTTCTTTTTCTATTTTCTCTTTAATTCTAATTACGAATTTCTTTTCTTTTAAATTCATTTTAGCTAAAATTACCAACTAAACCCTTATTTAAAAATTGAGTTATTACATATATGCCCCTTTTCATTAACGGTGAGGGCATAAATCCTCCTCTTTTTTAACGGAGGGTATATTTGCTCCATATTCTATAGTTGAGGGGTATATTTGCCCCTTTGCCCTATATATATAATACTTTCTCCAATTCATACTATATGGTGTTTTAACTTTTATATTTAGTAAGAAAATATATGGTATAATCAAGAAGATATTAATTTTTGTAAATATATACTTCTTTAGATAAGTGATAGATTTACATAACCAAGAAACCATATAAAATAAGTAGTAGTAGTATGTATTATTTAGTTAAGGATAAATTAGTAAATATGCATCCTACTTCCTAGAGACGGGTGAATATTTTAAGGGTGTGTCCAATCTAAAAACATCGTATTATAGAAGTAATCAATGTGTTACACAATTTTTTTGATTTTCCTCCCGATGTGCGGTATCTGCATTGGGGCCCAACTAAATCTAAGTTTGCGCTGAGAAGTTCCATATTGAGGGCAAAGCATTCCTTAACAAAGATGACTCTGTATCCAATGAGACTTGAACCCAAAACCTCTAATTAAATGCGTTACACGTGAAATGATTAATAGAATAATAATACTCCATTCGTCTCAATTTATGTGACATTTTTCGAGAATCAATTTGGCTAAACTTTGAAATTAAATTGTAGTAGATACACTCAATATTTTAAGATTAAAATTTATATATTTGAAAACTACATGAAAATATTGTAAATTATTGCTTTTCTTATATTAAGTTGGTGAAAAGTGCTATTATAAAATATTTATCAAAGTTTGAATCTAAAAGTGTCAATGTAAATTCGGAGAGGCAGTAATAACAATTCATTCCAATTAATAAGGTTGGAACTACTCTATCCTTAGCTATGAAGTCTCGAGTTTAAGCTCGTTAGGTATGGGATCACTTTTGTTATGGAATGTTTTGCCCCAATGCGGATACTGGACACCGAATGAAAAAAAAATCTATTCCAAAGAATATTCTCGGAGACAACGTCTCATAAATCACACACTTCAAAAAGATTCCTTAAACCCTACTGGCGGCAACAGCAGACTATTTATTCTAATTTGCTGATTCTGTTCCAAGGTATCTATGGCTTCTACCAATATGGAGAATCATATAGAAAAAATTCTATTCACAGAGCAACAAATATCTCAAAAAGTTTCAGAACTTGCTTTCCAAATTACCCTCAACTTTACTCCAACCAAAATCATCAGTAACACTAACAATGAAGGGGCATTACTGTCTTCTTCTTTGTCTGCTCCGGTCATTGTTGGTGTTGCCACTGGTGCTTTTCTGTTCCTAGCTGATCTTGTTCGTGAAATTAAACTTCCCATTTCGGTTGATTTTGTTCGGGTTGAATCTTACGGGTCTGGTACTGTATCCAGTGGCAAACCCAAGATTTCTTGTGACCTGAAAATTGATGTTACTCGAAAACATGTCATATTGGTATGGATATTGGTTACTTTTGTTAGATTTAGAGCCTGTTTGGATGGGCTTAAAATAAACAGTTTATAAGCTCAAAAAAAAAAAAAAAATATATAGGCTAACTTATTTTTTTTTGGCTTATAAGCTGCTTTAGATTAGCTAAGCTAAACGGACCCAATTATTTTTTTGAGCTTATTTTATGCACAAAATGGCTTTAAGCTGGCCAGCCAAACACTTAAAAAGCTGAAAACAGCTTATAAGCAACTTATAAGCCAATCCAAGCGGGCTCTTAATAGTATTTATCAATTTGATATATGCTAGTAGTACTTTCTTTAGAGAATATGCAATTCAGTTGATTAAAAATGCAATCTTTATTCAGTAAATGGTTAATGTTCAGTTTTGTCAACTGAGATGTTGTACTCCTAATTTCAAAGGAGAAAATGATCAAAATGGTCCTTAATGTATGAGGGTTGAATTGTTTTGGTCCTTGATATATTTCACTTGATTGAAATAGTCCTTGATGTTTCGAAAAAATGATCAAAATGGTCCTTAATGTATGAGGGTTGGATTGTTTTGGTCCTTGATATATTCACTTGATTGAAATAGTCCTTGATGTATGCAAAATGTGGATGGTTTTGGTCCTAAATCCTAAATATAATGTCGTAACATTATTCAAATGTTTGACACAAAAAATCCATCAAATGTAAGTGAAAAAATTTTATTTTTTTTATTTTTAAAATATATTATTCTTTTTATATTATTTATTTTTCATTTTCTTTCTTTTCATTCCCAACCTTTACTTCTTGTGATTCCATGTAATTGCTCGTATTTTTTTATTTTATTCATTTAGCATAACCGTGTTATTATTCTAATATTTGAAACTACACCTCTTAATATTGAAAAGAATGAGTTATTAACAAACTTGACATATAACGGGTGACGTTATTAAAGTAGAATTTCATTGTGAATGGGGTTATAAACTTATATTTTTCCTTTCTTTTGAATTATTTACTTAAGTTACGTTGAAACTTACTTATGTAATGTTAGAATTTGACATATGAGTATTATGTTGAATTTTTTTTCTTTTGGATTTTGAATTTAGGTTATATTTTCAATTTTAAGTTATTTGCTTTCACATTGCATGTTATTTATTTTTCACTTACATTTGATGGATTTTTTGTGTCAAACATTTGAATAATGTTACGGCATTATATTTAGGATTTAGGACCAAAACCATCCACATTTTGCATACATCAAGGACTATTTCAATCAAGTGAATATATCAAGGACCAAAACAATCCAACCCTCATACATTAAGGACCATTTTGATCATTTTTTCGAAACATCAAGGACTATTTCAATCAAGTGAAATATATCAAGGACCAAAACAATCCAACCCTCATACATTAAGGACCATTTTGATCATTTTCTCAATTTCAAAGTATGATAATTTGTAAAGTTTTTTTATGATAATTTGTAAAGTTTTTTTATGATAATTTGTAAAGTTCTTTTTTTCTTTTTTTCTTTTTATGTGGTGCTGCAAGGATATTATGTACCTACTGAATTCAGAAAGCTCTATGGACTGTGTTGTAAACAGAGACGGAGCTAGGATTTGAGTTTATGGGTTTTGAATTCTAGAAAAGGCAACTTACTGGGCTCTTGATAAACTATTATGCGTATTAAGTGGATTTTTTAACATAAATACAAAGTTTGAGCCAAAGCTACTAAGTTTTGTCGAACATGTAGGCGAAGCTATAGCTCCTCCCCTTTTAAACTAAGCATTTCTCTGTGTGCACTTTTGTTGGAGAAAAGATAGAAGAATGGCATGTCCAGTTGTGGGTGCACTTACAGATTAAATTTATAACTAGTGGGAGAGCAAGGGAATCGCTCTTTTGGTGATTAAATTTTAATAGTGCCTCTATAATTGAGATGTCACATTTACAACTTGACAAAAGATCATGCGTAAATCTTCCATTTATGCCTTATGATTTTGGTAAGTTCAACATAAACTGCACGTTTTCCAGTATAATATGTGAGGATTCAGGGAAGATCCTGCGCAAGTGTGTATTTATAATGTTTCCCTTCATCAATTTTCAGATTTATAATGTGAACCATTAATTTGTGTAGAGAGTATTTGGTTGCAGTGTGTTTATAATTTTAGTTATGTGCTTGGAGAATGCAGATTATTTCAGCTTAACATTATCCTATCCGTTGGAGTGGTGAATCCTCTGTGTTTAAGTTGTATAGTTTTATCAGTGACCATGCCTTCAATTAACCTGCATATCAGCATACTGACATATCATTTGACTAATTATTGTTCTGAAACGTGTTTAATCGGAGCTGATAATCATAGCGTTTCTGACATTTCCCAGGTTGAGGACATTGTGGATACAGGAAACACGTTGTCCTGCCTCATTGCACACTTGAAATCTAAAGGGGCATCCTCCATATCAGTGTGTACTCTCCTTGATAAACCATCAAAGAGGAAGGTTAATTTCGAACTTGTGGGAGAGGGGAAGTTCTACCGTGGTTTTGAGGTAATCTCTAACATTTTCTTTAAGGGAAGTCCTTCATTCTGGCTGTATATTTTACCGTGCTAAGTATAGTTGATCTGATGATCTCAAGTCATTGTAGTTATATATTTCTCTGCTTCATATTTGATTGCCATAATTTGTAAGTTTTCTTTTACCATGTCAAACTTTGGTAGCTTTATCTTGTCTTCTAGGAACTAAAAGAAATATGAGAACGCATCTTTTATCATATTTCTTTTCTACTGCCCGGACTATCCAACAGAAAATAGACAAAGTAAATAGAGAAGGGGAATACTATAATAATCTCCTGCCTGTTCTAAAGAGCTAACTTTGGGAAAAAGAGAGCACATTTTGAGAACCTTTATGTACACGGTTAATTCGAATTTGATAATTTTGATGTATATGTGTGAGATTATTTCTCTCCACCTATGAAAGAATTATTGCAGTAAGAAAATATCTTGTTTATGCTATGAAATTGGCAAGTATTTGATATATGCTTCTAGGATTATGTGTTTTCTTAATTTGTTCCTTCAGCATGAGAAGACTTGAGTCTTGAAGTTATTTGTTATAATAATAACTAGTAATTGCTCATGACAAAGAGGTGAGGTCCCTTTAGTACATTGGTTAGTGATCATTTATGCAATAAGGCAAAACAAGCATGGGTTTTGTAAATTGATGGTAACATTTTAGCTTTCTTGCCCAATACTTGTATTTCGACAGCTCCTGCATCCTCCCTCCCCTTTCATCAAGCAGAAATAGTTTATTGCAACTCTGCTTTTCCCTTTGTAGAAGTTTAATTTGTAATTTTCTATTCCACGCTGGGAATCTTGGTGCATGTAAGTAGCCTCTTATTTATCTTTCTTGTTTTAATTTGCATGCAGTGTCCAGATTATTTTGTGGTTGGCTATGGATTGGATTTTGCTGAGCTTTATAGGAACTTACCCTACG
The DNA here is from genome assembly GCF_019175385.1 of Lycium barbarum. NCBI lineage: Eukaryota > Viridiplantae > Streptophyta > Magnoliopsida > Solanales > Solanaceae > Lycium > Lycium barbarum. The sequence goes on along the minus strand of NC_083338.1, from coordinate 134,634,286 downwards.
TGGGAGTCCTTAAACCTGAGATGTACAGTTGATTTCTTTGGCAAAAATGATTATTCCATACAAGGAAAGCTCTTGATTTTTTGATATACTCAACATTCTGCTGATGAAGAGGTGCCATTTTCGTTGTTTCATTATCCGGCCACTACCCCTGCCTCCGTCCCTTACCCTTCTGTCGTATTCACCAATTTGTATTGTAATATATACAACCTGCATACTCAGTGTGTGGCTCCTCTGCAATACCTAAGAATTGAACAGTTTTTCCAAACTTTGTCCATCATTTTCTTGTCTTTATGGTTAGAATTTTGTATTTTAGTAGGTAATTATTGTTAGAACTCAACGACATGTCATTTCTTTTATTTTGGGTTTTAAAAACTCTTAGGTTATTTGTTTGCCATTAAGTAGGTTAGTCAAGTTATAAATATTGAGTGTAACTTCACCAGAAGTCTCGTGTTTGAGACCTGGAAATAAAGAAATTTGGTAGGACGCTTCCCTTTTTAATGGGTTCTACGGGGTGTGAATCTGAATTAGCTGAGACAGTGGATTTCAAATACTAGATGGTTAAAGAAAAAACCATAAACAGAGTGTATCATTTATAGACTGCCCACTTGGTCCTCAATAGATTAAGAATAATGAAAAGCAGTAAATAAACTATCAGTACATAAGATATGAGAACAGTATTCACCCTGTAATCCTCTTCATGAATGCCTGGAAGTACTTTTCATTTCTCAAAGATTCCATGTGGATTATTGAATTTCTGGTCCAGAAAACAAAAGGAACACAAAGAACACTATTCTTTCCATGGAAGAGCAAGAGGACGAGGAGCTTTGGGATTAACTAAATTTCCAGCAGTATCATAAATAATGACACCAGAAAATTCAGGAAGCTGGCACTTTCCACCCATGATTATATTCTTCTTCCAGATTGAGACTTCACCACTACATGTGCTTGGATCAACACCTCCAAAATGGTAACTCTGATCAAACTCTTCATGGTTGAGTTGAATAACAGGGTCATGTTGATCACCATAGCCATAACATGCTCTCCACTTACGCTTCCATTTCCTTGAATGGGTGGCGCACATGAAGAGCGCCAGCGCACACAGGAACATCATTCCGATGGCAAAGCCTACATGAGATAGGCTAGTGAAATTGTTTTGCAAGTGTAGTATTGCGCGAGCCATGAAAGAAGTATAATTCGTCAATTCAATCTATCTTGATGGAATTTTTCTAAGCTGGACGATTGGTATTCTCTGGATGGACAGTAAAATCTAGGTTTGAATGGATAATGCCACTGCAGAGCAAATGGTGTGTGCTCTATATAAACTGCAGGTTAAGATGGGGTTGTTGAGTAATTTGGAGATTAGTTGCATGATGTAGTTTGGTCCAAGCTTTGAAGTATTAGTTTGTTGTAATAATTGATTAAGTGGAGTGGTTTTGGTGAGACTCATTAGTAGTGATTGCTTTAGTTGTGGGTTCAGTTAAACTTATCCAATTTCTCAGAATAGATAACAGGGATTAAAAAAAAAAAAAAACTGAAGAAGACCCAATTGTCAACTTCTACTTGACCTAATCCAAATTTACTTTTGATTGTGTCGAGTGATGCATATATACTATCAAATGCATGAGTCTTATGTAATTCCTTTCCTCCTAGCAAAAACAATTTGATAGTCAAGAAGTTGCAATCTGTACTGTAGTTACGAGTTCAAATCCACCTTGTTACCCATTTGGATTGCGCTCTTACCTACTAAAATTCAAATACAAATTTTAATATTTGAAATATTGGTCTATTGAAAATTTTGTTTAAGGAGAACTTCAAGTAAAATATTGATTTGCACTCCCAGTCTTTTAAACTTCTGTTCTCCATTGAAAATTCATGGCCAAACGTAAAACCTTGGGATACATTTTCAACTTTGACTTCGCATGCTAGCTCTTTTTCCATTACAATTACTTTTTCCCAACAAAATATTCAAATATTTATTTTTCAGCTTCAACGAAATATTGTCCGAACTCTACTTATAAATGGGGAAATTAACGCAAACAGGCTAATTGGGTGTCACTATAACTTTTGATCCCACTTAAATGATAGTGCGAAAACAGCCTCCAAACCAAAAGATGTAATTTGGTTTTTGGTGGACCGATAGAAGACTTGTCTTGTCACGATTTATTGTGGCTCACTAGGAGTGAAGTACAAATTTGTCATGGCGGATCACTAGAAGTGTTGTACAAAAAGGTAATGACAAATCTCCAAGAATTTCTAGTGAATGGGTTTGCCACAACTCATGGCAGGTCACAATAACTTCAGTACAAAGATATTATGGCAGATCAACAGTAATTCTGACGAAGATGTTTGTGACGTCTAGACGAATCACCAGAAATGTACTACAAATTGTATCATAACTTCAAAATTAGTTGTTCAAAATTCTTGGAAAATCACCTATGATTTGATTTTCCGTAGAATTTTTGTCAACACACTTTTATGTTAAAACATAAGCTCGACGAGATATTACTCAATTCAATTTCAACCACAATTAAACAATGGAAGGAGAAAAGATAGGAAGACAAAGAATAAATGAAAAGGAAGAAGAAGGTGGAGGAGGAGAAATTTCGGCATTTTTTTTTTTTTTCACAACTTTTCTTAGTATGGTCAAAAAATTAAACGTTGCTCCTTAAAAAGCTATCTCATGTAAATTCCTGGGCAATTCACAGGAATTCCCCTTATTCGGAGTGGTCTTTAATTTTTGTCTCTCAAATTGTTGGTCTTTAATTTTTATTCTTCGCCTAGAATACCCTAAGGTTATGAGTTCGAACCCCGGCTCAGGAATAAACATAAAAAAAAATCGCAAGGCAAGAATTTTGAAAAAGTCTGCCTTATGCGGCATAGGTGGCCTTAAGCCAAACTTTTAGTTATGCCAAGGCAACTTGTACTGGAGACGGCATAGGTTGTCTTAAGGCATAACTAAAGTTATGCCGAATCCGACATAAGTTGTTATAAGGCAGACTTTTAGCTATGCCAAGGCAACCTCTGCTGGAGACGGCATAGGTTGTCTTAAGGCATAACTAAAGTTATGCCGGATCCGGCATAAGTTGTTATAAGGCATACTTTTAGCTATGCTAAGGCAACCTTTGCTGGAGATGGCAGACTTTTCCCTAAGCCTTGCGATTTTTTCTTTTTTTGACTGAGCGGGGGTTCGAACCCACAACCTCAGGGTATTTTCGGCCACTTTTTTAAGCGAGAGCCAAAAATTAAAGACCAACAATTTAAGGGACAAAAAATTAAAGACCACCCCAAAAGAAGCACAGTCCGCGCAAAAAAAATGAACATTTTTTTTGCGCGGATTGCCCTTCTTTTGGGGTGGTCTTTAAATTTTTCCCCTCATATTTGTGGTCTTTAAATTATGCCCCTCATATTGGTGGTCTTTAATTTTTGCCCTTCGCATTGCAACTCTGAGCGTTCACGCAGAAATCATGAGGTTTTGAGTTTGAACACCTGCTCAAGCATAAATTAAAAAAAAAATTGCAAGGCAAGGTTTGGGTCGCGTGTATCCCGGACCCGGCATACACTTGTTAAGGAATTACCAAATTTATGCCGGACCCGGCATACTCGTGCCTTATGGGCAGACTTGGCATAAGTATGCCGAGTTCGGCATAACTTTAGTAATTCTTTAACAAATTTATGCCGATGGGGGCATACTTTTAATGGGCAAACTTTTATGCCGGACTCGGCATAAACTTGTGAAGAAATTACCAAAGTTATGCCGGACCCGGCATACTTATGCCAAGTCTGCCCATAAGGCATAAATATATTGGGTCCGGCATAACTTTGGTAATTCCTTCACAAGTGTATGCCAGTGGGGGCATAGCGAAATTTAAACTCTGTCTTGCGAATTTTTTTAAAATTTTTAATTGTGTGGGGGTTCGAACCTGGAACCCATAAATTTTAGCCGAAGGGCAAAATTTAAAGATTTCAAATATAAGGGACAAAATTTAAAGATTTCAAATATAAGGGACAAAATTTAAAGACCACCCCCAAAAGAAGGGCAATTCGCAAAAATGAATGGAATTGCCTACCTGGGCTTTTCTTGTTCAGATTCCGGGTGACGGCCCAAATTCTTGTTTCAAGTAACAATGACGCCCAAAAATCACTAGATTTGGGGTTTAGCCACCAAGAAGAGCAAAAGAAGGGTTTTTACTTTTCTTGCTCGTTCAATCAATCAAAATGCATCGACGTTCATCAATCTCTCTGTGTAAATCACTTTTCAAACACCCTTTTGAGAAATCAACAATACCCAAATCTTCTTTTTCCTCAAGAACTCTCACATCTCTCTCAAATCAACATATTTCCAACCACTTTACATCCTTAAACCTCAGAAAAACCACACATTTTCTTGCCCCAACAAGGTCAAATTCATCAACCCAAATCTTAAATTTTCAGAATGTTAGGCAATATAGTAGTGTTGACTCTGACAGAGAAGTTGATAAAATAAACCTCAAGTTTGCAGAAGCAAGAGAGGAGATAGAATCAGCAATGGAATCTAAAGAGACAGTGTATTTTAATGAAGAAGCTGAATGTGCACGTGCTGCTGTTAAGGAAGTTCTTGATTTGTATAATGGGTTGTTGGAGAATGTGTCGGAGAGCGAAAAGGGGGTGATTCAAAGGTCTATGGGGCTTAAGCTTGAGCAATTGAAGGCTGAGCTTGACCAATTAAATGAATGAAATTGTAAGTTGTGTTTACTTTTGTCATGGTTTATGTTTTTAGATTTTAGTAATTCATTAGATCATGTATAATAACTTCCATGGTTGACGATGAACGATGCAAATGCTTGTGGTTGGAATTGGGTGTAACTGGATAATGATCTATGACTTGTTAGCATGATTTACTGTTTGATTGTTGTGAACATTGTTGTAAGATGTGTGTGTTTGAAGCATTTTTGGAGGTGGATAAATTTGTCTAGCATATTCCTATCACTATGAATCCAGGGGCTCCGAGTTGATATTTAAAAGAGTAAACATGTCACTATAATATTATATATACAAAGAACACAAATGATTGCAGAGGAGGTTGGCTAGTTTTGATTGTTATTTTCTGGAATGACATCAAAACTTTTAGCAAAAGAGAGCGCAGAACTTGAAACAACCCATACCTACCTATCCAGTACTAGGGTTCAAACCCTCGATCTCTCTCGGAGGACAGATGTGCTTTGCCAGTACAATAAGAAGAGCCATTTGCTCAACAAAGTCATTTTACAGTTTTTATATACAAAATGTTGTCTGAGCATATTAGTTAATGAAATTCCCCGAGGTAGATCCACCCCGGTATGAATCTGATATAGAGTAATTCTGGAATGCTGTTATAAGTTCGGGTACAAGTTCGAGTTAATATTTATGACATGTTGCTTATATAACTAATAAGTTTTATGTACCGTCTCTAGATAATACTGGAGGGACATTTGACTTTTATTCTCATTTTTTTTTTGATAGGTAACTATTTGACTTTTATTCTTTGGTCATGCCTCAGCTGATTGATTGTCAATTTTCACAAGAGTCTGTTCTACTCTCTACTAAAGCCATAACTGGTTGCATGTGTAAACAATTTTTTGGACAAACAACTTAGTCTTTGGTGTAAATGTCCTACTAAAAATGTAGCATCATAGGAAAGCTAGCATCTGATTTATTGCATACTAATAGTGCTGCGAAAGCCCCAGATAGAATATGTTTACCGTATGTGGTAATGGATAGGTGTCCCAATCTTGCTAACTGGTTGAAATTGGGCTATTTTCTTACTCCATTAAGTGGTAAATTCATATGATTGTTGCACGGAAGTAGTCATGTCCCTTTAGTAAGGCTAGGGCCTCCATTTCATTTCACCAGACGTGTCAAAGAAAGCATTGCTTGCATATAGAACGAACACCCTGACAGTTACATCCGGAAAAGAAGAAAGCCTTGGCAGACAACACAACAGACAGAACCTTAGCATTCATTAACTATGGGTACTACTACTAATATTAATAACTATATGAGAAAAAGAAAAAGAAATGAAAATAGAACATGAAGGCTAAAGCAATCTCTACATGCATGCTGCTTTTAACTCGAATGTTATACATTCTTCCTTCCTATCTTGGCTCCAGTGATAATGTGAGTTACTAGGAGAGAATGCAGTGTTCACCATATTTTCCTACTCGTTGGCCTGTGGCAATCTATAGTGGTTTACACTGGTATTCACTGCTTTATTGGGGTACCTTCGGACGAATATATTCATTTTAAATGGATAACTGGAGCCAAATTAACTTGTATTCTTATTGGTGTCTGATTCACCGGTTCTTGGTAGCTATCCTGGTGTTTAAAACTAGCATAACTACATGTCAACAAGACAACAACTATATTCTTAGTAAGAAGCAAAAGCCTGTCAGATGTACTTGTTCTGGGAGAACTAGAGGCAGCAAATATTTTCCCAATTGGTGCAACGTCATTTGGATGATTTGATAAATGATAATCATTTTTTTTTTTCAGGATTAACGTTGGCATGATAAAGTATGGGAAGAGCTTTCAGCATAACTATAGGAACTCAACTGTTTCAACTGTACGAGCTACTTGTACCTACTCGAATTTAACTTGGAAGCCCTGCCTAGGCACTTGTCTTCTGTCTGGCATAATCGTAATGACTGCGTTCAACTTGGCAGTTACTCTTTTAAGTAGTCCTTAAACATGTTATTCATTCATCTAGATATTTGAACCTCTACTTTTTTTTGCCAATTGAGCAAGTGCATTTGTATGAATAATGAGGCCAATGGGGATGGATATTCATTTCTTTTTAGAATATCTCAAAGTTGTAATAAACGTATTGAAGCCTATTTCCCAATTACTAGAATTATATGAACAATGTTGCGACTCTATTTGTACACGTAGGAGCGAATTACTTGTTCTAATTCAAGTCCTCCAAATAATTTGGTGCATTCAAGATTATGGAGGCGCCGATCATCTCCTTTTGGCATTCTCGGATGCATTACTTATTTATTAGTATCTCTTTATTGATACCAAATTTCCCCATGTTTATAGTATTTCTGCAATAAATACTTGGTCAAAATCTCTTCTCTAGATGTGTTTCATTTACCACTTCTAGTATGAAGTATCTTAATAAAAAGGTTAAATATGTATAGCTACTCCTGTGTTCAATTGCTCCTCACCTTAAGCTTGTATTCTAGTGAGAAACTTCTTGATGTTCAAGGAGTTGCCTCTTTTTGTGGAAGTTGTATGCTTAGCACTGATAGTAACAACTTGCCACAATATCTTTTTGAGTTAATGATAAAAAATATACTTGAATTATTGTTTTTTCACGAGTTTCATGCATCAACTATCGCATGTTTCTTTTTCCTACTTGAACTATCACTAACTGTGTAGTACCACACACCTCAACTATTAATTATTTCATTTTTCTAGATGTGAAACTTATGAAAAAGTAATCGTATGTTTTTTATCATTATCTTGCAATGTGGGAATACTTTTAAGATTGAGAATACCTTCTAATTATTGCTACAGCTTTTTGTTTCCAAAAATTTATACATTGCATATGGACAGAGTCATTATCAAAGGAGGTGATGGAAGTGATGGGGAGAAGCTGACAAAAGAAGCTAAAACTGAATTCCAGGATCTCATCAGATTTGTTTTTGACCAGCCCATTCTTTCTTCTTGATATCCAAAGAGAAATATTTAATTTTTGTTATGAGCACTTACCATCAAACATCACATATATCCTATCCTTTAAGTCATGTGGGTAATGGAGATGAAGGCATGGTCTACATCTGTTTGTTCCCCCTTATTTGCTCACTTGGTCCTACATTAATATTCAATGTCTTCATGAGCAGGATGGAATGTGTTTGAGAATTAAATTAAGCTGTGGTTGAATATAAGAATCATTTGTGTCAGTTATGTTCTATTTGTAAGCACCACTTGATTTACATACTAGTTATGCGGATTCCCTCAAACTAATGATGTTCTATCAGTAGGCGCCAACCAAACGTTGCATTGGTTATGTGCCCATAATATTTTCTTGCACAACCAACTAAATACTGTATGCATTTGTGTTTCATCAAATTCATCATAGTTTGGCATGGTTTATGACATATGAATAAACTCTTATTAGAGCTTATGCAAGTCAAATATTAACTTATCAATGCTTTTTGTTGGACGAAAAAACAGTAACACATGGAGGAGAAACTAATGTCCACAAATAACACAAGAATAGAAGGGGAAAAAATAAAAGAAAGAAAATTCAACAAACATCTCTTCTTGGCTACATTATATTGGTTTATACATGCTTAAATTGTCCCCTTTTTTTTTTGGCTTCTTTGCTGGTATCATGTTCATGCACCCTATATAAAATGCTATAGATTACTGTTGCATGGAGTTTTCAAGGTTATGATGTTAGTTTTGTCATGGCTCATAAAATCGTTTTCAGCATTTCTGTGGAATTTGCAAATGATTTGTTTGGAATATATCATTGGAAAAGTAAGCGAGTTTTGTGTTGAAACTTTAAGGTCAAATAGTGGAGTGGTCTAAATGCTCCCTCCACTTTTTCCTTCACAGAACATGGCATTTTTGTTCCCTTTTTTGTCTCTATATATATATATATATATTTTTTTTTTTTTTGTCTCTATATTGGCAACTAGCTATCAGACAGTTTAGTATGTGTACAAATTATGGAGTGTTCCTCTGTATGTGATATGCAGAAAATGTGAATCTTGACTTTGAATGCTGTAACACCCCGTACCTTTAACCTAAGCTTTGACCATGATTCTAAACGTAGAAAATCAGATAAAGAATGTGAGAATTGGAAATTTCCTCTTCAGTTGTAAGATGGTGGTTTACGCCCATGAACAATGACTGTATTTCAGTATACAGCCCGTAAATCAAATTGTAAACTGGTACCAAGGATTTCTGAACATTCTGGAATTTGGCAGTTGAATGTCATATGGTTAAATACGGACCGTATTTCACAATGCGGCCCGTATTTCAAATCGTAAACTGAAACCAAGGATTTCTGAGCATTCTGGAATTTGGCAATTTGTGTATTTCAAAATACGGCCCGTATTTCAAAACGTATTTGGAATTTGAGAAAACTTCCTTCATAAAAGTTGTAGAGCTTTGAAATACCTTTCCAACGGTATATTATGGGGGTCAAACGGACATATGTGCAAAGAGTTATGACCATTTTACTGAAGAGAGGCAGTGCTGTCCGTATTTCAAAATACGGCCAGTATTTCAAAATACGGCCCGTATTTTGAAATATGGCCAGTATTTAACTGGGCCGAAAAATTAATTTTTCCAGAACAGTAGATATTCGTCCATATCAGTTCAAATCATTATTTTTCATTCCTTCAAGCCCTAGAACGACTTTCTACCTTCTCCCATCATCAAGAACACCAAGGTAAGCCTACTCTAATTATTTCAACTCAATTCTAATACCTATCCTTGTAATCTAAACAAGAAGTTATCATTTCAAAACTAGGGTTTTCACTTAAACCCATCTCAAGGTTCAAGAATTCAAGATTTTGAAAATCTTCTTCAAAGCTCAAGTCTTTAATTCAAGTTTTGGAGCGACTAAGGTATGCAGAATTACTATCTACGTGTGGGAACATCATTGTGCTTCCCCACGCCTCATAATCCATAAAATTATGATTCTCTACTAAAACTAGGGTTTCAATACCATGCTTATGATAACCCTAGGTCCATGTTCATGATTATATTATGTATGAATTATTATAATTCCATCATTGAGTTCTTAATATTTCTTTATGATTATTAAGAATCCGTCCGTAATTTACGAAAACCCATATCTTGTATTCCATGGGTTCTTGCATGCATGTTTTTGACTAAGAATGATTGTTTCATGAATATCCTACATGTCTACAAGTTTTCATGCAACGGTATTATATAATTACTTTCATGCTATGATACAAGATACATACATACTAAATACAAGTTATTTCATTAAACCATATTTACACGTTATTTCATGAAACCATGTTTACAAGTTATTTCATGAAACCATGTTTACAAGTTATTTCGTGAAATTATGATTACAAGACAAGTATAAGTTAATTCACGAAAATCATGGGCTTCTTAGCCAATTATATTATGTTCATGTTTTTGGGAGTTGCACGAATTACCGAGAAGGCTCAGATAGCCTGAAACTATGTAGCCACCATAGGACAAGGATCGCTCCGCCCTGTTAGGACGATACCTTAATTTTACACTGAATGGATCCATTAGGCACGTTACCACCTTATACCCTGGCAAGGTATAGGGGCTCTGCTGGTCCGGCGAGGTACCAAACTCCACGTACCCACGTAGTGATATCACATGTCGGTTTATAAAATGCTCTCCCTACTTATCATGTTTTACTTATGTTACATATATATATATATACCCATGCTCATGCTCATGCTCATGCTCATGTCCAGGTTTTCAGTTTCAGTTCTTATCATGTTATTCCATGTCCCATGTTATTTCTTTCAGTTGCTTTACATACCAGTACATTCAATGTGCTGACGTCCCCTTTTATTGCCCGGGGGCCTGCATTTCACGATGCAGGTACTGATATACAGGACGATACATCTGCTCAGTAGGATATCATTCGTATCAGCTTATTGGTGAGCCCCATCTCATTCGGGGTTTAGTCAACTTTTGTTTTATGATTAGTTATGCATCTAAGGTATGCTTGGGACCTTGTCCAGTAAGTATGTTTTCCAGTCAGACTCGTGATAGAGGTTTCATAGACTAGACAAGTCAGTTATGTTATGTCAGACATTCGGAGTCGTATAGCCATTTTGGCTCATTCATGTTATTTCCCCACTCATGTTTAAACAAGTATTTTTATTAAGTATTATGACTTACTACATTTTATAAAGGTTCATCATGCATTCACGTTATATTCCGCTCATGTTATGCCTCATGATGATTCAGCAAGCCAGGTGGTTCGCTCGGTCACATGCAGTAAGGCATCGAGTGCCGTGTTTCGCCCAGGCCATGGTTCGGGGCGTGACAAATGCCTTCAATGAACTATTCCATAAATCCTGCCTGAAATTTTTTAATACAAACAAAAGATGGGTGAGCTAAGGAGCCCATGGTTACTATCTGAAAGATTTCTTATTGTATATAGAGAAAAATCTTGGAAAAAGATCAATATATAAGTTTATCTTTCCTTTTTCTACCCTTTTGATAATCCTAAAATCCCGAGGGCTGATAGCTCACAATTCAAAATTCGATGAATAATGGATCCAACCCTCTATCATTCGCCAATTAAATATCAGACTTTTGTCTGCAACTAATCGATACATTACGCGTGATACCCTTACCACTAGACCAAAGCTGAGGCCCTTCTACCCATTCTTTGTTCCTAACTTTTAAGTTAACTTCTGTTCTTGAAGATAAAGAGGACATTAGCAATACTTGGTTTCAACAGTAACAAAATCTTCCCTATAACCTTATGAAAAGGAGTTAAAAGTCTTTTGTACTTAAAATTGTTCAAGTTATGTTTGAAAAGCTGACATTCTGTCATAACATGAGTATTGTGGCTATCTTTGGTTTTCAGAGTTAGTTTTTTTTTTTTCTCTTGTATGGTTTCTCCTTTCTATATTTCCTTATATGGTGCAATTGTAAGCAGATTTAAGCTAAAATCTCAGCGCAGAGATGGATATGAAGAAATAAAGAAGCAAATAAACTACTTCAATGTTTCTGAAATATGTACACAATGAAACCCAAGACATTGTCTAATACTAGGAACAAGAGTTTTCCTCTCCTTCCAACAATGAGTTGACATTGCTCTTATCTTGGGATCTCTTAAGAAAATTAATTTCTAACTCTTCTTAGTCAAACGCAAAAAACAATACAAAAATAATCAACTTTGGGTTGAGGACTGTTTTATTAGAGGCTGAGAAGTTTTCCCAAATTCTTGATCAGGTGAACTTTTCACTTCCATTAGAAGTGCCACAACTTCCTTCATTGTTGGCCTTTCAGCCGGCGATGAGTTCACACAGAACATCGCTATTCCAAGCGTTTGCAGCATTTCTTGCACCAATTGATCCGGTAAACCTTGTAGCTTAGCATCAAGAACTGTCACAGCTGGTTCATAGCTTCCCATCTTCTTCTTTACCCACTCAACAATGTGTAGCCCATCACCTATTTGTGTATCAACAGCACTACGCCCACTAAGTATTTCCAGCAGCACCACTCCATAACTATAGACATCGCTCTTTTCTGTTATATTCAGCGTATATCCATATTCTGCAACCATAATTAACAAACATTTGTGTCACACTTGACGAATTATGACTCATAAAGTAAACATTTGAAAAATGTTTAAGATCTATTTTGCCTTCTATGCTGAAATATTAGTAATTGAAAACATCCCGAGAACATGTATATATTAATATTTATGATAAGAAGCAGAAGCTCAAAAATACGTACCTGGAGCAATATATCCATAGGAACCTGCTACACTAGACATAGCATGGTGATAGTTTGGCGAATTCATTAGCTTTGCAAGTCCAAAATCTGCTATATAAGCATCAAACTTGGAGTCGAGAAGTATATTATTGCACTTGACATCTCTATGAAGAATGGTGGGAACACAGTCATGGTGCAGATAAGCAAGGCCTTGAGCTGATCCAACTGCAATTTTGTACCTAATTTCCCAGTCCAAGTTTCTGTTACTTTGCAAGAGCTGGTGAAGATTTCCATTCGAAATGTAGTTATAGAGAAGAAGCTTAATGCTCTTGTTTGAACAATATCCCAATAACTTCACTATGTTTCGATGCCTAATATGTCCGAGAATTTGAATCTCTGCAGCAAAAGAATCCACCGGCTCCTCGTCTTTCTTTGTTTTCCAAAGCTTCTTCACTGCAATCACCTCACCGTTAGGCATTTCTGCTTTGTATACAACACCTGAACATCCTTTCCCGATGATGTTTTCGTCTTTCAAGCAATCCAAGATGTTGTCGATGGTGAAATTAAACTTTTGAAAGGGTATAAAAGTCCATGGGTAGGAAAAATCTTCTGCCCCTACCGAGGAGGCTGACATGCCTTGGGACTTATGAAACATATACCGGTTATTTCGTGTCACAAGAATCCACGTGGCCACCACTGCTATGGCTATGGAAGTCAGAATTACTGCAACCGAAGCTATGGTTTTCACTGACTTCAACCCGTTCCTTCCCATTATATGTGTAGAACAACTAGTACCATCAACTGATTGACAGAGCTTTGAATTCTCCAGAAAAGATTCCGAATTGAGAGTTTTAAAGAACGGTGTGACAGGAATAGGCCCCGAGAAATTGTTATACGAAACATTCAGGGAAGTAAGGCTGGTTAAGGAGCTTAGAATTGTGATTCTTCCACTCAACAAATTATGAGAAATATCAAGAGATTGTAACTGTGTCAAACCGGACAATGTTTCAGGAAGTTCACCCGTTAAACGATTCGAGCTCAAATCTAAACTGATCGTTAAGCTTGTGACATAGCCAAGATCAGATGGGATATCACCGGAAAGACTATTCGAGCTCAAATCAAGTAGAGTTAACTTCTGCAAGGTCTTAAAAGACTTAGGAATTGGACCAGTAAGCAGATTGTTACTGAGAATAAGTTTGTTCAAGTAACTGAGATTACCAAAACTCGAAGGGATCTCACCGGTGAAGCTGTTCCTGCTAAGATCAAGCTGCTCTAAATTCACAAGCTCTCCCATCTCGTCCGGTATTTCCCCGGTTAGGTAATTGTTATGAACATCCAATAGCTCAAGAACTGTACTGTTGGCAATTTCAGAAGGCAAGCCCCCAGAGAAATGGTTCATATACAAATCAAGAAACACGAGATTCTGCAATTGACCAATCTCCTTAGGGATTTGTCCTGAAAGCTGGTTCTCACCGAGCCTCAACCTCACGAGAGACTGGCATCTCGCGACACTTCGAGGCAATCGTCCAGTTAACGAATTCCCGAGAAGCAACAATTTACTCAGCTGCTTCAAATCAAATATCTCCTCGGGGATCGATCCTGTGAGCTTGTTCCTCGAAAGATCGAGTGCATATAACTCGGTACAGTTTCCAAAAGCAGCTGGAATGGTACCTGTAACCGTATTCCCCCACAAGAAAAAACTCTGCAAGTACTTTAACTTGCCAACTTGCCATGGAATTTGCCCAGATAATTGATTCTTATCTAGCTGAAGAGCTGTCAAGCTAGTGCAATTACTTAACTGCCACGGTATAGAACCGGTAAATGCATTATCAGACAAATGAAGCTGTTCAAGAACCAATAGCTTCCCCAAGTCACCAGAAATTTCACCTGATAATTCATTCGCAGAAACATCAAGAATGACGAGGGATGAACAATTCGAAAGCTCATCCGGGATAGGTCCGGTTAACGAATTTCCCCACAAAAGCAAGCTAGTAAGCTTTTGTAACTTACCCAACTGAGGGGGGATCGAACCGGTTAACTTATTCATATGCAGATACAAGTACCTAAGCTCCGAAATCATCCCGAGTTCAGGGGGTATCGCACCGAATACTTCAGTGTCATAAATAGCCAGTGTTTGAAGATTGACCAAATTCCCAAATGTGGGTGGAATAACACCCGAAAGACCGGTAGCCGCGACACCAAACATTGTGAGATTGGTGAGTGACCCTAATTGTGGAGGAATTTCACCAGTCAAATATGGATTTCCCCCAATCCTAAACTGCTGAAGAGACAACAAGGATCCTAACTGTGATGGAATTGAACCATTGACGAGATTATCTTGAAGACAAAAGATTTCCAGTGAAGAGAGATTTGCTAACTCTGGTGGTATCTTACCAGTCAATCTATTTGAATTCAAGAACAGGAACTGAAGTGAACTAAGCCCACCAAGTTCTGAAGGAATAAAACCTGAAAGTGAGTTACCAGAAAGGTCTAAAAGCCTAAGATGAGAGAAAGAACCAAACGATGGAGGGATTGTACCAGAAATATTAGTAGAAGAAAGATTGAGAAGCTGTAGAGAAGAAAGGGAAGAGAGTTCAGGGGGCAAATAAGAGAGATTGAGGAAAGTATTGGGGATAGAAAGTGAAATTACTCTTTCTTGAGGGGAACATGTAATCCCTTGCCAAGAACATGGAGTTGAACTTGAAGGGTTCCAAGAAGAAAGCACAGAGGAAGATGATTTTGCATAAGGGTCAACAAATTTAAGCAGAGAAAGAAGAGATTCTCCATCAGAAGAAATAGAGCTCACTAAAAATACAGTCTTTGGACTCAAACATAACCAAAAAAACAAGCAAAACAAGAAATAACATGAAGGGAAAGTGAAAAAATGGTGTCTTTTCTTCTCCATTATTGAGTGTAAATTAAAACCAAGAAATGGGGTTGTAGCAAAAATGATGGTGGTCAAGATGGTGGTGTTTTTGAAAGTTTACTCTAAGGAGACAACATGCATGTGAATTACTAGAGATTGTTGTGTGTTAATGGACGTTTGCTTCAAACTCACACAAACTCTTGATGAAAAAAATTACCATGCATGTGAAACTAAAAGTTCTTGTGTATCTTTTATGGAACATGTATTAAACTGCTACTATTAAAGTTCTCGTATGAGTTTTCTCTTACCGGAGATAATGAGCTCCTCCTCCTTGCTCCACCCTAACACAGCGGTGCTAGCTAGCTATTAATTAATGGTGGTGGTGAAGATGGTCACTAGCATGAACCAAAAACTTTTGTCATTTTGCGTTTTCTTGGTGTTTCATGACGGTGGTAAGTGGTGGTTGACGGTGGTGGATGGTGGTTGAGAGGATTGAGTGAAGAATGTGAGATACAATTCTTGAGAAACTAAAGAGCAAACATAATGGAGCTATACATTTAAATAACAAAGAGTTTATTTTATAAGTTTTTTCATTGAACAAAGTGATTGTAGCGCCACAATAATTTATGAATACCAAATGGTACTTGTTTTTTTTTTTTTTTGTTTTGGACTAAATTCCAAACTGTAAAGATAAACAATCTAAGTGCATTCTTTTGAAAGGGTAAATCCTAGAGTAGGGGACACTTAAGGATCCAAAATTGCCATTTAGAGGTGTATTAATGTTGCTTAATTATTTTCATCATTCGCTGTAGGTATATTATTATCGACCGGTTTCTCTCTTTTGGTGCTTCTTGAAACTCCCTTTAAATGGAAAATGTCACATTTTGTTTACATGCTAGAAAGAAATTGTATAAGGTTAGTACCTCATTTTTATCACATTAACCTAGCTTTGTAACATGGTAATTTATTTTCGGTGTTTATGTTCCGGGGCGGTGCTACAATATTACGTAGGGATTCGAATGAATCCAGACGTTTTTGCTCAGATCATGTACTTGTATTAGAAAATCAATTAAATATATATAAATATTTAATTATAAATCTAGTAACTAAAACGAGTTATACATTCGATAGCAAGTTGTTTCAAATCTCGATTCTGCCTCTGTTTGTATCAAATCAATTAATAAAAAACATAAATATTGTTCATTCATACAATTATTAAATTATGATTGAATAATAGTTCTAAAATGCAAAACAATAGTTCGCTTGCTTCTTCATTTCCATCTTGGTTGTCTGGTTGGGTTTATATATTAGAACTGTAGAGCATATTTCTAAGAGTAGTAACTAGAGAGAATTAATTACTCCATCCGTCTCAAATTATTTATCGTTGTTATTAAAAATAGTTGTCTCAAATTATTTATTATTTTAGAAGTTCAAGACAGGATTAATTAATTTTTTTCCCATTTTATCCTTAGTAGAGTTTTGTCATTAATGGAGATGACAAATTAATAGAGTAAACATTTAATGGAGAACGATTATAACTTAGACATAAATAAAGATAAAGTAGTCAAAAACTCCTAGTACTAATTAATATTTATTAAGGAGCGTGTAAAATAAAAAAACGACAAATAATTTGACGAAGAGAGTACATTAATTAGATTATTAAAATAAAGACTAGTTATCAGTTCAAAATTTTGACCTTTTTGCAGTTTACCAAAACGCTGTTTCTTTAATAAGAAAACTGATTTTGATTAGAAAAAGGTAAATCAGGTACAATAATTCAACCAGATAGACCCCAATCTTATCACCTATATGGCAAATGATGTTAGCTTCTGTCACATACGTGGAGGCAAAAACGATAACTAGAAAAAAAAAAAAAAAACTCAATGCTCTAAGTTCGTCATGTTATGCATATGTATAAGTTTAGAGAAAGACCGGATCATATTAACTAGGTTTATTGTATACGGTTTCGCCTTGCATTTTGTAATAGGCTATTTTAATAATTTAAATTTGTGACCTCCTGATCACACGATGTTATACTATCTTTTTGTTATTGCAGTTATTAATTTCGCTACACCAAAATTATTGCGAACAATAACCTAATCAAATTAATCAACATGACTAGTGAAATGTGGTATTATATAATTATTGGAGTAGTAATTTGTAAGATTGCAATCAAGTTATTTCTATGTACGAATAATTTGGAAGGCAAAACACAATTTAATTATAAAATTGTTCAGAGATCATGGCTAAGAAAAATAGTTTTTTTTTTTTTGTGGGGGGGGGGGGGGGTGGGGGGGCGGGGGTGGTGGTGGTTTGGTAAGGTTGCAAGAGTGCCTAGGGAAAATGAGAAACTTTGATGGAGTATGATATACAAGTGAGGCAGGCAGCTTAGGAGATTGTGAAAGGGAAAAGAGAGGGAATCGGATTATGCAACAAATTCAATGTCTAATTCCTAAAACTCAAATATTATACCCTTTGTTACATAAACAATATGTACTCCTCAGTCCTCACACGTCAAATTAATATTCAAATATTAATATGATGACTATGATTTAAGCAAAGGGCGTGCACTTAGAGGAAAATTTAATTAGAGCATCTGTTTTTCATTTTTTCTTTTCTTTACGGTTGATTCTTCTTTCCTTTTTACTTACTACTGTATATTATTATATGTTAAGATAGTAGTAAAGTCAAATCTTTATTCTGTTTAACTGATCTACGTGGTAAAAATATGTAGTAAAAGATAAGAGTGATTTTGTTATCGAGAAAGGCGTAGTGGGTGCGTTTTGGGAGTAGGGCTAAAGAAAAATGTAATCACATGAGAGAGAGAAGGGTTTTATTTTAATATATATTAAGGCACAAGTAACGATTAGAGTTTTATTTTTACTGTGTTGGCTGTGTATTTCACTGTTCAATCACACTAGGGTTTCATCTTTTTTACATCTTTACTCAATAAGGTTGAACATACTGTTTTTGACCTTTTACTCACCAGGAACATAAAAAATATAAAAAAATAAAAAGTTTAAAACTCATCAGGAACATTTTGAGGACTGGGATAACAGTTAATGTTGGTGTAGGTTTTAGTCTTTGTTTCAGTTATTACAATGACTTTGTGATAGCAGCATATGACCTATCTAAAAATTTACTGCACTGTAAAACAGTGATAAAAATTTAATGCACTTTGTGTTAGAATATAGTGTTTGCACGAACAATATAATGGCTGTGTTATAATATAGTGTTTGCACGAACAATATAATGGCGGATCAGGATTTTAAAATTATGAGTGCTTAACTATTTTTAATCTGAAAATTGCATGCTCCGTTAATTTGTTTGTATGGACTACAGAGTGTTAGCTTTTCTATATAAGTAACACTGTAACATTGTTTGGTTACAATATTGTAAGTCCGCCATTGTGCATGAACATGAAAACAAAGTACAACCACCATATAATCAGTAGCGGAGTCAGGAATTCAAAAGAAAATCTTAGGATATTTAATAACTTATATATATATAAAATTTATTTATACTCGATTTACATAGTATATATAATTTTCAATGAAGGGGGTTCAATTGGACCCCTTGCACCCCTTTGCCTCCGCCCCTGAATATAATATGTTAACTAAATGTATATTATAAGTGAATGAAGCATAATTAGGCACTTTCAATACAACTTGTCCCATTTGATAAGGGGTTAATTTTTTTACCAAAATTGTTGATGAGTGGAGCAAGGGAAACTTGGAAGGATTGGGTCAGCACCAAAGAAGTGATAAATACAACAAAGTTGGTAAGAATTAAGTATTAACCTTATAAGGATTTGTATAATTTTAAGTTGAATACGATTAGCATGGTTGAGTAATTAATAGTAATTCCAAATTTGAAAATGAGATACAACAAGAATCATAAGATGCGTAGCTCGAACTTTGAGTTATATTGAACGTATGTGTTAAATTAAGCGTTCTAATGTGTAAATTACCCTATTAGATGTATTTTTCTATGTCCGGATTTTTTTTTGTTTGAAGAATTGTCGATAATTTTTAGTTGGATTGTTGAATTCACTAGACTTGAGGGGTCAAAGGTGACTGGTGGTTTACTTATATATTGTTTTGTTAAATGGCATGCTTTTGAAATGAATTATGCATGATATCAGATGAAATGATCGAAGTTAAAAGTTTTGATGAGTATGATAAGTTGTGTAGGATTTGAAAAGTATGCATTTATTAATTGGGTCATATGCTTATGAGTACATGTTAATATTCTGGTAATTAAATGTTTACGTTTGATTTGGAAAGTTGATATTTACGAGTATTAACATGCGAGACTTAATACTAGATAATATCATTATCACAGAATATTATGGTGGTTGCTATTTTTTCTCAAGTATATATTATACGTTCTAATACCTATTTGCCAAGACATGATCGCTATATAGTTTAATTTTTTTCCTTTTAGCACAAACTGTGACTTTCAAGAAATTGAACAGCTAATTGGTGCTATGAGATATAAGTCCAAGTGTAAAACGCTTTATAACTAGATAAAAGAATTCTAGTCACATGATATCCATTAGATGCCACTAGCTAAATTGAGTCGATTCGACTCAATCAACAAGTCAAAATAAGCCTAAAGAATGTCAACAAATTAATGGTGTTAGAAAATTCAGATAAAATGGATCTGCATTTCTTAAGTTTGACGTATAGTATCTATTATAATATCATCAAAATATTGATAATTCTATCTATTCATCATTCGGGGTTCCTTAATTTAGACAACACCGTAAACCTCAAGTCAATTTGGTAAAATATACTTGATAAAACAATCTAAAATGTATAGATGCATGAAATTTTCAAACGATTAAATAAAGCTGAGAAATTAAAATTCTAAATAGTGGTATCTTTTTTTTTTTTTTTGGGTGTAGGGTGGGTGGGTGTACGAGGGGTGGGGGTCTTAGAGGGGTCCAGCAAGTTCCTTTAGAAGGCTACAAAACTCGGATAGTATGGGTTCAAAACGACACAAGTTACATATACCCCACTATATGTTTCTTGATTGTCCTAATAAAATTTTAGTATCTCAGTACTCTTTTCTACACTTTTAATATATACTACATATATTGTGCATATATAATTCTTGTTTCTTTAGGGGCAAGCCCTTAATTACCCTTATTCTCTCTCTTCATTTTTCGCTTATGATAATCACAATTTATTGATTTGATCAATCTAAATTTCCACCAAATGAAATAAAGAAGAAATAAAATGCTCTATTAAAATATTTTTTCATTTCAAGAACTCAAACCTGATAGATTAATTAAGAACGAGATCCAAATAATTATCTGCCACCCAACCAATCACCCCCACTCCTTGCAAAAGACAACTTTGCTCCATCCTTTAGGCAAGCTAGTTCTAGTTAATTCAAAGAATTGAAGCTCAACTTTTAGGCTTATGAACCGGAAATAGGTCTTGTTTTACGTTGGACATGCTTTTATTAGACGCCAAGTTTATAAATAGTATTAATTTAAAAATAATAATAATAATAATAATTAGTAGTAGTAGTAGTAGTAGTGGTATTTTGATTTAAAAGGTGTTCTATGGGTTCTTAAAACAGGTCCCTTGTCTCTTTTCTTTTTCTCCTTGATCATTTCATGAAAGTACGACTACTAGTAATAAAATATTTTCGGTCCAAGTATAAACTCTTTAATTATCACGACCACTTTCTAATGAGTAATTTGGTTTACAAGCTTCACGTAAATATTTGTCGAGGGTGACAACTGACAATATAATGAGCAAATTATCTTTCGTATTTTCCTTTTCCTTTTTTTAATCAATAATTGAAGATGATTTTATCTTAATACGAATAATATATTGTAGATAATAGTAACTTTAACAACTACTAATTGATTGCATGTTTCATTGCTTCTAATCTAGTTACTTATTGGATAGGTAAGCAATGGTTTCTTCTACCTCAATTTTCTCAAATGTCTTTTGGTTCTATACAGTCTTAAGGCATTACATTTTGCATATCTTTAAAATGGACTAGAAAAGGATTTCTTTTTGGATTTTTTTTTTATTTTATTTTTTTTGAAAAAAGAAGAAGGAAATATTAAAGTCTCTCTTCACTCCTTTTGAAGCTCTACCAAGGTTTATAAGTTAGTGGTATCCGTGGGAATTTTTGCACAATAGACGTTTCTCTTCGCAGAGTCAGTGTAGTAGTTACGTGATTGGCAGAACTTAGTAACGTTGGCTCAAACTCTATTTTTGTATTAAAAAAAATTATTTAATACATACAGATAATCTATTTAGAACCAAATAAGCAAAAATGATTATAATTCTGAATTCATAAACTAAAAATTCTGAATTTGCCTTTGTATGTCTTTGCTCCTTTTGAAGCTCCAACAAGGTTTATAACTTAGTGATATCCCTAGGGGCTAGGAGTTTCTCCGTGATAGGTGTGAGTTAAATTCTTTTATTGTTGGTGTTTTTACCTATCCCACCCTATCCCCTATGTAATAGAATTTATTTTAAAAGTTATTAATAGAAAATAAGTTAGAGGAAAGGCCAACCATGGAAAAGGAAGTCAAATGTGCGGCAGAAAAATAATAATTGAGAGAAAAAGAAGCAATAGTGGTAACCCAATTACCAGCAGCCAAAATCAGTCCATAAGGGATACTAATTACTACATAGTGTTGTATTCTGCCCTGACTTTAGGTCACCCTAGTATCATATTTAATTCTGGTTTAGATTCATGGAGCCCCAAACCTAATTAGATTAGGGAAATAGGTACACACTACTGACCCAATTCATTACTTATTCTATCAGAGTACGAATAATTCAATTTCTAAACAGAATTGGATAAAGTACACAGAGACAAAATCATTCAAGCAGACATGAAAAGGACAAATAGTGTAGATGTTTATACTAAACTAGTGTAACTTACTGTAGTTTTAGTAATTTAATGTAGTGAATATATACATTTAGTAACCATGGTTAAGTAATGCTATTATGTATTTATACACATGACATGCATCCATTAGTTTGGTGTAAACACTTTTTACCCCAAGCTAACCTCTAGATTTCCTTATAATTATCTTTGGAAAATTTGGTTAATACTATGGTTATCCGGTCTAAAAACTATTCTCTTTCTTCTTTCTTATTTTACATTTTATTCAGTTCTTCCTTAAGAATTTAACAATCAAATAGGACAAGATAAAGGGTTCACTTAAATGAAGGAGGCATCTTTTCTGGGAATCTGCATTGAGCCAAGAAAATTTTATGACTTTTTTGCAAGCTGGCTGTGAATTAAATTACATTTGTTTGGTCATTGTTGACATGGAGTAAAACTAAAGTGATATACACCGTGCATTATGGGATCTATTGATAAGGAGAGTTCATTAATTATAGATGCTATCTGTATCCCCTTTCAGGCTCCAGGCTTTATGGAGTTTAAAGCATTTGCTTGCAAAACAAAGAAAAGATTGTAATAAACAAAGCTATAATGAGATACCTCAAGATCCCAGATTCAAAATATCATCCATTTTCAGAGGCGGATTCAGGATTTAAATTTTATGGATTCAATCTATAGATTTTTAGCATTGCACCCATTATATTTTTAAAGTCAGGGGTTCATATCTACTATTTATTGCAATTTTAATAATTTTTTATACATAAATTTAGACTCCAATTCCAAAATTTGGGATTCAGTTAAACCCCAACCTTATAGGCTACATACGCCTCTGTCCATTTTGCTTATATAATTATTGGTATTTTGAAGATTATCCAAATTGAATTATTTTAGTTCGGTAGTATTGTCATTTCACTTTTTTGCCTAAGAAAAGGGTTTGATTTGACGTTTGAGTTGCATCCTCGCAATTTATTTGTCAAGAGACCATAATTTAACACGAAAAGGGCTGAACCACGTTGAGTCTATTTCACAGCCTTACACCCCTCCTATTAAGGATTTGGGAGAAAAAAAGTGTTTTTCACAAATAGCCGGCCAAATTGACTGTTTAGTTTTCCTAGTCAGTATATGCACGATCATACATTGATCATAACATGAATTATGCATATATCATACATCTGCTGCCCTTTTTAGTTTAAGTGAATGGCTAGTAAGGTTGGTTCTTCAACAACAGAAAAAACACAAGTTACAAATTGGCTTCAAAAGCATATTGAGGCCATGAATTATATGAGCCAACTAATTGAAGGCCCAACAATGAAATTTTTATACAATGAGTCCATTTATCAAAGCATGATATTTCGAAAAGGGATGTGAAACTTCATAAATATACTAAAAAGGAAAGTTAAGTAACAAATGGGACTTATTACTCAGTTCAGTAAAGAATATAACTGGGATTTTGAACAATGGTACTTTATCATGGATGCTATCTAATGACCTACAGACGTGCCGAAGGATATACAGTTCATTACATTTTTAGTGTTGGGGGTCATGCCTAGTTTACATTATCCCTCTCAAACTTGAACCATTTCCAATTAGCATACATACTTTCTTCGTCTTCGAAAGGTAGCCTGTCAGTTGGAAGGGGTTCCGGTTTCGTTGTTGCTGAAACAGTTGGTAATTTCTGTCTGTACTTCTTCGCCATCTGTTTTGCTTCAGAAAATACTCTCTGCAACAGAGAAACTATACTTGTCATGCAATTGTATGTTATGCAATTGTATTTATATCGCCACATGGAGTCTAAACAGCAGCAGTAAAATGTAGCGTACACCATATAAGGGGAAAAAAAGAAGCTATAACTAGCTATGAGTCAGCAATACTTAAGAGAGACAAACCTCCTTGTCCGATAAAAATAGCCCTGGCTCGCTTTCAAGGTCAGCAATACTGCATTTGGCAAAGACGAGGATATCAGATTGGCAAACTACTTGCCTGTTACAGGATATCAACATAACAATTTCTTGATCTGATTTTAATTCAGAAATTTTAGTAATGAGAAAGCAAGGACCGAACTGAGAAAAAGCAGGAAAGTGGTAAATCTATTTGCAGGAGCCTTAATCTCAAAACTTCGGAAGTATCTAGCCGGTTTTTGGTTAGCAACATGCTAAGTAGGACAGGGCTTCGAAAAGGAGATGCACACGTGAACAAGGAATTGGAAAATTAAACAGGAAAATATCATGTTACATGCCGGTAAAACCTTTGGACCATATGAGATGTCTGTGTTATAGACTGTCTTGTCCGAGCATCAAAGGGTGTGGAGTGGTCAATGAAATAGGTCAAGAATCATGAGGTCTTCATGTTTGAATCCCAGCAGAAGCAAAACACTAGGCGTTATTTTCTCAGCGTTTTTTTTTTTTTTTTATATCTCTAAACCTTGTTAGTGGAAGGTTAGTAGGTACCCTGTGAAATTCGTCGGGGTGCGCCCATTTTCCCAGACACCACGGTTATAATAAAAGAAAGATTGTCTTGTCCAAGCACCCCAAATCCAGATTTTAAAGGCTGTTTAGAAACTTATGTACTAGTAATATGTACCGAGACACCTCTTGTGACAGTTAAGCTGGGTCCGCTAATAACACTATATACTGCAGTAGCTATCGTGTTTAAGTGATCAACAGGTCATGGCATAACAGTTGTACTAGGAAACAAACATTCATTTAACTTAGCCATAATAGAAGCTTTTGCTGTGATTGCATCTACAGATTTATGTTTGCTCCAATGGGATAGCTAAATGGTTAACAACTAAGACTGAGGGCTTTAGCCCTTTCAATCACGGTGAATTCCCGACCAGGAGTGTGGGCATTGGTACGGTGGCATAATCAGATACCATCAAAACCATGAAATTAATCATTAATTGTCCTTGCAGTTCCAACATTGAAGAAATAGCAACGGGACAAAACCAGAGCAGCGGAGCTTGAGTTGAAAATTCTGAAATGTTGTTTGACCTAAACTGGTTGCCCATGCACATTGATTACCATTCACAATCTAATTGCATGAGAACTATAGCCCCATGTTTTTACACCATCCAAATTTCAGTCAATTCTTTTTTTTGATAAGGTGAGATAAAATTTCAGGCACAAACTTTAACTCTATTTAGGTGAGTATTACTTGGCAAAGGAGATGAAAAAACAATGAAAGCTGTTCAATGACCCAATGTACATAATGACCACTACTTTGAGCTAAGAGTGATTATAATAGCCACCAGGTTGTGGGCTTCAAAGGCTGCTTCATTCCAAATGGAACGAAATGGATACTGAGATATACCTGACCCTAACTAACTAGAATTAAGGTACAGTTGTTGCATTGTATTATTTGGTCTGTTTTAGGGAAGGGGGAAGGGACAGTAAGTTTGGTCCCTAGAAGTGGGGTGAATGAGATACGATCCTAGGATCTCCAAAAAAAATGACTGCTAAACTAACCTCTCAAGGTAAAAGGAAACTAACTTATATGCCTTTCATCTGAAATTGCAGGCCATATATATTATTTCGAAGTTAAATAGGAGTATAGGACATGGATAGATTTCATAGTTGAAAATATTTTTTGAAGATTTAGAAATTACAAGCAACACACTACTAGTGAAAACTTTCCACTTCAAAATATCAGAAAGTCGAAATATAAAGGCCAAATATAAACGATCATAGTAGGGCATGCATACAAAAGTTATCAAGGCATATAGATGCATTTATGCCTAATTGAATAAGGAATATCAAGCAAATTATCTCTACCACATACCTGAGAGATATTTTGTCAGGAAACATTGACTTCACAACCATAACTTTCACCTTCTCATCAACTGCTAACAAGTTATTGATAGAAGTAACCTTCCCGCGGGTGAAATTTGAGATGTGTAGTAAGCCACTGAGAATCGAAAAGAGAAACCGTATAAAAATTTGGACTAGATACTTTCTTTTTCTTGAGGAACAAAGAACATGGCTTGCTTTAGTCCAAGAATGTACAGAACTTTCTATCCTCTCTCTTACCCCCTAAACATATCTCATGAATTAAAACACAGACACCATAAAGTATTCGGGCAACAATGATAAATGATGTTTAATTAAATTGTGGAGGAGCTAGACTCCCTGTCACCTCTCCTGCTTAATATCATGTTCATGCAACCAAATTTCCATTGTAACAGCACTACAGTAATAGATATAAGATATCGAACACACGTATTATCTGCAATAAAATATGTAATCCCACAACTTTTACTATCAGAGATACAGATAAAATCACCAGAAAGCCTAGCAAACCGAAGATATTATCCTACTAATTTTTTACAAACTTATCATTAAGAGCAAGGTCCACACCTCCATCAATTGAAAGTAAGACGAGCATATAAGATTCAAATCACCAAACAAGGTAGAGCAAATAGTTCTTCTTAATTGCGAGATAGAATGAAGAAAAGGATCAAATTTGCCCCTGTGTTATCCAGAATTGAGCAACTTTGTCCTCTGTTAAACTTTTGGTCTAGTGTTACCTCACTGCTAGGGAAAAGTCTCATTTTTGCTCTTGACCTCAAACAGAGCTACAACCTAATGGTAATTTTAAACCATAGTCATAGTTGAGAAGTAAATTTGGACCTTTTTCCTCATGTCCACCCATTTCACACTGGAGTTTCCACTAATGGCAAGAGTAAATATGAGACAATTTGCTAACGACAAGGTATGAATGGACAGAAGTGTAACGGAGGGCAGAATTGAGCAATTTCATGTAATACAGGGGCAACATTTGGACCTTTTCCTTTGAAACAATTTAATTTCTACATGACATTCAACAACTATAGTGGTCTCAACTACATCATTGCACTTACCTATTTGCGCATAAAAATGATAAAAATAAATTTGATCGCATTTTGCGCCCATGCTCCAACAGCAAAAATTCAGAGTTAATAGATCAGAGTTATTAAGTTTCTTAATTTTACATGCCAGTACTAATCATAGCTAAGTCCAATTCTTTCTTTGGGAAGGGTAGTGCAAATTACCTTCGGTTTGTTTCACCAAGCCTTATCTGTGCGCCATAGGGAAAAAGTTTTTTTACTGTTCCTTCCACAAGGGTCCCCTCTTGCAGATTTAACATTTGCTGTGGAATCCAAGATTCAAAGCGAGAAGAAACAAAGTAAGAAAAGAAAATAATCAAGAGAGGTTCTCAAAGAATAAATAATTGGAGAGAAATCTTGATAGAATTTGAAAAGGCAAACAGAAGAAACAACAGCCCCCCCCCCCCCCCCCCCCCACACACACACACACACAAAAAAAAAAAAAAGAAGAGATAAAGAGCATAAATAACAAAAACAATGAAATAATTATGCACAAGATACTACAAGTGACAAGAACTAACCCAAGCTTCCTTCTCACTAAGTATTAAGTCATTAGTTTCTTCGTTTATTCTGGTAATAAGCACATTAACTCGACGTCCCACCTGAAATAACAAGAAAATAGATATAATAAGCAGATGTAAATATAGAGCAATCCATGTCACCGTGGAGCAGAAGATGCAGATTGTTGATATTTCACAAAATGCAGAACACATTCTGGCCACCAAAAATTTGCACTTCCCTTTTTATTGTATTTTTTAAAAAAATTATATTTTTTGGGAAGATGCCAAAGAAGCGGCATTGCCACTTAATGTGGCTAGCAACAGATATAATCCCAGTGCTTACTACATATCTACTGTTACAACTTAATAAACGTGATGTCATTTGCCATCAAGAAAGGCAACGCCTCCAAGCACTTTAATTAAGTAGTTAAACTGTGAGAGAGGATAGAATGTCACATGTTTTAAATGCAGCAAAAGAAATGTATAATGAAGTCCAAAGGTACAGAGGTAAATTAAATGTGAGGAACATAAAAATTGTGATTGGCGAACGCTAAAAGGTTCCAACTTACATTCTCCTTCAGCTCGGTGTAGCTATTAACTCTGTTCATTAAATCAGCCTTTGGAAGAAAAGCCCGTAAGCCCTGCAGAACCACATTTAACACTGTTTATCGCGGAGAAGTTGACCTGCACTAGATTCATGGCACCAAGGGGTGGCTAGATTACCTCTAGTCTGGTAAGAAGACCACCCGTATTCCACTCTGTTATCTTCACCTCAAAGGGTTCATTTAATTGTTTAATCTGTGGAATAACAATAGTAGAAATGATAAGTTCTTGGGCTAAAACTCTAGGATAAAACAACCTAGAATAGAAACACTTAAGAAAACCATATCCGAGAACTAAGTAGTATCATCAACTTTGAGTCAGCACATCAAGACACAATACTTCCCAAGCCTTTTGTTTCTTCCAAATAAAACTGGAACCAATTCTTCTAGAGCTATATTCTTTATCAGCATAAGTTGCATGTGCAAACAGGTCAATGATAGAGCTACTCGAGATGTTCAAACGGCATACCCATATATATTCTCCCCATTCACAATCTAAAATGGGAAAAGCATCTCAGATTGGTAAACAGGAAAAATATGCCGATTTTCAGGTCCCAAATTTAGAAATAAAGAATATAGATACTGATGTTTAGTGCTTAAGAGGAACTATATTATCAATAGCAGATGTTTAGAGCCAGATTTAAGTGATTGGCAGCAGCATTTAGCACATTCATAGAGTCTTAGGCTCTATTTACTATAGCAATGCAATGGACCTGAATAGAGCGCAACGGACACAGAGGATTCATATAATCGACCTCGAACAATTTGAGATTGAGGCAAAAAGTTGACTGATTGGTGGTCATTCAGGCTAAAAAATTAGGAGAATGATACATGAGCTTTTACAATATTTGTTAAGGAAAACAATTCATGAATGAATAATAGGAGGTGATCTAAGTTATAGGAGGTGATCTAATTTTGAGCTTGAGTATAAATTCTAACAAGCTTCTAATATCTCTATTATCTAGAACAATTTGTGGTAAGATCCAGATAATAAAGCATATAGTACATTAGTAGTTCTATTAATAAGGTAAAACATCAAGCTACTCCAAACTAGTTTGGGATTGAAGCATAGTTGATTGATTGGACTAGGTAAAACCAGCGGCGGAGCTTCATGTACTCGAGGTTCGTCGGAAAATTACAATGTGTCTAGATAAAAAATTATTTTTATGTATATATACTTATTGAATCCCCGTGGCTTCTTTGTGGGTTTACTCTTTATAGTTTGACCCCCCTTGTTAAAATCTTGGCTCCACAGTTGGGTAAAACATCAAGTTCCCTATCGACGAAAATTTACAATTTGCATATTATAAAAGAAAGAAAGTGAGAAAAGAAAAGAACCTGCCTCACTCGATGCCAAGCAATGCGCCTAAAGAGCCTTCTTGTCGACAATAATGGCCGACCACTAAGAGTTCTTCCAAGAACCTCAGCAAAAAGAACAGTCCCGGGTTCCACAACAGGCTTTCCCGACGTTGATTCCCCACCCATTGCCTCATCATAACTCACAATTCCCATTTTCCCTCTCACCAAAAACTCCTCAGCATCCTTATCCAAATCACACAGCAAATATCCCATCTCTTTGTCATACAAAGGCAAAACATCCTTAGTTAACATAGTACCTAATAAATCTGCACCAACACTCACATCAAGTTTATTCTCATTGCCTGAAACCACAACACCTACTACTAAATCACCCGGTTTCGGTTCATAATACTCTACACTAATCTTCTTAACCTCTTCTTCTTCAACTGGATGAACCTTTTCTTCTTCCTCCTGTTCTATATCAGTATCACTTTCTTGTTCATATGACTTCTCCCTAGGCTTAAATAACTTATAAAATGGCTCCAAAACTTCTTCTTTGCTAACTGTTTTCTTCTCTTCCTCTACATCTACAACAACCCCATTATTTATTTGCTTTAAGTATGGCTTATTAAGTAATTCAAGCTCTTCACTTTCAGCCACTTGGGTAGTCTTAAATTCTTCAAAGATTTCATTTTTAGAGCAAAAAGAGACATGGGTATGCAAATTTACTTGAGAATTCCAATGGAATGATGAATTCTTGGAAATTTTTGGGGTTGTAGCAAGTGAGCATTTAGGGAAAGGTGAGAATTGGGTGGCAGTGTTATAAATAATTGGATTGATAATAGAGAAAGACTTACATGGAAGAAGAAGAAGTGGCATGTCTGCTTATCATCAGCTCCAAATGTGTTAGTAAGAGAATATAAATGGTTGAATTGCCGCTTGTTTCGTTATCTGTTTACAGTTGCCTTTGATGATATTATTACCCGACAGACATGTTGGTGTTACATATAGATGGGCCGAGGAAGTGTCGGGCCCAACCGATACCAAGATGGGATAATTACAGCCCAATAACTTTGGGTCATCTAGTTTACTGAATAGCCAGTAAATGTATAGATTTTGTATATTTATACTTAAATATACATATACTATGCATATAATATACATATACTATATGTACGTATGATATACATGTCAGTGAACAGATTTTGGATATTTGATCTACTGCTGGTAATTAAGTTTGGCCGAAGGGACATAAACGAAAGAATCCCCACAAAACATAGAGTCCATAGATTTTCGGGACAACTGCACAAATCGTCAATTTTAGGATTTTATTTAAGGGATAATCAAAGTTCATTAACTTCAACAAACTTCAGACATACGTATAAAAATTTTGGTTTGCCAAATCCTAACTTCAAACATACGCGGCTTGTCAAAACTTAACTTCGTATATGTATTTATTGTTATCTGAAGTTTTTTTTTTTTTTTCATATAAGACGGGATTTCAGGGATATTCTTTACATCACCTTTACTTATTAGAATTCATAATCTACTTAAGCAAAAAATTATGTAAAAGTTTGACGAATCTGTTTTGGCACCGTTCTTTAACGTGGTATACGTGAAGTTGATGTAAAGTAACATATGGTTAAGCATATGGTCAAACTAAACATATTCCCTCTATTAATTCACAAACTAATTCACAAATTAAAATAACATGTGGTCAAGGATTTTTCCCTCTGTTAGGTAAAAGCGAGAAATTAGGTAAAACAAAATTCCCTCTATTAATTCACAAACTAAAATAACATATGCTCAAGGATTTTTCCGCTAACAGTTTAAATTAAAAAAGAAATAAAGATTTTTGTCATGTACGTACCAAAAGTACCCTTAAATTTGTAATCCTCCGTAGCACATTATGGCTACAGCCTACAGCCTACAAGAGCATTTCATTAACAATAAATGGAGAGTTTAAAGTTAAGTTGTCAAATATAGAAATATGTTATTTAACAAACTATAAGGAAAGAGCGCCACGCAACATAGAACCGTGGAAGTTGTTTATTTTCATAGTCTGGCGTTTGATTTTTTCAAGAACCTTTCACTTTCCTTCCAAAAATGATACCTACTTTATTAAACAAAATAAGCGAGATTTAATTTGATTAGAAAGATTAGGTGAATGTTTTGCGTAACAAATTTAGTTTCTGAATACTAAACTCTTTGCCTAGTGATGTGTTGCTTGCTCAAGGAGCCAATGGAATCCAATAATACTAGTTTTCCATTGTTTTAGCTACCTTAAAACTTTGCTTATTTCCTAAACTAAATATTCTTCCTCTAGCAATTCACAAACTAAAATAACTATAATTAGTTTATATTGATTCAAATTTGACGTGACATCATCTCAACTGATTATCCTTTTCTATACACATCAAAAGTATTACTTTGAATTCTTTTTTACTAAGGGAAAAGGATACAAATGGTCGTTGGGCCATAAATAATCCCACGCGCTAGCCCATTTATTTCCAAACCCAAAAATTAGCCCATAAACTATTCCCATCCGGTAGCCAAAAGATTTAAAAAGTCGCCACTAAAGGCCTGCTAAAGAAAAATCAGGTTTTTTAGTGGCAATTAAAAAAATCGCCACTAAAGATTAAATATCCCAAAACATGTATGAAATGTGTATATTTAGTAAGAAATATCCCAAAAAACTCTGAGGCGATTTTTGTATATAATATGTATCATTTGTGTATAAAAATATGTATCAGTACCTATCTATAATGTATAGAAACTGTATAAAATATAAATCACTAAGGCATGTATCATTTTTGTATATAATATGTATCATTTGTGTATATAATGTGTATTATATAATAGAAAATTGTATCATTTTTGTATATAACCCCAGGCATGTTTTGGCTTTGGGAAACTAGATGGTGAGATTTGACATTTCAGATTCAGGCAGAATTTTGGCTTGTGTTGAGGTGAAGTAGTCCTTTTTAGATCATATTAAGGCTCAACAGTTCGAGGATGCAAAGTTGTGCAAGATTAGTGATAAAGTGTTGAGTGGAGAGGCCAAGGAGGCAATTCTGGATAGTGAGGAGGTTTTGAGGATTAAGGGGCATGTTTGCGTTCTTCGGATTGGTGGTTTGATCAACTTGATTTTAGAGAAGACTTGCAGTTCTAGATATTTCATTCACCCAGGTGCTACCAAGATGTACCGTGATTTGAGACAGTACTATTGGTGGGGCAGGATAAAGCGTGATACTGTTGAGTTAATTTCTCAGTGTTTGAATTGTTAGCAGGTTAAGTATGAGCGTCAGAAATAGGGGGTACGCTTCAGAGTATGCCCATTCAAGAGTGGAAGTAGGAGAGGATAGCCATGAACTTTGTGGTTAGTTTACCGAAGACTTTGGGTAAGTTTGATGCAATTTGGGTTATCGTTGATAGGTTGACTAAGTCCGCGCATTTCATTCCAGTTCATAAGACCACCTACAACTCGGAGAAGTTGGCCAAGATCTACATCAGAGAGATTATTCGATTGCATGGGGTGCCCATTTCCATTATCTCCGACAGAGGAACTCAGTTCACGTCCCAATTCTGGAGGACTTTGCAAGCATAGATAGGGACTCAGTTAGATCTCAGCACCACTTTTCACCCACAGACTGATGGTTAGTCTGAGCGAACGATTCAGGTTTTAGAGGATATGCTTCGATCATGTATGATCGATTTTGGTGGTCATTGGGACCAGTTCTTACCTTTGGCAGAGTTTGCGTACAACAACAGCTATCATTCAAGTATCGACATAGCTCCTTTCAAGGCCTTGTAAGGGAGGAGATGTCGATCTCCAATTGGTTGGGTCGATGCTTTTGAGGTAAGACCTTAGGGTACTGATATTCAAATAGAGTCGTTGGATAAGGTGAAGTTGATTCAAGAAAAGCTTCTAGCGGCTCAGAGTAGAAAAAAAGAGTATACGGACTGGAAGGCTCGTGATTTTGAGTTTATGGTTGGTGATCAGGTTCTATTAAAGGTTTCACCCATGAAGGATGTGTCGAGATTTGGGAAGAAGGGAAAGCTTAGGTTAAGGTTCATTGGCCCATTTGAGATCTTTCGTCGTGTTGGAGATGTAGCTTATGAGTTAGCATTACCTCCAGGTGTGTCGGGTGTTCACCCGGTGTTCCATGTGTCCAAGCTGAAGAAATATCATTTGGACGGGTCTTATATCATCCAGTGGGACTCGGTCCTATTCAATCAGAATATGTCCTTTGAGGAGGAGCCCATGACCATTTTGGATAGAGAAGTTCGAAAGTTAAGGTTAAAGGAGATAACTTCTGCGAAGGTTCAATGGAAGCACCGTCCAATAAAGGAGCCTACATTGGAGACCAAAGTTGATATGCGTAGTAGATATCTCCACCTCGTTACCGAGTTAGGCACCTTCCTTTCTTTTCATTTCTTGTCCGATTGAGGATGAATAATTATTTAATTGGTATCTGATGTAACGACCCCTTTGGTCGTTTAGGCTTTTTGACTTTTTACCCCTGTTGATCCTTCCTTTAGCTCTGTTAGAGCATGTTTGACTTGTAGGGATGGGCAGAGCGGTTCCCTAGGCGATTCGAATTATTCTTGAGGGAATTAATGGCTTAAACAAAAATACCGTTGACCAATAGTTAACTTTTGGGTAAACGAACTTTTTTTGGGAATTTTGTTAATTCCATGAGGTTCGGAGAGGTATTTATAACTTAGTGGGGGTTGACCGGGTCAAAATGACCTCCGCTGGGAATTTTGAGAGCGCGGGTGGATTTGTCGCGTGTTTTTATGTTGCTAAGAATATTTGGTGTATATCTGAGGGGTGTCGTGTGCGTGTCAGGTTTTGGGTTGAACTTGATTAAAAACCAGATTTTTGCCGGTGTCTAATGTCCCACTTCTGCGGGTCCGCCCATGCGTGACTTGGCCTGTAGACGCGAAGTGGTGACTGTTTAAGTGACTCTGCGGATGCGAAACCTTCTTCGTGGAAGAGAGTACGCATCAGCGGACAAGGTGTTTACGGATGTGGACATCGCTGAATAGAAACTTTCCCTTTTATTTCCCAATTTCGAACCATTCTTCCCATTCACTAAATTCCTAACCTAGAGAGTATTGTGGGCGATTCTGAAGAGCTTTGGGTGAAATCATCTTGGGGCAAGCTCTCTTACTTTATCTTGTGATTTATTTATGGTTCAAGATTAGATTCCATGTTAGTTACATGATTTAGATTAGGGATTAGGGATGATGGTTGAGGAACCCCAAGTTAATTTTATAATTTCTTTGCATTTCTAAGGAGTTTTATGGTGAGATTTCTTAGATTCTAGGCTTCCAATCATTGGGGAATTAGATATTAAGTTGTATGTCTTCCTAAAATCTAGGGTTTGAACACATAGAATTTGAGGGTTTCCCTTATTTGATGACATTAATGCTAATTGAGGAGTATAGCAATATATATAGTTAGATTTATAGTCTAATGCAAATCATTTAATTGTTAGACTTTGAGCGTTCGGAGACTATCCGGAAGGGGAAAGACTAGGTTTGACGGTTCGAGGTGCGAGTTAGACGGTCGAGGTAGGTTATAGCTTATCTTATTAGACTTTGATTAGCGATTCTCATGTGTTATGTAGTATTGACGGGGAAAGCATGATAGGTTTCAGACATGGTGTGGAGTTGTGATCCAATTAGGTTGGTATGATTTCTGATTATATGAGCTTGTCGTCGTTATTTATGCATCGGTTGACATGTGGAGTATTTGACAATGCGATTTTGGTGTTGTGGGATGTGATAGACTCATTTGTTGTAATTAGAACTTACGATTGATGGTTCATGCAAGAATTGATTGGCTTATGGTGCTTTATGATCGCCATAGCATATTCATTGGCATTGATTTCTCATTCCTGCATTCATACATTCATAAATGATGGAAATGTTAGGGAAAACAGTTTGATGGAAGATTTGTGGAACGGTTCAATGGGAAAAGGTTATGGAAACGTTTGAAAAGGAAGAAAAATAAATTTGAAAGTTATATTGTTATTACTATGGATCCGAGGTATATGCGGATGTATAGTAGCAGGGTCACAGTCTGGCGGTAAAGTCAGGTGATACAGTGATGGTACATGGACTTCACGGGTCACCCATGGGTTATGACTATTGAGATGTCCAGATTCCGTCTGTAGCATTTGTGTATAGGTTTGAGTTATTGGCCATTGCATTGCTCGACATCCATCTCATTTGCTTTGCATGTCTCATTATCACATCATACATCGATTGACTGGATTGTTAGTTATATTTGTGTTGTGATTACTATGAGGAATTATTGAGGACTTGTAACTTGTGATGTAAAAGCTTAACCTTAGGCTATGACTTGGTTTTGTGATATTCTGTAACTCTTGATGGTTATTATTTGTCTATTTGTTGACTTGTTGATTCTGTGTTTTCATATGCGTGAGCTAATCTTAGTCGGCCTATGAAGCTTACAGGTATGTGTGTGTACTGATACTACTCGTGCTGCACTTTTTTCTGAGTGCAGAGTTTGATTCAGGCTCCTCGTCTAGAGCACGATTCTAACTGTGAGGCTTTGTTTGTTGAGATTCTTAGGGTGAGCTACCTGCCTGCTTAAAGCCTAAGAGTCTATATTTATTATTTATTACTCATTCCACTAGATAGTGTTTCTTATGTATTCAGACTTACGTATTACTCATATACATGATTCTAGATAGTCGTTCTTATACTGTGACATCAGTTCTTGGGGGATGTTATGACTTAGTATTTTCTGCACTTTCAATATTTATGATATGACTTAGACTTATTAATGATTGTTCTTATTATTTATGTTGATTCGTTAATTGATTAAGTAGAGTATAAGGGGATGGTATGCCCACTAGGTTAGTGTGGCTGCCATCATGACTGTGATTCTGGGTCGTGACAGACTTAGATATATTTGATCTGAGTAGAGTACATCCAGGCATAAGTACCACATGGTACTTGAATTACTCTGAAATTGGAAACGTTAGATCACTTTAAATTTTTCTTTCTCGAAACTTATCGATTTATGGAACACATGATCCTTGGTACCTTATCTTACTATCTCCCTCTTAGCCCAAAAGCTAACATTTAAAGCATGTGGGTCCCTTAAGTTGAGCAATAAGTCGTCATCCAGTTATGCATCTAAGCCTATCACTATAAGACTTATCTTTTCATTTCCCCTCAAAATGATCCTTTTAAGAAACTTACTAACACCACACCCTCTAGTGTTGCCTAAAACACTTAAACAAGTTAGTACTATGTCAAGAGACTCAACATCATCTAATCATATATCTTGGTCGAACAGTACCCTCTTTAGCCACATACATAGTCACACTGAAGTATGTCGACATCCTTGAAGGGAAAATTAAAATACTCCATTTTGAACTTTCAATCGTAAGATAGCCACGTAAGACAAAGCAGGAGCACACCAGCTCATACATATCAAGAAGAAAAAATTGTCGGTATATCTAAGACAACATTTGGCGGCACCTCTCAATCCTAATGACCTAACATACCATGATAACAGGTCTGACCCCGCATGATCCTGACACTTCACACCTACTAGTGCCTCGGCCTGCAGATGCCTGAGTGCAACGAGCTGGGAAAGATGCTGCTGATGCGGCTGCGACAGGTCTGGAGGGCTGAACTTCACCTCCGCCACTGTTGGAGCTACCATACCTGGCCAAAGAGAAATCTCTCTGCATGTGGCCTCAGAAACCATACTTATAACACACATCCATACCCATACAATACTCTCCCGTATGCCTTTTGTTACATTTGTTGCACAGAGGATACCTCTGAAACTCTAAACCCATACTCTTATGAAACCAAGACGATTCCCTTTGTAGGTGCCCAAATCTTTTGCAAATGAAGCATTTATGGGCGTTCTTATGATAAGGAGTTGAGTAACGCTCCCCACAGCCTAACTTGGGGCACTTGGTCCTCTTGTGTCTTACCACAATGGTAGTATATTTAGAGTCTTATGTAGCATTCGCCTAAGTGGCGCTTCCCACAGTAGGGCAATTTGGTATGTTGGTAAAAGCAATCATCTTCTATCTTTTTGTTATACAAGGAATTCTATTAGGAGTCTGGTCAGAGCAGCATTACCGGGAGGGGGAATAAGAGCATATCCCCTCAAAACAAAAGCTTCAAATACACCAAGGGATCGGTCCATTCTCCCCACGAGTTCCTGTGCAACTTGATCCATTCCTGACAACTCCATCCGAAAGAATCACATTGATAATGATTAACTTTGCATCTCCATCTTACTTTATAGACGAGGCGTATTTGGTAGAAAGGGCAAGAGTTAAAACTATCACTTAACGCATAGCTCTATAGCTGTATATAGAGTTGAAAAATGGTAACTTTTCTAAATGCCCTGTATCCTCCCAATTATAAGTGTGACACACTTAACATTCATAAGTAAGACTCTACTAGACACGGTTTCATAGACTCCCTTGGATAATTGAACCTAGTGCTCCAATATCAAGTTTTGTCTCGCCCCGAACTTGGGCCTGGACGTAACATGACACTCGGTGCCTGAATGCATGTGACAAAGCGAACCATTTGGATTGCTGAATCAACATGGAACATGTACTAATGCGGAATATAAGTAAAAATATGAAAAGCCTGAATAAAACATGTGATATCGCTGTAATACTGAAAATACTATTTAAAATCATAAGTGCAGAATTAGTCTAAGACATGATATGTACTGATCCAACACTGGTATACGACACTAAACATCCGACACAACATGCTAGACCAGTCTTTGAAACCTCTTAACATGAATCTAAATACTAAACTATTTTACCGGGATAAGGCCCCCGCATACCTTTACCTCCTAACACGACATGAACATGAAATAACAATAACACCCCGAATGAAGTAGGGCTCACCAATAGCTGATATGAGAGAATCCTAGCGAGCCGACCCGTCATCCTGTAAATCAATGCCTGCATTGTAAAATGCGTGCCCCAAGAAAAAGGTCGTAAGTATACTAAAATAAAACTTTTATGTAAAGCAATTAAATGAATGAATAATAAGTGGGGTGCTCGGGGAATGGGCAACCAGAATCAATAATATAGATACATGAAGTAATACGAAATTGAAACTGTAATTGTAAGCTTAAAGTAAAACATGGACATAATAATGATCTGGCATGACAAAGTTGTAACATGATTGAATAATTTTAAGAGGGAGAGCCTTAGTGTAACCGACAACATGAAATCACCACGTGAGCACGTGGAGTTTGGCACCCAGCCAAACCAGCAGAGCAATATCATACCTTACCAAGGTATGAGTTATGAACATGACATGAACGGATCCAATCAATAATCTGAAGGTATCGTCCTAACTAGGAGGAGCAATCTTTACCCTACATTAACATACGTAGTTTCGAGTGATCTGCACCTTCTCGGTAAATCTATGCTACTCCCAAAAATACTGAATATTTACATGATTGGCTTAAAAGCTCATAAATTTCAAAAACATAGTTTGTAAATAGTTTCACAAGAAAATCTGTATAATTATATTTATATGATTTCTGAGACATTAAAACAAGTAAAAATTCATTTAATGGAACAAATGTGAGTTCATAACTTATATCTGAGAGCTCATGGAAAAGATAACATGAGCATACATGGATTACGGACAAGTTCAAGAAAATCGTAATTATATACATGAATACAATTATCTGAAACATGATTGAGCATGACAATATATATATATAATTAACTTGTATATAAGGAATTTCATGAACTGAAGTATGATTCTCTAACTTTGAGGAGAAATTGGGTTTCATGAATTAACATGGAGAGGGGAAGAACACAATACTCTCACACGTATATATAAGCCCTACATACATTTAAACTCTCCAATACAACGAATTATCTTACTTCTCTAACAAAGAATACCAAAACCCTAGCTTTGAATCGCTATAGAAGGGTTACTTATTAATCCTATGGTTTTATTTAAGAACCATGCATTTAGTGCTATGATTTATTAGATATCTTAGAGATGTTTACCTTGATTTGTGAGGTTTAGAGGAGAGAAAAATCGTCCTTTAATGGCTTTCTACGAAGTTGGAATATTTGATGAATGAAATTTCGAGTTAAGCGTTGAATTTATAGGACGAGACCTCTGGACTGCCTAGCTCACTGAGCGAGTTCCAAAGCGAGGTGTGAGCTTGCTATGGGCTTCGCTCAGCGAGGTATGATCTCACTTTGAGCTTAGCTCAGTGAGCTCACCGCTCCAAAATGCACTTAGAATTTTTTTCTATTATTTTCACTTTTGGACCCTTACTTCACTGAGTGAGGTCTATGGCATGACCCTGTCTCTCTTTGAGCTTAGCTCAGCTAGCTCCTAGGTCCATTTCATACTTAGCGAAAATCTTAAGTTTTTCGACTTTGTCGACAGCGTTCAGTAAAATAGGCATAACATTTTGTGCCAAGATTCGTTTGAGCTCCACCTTATATTGATGGAAAGGTATTTCAAAGGGCTAACACTTTCATTCTTTAATTTTTCACCAATTCACAATGGATTTTCACGTAAACAGGATGGAAACAAGACCTATCATAACTTAGACGATTATATCTAATCTTATGCACTTCACTATTTTCCTTGATTTTAAAACCACTATTTCCACCCAAGTTCATCCTGATGGGACTTCATATGGATAAAATATCACATTAATACCCATTTAACATATTCACATCTAACCCGTATTTACGGAGTGTTACATTATCTACTATTTGGATCATTCATCCTCGAATGATGGGTCATAGTTAAGAACACGGCTAGACATGGCTTGGGTACTTGAACGTCAGAAACGTGACATGGAACATGGGGACTGAAATGACATGTTTACATGGAAACATGAATGTTGGGAGATGATACATGAGTAGTGGATACATGAACGTGAAAATGAGACATGAGTAGTGGATACATGAACGTGAAACATAGATATGAACACACATGGGGGCATGACATGCATACGAAAGTATTTACCTTAAATGCTTTCAGCTTGCTCCTCATAGGTGAGGCCATCCTTAACTGTTATAATTTCGATAGGAATAACTAATGATGGGTCTCCCACACACTTCCTCAACATGGAAACATGAAACACTGGGTGCACAGAAATCAAATCTTGCGGTAACTCTAGATCTTAAGCCACTTGACCAATCCTTCGCAGGATCTTGCATTGCCAGATATATCTGGAACTAAGTTTCCCTTTCCTTTTAAATCTCATAACACCCT
This sequence comes from Lycium barbarum, assembly GCF_019175385.1. Lineage (NCBI taxonomy): Eukaryota > Viridiplantae > Streptophyta > Magnoliopsida > Solanales > Solanaceae > Lycium > Lycium barbarum. The sequence goes on along the minus strand of NC_083338.1, from coordinate 134,593,537 downwards.
TCACAGGTGAAACCTTTAGGAACACCCAATCATCAACCTGAAACTCCAAGTCTTTACACTGCAGGTCTGAATAGGACTTCTAAAGACACAGAATCATTTTTGAACGCTCCTGGATCAACTTAACCTTCCGGTACTTTTCTCGATAGCTTTGGGATCTAATCATTATTGACATCCGAACATATAAGGACGACTTCTTTTCACATGACTTATTTTTTCCTCCTCTGGCCTCACTGTCGTCATATGAACACTTAGAGACTTGATCAAAGATGTTCGTATATCACCACAATAGACACATAGGATAAGAGTAGGACTTAGGCTTTTAATGTAAGCGCAACTCGGTGAGAATGGAACCGATTTTGAGTCATATAACAAAAATATGATCCTTACATATAGTATAAAGCTCTAGCATAGGCATGACTTGAATACGTCGAATTTGTGTAGAATAATTCTGAGATAAATACCACAGGGTACCTGAAAGGATCTCCCTTTGAAATTAGGACATACCTTACTTCAAACCTTATCTTGTTCACTCTGAAACATAGATATGAATACGTTAGCTCATCTTTCTTATTACCGTGAGCGGATCATAAAGAATTGATAGAAAAGAAATCCCAGGTACGAATCATATGAGACACTTCATTTTAGAGCATAGAGATGACATAGGTACATTGAACATGAACCACGTAACATGAAATTTGCATAGATGGAAACATGATTAATATAGCATAAGACATGAATACATGAATAGCATGACATAAGGCATGAGGACATGAGCACCATGACATGTACATGAGTACATCGAAGCTGCATACCATGGCGTTTGGACATGAGTTCATGAGCATTGAAATAAGAATAATGCATAAGTGTGACTTGCATGGAGTATAATTGCAAGCTTGACTCTTAGGTCAGGGACATAGTGTCACGACCCAAACCGATGAGTCACGATGAGTGCTCGACTTCTACTGATCAGACACCCTCATACTTGTACCTGGATCTCACTGAATAACAGGGTGGCCCATACATGACTCACAACTGAACTATGCTGACTTCTGTAAGAACAACACAATGAACCCTGCATCGAGAACTCACAAACACATATATATACGTACTAAAAAATAGTGCAAGCCGACTAGGCCGCTACATATATTGTACAACAAAAAAAGAGCCGACAAGGCTACATGACATTCCTAACTATATACAACTGCCTACAGACCTCTAATGGAGTACAAAGTTGTAGAAAGGACGGGATAGAGCCCCTCTATACCCATATATCCATATCGAAATAGCATACCAAAATAGACTGCAGCTCCGAACCAAGTGGAGCACACTGACTACTGCTGGATAGAAGTCCTACTGTGCTGGACCGTCTGTCTATCTACCTGAACCTGCGGGCATGAACGCAGCCCCCCAAGCAATAGGGGAGTCAGTATGAATAATGTACCGAGCATGTAAGGCATAAGAGCAGCATATACATAAGAATCATGAAAATAATCTAAAACACGAAAGCTAATCCAAATATCTGAATAAATCTGTGTGACTGTACATCTGGAAGTGACTGTATAACTCTGTATAACTGAGAATGCCTCTGAGAGCGTATTATATACATGCTTTCTTTTAAAAATACATATATCATAATATAACTGTTAGTGTTGTGAAACATACAGCCGATCCATGAATGTCAGTGTTGGGGAACGTATAGCCCGATCGATATATCATATCATCTCGTGTCCGGAGTAATCTCATACCGTACCCACTGCAGTGGTCTACACATCTATATGCCCGCCCGACCGACTATAGCGCGGCGCGGTTTGAGAAAATAGCTATATATATATAAATGCATGAAAGACCCATAAAAGAATACTCTAAACTCCTCAGGGTAACATAAGATCTCCAAGTGGCATAAGAAGTTAATTTATAACTATAATAGATCTCTGGAGTCTATAGATGTGAAACATATGAAGTCAAGGATACAATGATTCCTATACTATCTAGGAATAGAGTCTTTGGAACTCATTTGTTTAGTTCTTTCGTTTGTATCATAAGGATCATGCCAAAATGAAAGAAAGGGATAGCCTTAACAACCCACAATATACAAAACATCACCACCAACAAAAACAACATCAAATAGCAACATAAACAAGTGAGAATCTCTCAAAAAATCTAATCTAAAACAGCCCACAAGGCAAAAACGCCAACAAACTAGTTTATGCCTTCATAATACCATTTCCTTCACTTTAAACTAGGGAATTCCTCCATAAACAACTCAATTAACAAGAGTAGGGGATAAAACATACCTTAAACTTCAGAAAACTCAACTAAAACTTTAATTCCAAGCTCGAATAATTAGCCACACACTTAGACATCCATACCATAATGTTCTTCTAACTATTTCCCAACTTTTAAGGTGAAAATTTGGTTCAACTTGAGAAAAATCACCTTGAGGGATTTGGAGAGTGTATGGTTCTATTTTAATGAAGAAAGGAGGATCTGGTCGTGCCACAACTTAATATACCAATGTGGGAAGGTGGTCACCGCCTCAAAAGGACGGGGGCGTCGACAGTCGTTCTGCCACTGTCGACATGCCATAACCCCTGATTCTCAAGTGGTTTGGCGTTATCTTGGCTCTGATCACCATCAACAATGTTGACGACGGCGACAACATGTTGACGGGTCGTTAACTTACTCTGTCAAGTTGTACAATACGCCTTTCTATCCGTCGTCAATTCGTTTAACCTGTAATCCTTCCCATACTTGTAATATTTAAACTTAGCTATTCATATGCAAGTGTTAAGTATGTCTAATATCCCATAATCTTGAAGATGAATCTTAAAACTCAAGGTCGAGGTGATTAACACACTATAAACTAATGACGTATCGAAATGGGAGATGTAACACATAGGCATGTATAAAGCATTACCTCTAGAACTTAGATATACCGAAAATAGGAGACATGGTTCAACATGGCTTACTCTCATCACTGTAAGGCGACATCATCATCATAAACTAAAGCTCACGAAGGAAAGGATCATAGGCATGAATACCTCGTTCATCAAGCATCTAAGACATGAGTAGAAAGTCACTTTGAACATAAACAGGGCATAGGTACTTAGGAAAAGAAAAATGGCATCCTTTGTGCTAAGTTACAAGAGGGTTTCAAAAATTGCCTTAGAGAGGAAAATCAACATTTGTCCAACATCTCCTTTACTCATAGCCTACCCTCATAATTGATTATTATAATCATGATCATAAAACATTAGCGAGAGGAACATAATCACAAATTACATAGAATCGTGGGTAGGATGTCCATCGTGACTTACTTTCATCATTACCTATCAACATCATTATTGTGATACCACTATAAGTGGAATGCATGAAGAAATGGATAGTGGGTACGGGCACGTGGGAACATTGATAGCATAATCATTAGGGTGAAAATAAGTCATTTACCTTTGGCATTCTCTTATTGTTCAAGGAATAAGTGTGGATCCCATAGGACTTCTAGCTTTCTTTGAAAAAATAACATTCACATGGCCTTCTACTCGATCATAACCATGTTCATAAAGCACTTAGAAGATAGAACATGGACATGGGTGTATAAGCACGAAAGATACGTGAGACATGAATACGGTTTTAACTTTAGACGTGGGCATAACTTGATGTGCGAAGCATGATAGAACATTTCTTTTGCATAACTTACTATCTTTATGGAATCTTAATTCCTGAATCATAAACGTGGAGTGTAAAGCTCTAACATGGGCATTACATAGATATGTAAGATCTGACTAGAGTACATTTGGGCATAAGTACCACATAGTACTTCAATTACTCTGAAATTGGAAACATTACATCACTTGAACTTTTTCTTTCTCAACACTTATCGATATATGAAACACATGATATACCTTGGTACCTTATCTTACCATATCCCCCTTAGTTCAAAAGCTAATATTTAAAGCATGTGGGTACCTTAAGGTTAGCAATAAGTCGGCATCCGGTCATTCTTCTGATTCTGCCTCTAAGACTATCACCAGAAGACTTATCTTTTCATTTCCTCACCTACCTTCTGTATTACCCCTCAAAATAATCCTCTTAATAAAACTTACTAACACTACTAGTGCTGCCTAAAACGCTTAAACAAGTTAGCACTATGTCAAGAGACTCAACACTGGCTATACGACACTGAACATCTGACATAACATGCTAGACCAGTCTTTGAAACCTCTGAACATGAATCTAAATACTAAACTATTATACCGGGACAAGGACCCCCTGCATACCCCTACTTCCTAACATGACATGAACATAAAATAATAATAACACCCCAAATGAAGTGGGGCTCACCAATAGCTGAAACGAGAGAAGCTGACCCATCGTCCTGTAAATCAATGTATGCATCGTGAAATGCAAGCCCCGGGCAAAAGGGACGTAAGTACACTAAAACTGCACTTCTATTTAAAGCAACTGAAAGAAATAATAGTACATGGGGTGCTCGGGAAATGGGCAACCTAAATCAATAACATGGATATATAAAGTAATACGAAACTGAAACTATAACTGCAAGTTGTAACTGAAACTATAATAGTAAGCTTAAACTGAAACATGGACATAATTATGATATGACATGATAAAGCTGTAACATGAATAAATCATTTTAAGTGGGAAAGACTTAGTGTAACCAACAATATGAAATCACAACGTGAGCATGTAGAGTTGGGTACCTGGCCCAACCAGTAGAGCAATCCCATACCTTACCGGGGCATGTGACATGAACATGACATGAAATGATCCAATCAATAGTTTGAAGGTATCTTCCTAACTGGGCGGAGTAATCCTTACCTTATGTTGGTATACGTAGTTTCAGGTGGTCTGCACCTTCTCGGTAAACGTATGCTACTTTCAAAAATACTAAATATTTACATGGTTGGCTTAAAAGCTCATAAATTACATAAACATAGTTTGTAAATAGTTTCACATGAAAATGTACATAGTTATATGTATATAATTTCTGGACATGAAAATAAGTAAAAAATCATATAATGGAACAAATCTGAGTTCATAACTGATATATGAGAGCTCATGAAAAAGATAACAAGAGTATACATAGATTACGAACAAGTTCATGACAATCGTAATAATATACATTAATACAATTATCTGAAACATGATTGAGCATGACAATACATATATATAATTAACTTGTATCTGAGGTATTTCATGAACTGAAGTATGATTCTCTAATTCTAACGAGAAATGGGGTTTCATGAATTAACGTGGTGTGAGAAAGAACAACACTCTTCCACACGTAGATAGAAGCCTTACATACCTGTAAACACTCCAATCCAACGAATTGTCTTGCTTCTCTAACGAAGAACACCAAAAGCTTAGCTTTGAATCGTTGGAGAAGAAGTGTTACTTGTGAATCCTGAGTTTTTGTTTAAGAATCATGTTAGGAATCATGCATTTAGAGCTAGGATTGATTAGGAATCCTAGAGATATTCTTACCTTGATGTGGGCGGTTGAGAGGAGAGAAAAATCGTCCTTCAACGGTTTTCTACGAAATTCAAATGTTTGATGAATGAAATTTCGAGTTAAATATTGAATTTATAGGACATGACTTCTGGACTTCCTAACTCACTGAGCGATCTCCAAAGCGAGGTGAGACATGACTATGGGATTCGCTCAGCAAGCTCACTGGTCCAAAATGTACTTAGAAAGCTTTTCTGATTTTTTTCACTTTTGGATCCCCTACATTGCTGAGCAAGGTCAATGGCATGACCTTGTCTCACTTTAATCTTAGCCAAAATTTTACATTTTTTGACTTTGTCGATAGCGTTCAGTAAAATAGGCATAACCCTTTATACAGAGATCCATTTGAGCTTCACCTTATATGGATGGAAAAGGTATTTTAAAGGGCTATGACTTTCATGTTTTATGTTTCTCCAATTCTCAAAGAATTTTTGCGTAAAAAGGCTGGAAGTAAGACCTATCGTAACTTAGTCGATTCTATCGAATCTTATGCCCCTCACTATCGAATCTTATGCCCCTCACTATAAGTTCATCTTGATGGGACTTCATATGACTAAAATGTCACATTAATACCCATTTAACAAATTCACACCTAACCCGTATTTATAGAGTGTTACAAGTTTTTTTTTAAAATCCCCTGAATACGGTTAGATCCGTCCCATACCGTCTCCCTCTATAGTGGGACGTGTCGGGCCTCTCCAAAAATATCATCCCGTCCCGATCCCGCCAGTCTCGATCCCCCTCTACTCGACCTCTTTTTTAGTTCCTCCTCCCTCCCCGTCCCGCAAAAATAGGCGCGTCTTGTCCCGTTCGACAGGCTTAGTTGGATCAGTGATATTTTAAACAGATAAGATTTGGGTTCCGACCTTTATTCAACCCATAAAAGTATGGGTATTGATGGGTAAAATATGGATAAATACTGGTTAATCTATATTATTAGTGAGTAATTCAGGTCTATCTCATTTGAGGGCTGCTAGAGGCATCTACATTATGGATTTATGATTCGTTGAACTGTTACGCCTCTCGATTTCGTCGTAAGAGAACTTAGAGCTTCCTAGTTGAGTATACCCTTAGAATAGAGACCCGTGCTCGAGTTTTGGTGATAGCAAGTGTTTTACCCCGTGTACAAAGGTACCAGCAGGTATTCCTGGTAATTTAACGGATTAGAAGTTGAACGGATTGAATCTTCGCGAACTGAACTGATTCGGGAATCTGCAGATATTAGTCAACGTTGATGGGCCGTCAACATGTCGACGGACCGTCATTGCGCACCGTCAACATGTCTTGGTAGCATCTAATCTGCTGGTGCAGATCGACGGAGCAAGTCGATGGGCCGTCGATCCGTGTCGTCAACATGTCTCTGTAGCTTCTAATTTTGCAGGCGCAGTTCGACGGAGCAAGTCAACGGAATATCTACACATCGACAGGTCGTCGACCAGCTCGTCGAACAGCATCTCTGGAACTTTCTAGTTCCACCTCTAAATAAGTGATCCCTCGTTTTATTCTCCATATTACTCATTACCAGATCAGAGAAAACCCCTAAATATTTCCCTTAACATTCTCCTTCTTCATAGTAGAGATTTAGTAAGATCCGGGCCCCGTAAACCCGAGCCTGTGAAGGGAAAGTTGCTCCTAGTGTTCTATTGGAGTTGTTCAGCTTTGGAATTGGAGTTGAAGTTAGATTCTTAGGACCCTAGACTTCTCAAGGTGTGTAAATGGTTCCTATCTTTGTGTTTAAGCTAATTATCAAGAATTTTAGTGATTTTAAGCCAAGGGAATATAGTTACGGAAGTGATGAGTTGAATAACAGTTAAGATGAGTTTAAGAGCTGTTTTGGGAGTAAAATTGATCATATTTTGATATGTAGGAATTGATATTGTTGTTGCTAGTATTGTTATGGATGTTTAAGTTGAATTGGAAACTGAGGGATTATTGAATTATGAAGAAAATGTTGTTTGGGATCCGTTAAGTTCCCTTTTCACTTGAATTGGCTAGTAAGTGCTAAAGAGGGTCTAATTATGACCTATGTTATCTTGATTGTAGACTTACGAGTTCAAGAGGTAGAAGTTGGACGAATAGATATGCTTCGAGGTATGTTAAGGCTTTCCCTTTCTTTTATTTTGGCATGATCCTATGATATGAGCGAACAACGAGTAATCGAGTCTCCATATTACTCTACTTTTAGAAGTACTAGGAGTATCTCAGTTATTGACGATCCTATACCCCTTGTTATGATTGTCCTTCTGTTCATGGGTCCTGAGATTTTGTATGATGATAATGTTAGTTTATATTTATGCATTGCATTCATTTACATACATGATCATTGACCCATGATCAGAAGGCGCTATAGACGCATTTGTTTCAGGTATGTGGGGTATGGGGGAAAGGGAGAGGCGTTATACACGTAGCACCACCTAATCAGCTGGTACACAGTGATGATTATATAGATCGGGTTGCACGTTCCTCGACACTATTATATGATATGTGGATCGGGCCGTACGTTCCTCGACACTATTATATGATATATGGATCGGGTCGTACATTCTTCGGCACTATTATATCGGATATGGATCGGGCCGTACGTTTCTCGGCACTATGACCTATGCATATCATACGCCCTCAGAGGCATTTCCAGTAAGCAGAGATATATAGATATGTTCAGATAATCAGACATATAGATGCATTCAGTCAGTCAGTCTAGCTTATGAGTTTCTGATTTTCTTCATGACTCTTATGTGTATGTTACTCCTATGCCTTACATACTCGGTACATTATCCGTACTGACTCCCCTGCTGTTCGGGGGCTGCATTCATGCTCGCAGGTACAAGTAGACAGGTAGACGATCCAGCTCAGTAGGGCCTCTTCTCAGCTATTGTTGGTGTGCTCCACTTGATTCGAAGCAGCGGTCTATTTTGGTATGAGATTTTTTTTTGGGATGCATGATTATGGGTATGACGGGGCCCTGTCCCATCCTTTCTACAACTTTCTAGTTCCTTAGAGGTCTGTAGACAGTTGTATGTATTAGACACTTGATGTAGCCCTATTGGCTTCCATTCTTTTGCGGTACAGTATATGTAGTAGCCTTGTTGGCTTGCACTGTTCCTTCAGTATATATATACACACATGCAGATGTACACAGATGTTAGGTAATTCTTGATGTCGATCTAATACGAGTCAATCTGATTTAGTCATGAGTTACATGGGCCACCTAGACATTCAGTGAGGTTCAGGTGCGAGAGTAGGGGTGCTTGGCCAGTAGTGGTCAGGCGCTCGTCACGACTCAGCGAATGGGTCGTGACATGAACTCATCTAATGTATTAGAAGATTAATAAAAGCTTATAGATGATGATGGCATAGTAAACTTGATAATATTTCAACAAAAAATCCACAAGCAGAAAGAATAACCTAATGGTTTATATTCTGCTTGAAGTGCATTTAATATTACTGAACTATGTAGTATTATTGATATTTCTTTAACTGCATTAAGCATGTTTACTCCTAAATGATGAAGAGTACAATTAGTTAATAACTGCCAAAGTAAAGTTTATAAACTATTACACTTGAAAAAAATATTACGCTTATATAATATGGGTTAATCCATTTCCGACCCATTTTTACCCGCATAAAATGTGAGCGGATTTATAACCCAATCGATTTTTGTTCAATAAGTTTTCAACCCATTGAAATTTGACCCACCCCGACTATTTGCCTCTACTAGTCCCCACATGTCAATAGCTAGGAGACCTTTAACATCTTGAGGGAGTTCTGAGAAGTTGCAAGATATTTAGTTTGAAAAAGGTGTGGCGCATGGCTGCAATAGCTAGTTACTTTTTCTAAAGTAGTGGTTTAATTTTCACATCAAAGTTTGAAAAGATGAAAAGTACTCACTTAGTATTTTAACCTCTATTAAGATATGAACCTGAAATCTCATAATTCTTAACATACCTCATTGATTCTAGGTCAAGCCCTTAGATGCTAAAAATGTTAGATTAAGTTGATAGCTTACTAAAGTGTTTCTGGTTTCCACTTGTTGCTTATTCATTTTTGTTTTCTTTTGTTTCTACGTGCTCTGCTACTGTTATTTGGTAAATTGTTCCTCTCAACTTTATTTTCGAAAAATGGTTAAAAATTATGTTTAACGTATTAGAAATGCCTACAAAATTTCTTCCTTCTAATACATTGGATAAAATTTGCTTCTTCCACCTATTGGATAAAAAATGCCTTACGTATTAAAAATTGCTCAAAAATGCCCTCCTTTCACCCATTAGGTTAAATTTGCCCCTAACGTTATTTTCAGTCTTTGGGGTATCATTCCCAACTGTTGGGGTCGGAGGAGTCCCTCGGGGGCCTCTTACTCGGCATTTGGGTTGTCGGAGAGTGGTGACATAGTTTTCCTCATAAGTTCATCTCTACCATCAACAATCGTTGTTGCGCCCTCACAATATGCATCACTTCCCCCGAGGTCTCGTCAGTAGGAGTTTCTTATTCCATAACCCGCTGATTTTGACCGTTCCTTGAGGCGGTTAATACATCTGTGTGCTGAGTCCCAGTTGTAAGATCATGGGCAGGCACGCTGTTCAGATTAAGCTACGCATTGTTACCGTCGTTTCTCGCATTAAGACGTGATTGATCGTCAGTGGTACTTGTCATACCTGAAATAGTTATTTCATTAGAGAAAAAAAGAATTAGTATAATAGACAGGGTCACAATGATATCACAATTGTCTAGGTCCCACGTGGACGCCAAGTTGTTTAACCGTAAATCGGTATAGTTGAATTTGTATATATGGTTATGCATGGTCACGTGGATCAATAAGGCCAAAGTGATGAAATAATACATAAGATTAATCAAAATAATTATAAAGAAATCTAAAGAAGTTAAAAAAAAAATAGACTGAGCCCTGATGAAGCGACAAGCTAGAGTATTTCGATAAGCTAAGCGTTGGAATCTTTTCAAGAACAGTCAAGAGCAAAAGTAAGGAAATTGCTTCAGAATACTTTTTTTCTATTAGATCTTAGGTGTCCTTACAGTAAAATGAAAATCTCTATTTATACTTTGTTTACCCTAAAAATTGGATAATAATTACATTTGTACGCGGTTCAAATAATATGCGATTTAATTTAATACGAATGATTACAAAGCTACAAATAATAATGTAAAGGCGAATAAGAACAGTCAAACCAAGATATAACAATGATTGATCCTTAGACACGACCGACCGATTGGCTCGGGTCCCCGAAACAGGGCTCGTGTCACAATGGTAGATGAATGAACAATTATAGAACACTTGGAGAGATTGATAAACACTTAGAATCAAATTGTATTGCTTAGTATGTTTGTGCGTGTAAAGAACCAGCCCAAAAGTAAAAGGGGTCCTCCTCTTTATATAGCAGAAGAGTCCTAATCCTAGTACAAGTCTAAATAAAGTACAAAATCTTCAGTTACTGACAAGCGAAATCGGCGCCGCGATATCAGACTGATGGCGGATATTTCGGACCCTCATTTGTCATTGTTAACCGCCTTCTCGTCCTATCTCGGTATCCAGTTCCAACCGAACTCAGTGACCCAGGATCAGATGTGCTCTGGCTTGCTACGATCCAATGCTTGACCTTGAACCCGATTGGGATTCGTCCGATGCAGCAACGACCATCATGATCTTAAGTTCCTTGATGGGAAATCGATGATACATTTGCCCTCGGTTTTGCCCATATACATATAGTCCTCTAGTACTGAAGGCCGAAGTATGAGGGCTCGAGTACTATTGATCCGATTCAGTTCCTTCTTCTATAAGTTTCATGCAAGTTGATAAGTCCAAACGTCGCATCACTCACATCATTTTGACACCAGACATGCGTCAGACCCTGATAAGCTACCTCGACGGTTATAGAATGTGAATCGTCTCGGTTCCACTGTATAAAACTTCGAAATTTTCACTTCCACCTTTTTACTATTGATCTCAAGCTCTTCCAATTTACCATCGTTTTTCTACCCATTCCCAAAACCTTCAAGTTTTTATACCTTCATATATTCATTCTCCTCGCCAAGGTCTTCTTCTTATCTTCATCAAGTCTTCCCCAAATTTTTATATCGTCATCTTCCAATCTCCATTCCTTATTATATTTAGAAAAATGGCGAAGACTTCAAAAACCAATCCCCAATATGTTGCTACGGCCTCCCGTACCGAGGGAACTTCCTCGATTGCTAAACCGGAACCACCCATGTCGGATTTTATTCCTAACACCTACTCATCGGACAACGACTTAAAGGTCAAAAAACCTTCGACGCAAGGAGATTGATGTGGCGTGATTTTACGCCACAATCGATGCTTTTTTACTATAAGTTTTACTTGTTTTTAAGCAAGTCTATGTGATTTTACGTGTTTTTTAGTGTTTTTCAGGTAAAGGAACAGATTTGACATGACAACAGTTGAAGTGCAGAACCAGGTCGTAAATGCAGTTTACGGTCCGTATTCTACAATACGGCCGTATTCCATGGTCGTGTTTAAGGAAAACAGAACCAGAAAGGCATGTTCAGAAGATGGTGATTTACGAGCTCAGTTTACGGACCGTATTTCAATTTATGGTCCGTATTCCATCATGTATTTAACCAGTTGAGCATCTGGCAGAAAGTCGAAGTGTTGGATGTTGAAATACGACCAGGCAGTTTAGGGACCTTAAAATACTTTACGGTCCGTATTTCAAAAGAAGGAATTTGCTCACAACTGATGGACGACTGGGTCGTAAACTGACTTTACGGTCCGTAAATCACTTTACAGACCGTATTTCGGAACGACGGGACTAAAGTGCAAATCTGTAACTTTTGTATTTCCAAAACCTATAAATAATCATTGTAGGATTTTTAATAAACATCAGTTATTATATTTTTCTCTCTTGACTTAGAATATCAAATACTCTCTAGTTTTTGAAGATTTCAACCATCAATTCAAGTATTATCAATTCATCTTTCATTCCAAAGTAAGCAATTATGAATTCTTCAATTTCTTATTTCTTGTTTTGTGTCATGAGTAGCTAAATTCCCTTACTAGGGTTGTGAACCCAATGATGGGTGTTTTGTGATTGGGTTTTGTGAATGATATACACATAATGGATTATTAGGGTTTAGTTATTCTTCATTCTTCACTCATAATTAATGATTGCAAACATTGATTAAAGCCATAAACCTTAATTTATTTAGGAAAATAATTAGGGTTGGTAAGAATAACTAACAAGGACTCAAAGCTTTAAACTTTGTTTAATAAATTCACTTAGGAATAAGATGAATTTACTTGGCATGATTAATCGTTCTTCATGGTCACTTTCTTATATTTGGGAAAATCATAGAAAGACATAATCTTTATTTATTGGAAAATAGTAGAGATTCACATAGAGATTAAATGCATTCATATAATGGTTCATTATAAGTATATCAAGATCAATACCCATGATCATACACCCTATCTAGCGGGAACACAACCTTAGTTTCTTTTACCATAAATTTCCTTCAAAGCAATAGTTTAGCAATTAGTTATAGAAAAAAAACCAACTTTTACCAAAATCATCGGATTAAGACATTAGACCTAGAACTTAGCATCTACGACTTTAGTAACCTTTTCACACCATATTCCCTGTGGGATTCGACCCCAACCTTGTTGGGTTACTATATTTGACAACGTCCGCGTTATACCATTAATAGGTGTAATTTGAGCGTATCAAATTTTGGCGCCGTTGCCGGAGAACAATTGGCGTATTTTGGCTAATCTAGGAAATAAGCTAACTTGCTTTGAACCTAACCTATGAATATTTGTATAGTTGTTTTCAGTGCTTTATTTTATTTTAAAAAAAAAAATAAAAAAAAATGGCATCTTTCCATGAAAACCTATTTAGAAGTGATTTTTATTGTGAGCATGGCCGAATTGGTGAGTTCAAACTCATGATGGAGTGCCTGCTAGGTGAGGGTAACGAAAATAAAAAAACCTTGGAAGAATACTTGAAAACTAGTCTCCAACTTGGTTTGATGACAGACGAAGAAAATCCTCCATGGGCAAATCATTATGAACTCCCAAATGCTCAAGATGAAAGGGTAAATCATGAAGATGAATTTATTGGGAATGCCAAAGAAAAAAATAAATTGGAGTCAACCATTGTTCTGAAAAATATGGTTGGTGTTGACTCCAATCTGGGGGAAAAAAGAGGATGTCGTAATTCAAGAAGTTCAAGAGCCTTCTATTTTGCAATTTGAAAATTCAAGAAGGCAACATGACATTCCTCACTTGAAAGCCAAGAAGTGTAAGATGAAAAATATTTTACTTGGCGTGGTCATCTATTTACCACCCCCCGCTGCGCATGGTCACAAACTTGAATCAATGTTGGGTGCCCAGTTCATAAGCTCCAAATGGCGAGAAAAGTGATAAAGTTGATTCACATCGTGTCGCGACATTAACTAAGGCGCTTGTTGGGAGGCAACCCAATGTGTAATAGTTTTAGATTTTATTTTTTTAATTTTTTATAGTGTCACGTGTTGTTTTGTTTTGCATATTAGGGGAAGTCTGAGTACCCTGAAGTTGAAAGCTGAGGAGTATGTTTGGGCATAAGTGTGGGGTCATCCCGATCCTTAATGTTGAGGATTATGCTGCTAGCTAGGCCCTAGAGGGTCTGAGGGAGTATTTCTCACCCTTGTTTTAATTTTCTCTACTATAAATGCATCGAGGACAATGCATATTTTTAAGTGTGGGGTGGGTACTTCCGATTTTTGAGGTCAAGGATGATTATGCCATAGGATTTTTTCTTTATTTCTTAGCCTTATATAATTAAAAAAGACTAATAAAAATTCAAAAAGATTTTTTTTCTTTCTTTGTTCGTTCTTTTATTATTCTTTTATAAATTCTTTTTCTGTTTTAGCGGCATACATCATCCGCCCCCTTTGGTTTTCTTATCGCCTCGGTTCTTTCCCGAGGGGGGGGGGGCTTTGAACCGGGTAATTTTTTTATTTTTAGGATTAATTGTTTTTTAGGAGTAGTAAAAAGAGAGAAGAAAGACCCATTTTTGACTTGTTTGATACTAGCATATTTGGGCCTGAGCTTGAGTAGTACTTTTCTGTGAGTGCTTGAGTAATGAAAAAGATAGCACGCTTTCTGACACCTACACTCAAGGGTGAGACTCTATATATAGCTTATTCTTATTTTGTAGTTCATCATGATCCTTTCTGTCCTAGAATAGAATTGATTCATCTTGATTGAGACTTGTTCCATGTGTGGTGAGGATTTCTTGCATAAATTCCATGTTCTGCATCTTAGTCTAGAACTTGCCCTGCAAGTTATTGAAGCGAAATAAAAAGTGTTGCTCTGTTTAGAAAATGATAATAGGCTTTCTTTGATATGTCTTGTAAATTTTTAGCCTTTTCAGAAATTGTACCACAAGTTAGCCCATTGAGCCTGTAGCCTTTCATTTGTTAGCCGTATTTTTGCCTTGATCCTTTTGTTTGAATCCCTCGTTTTTGCACCCTGCTTCCTTGAGCACTATAGCATAGACCGTGATATAATTGATAAATCTGAAGAAAAGGGATGGTCGAGTGAAAAATGGTGACCAATGATAGTTACGAAGTGATAAAAAGGCCCTCTTAAAAAGAATGTGAAAAAAAATGAAAAAAATAAATTGAAACGTTCTTGATATGATGAGAATTACTAGTGAAAATTTTTTTTGATGAAAAGAGGGCTGAAAAATAAAGTGAAGAGATGAAAATAATGGGTGATGAAGTCTAAAAGTGCAAAGTACTTAGGGAAGGGTAAGTCACTATTATATAGTTTTCCTACCCGTCCCCTAGCCAACATTGCAACCCGTTAAAGTCCTATTTGATTCTATTCGAGCACACTTAATTAGTGGAGATGTACATAATGGGCAAGCCTATGGTTCTTTGTGCATACATGTGAATTTCTTTATGAGTGTGAGAATGTGCTTTGATGCTAAGTCCTTAATTTACATTCGATTCTTTGATTTGAGTGTGTGGACTATTTCTTCTTGTGAGGGCACTTGTTTCATGACAGATAGGTGATGTTATTAGCTTCTTTGACATAATAGGTGAGCGTGCTTAAATTTGATGAGTTAGAGTCCATCTTTGATATTAGGAGGTTAGAAGTTTGTTATTTATTTGTTGACTTATATATCTTTCATGATGATCGGGAAGTGTATATTTGATGAGCTGGTTACAATAGGCCCTAATTGTTGGTATCAACCAAAATGGTGGTGTTCCTAGGCTTGATTTATTGAGAGTAGTTTTAGTGCTTACTCGAGGACGAGCAAGAGTTTAAGTGTGGGGTGGTGATGTTCGGCCAAAATTGCATATATTTAGCCATTGTTGCCTCACATATTAGTACTTTTAATTGTCTTTTGAGTATTTATTATAGTGATCTGTGCTAATATTGTATTTTTATTATGTAGAAATAAAACCATGTGAAGATGAAGATATTTCGATTAAAATTGAATTAAAAGTGCTGAAATTGAGGAAGGAGCACATTTCATATTTGGAATTGGAAAAGGAATGTCGCGTACAAATATTAACGTTGAAGGCTTGTAATGATTAGCTGGTGAAGGCTTCTACTAATGGAATACCTAGCAGCAAAAGAGATGTTTGCCTACGTGGAACCAAGTGAAGAAAAAACAAGTAAATTGAAAAGGCAGCAACTAAAAGGGAATGCAAAATTAAGACACTTTGTCTGCGTGGCAATCATTAATTAAAAACAAGAGTAGACAAAGTTGTTGTTTCTGAAGGCGTAACAAAAGTGAAAATTGATCCAGCCAATTGACATGTCAAATTGAAGCAGCCAGGGGCATAAATAAAATTCAGGGACGCTGTACGAAAGCTTCGGTCCATACAGTGTATTTTCCTACTCTTTTTTTGGACTAGGTTATTTGTGTGGGTCTTTTTCTACACCTATAAATATTTTATAAGACACAATTTTTAGACATCTTTGGCATAAAACTCAAGTTTGGAGGCTAGGTTTCCTACGTAAATATTCTTTCTTTTATTTAAT
This sequence comes from Lycium barbarum, assembly GCF_019175385.1. Classification (NCBI taxonomy): domain Eukaryota; kingdom Viridiplantae; phylum Streptophyta; class Magnoliopsida; order Solanales; family Solanaceae; genus Lycium; species Lycium barbarum. The sequence goes on along the minus strand of NC_083338.1, from coordinate 134,576,985 downwards.
CCTTGCTTATGGGAATTTCTTGGTGATAATTAAGATTGATACTTTTGTTGTGCTTATTTATTCATCGACATTATTTATATCCAAGTAAGTTCTTGTTATTTTAATTATTCTTGTTCTTCAACGTTTCTCAAGGGAGTAGCTAACCCTAGGACTCACCCATTTATGTTGTTTGAAACTCGGAAGAGGAAAAACGGGATTGGGATAGAATAATTAACATGAATTTGGGGCGTTAACCCTCATCTAATGGAAATTGACATAGGAATAGGCGATACCACTTGTAGCCATATTCGGGTGTTCTTAATGCTCTTAATTGCTTGAGGGATCTTCAATCGGGTAGTCTAGTTAATCTTCGGGAGAAGTTAATTTAGAGTCATTATCCGAGGCTAGATAACATAAACTTGCTATTATTTATAATTCGTGAAATATATTGGATCGTTACTTGAGAAGTAGTTTCCTTTATTCCATTCTTGTAGCCATTGATCAATTTACGTGCTCTCTAGATTAGAATTTATATTTCCGCATTTTATCAAAACCTTATCAAAAACCACCATTGATGAGTTCGGTCTAGCTATTGTTAGTGATAATTCCTAATCTGCTTAAATCGCCTACATATTGTTCTATGTGGGATTCGACCCCAACCTTGTTGGGTTACTATATTTGACAACGGTGAAGAAGCGTGGAAATATCTTTGCACCATTACTCCGGACAAACTCGAAAGGTCCGAGAAGATTGTGACAGGAAAGGGAAAGACATTGTCATTCCCAGCCCCGAGGAGGATATCATGACATATGTGAAAGGGTATCCAAGTGTTTACACTTATCCTTTCACATTTGGCCCCCTTGATTCGGTGGTCGTAGAATTTTGCAAGAGATACGACCTTTGTCTCGGTCAAATCCACCTTTTCTTTTGGAGAATTGTAACACTTCTGCGTTACTTTACGGCCAAGGCAAAGTAGCCCTTCACTGTCAACCATCTCATCCAGTTATACAGTCTACGAGTATTTCGGGATGGGTTAATCAAACTCACCCAACGAGTTAAGAATGCCTCTTTCTCATGTATCGATGATGACAGGGATAGAGGATGGTAGAACAGGTTCGTCCGAATAAGGACCGAGGACCTCAACCCCTCTAATCAGCTTCCGTTTCCCGAGAAGTGGAACCCAAAGCGTAAGTGCATCTCCCTTCAAGTAGATGAAAATCTTTCTGGTGCCGTATTTTTAAGACCGTTAATTTTTCTTTCATTTGTAGCCACTCTTTAAGTTCTTAATGCGGTTCCAAAATGGAACCTTTGGATCAAGAGCATATGTGGCCAACTCCCTTATGTCGAGCGCAAGTGGTGGCTACTTTCAAAAGACAGATGGGAGGCTCTTCATCACTGTGAGTACATTAGGCCAATATTTTCCTTATTTCCTTCTCAATGTGTCGGTATTAACCGGGCCCATTTTGTTAATCGACCTGAAAGCTCGGGTTTATGCATGACATTCCTTAAAGGGCACGATGTTACAACACATATAGGATGACATTGAAAGTAAGGTTTCAGCTTCCTAGATGCACTCAGTAAAGCAAATGCTAATTTTTCTAAGTGTGGATACCTTGTTTCAGTATCACCTAAGGTTCCACTCACATAATAAATGGGAAATTGCGTACCTTCTTCTTCTCGAACTAGGACTCCACTTACCGCTATCTTGGATACTGCCAAGTAAAGGTATAACTGCTCGTTCACTTTTAGTGTATGCAGCAGTGGATTGCTCGATAAATACTTCTTGAGTCCCTCCAAAGCCTTTTGATATTCGGGGGTCTAGGCGAAGTCGGTTTTCTTCTTCAATAGTGAGATGAATCGGTGGCTCTTGTCTAATAATCTAGAGATGAAGCGACCAAGTGTGGCTATTCGTCAGGTCAATCTCTGTACTGCCTTTATGTCGTCTACTACAGTGATATCCTCTATTGCCTTTATTTTGTCCGGATTGATCTCTATTCCTCGGTTGGATACCATGAAACCGAGAAATATCCCCGAGCGGATGCCGAAGGCGCATTTTTTCGGGTTCAACTTCATGTTGTACTTCCTCAGTATATTGAAAGTTTCCTGCAAATGCTTTAAATAGTCCTCTGCTCGCAGGGACTTAACTAACGTGTCATCAATATAAACCTCCATTTTTTCCCTATTTGGTGTTCGAACATGCGATTAACTAGGCGTTGATATGTAGCGCTAGCATTTTTTAACCCAAAAGGGCATTACATTGTAACAGTACATACCGAACCTGGTTATGAAAGAGGTTTTCTCTTGATCCTCCGGGTTTATATGTATTTGATTGTACCCGGCGTAAGCATCAAGAAAACTTAGCATGTCGTGCCCTGCCGTTGTGTCGATCATTCGATCGATGTTAGGCAAGGGAAATGAATTCTTTGGGCATGCCTTATTCAAATCCTAATAATCTATACACATTCTGAATTTATTTCCTTTTTTAGGCACGACCACTACATTGGCTAACCAATCCGGATATTTAACTTCCTGGATGGACCCTATTTTTAAGAGTTTAGATACCTCATCCTTGATGAAAGCGTGTTTGATCTCAGACTGCGGCCTCCTTTTCCGCTTTACTAGGTGACAATTTGGATCCAAGCACAACATGTGAGTTGTCACCTCCGGTAGGACACCTGTCATATCTAAATGGGACCAAGCAAAGAAATCAGCATTAGTTTTAAGGAATTTAATGAATTTTTCCCTGAGCTCGGAGGTTAACCTCGTACCCAGGTATACCTTCTTCTCTGGTTGATACACGAATAGTATGACTTGTTCCAGCTCCTCTATCGTGGACTTAGTAGCGTCCGAATCATCGAGTGCCACAAAGGATCTTGGAGCCCTATAATTGGTCTCCTCGCCTGCAGCATACTCCTCCCGACCTTTCGAGGCTACCGGGATCGGAGCCTGTGATTGCTATTTAGCGTCTTTTCCCTTGGTCGGCTTCGTATCTTTCAGTACCAGAAGCTTTGGGGTTGGAACTGCTTCCTCAACCGCGAACATTTCTTTTGCAGCTTATTGCTCACCACGGACTGTCTTAATTCCCTCTAGGGTCAGGATTTTCAGCACTTGGCGCATAGTTGAGGGTACTGCCCTTATGTTATGTATCCACGGTCTTCCAAACAAAGCGTTGTATCCCATGCCACCTTCGATCACATAGAACTTAGTCTGTTGTGTGGTTCCCGATGTGTTGACCGGCAGGGTGATTTCTTCCTTCGTCGTTTCGCATGCCATGTTGAATCCATTAAGTACTCGGACTGCTGGCACGATCTGATCTAACAATCCTAGCTGTTCGATAACTTTCCATCAAATAATATTAGCCGAGCTACCTGGATCAACTAACACACGTTTAATTTGAAATTTATTAACAAGTACAAATATTACCAGTGCATTGTTGTGAGGCTAAATGACGTCTTCTATGTCCTCATCGCTGAACGAGATAAGACCCTTGGGATCATAATTCTGAGTTCGATTTTCTCTTGTGATGTAGACTTTGGTGTGCTTCAGTATCGGTCCCTGGGGAATGTCTACTCCCCCAATGATTATGTTGATCACATGTTGAGGTTCTTCCTGCTCGACCTGCTTGGTCGTGTCCTTGTTTTTGAAGTGAGTCTTAGCTCGTTCTCTTAGGAATTCTCGAAGATACCCCAAATTAAACAACCGAGCAACTTTCTCCCTTAGTTGCTGACAATCCTAGGTTCTGTGCCCGTGAGTACTGTGGAACTTGCAAATCACGCTTTTATCTCTTCGATTCGGGTCAGACTGGAGAGGCCTCGGCCATCTCATCTCTCCAATGCGACCGAGAGCCGCTGTTATGCCTGCTACATCCACATTGAAACTGTATTCCGATATTCTCAGGGCATCTTTATTTCCCAATGGTTTGTCGAAACCATTCTTATTCATCAGTCCTTGATTGCTTGGACCACGTTCATTCCTTCTATCATTCCTGGTGAAGTCATAATCGTGGTCGTTACCTCTTCGAACGAGTGGGTAAGGTTGATACCTATCACGATATTGTCTTGGTTCTCGATCTATCGCCCTCCTCGATCGATCATTTTCTTTGTTTGGTCGTAACGATCTCGATGCATTCCTCAGAAATTGATCGTCCTCAACCCTGATCTTTGATTGATATCTATTGTGCACATCGGCCCAGGCAACAGCTGGGTACTCTACCAGATTTTGCTTCAATTCTAGAGATGTGGTCAAGCTTCTTGGGTTGAGTCCCTGAGTAAATGCTTGAACGGACCAATCGTCTTGGACCAGTGGTGGATCCATACGTTCTATTTGAAACCGGGCCACAAACTTTCGGAGTGTCTCGTTCTCCCGTTGTTTGACATTGAACGGGTCCGATTTCCTCGTTTTCACTTTTATGGCTCCGACATGAGCTTTGATAAAGGCATCTTCAAGCATAGCAAACGAATCAATAGAATGTTCGGGTAAATTGTGATACCATACCATCGCTCCCTTTGACAGGGTCTCTCCGAATTTCTTGAGCAGCACCGACTCTATCTCGTCTTTTGCGAGGTCGTTGCCCTTGACAGCGCATGTGTACGCGGTCACATGCTCATTCGAGTCAGTGGTCCCGTTGTAGTTGGGAATATCAGGCATTCAGAATCTCTTCGGGATCGGCTTCGGCTTCGGCTTCGGCGCAGCACTTGGAGGGAAAGGAATTTGAATAAACTTATTGGAATCCGGTCCCTTCAATACCGAGGGTGCTCTTGGGATTTGATCGATCCTGGAATTATAAGTTTCCACTTTTTTATCATTTGCCTCTACCCTCTTTGTTAGCCCTTTGAGATTTCTCTTCAGTTCAGCGATTTGCCCGAGCCCGTTCCTGTTGTTCTCAGCAATGATCCTTTACTCCCTCAGGGTGGTTTCCTCAGTCTGTTCGGACCGAACAACTTTGGGTGCTCGATTCTGGTTTTGTAATTGAGCTATAACCGCTTGTTGGGCCTGTATTTGTGCCATAGCCATCTCCAATTGATTCCTGAGTTGTTGCAATGTGGCTCTGTTGCCTCCATCTGCATGTGCGTCACGCACCGATGACTGATTGGTGTTCACAGTGTTTTGAGAGTGAGGATTGGCTTCATTTGGATCAACTGGGGGTATGTTGTTGTTAGGTACCCCGTTATCGTTTTCCTCGTGGTGGCTTGATTCAACATGAAAGTTAACAGAGTGAGAGTCTGACATGTTGAATAGTCCTGAAATCAAACTTTAAAGAGCAAGCGTAAAAATATGTGTGTTATCAAAATTCATATAAAACCGCCACTATTACCCTAAGCCCCACGGTGGGCGCCAAACTATTTACCCTAAAAATTGGATAACAATTAAATTTGTATGCAGTTCAACGGATATGTGGTTTAATTTTATACGAATACTTATAGAGCTACAAATAATAATGTAAAGGCGAATAAGAACAGTCAAACCAAGATATAACAACGATTGATCCTTAGACACGACCGACGGGTTGCCTCAGGTCCCCAGAACCGGGCTCGTGTCACATTGGTAGATGAATGAACAATTATAGAACACTTAGAGAGATTGATAACCACTTAGAATCAAATTGTATTGCTTAGTATGTTTGTGCGTGTAAAGAGCCAGCCCAAAAGTAAAAAGGGTCCTCCTCTTTATAGAGGAGTCCTAACCCTAGTACAAGTCTAAATAAAGTACAAAATCTTCACTTACTGATAAGCGAAATCGGCGCCGCCATATCCGACTGATAGCGGATATTTCGGACCCTCATTTTATCATCGTTAACCGCCTTCTCGTCCTATCTCGATATCCAGTTCCAACCGAACTCAGTGACCCGGGATCAGATGTGCTCGATCTTGCTATGATCCAACGCTTGACCTTGACCCCGATTGGGATTCGCCCGATTCAGCAACGACCATTATGATCTTAAGTTCCTTGACGGAAAACGGAGGATACCTTTGCCCTCGATTTTGCCCGTATACATACTTGAGCTATGGGGCACATAATTCCAAGAACATGCCTCTCTTTGTTACCAAAAGTTAATGCTATGACAATGATGAGTAATAAAAAGAGTAATTATGCTCATTCAAGGTTTGATGAAGACTCGAAGCCTTTTTGTATCGTCTGAACATTGAACTTTGTGTGTCCGAAGTAATTGAACAGTTTCCCAGATCCTCTTTGAGCTCAGTCTCTAGATGGAAGATGTCGTGACATTCCTCCGAGGCTACACAAAAATATCCTTGGAACCTTGCGCACGTTGACTCGAATCCTATATGTCATTAATGCCGCGTGTCACCATTCAATATGTTCACTTGGATTCTACGAATTTTTCCCAATACATGCTATTAATACAACTTCACTCCAAATTATACTTAAAAAAGGGAAAACAAAAAGAGTAAAAGAAACCAGCTCACCCAGTCTAAACAACTTTTTAATACGAATGTATATGATTTAATTATTTATTTTGAACATTAAAATTGATTAATCAAATTATTAGTTTGGTAAAGAAAATTAATTATGCTTTCTGTTCAATTGCAAGAAAAATTTCACTCGTCCATTTCCTGAACAAGTAATACAATATCAAGTGTTTTAACTTGTATACATTTCCTTAAGATTGCTAGTCTGTTTGTTCAAGTTATTTGTGAAGCCAAAAATGGTTATTTTAGTGAATGGATGATAATTTAATATGATATGAGTTACTGGAGGACCTTTTAAAACCAAATCTAGTGGATGAGGGCACTTTTGGCCCTTTTGTCATTTATTTAAGTTGTCCATTAGTTTTTATTTTTTAAGGCATGTATTTGGGCGAAAGGAAAATGACGGGGGTATTTTTGACTCAATAGGTAGATGGAGGATATTTTGGTACTAAATCCATTAGATTAGGATAGTTTTGGCCCTTTTCTAAATTAAACATAACAGAGCCCAATTCAGAAGTATAAACGATTAAGCATACCGCACAATACACACTTCGCATAGGGTTATTTCACACAAATGCCCCTATTTCAGGGTGATCTTTAATTCCCCCCCCCCTCCCAACCAATATTGTGGTCTTAAATATTTATCCTTTTGACACTTTTGGCGCGTTATAAACTAAATTTTGGCCGGCATAATTAGCGTTTAGTTTCGGCATATGTATCATCACATCCCACACAATTTATGCCTGAAAGATAAAAGTTTCAACACTCAACATAATCTGAAAAATACTACAACTTTTGCGGAGGCAAAAATTCAGTATCCGAAAGATAAAAAAACGTAAAACAAAACTTATGGGGAGCGAAAATAGCTGGATATTTTTAATTAAATAAGCTGCTGAGGAAAAACAATTAAAAGTTAGACTAGTGGCTTTTGAAGCACAAACCGTGCAAAACAATATTGGGGAAGTATACGATCAGCAACCCCGAGCTGTCCCCCATCTCCGATCAGCAAATCTGGAGTCAAAAATGTCACAGGGAGACACAGTACCTCTAAACTCAACCTCCCAATCAGACATTGATGAAATCGAAAACCTCATTTATTCCCCTCAACCTGTCCTTCCAGCGCGCCCTCCTTCTCCTCCTCGCATCCCTGTTTCCTCATCTCCTTTCATGCCCTCCAATCTCCGCCCCTCAACCACCAATCACAAACCGACACCTGTCGTCCCTTCCGTTCCAGCACCCCCGCCGCTACCTTCATCAGGGGGACAGCCTAATATAGCTGCCACTGGGTTCGGATCTCCACCGAATACACTCACGGAACCTGTGTGGGATACGGTGAAAAGAGATCTGTCTAGAATTGTGAGTAATTTGAAGCTGGTGGTGTTTCCTAATCCTTATAGAGAAGATCCTGGCAAAGCGCTTAGGGATTGGGATCTTTGGGGTCCTTTCTTCTTCATTGTTTTCCTTGGTCTCACTTTGTCATGGTCTGCCTCTGTTAAGAAGGTACATTCTCTATTTTATGACCCTTCATTTTGTAATTTTCTTTTACTCGAGCTGAGGATCTTTCGGAAACAGCCTTTCCAGACCCCACTTTGTTGGATTACACTGGATATGTTGTTGTTGTTGTTATCATTTCATAATTTTCCATTTTAGTGATCAAACTCTCGGTTGAATCTAATGTACTTGTGTGTTGTGCTAGAAGGTACTCAATTGTGTAAATTTTTTGATGCATTTCTCTTTGTGATTGTGATTGTGTACATACGTTCTTTTTGTAGTTTGATATATAATGTGTGCCCAGACCCACTTGTGGGATTACACTGGGTATGTTGTTGTTGTTGTTGTTGTATAATGTGTGTAATTCTAATTTACTGTGGAGGTGGATCCAGAATTTGAAGTTTATGGGTTCTGAACTCTTTCAAATTAAAAAAAAAAAAAGAAAAAAAAGCCTGATTGTATGTGCCCAAGGGGAATTGAACCCTCACCAAGGAGGGGAGCAAAATTTTAATAGGTTCCATTACTGCCAGTTAAAAAGGAGTATTAGTTCTTATTTAGTTGATGTATAGGCTTTTCTCCTTTATTTATTTGCAGTACAGTTGTCTTGTACTTCGGTTGAGCATTTCTGTGGAAACATTCCATTAAAATTGTTTAAAGTAAAATGGAAGCCTTAGTAAATTTGCACAGACATGTAGGTAAATATATGTTGTTTCCTCCTTGTGAAAGAAATATAGAGGAGGATCACTGGCAGATATTTTTTTCCATTTGCATTACTATCTTCCGATTCTCAATATTTTGTAGTACTTCTTTTCTATTTTGTTTCCGTCTTTCTTTTGTTGTTTTTACTTTGGTGTTCTTCAAGTATGTGTCGTATAGTCTAGAAGCAAATTTAAGTGCTATGAATTTCTTTACGAGGCTTTGTGCAAGTAAAAGCATGATATTTGGCTTTGTCATGTGTATTGGATGTGCTCTAGATTTTTTTTTTTTTTGGTAACCATGCGCGTGCATTCTTATAGTTTGGATGTATAATGTATGCAATTTACTCACCGAGGAGGTACCTTTAGATTCAAACGAGATCAAGTCTTGGAGGGATGAAATATAATGCTTTGAAGATTACAATTGCCAGAAGAACAAAAGGAAAAGTGTCATCCATTTGCAAAATAAATAAATAAATAAATAAATAAATAAATAAAAAAAAATTGATAAAAACCTTGCATTGATCAAAATGGTCAGTCAAAAACTTCCATACCACCAAACAAAAGAGTTGTGAATGTAGGAAGTAGCTAAATTTGACTAGCCCCACCCCTACGGCATTGCTAAATATCCGAAGTCTGCCTCCATATCTAAAATGCCACATCAACAGAAGTTCTTTAACACTTCTGTGCATCACCTTGACAATAACTCCACTCACATTGAATAAATGAGTGTCAGCTGTCTCTTCATTTTTTTTTTCGCAGTAGAGCTAGCCAGGGAAAACTGAAGCCTATGTGATGCCCTTTCTGTTCTTTGTATTCTTCTAGAGGAATTCGTGAGAGAGAATTATTAGTCGTGTCAAATAGAAATCTAATAAGAGGATCTCAGCTAAAAATAACTGTTACTTATTACAGACTAGTGTGTTTGCTAATTCCTGTTTAATAAGCTTAGGAAATGCACGGAGGCCTTAGTTGACTTCCTTAATGCCTTACATACATTGTAAGGCTCCTCTTTTTGGAAGTACACCTTCCTTGCATTCTCTTAATGCAGGAGTTACATCAATAAAATAATTCACATTACTTTTCAAAGGAAGAAAAAGCTGCCAAATGCACGGGCAAAGTCATTTTTCGGATATGAGCTGCCTGCATGAGCACAGACCCATTATCAACCTCAAAGGAATCTGTGGAATGTTTCTTATCGACCATCAAAATTGTTAACCACAAATTATGACGGTATAACATAACTTCCCTAGAGACAAACAATCACCTTTTCATTCACTGTAAAGTTACGGCACAAGTCTGGGCATTGTTCATTAACTTGGATAAGGTGAACTGGACTATGCCTGAACACACTGCAAACCTTCTAAGTTGTTGGATAAGAAGGGGAGGGAGCAAGAGTCAGAAGATTTGGTGGAAAACAGTTCCTGCCTGCATCTGGTGGAACATTTGGAAGGAAAGAAATAACAGAATTTTTAAGGGCAGAGAAAGTTCATTGCAGAATATCCAATGGAAGGTCATTACTTCATTAAGTTTTTGGTGTAAAGAACAATATGTGGAAGAGGAAGTTCAGTTAGTGGACTTTTTAGGATTATTGTAAGTATTTCTCTTTCAGTAAAGTGTAAATTTTTGGAGGTGGCCAGCATACTTTTAATTCTGAGGAATACAAAGTTACCAGTTAAAAAAAAAAAAAAAAAAAAAAAACTAACTTCCTTATATTATATCTCCTATACCAGTTTTAAAAATAAAAATAAAAAACTAACTTCCTTATATTATATCTCCTGCCAGAAGCCTGCCGCTATCACAAACCTGATAAGAAATGTAGTAGTAAAGACATCGTTTGACATTGTTAGCTCTAGAGAGAAATGAGTCCCTACAGCTTGGCGTCTCCTTGATTGATTCCTTTCAAATTTATAAAATTACTGATTCTATGATCCAAAATAAAGAAGGAAGCATATGAAAATAGTGTTGGTGTGCCTGGATCTATAGTTCGGATAGCGACCTATTATGTTGATTTTGCTGTATCTCTCTTTCATCTAAGGTCTAGAGATTTTTTGGGCCCTTTTTCTCATATAAAAAGTTTTTTGGGTTTAACACAAAAGTTAAACTTAGTTAAGTAAGATATGTTGGTATGGTGTTACTCTTCGGGTTAAAGATTTGACTTGGAGTTGGACATATTATACTCAAGGTTATGATAAAGATGTAGAACCCTATTTTTTCCTTTTATAACCGAAAAATTCCTAAGTGCCACGGTTTGAAACTCGGTGGATAATGGTCCACCCTTCAGCCGTTCTCCACTTAAATACCAGGCTTTTGTATGAAGTAGTGTTCTAACCTTTGACATGTGCCTAATCCACACATCACAAGCTGTGTTTTTACCACTAGACCGAATCTCCGGGGCAAGATGTGGAGATTAGTTATTACATCTTTAGCATAGAAGTGGATTAAGTAATATGCTCCTCCCTCTATCTAGGTCTAATTATATGGAAAAACTAGTTTATGCATCTTGTGAGCAATTTTTTAAAAGTAGAATGTCATACAAGAGTTTCTTTCTTTACCTTTTCCATCCACAGAGAGAGAGAGAGAGAGAATCAATCTACACGAGTTCATGTGCAAGCTTTAGTCACCTATTTATCTAAACTATTTCAAACAGGATCATACATAGAATCAACTAAAGTGACAGTTTCTTTGCATTTCCATTTTTGTTCCTTGTTTTTTATATTGTGTTGGAATGAAATGAGAATGAATAAAGGGGACTGGATACAAAGGATTCATATAGCCAACTCCAACTAATTTGGAATTGAGGTGTGGTTGTTTATGCATAGCCTGCAACTTTTTTTTTTTTTTTTGGTGTTTGTGTCCCTCTCAAGTTCCAATTCTCTTTTGTTCCATTGCTGGGTGTCTTTCAAGGTGGCCCTTCTTTCTCCCTCAATTTTCAGGAATTTGATTTCTGGCTGTTTCATCTTCTAAGTCCTGCCCAAGTAAAAACTCCTTGGAACTGCCTAATTTTTAAACTTCTACCCTTGCTTTCTATTTGCCTTTATAGATAACACTGTACTCATGTTAATGGTCTCAGGAAGAAGGATCGGTAAATCTTTTTTCTATTTATTAACTTAAACTAGTTCAAAATCGGATGTCTTTTTGTGGTCACGTCCCATGAACTTGATAGGATGTCTTGATTATAGTTGCTTGGTTAGCTAATATGATAACACAAATTGAACGGGCATTAATGGTTGTCTGTTTACGTTGTGCACTGAACTCCACCTTGCCTTGAGTTTGCGACAAGCCCTTGTACCACTCTAATGCAGCTTTGACATCTCATCGTATGGTGGACGATTAAATAACTGGGAGTAGAAACAGATGGTCACCCAATAACAATTGGTCACAGAGGAGAAGTTACAAGACCTGTTGTGGCCTTTGGATAGCTTGTTTAAAAGAGAAAAAGCAGAGAAATCAGATATTTAATAGTTAAACTTTTAGAAGCAGAAGTAGTGGAAGAGAATATGCAACAACGGAAGGGGAATGGAATATACACCAAAGTCTCGCAAGGGTGCAAATAACAAACATCTAGTTCTAGAATCGATATTCCTCTTATAAGCAAAACTGTTAAAGCTAGTATATATATGATGGAACTCAAGCATCATGGATACCTTATAGACTTCCAAAACTTTTTTTTTTTTTTTTTTTTTGACAATGTTGACATTCTATATATCCACAGGTATACTATACCATAAAAGTATAGTCCCCCAACCAAACTATTACAGATTATAGCCAAAAAGCGCCTTCTTATATTGCTAGTTACATATTATCCAAAACATCAAAGATATCTTCTATTTCAACTAGACATTCCTGCTTACACCAAAAATAGTAGAGAGCTAAACAATTCATCTTCAGCTTCTGTATGTCACTATGTTTATCTTCAAAGCATCTCTGATTTCTCTCTTTCCATACAGTCCACCATATACATGCAGGGACAACCTCCATCTCTCCTTCTGATTTGAGAAAAGACCTTCTCTGTCCCAACTGCTAAGGGCCCCCTTTGTATTACCTGGCATCACCCATCTGATTCCCCTCAGGTTAATGAAGATCTTCCAGATTTGGTATGTCCATTTGCAATGTAAAAAGAGATGGTTGGCTGTCTCTGATTATTCCCCACATAAATAACATCTAGAACATAGATCAAAACCCATTCTTCTCAGTTTCTCCTGTATCAATACTTGCTTCTTTGGCGACCAACCAAGAGAAGCAAGCTACTTTCAGAGGTATCTTCGCTTTCCAAATCATTTTCCATGGTCAACAACCCACTTGGTTGTTTACTTCGGTTAGAATCCTGTATACCTCTGCCACCTTAAAATTTCCTTGGGAATTTCCTTGCTATACCATAGCATCTGCATTTCCAGTGATGCCCTTAAACTGATTTAGGACATTATAAAACTCTGTTATCCTCCCAATTTCCCAGTCATTTAGCATTCTCCTAAAAGTCAAGTTCCATCCCTGATTAGACCATGCCTCAGCTACTGTTGCTTCTTGTTGTTGGTTTAGAATGTAGATATCTGGGAAGCTTTGTTGTAGGGAACCTTGTCCCATCCAATTGTCCTTCCAGAAGGATATCTTCATGCCATTTCCCACCTTTAACCATGAGTTATTCCACATATTTGGCCACAAGTTTCTGATAGACCTCCAAACACTGCAACCATATGGGGTGGTTACTGTATTTGTGGTCCAACTACCCTCTTCCTCATATTTCTTTCTGATAACTTCCTTCCATAGAGGTTCTTCTTCTGAGGCATATCTCCACAACCATTTCATCATCAAACTCTGATTTTGGGCCTTCAAATTCCTTCTTCCCAGACCTTCCTCCTTCTTGCTTCTTAGCAAAATTTCCCATTTAACTAAATGGAATTTCTTGTCATCACTATTTCCTTGCCAAAAGAAGTTATTTCTTAATGTGTCTATTCTCTTTATCACACTAGCAGGGGCTGGGAATATTGACATCATATATGTTGGTAATGCTTCTAAAACACTATTAATAAGTGTCAATCTCTCTCCCGGTATGGGTGGAGGCTCCAGTGACGGTGAAAGCTGAAGGAAGAAGAAATGGAGAGACTTTGAATTATCCACTGGATAATAGTACAATGCTAGCTTTCTTTGATAGAGATGTGAGGGCTGAAATACCTGTGAATTTAAACGTACAAAAGAACTCTGAGTAATGGTCCTTCGTGTGCCATCTCTTTACTATCTTCCTCTTTTCTTCTGATGCTGCATCGAAGACAAACACCAACCACTTCATGACACTAATGCTAATAGTAACTTGTCATATTAAATGTCTGCTATGTTGGATCCAGTCGAACCATACTTCAGAACCTGAATGTCTCCTTGTAATGTCATATGATTTAAAACCTGCATTGTAGAAAATCATATCTTCCCCCATATCTATTGAAATTCCGGCCAGAGCTGCCGGATAATTTCCCCTGAAAAGCGTTAATACTTCAAAAAAGGACTGAACTGACAGACCTCGAAAAAAGTGCCTGAGAGAGAAAACCTGCTTCTAGATGTTGACACCGAAATATATTTAAGGATCCAAAACTTGGTTTTTCAAAACCAAAACTTGCAGGGAGATTCACTTAGCCAACCAGAAAGACATCAGTGCATATTTCACTTAGGTAAAAACTTGAATCAAGGAACTCATTACGATCTTTTGAGTACATGTGAAAATCATCAAAATTCTCTTAATTAATTAAACTCCTGAAGAAATCAGTGACAGTAATGTTTTGAGGGCATATAACTCTACTTAGTTTTACTACTCTGTTGGGAAGCTGCTGTTAGTTACTTTTGGAGCAACTCCAATCAAGAGTATGGGCTTCTTATTTTTTTTTTTCTCTCGTCGCTTAAAGCAATCACAAAACAAGTATAGTTGTTACAAGACCCTGGACTACTGTGTTTTTTTGCTTTCCTAAAGGCACTTCAGGTTCTCATCCTTGCAAAGTGATCTCCAACTGTGATGTGCAGTCCCTGTCTAAGTCTCCATATGATAATATGGTTTAAAACTTAGTTCATTTTGGTTTTAAACACATGAGCTTGGTTCTGAAAGCGTCTTTTCTCCAGCTAATTCAATTGGGCTCTCTTTTTGTGCATTCAAACCACTAGCTTGGTTACCCATTTCGACATTGTTAAGCGTTTGATGGGCCAGCTGATCTATTTACTAGTCTTAAAAGTCTAGAATGCTTAAACATTAATAGTCTTACAGTAGGAACACCAAAGGTTGCCTTCAGACCACATAGTTCAGTAAGAACTCTTTTATTATGTGGAAGAGAACCTGGAACTAATTGTCAAAAGAAGAAAAAAAGGAATAGAAAGAATCTTGAATTTTTCTGGTTCATTAACTGGCAAGATTTATTTGGATAGAGGCCCTACCGGCTAAAGAGAAATCTGCACTTTAGGGTGGGCTTATCAGGGAGAAATATTCGAATCCTAAACACAAAATCGCGCAATTTTTGCGCCTCCCAGTCTGGACAATTCTTATTCATGTCTAAACGAACCTTCAGTTGTTTTTGCCTTTTTCTTTCTGCTGTTACAATTTCTCTTATATCTGACTTTCCAAGGACAAACCATGAAGAGGTTGTATACTTTAGTTATCTGCAGACACATTAAATGGAGATAAATAATCTCAGTCATTTTGTGGACTGTTGAAACTTGGGTCAGCCTGAATCTTGCCCAGACGTGACATGTTGTCTTGTTCATGAGCAGACGCTCTATTTTTCAATTTCTTTTATACTTCATGTAGTTGCCTGTGGTATATAGACGATTTGCAGACTCACATTTAATGCAGGTGGACTCCTGACTAATGGGTTCATTTTTCTTTCTTATTTCCTTAAATTTTCTTGCAGTCTGAGGTTTTTGCTGTTGCATTTGCTCTGCTGGCTGCCGGTGCTGTCATTCTGACGCTAAATGTCTTGTTACTGGTAATGACACTTTCTCAACTTATCACTCTAACAGAATAAGGGTAAAATGAGAATAACAAAAGGCTAAAAATACCCTAAAGATGGGTATGTTTATGACTTTTAAGCAGTTAATAGACACATGATAAATATACGAAGAGATATCAGATATTGAATGGATAAGGGAAAGGACAGCTAATTACTGCATATATGCCCAAGGAACAGTCTATAAGCACTTCTCCAGAAAAGGAAAACCATTCTAGCGGCACCTGTGATGAAAGGAACCCAGTTAGTAGTCTTGTGTAACTAGGAACTAGCAGTTTTCCTTTTTGCAGTTCTAAAGGTTATTGAGTCACGGAATTTATGTAAATGATGTTGCTACTTCAGATGGATTAATGATTTTGACCTGCAGGGCGGTCACATAATCTTCTTCCAAAGCCTCAGTCTGCTGGGTTACTGTCTATTCCCACTTGATGTTGGCGCCTTTATTTGCATGCTAAAGGACAATGTGATATTGAAGGTCGTTGTGGTATGTGTTGCACTAGCTTGGAGCTCTTGGGCTGCATACCCCTTCATGAGTACAGCTGTTAACCCTAGGAGGAAAGCTCTTGCCTTGTATCCTGTGGTACTCATGTATGTATCCGTTGGTTTTCTCATTATTGCCATTGATTGATGTCAGTCATGCCTGTCATATGAAAATGTATGAAGCCGGTAAACGCACATTGAAGTAGGCATGTAATGTTGTGGACTTTTTGATTGCCATACGAAGTTTTATTGATAGTTTTGGTTCTACCTCTGATCTCACATTTTGTACTGCTGTGTGGATGATGTCATATAAATCTAGTTATGGCTGGTGTTATGTAAGAATGAAAGACTGACTTCACTGTAAAAGAGATCTTTTAATGGTATGCCTCGACATAAAGATGTATTGATGGTCTCTTTATTTCATGATGTGAATCGCTCTGAGCACTATGATCACGTGCTGGTGCCATTACTCGTTAGTGCAATGTGTCAACTTCTTTTTGGTTGATCGTCTCCGGGCAGTCATTTGATTAAAGAGGTCAAGGAAAGCTTTTCTACTTTTTTCATTTAATAATGGAAGGGCAACAACGAAGTCGAGAGAATCATAAACCAGTATTTATAGTTGCAACACTTCCTCGAATCAAAAGGTACAGGTCTGCAGCAGAACGATGTCTATATAACCTTTTTTATTTCTCCAATGATCTTTTTTGGAAGGGAAAAGGCTCAAATTCCCCCCCCCCCCCCCCCCCACCATGCGAAAACATGGATTTTATCCTCCGGTATACCATCGGCATAAATTACCCTTAGCATTATGATTCACATATATCTTTTTTTTGGGTCAGGATGCCCAAGGTGGATACTCATTCCCACGTGGCACATACATTTAACAAGGTGGATGTCAAATTACCCCTCCCCTCCACTTGTTCTTCCACACTAGCATTTCTTCCCCCTCCACCATGTACCATTACGACCGTTAACATCACCATAATCCTTTCAAAGTGAAAACTCTAAAGTTAAAAGGTTGAAGAACCAAAATAACATTTTAATGATGTATATTTAATAATGGGTTCTGTTAACCTACAACATGAAGGTTTTAGGATAACAATGTACCGATTTTATCTTTTCTTTTGGTCTTTTACTTGATAAGAGTTTTTTTTTCTGTTTTAATAAAGAGCCACCACAAAAAAGCTAAGCCCATCTTCTCCTTCTCTCCCACCGATCAGAACCCTTTCTTCATTAGTCTGCAAAGAATCATAGACAAAAGAAGACAACAAATTAGAAAAAGAATTTAAAAGACTAAGGAATTGGAAAATAAAAAAATGGAGAAGTAGAAAAGAAGTTTTCAGTAGGCCGTAGGACCTTATAGTAAAAAAATATGGAGGCCAGAGGTTTCTGGTATAGTTTAACATCCAATTTTATATACTTCCATTTTCTTCAACGATCCAAACTTCATTTTCATTTTTCAATATTAGTTTTTATGCTCAATCAAAGTAATCTATGAACTTCAAAAATAAAATAATGAAATCTCCTTCCTTCCAAATCCCATTGTCAGGTTGAGGATTGATTATAAAAAAAAAGTTGTTGTTGGGTTAAGAGTTCCAACATCTGCATATGCATATGATTTCACCGGGATAGAGGAAAAGCAAAGCGAGAACAGATATGAATCTAATTTGTTTGTTAAAAGACCAAAAAGTCCCTCCAGTTTGTGTATTTTAATGTGCTATGAAGGGCATTTTAGGAAAACATAAAATAAGTACATTGCTATCCTACCACCTTCCTAACGTAAGTTAGCAAAACCCTTTAACAACAATAATAGTAATATAATTAAATAAAAATTTGAAAAATATTAATTTATATTGTATCTTCTCTATATACTTGTGTTCTTTCATATTAGTAACTAATTTTTAAATAAGTTATTTGTCCGTCAGGGAAGAATGTTTCAGAATATTAGTTTAATATTATACTATTGGATCAAATATACCCCTCCTCAGTTAAAGTTATCCAAGTGAGAACATACCACCTCATCACCCCTAACCCATTTTACCTCTCCCTTCTATTAGTTCTTTCACCATTAAAATTTCTTTCTCCTCCACCACCATTACCACCACTAATGTTGGAGATGGAAGTAGCTGTACCTGTCAATTTCTCAATCATTTGGACCTTAATTTGCAACTTACTAATTATCAGATTGAGATCTTTTGTTCGTATTTATATTCAATGTCTAAGAATAAATGATTAGTTAGTTAATCTAATCAAAATGGATATTTTAATCTTAACTTTCATTGTCGTCCATATATGAAGCAGATGGTACTTGCACAATCGGTGGGGTTTTATCATAATCTCTTTGCAATTTAATACATTTCAAAGAATATGAAATGTATTAGTTCTTTCACCATTAAAATACATGTATTTAATTGCAATTCATTGCTAACTCTTTTTTTTTTTTCCTTACTTTTTCCTGATAAGTAATAAATTTTCAAAGTAATTACCGGGGTGCAGGAAATGTATGTTAGTCATCTCTTACTCTTTTCTTCAGGGATCAGTATCTGTGAGCATGTCACTATATCAGACTTTCTTTTGCTTTGTCTGTACTCACCTAACATCGGGTGAGAAGGAGACAGATGCAGTCAAAAGAAACACTGACGTCTATGAAATTCATTTCAATGCATTTTCTTCGATCGGACTTCCTAAGAGCATCCATGATCATGAGTGAGTGTGTTTGCCTATTTAGCAAATTTTTCTGTTAAATCTACAGAACGGTAACCTTTCTCTCTCTTGTATCAACAATGGATTTTGTCCCTTCCACCAAGTCTGATTTAGTATGTATATTTTACATGTTTTTCTATGTTTGTGAATTTCATGGGGGACTATTTTAGGACGGTTTCGCAAGGAACAAAAAATATGTTTGTCGATGTTGCAATTTTCCTTCTCTTTACAAATCGAAGTGGCAAGTTGGTGGCTCGAACACAAATAAATAGAATAGAAGTAGCTCGTAATAGTAAAAAGAGGCCACTGATCCTAGGCTATTTGGAAAGATTACTGTTTATTGGAGGAGAGGGAAGGAAAAGATTATTTATCCTGGAATAATTTATGTTTCCATCTCATCCACTGGCTGCTCCTGGTTCAGTGGTTCTCTGATGCTATATGGTGCACCTAGTCTTATCCTCATAGATTTAACTCATTGTTCAATTTGCAAACGCATGTACAATTATGGTTCTTTTACACTTGGATTGGCTTAGAGCTTCAACACCCGCAAACATGTAGAAAAATCTTTTTCACATTCCTTTTGGAATATCGTGTGTTTGAGAAACTTTTTCTGCAATCCGTGTGTATTTGATTCAGGATTAGATCTGATCATCTAAATTGTCTGATATTCGGTTGCAATTCTCCTGCAATAGTATAAACTCTCTGGTGCTGGTTATGTTGTGTGGCCTATGAGAGTCAGGAGCCTAAAGGTATAAAAATACACGGTATAAACCAAAAGGAGATATTAAAAAATTTACATATCAAAACGGATATAACGTGGACTGATCCACGTTATACCCCAATTTTTTTTTTCAGTTGTCAGAGCAAATCACTGAAAAATTAAAAAAAAAAAAATTGTATAACGTGGACTGATCCACGTTATACAAAATTATTAGTATAACGTGGATCAGTCCACGTTATACAATGAAAGGCGCAGGAAAACTCATTAAAGAAGAAGAAGAGAAGAGATTACTTTTGATTTATCCATTACCTAATCCACATAAAATGGAATGTGATAATGGAAAACTTTTCTAGCCGAAAAAAGGGATATGGTTTATCCTTTACCTTCAGTCAGATAATCAGGCACGTAACTACTATTGCGGTGCTTTTGTATGGTTTAAAAAAGGAAAAGACAAAAAGAGTATGGACAAAGAAATAACTTCTAATTTCTCAAACAAGAAAAATACCAACGAAGGAACAAACATTAATCATGTTGCATTTGGATTCGCTTTTCTCTTCCTTCAAAAAAAAAAAAAAAAAAAATCGCTTGGTTAAGTTTGAGCAATAAAAATTGTCAGGAGCTCATTCCATTTTAAGAAAAGTTTTCCATTATCACATTCCATTTTATGTGGATTAGGTAATGGATAAATCAAAACTAATCTCTTCTCTTCTTCTTCTTTAATGAGTTTTCCTGCGCCTTCCATTGTATAGCGTGGACTGATCCACGTCAGTCCACGTTATACAATTTAATTTTTTTTTTTAAAGTTTTTGGTGATTGCTCTGACAACTGGAAAAAAAAATTGGGGTATAACGTGGATCAGTCCACGTTATACCCGTTTTGGTATGCAAATTTTTGAATATCCCCTTTTGATTTATACCGTGTATTTTTATACCCTTTAGGCTCTGGACTCCCTCTATTGATGGTGCTTGAGGTCTAATCAGCTTTTATTCATCTAAAACTAAATTCATATTTCCGAGTACTGGCAATTTCTAATTATCAGACTTAAGACATTATTGCTTTCCATGTACAATTTTTCTGATGTTATAGACTTTAGCCTCATATCATTCCTGAAAAGATTCAGATTAATGACAAGTTTATACTGTTGCAGGCGAATCGTATTAATTTACCATATGATAGAACACGGGAGCTGATATTAAAAAAGGACTGGTGTAAGTTAACTGAGTGTGATCAGGTAAATATGGATACTCTTAAACAGTAAATGCTTATTTCTCACTAATTGTCAATTGAATTTCTGATCAGTCAACGTTCCTGGTTGACTTAACCGCTGCTCAATCATTAGTAGTTCACTTTGAGAAGCCGCAATACGTTGATGTCTTCTGTGTAGATGACTGCATCATTTCTGCAGAAAATGTTTTATTTCTTGCTCTTTACCTTCCATGACTGTCCCCTGTTCCACCCCCCAAAGGTAAATTCTCTCATTTTGTGCTTGTGTAAGCTCCAATTAGAGGTGGTGGGCAGCGGGCATCTACTTTAATCTCCGCAACCAGTGACTTATGATTTGCATTTGATGAACTTTTCACAATGATGAAATGGAGAAACAGAAGAAGGCCTGTACTATAACAAGTTGTGGCTAGTTTAATTAGTTATCACTGTTAACAATCTTTTTCAGACACCATTGACACGGTAATGTTCATGGAAAAATAACTGTTGAGCCCAGACTAGATGGAACTTTTATGCGTGTTTGAATTGATTTGAATCTGAGACTACAAGCAATTTAGTATTGTGATGATAACATACGTCTTTCTGTTTTTTCCAGCTCAGCAAAGAGTTCAAGAAAGGTCGTGCATTTGATGGGTGCAATAAAATATGTAATCCCACAAATTTTACAATCAGAGATAGAGATAAAATCAGAGTCCGGAGCCAAAATGGCTTGTTTTTGGAGCTAATAGCCCAAAATAGGATGCGTTTTTTTTATTTATACCAAAATGGGTATTTCGTTGGATAACCAACGAAATACCCACAATTAGCACTGTTCCGGTCCGGAATTATTAGTTGCATTTCGCTACAGTTGTAGCGAAATGTAACAAATAATTTATTTATTTTTGCATTTCGTTGGTATACGAACGAAATAGGATTTTTTTATTTCGTTTATTAAAAAACGAAATATGAATTTATTTTTTTATTTCGTTCATATAAAAACGAAATAGGAAAATATAATTATTATTTTTTTTGTATTTCGTTGATACATGAACGAAATAAGATTTTTTTTTTTTGTATTTCGTTTATAAAAAAACGAAATATGAATTTTTTTTTATTTCGTTTATATAAAAACGAAATAGGATAATTTTTTTTTTCATTTCGTTTATATTCCAACGAAATAGGAATTTTTTTTTTTATTTCGTTCATATACCCTTTTTATGCTCTCCACTTTTACCCTAGATTATTTTGCCTTATCCTCTCCATTTTTCCTTCTCCATTTTCCGTTCTTCCTCTACCTTCATTCTTCCTCTTCTTTCGTTCTTCATTCTTTTTCTACTAATCCTATCACAAGGATTCCTCAACTTTTGCTCCATAATCTTCTTCAAATTGAGGTAATTTATTAATTTTATAAGTTTTTACATATATTTTTTGATTTAGTCATTATAAATTAGTTCACATTTATTTTTTTGATTTATTTATATCTTATACTTAGTGTAGTAGACTATAATAAAGAAAACAAAAGTTACAAGTTTAATTAATCAATAGTTGGTAATTTCAGTCGTTGCTTCAATTAAAAGAAACTTTTAAAAAATGTTAGTAGAGTTTATTGGTCAACGAACTACAATTAAAATACTAAAAAGATCGTTGAAGCTACTGATTAAAAAGGTATAAATTTATATTATAAAATGTTCTTTTAGTTAGTCATTTTCATAGAACAACAGTTAAAAAAAAGATGAAGAAAGTAAGATTGTTAAATATAACATAAAGATATTTGTATCATTTGTTGGGTCATTTTCTATGTTCAAATTGTGACTAGTCGTTGGAGATTATTTTCTGTTGATAAGCATGAAGAATTTTTACTTTTCAAATTAAAAGTATAAGATCAAGAAACTGTGGGGAAGTTGGACTTGTTTTTGAAGCTAATAGACAAAAATAGCATGTCCTTTTTTTTAATACCAAAATGGGTATTTCATTGGATAACTGACGAAATACTATTCCGATCCGGTAAAAAAAAAAAATTAACTGTCCTTGCATCCCCTCTCCAGTCATATGGTTTGTTTTAAATAGAAAAGAAGTAGTTATATGTAAGATGAATACTATTATGACAATTAATTATGAGCTTAACCAAAAGTTTAATTACATTTCATTGACCACATAGGGAACTGCAATTATTTTTTGACAGTTGTACTCTTATTAATTTTTTTTCTTTTCTTACGTGATGATATATCTTATAGTTTGACCTTTGTTGACTTTCCTATTTAATATATAGTAAACAATTGTGTAATGTGTTGTCCATTATTCTAACATCAGTGGCTTGGTGTTGCAATGTTATAGATATGGATCGCCCCAAAGTCACTGTACATCCAGGTCCAGAAAACTATGATTTATTAATACTCCAGCAGCATCATCGATCCTAGGCTGTGTGGGATGGAAAATTGACTGGACAAAACGCGTGTTTAACTATACGTCGTGCGAATCATGAATTCTGGAATCACGTGAGGCAAAACCCTTTACATAATCGCATCCTTAATTACTTTGAGAGGTGTGGATTTGGGGGAGTTTTAGCAGTAGGTAATGTGCAGTATGATGAAGGAATCATCACTGCACTTATTGAGAGATGGCGTCCAGAGACGCATACATTTCATATGCGGACTGGCGAATGTACCATCACACTGCAGGATGTCCAGGTGTTATATGGCATTCCCGTGGATGGCCACCCATTGGTGTAGAGAAATGTTAAAAATATAACTAAATCAACGTGACAGGAATTGATGTACGACCTTACTGGTTGGTTGCCCGGAGAAGAAGCAATTATAGGTAATAACTTGTTGGTAATAACACAATTATCCAATCATTTGGAAACCTTGATTGCCAAGAATGATATTATTAATGAACACACTGATGAGGCTGAGGTACAAAAGATGGTCAGGTTGTACCTGCTTTGATTGATTGGTGGCACTATATTCCCTGATAACACTGGTTCAAAGCTTAGTTTACACTTTTTGCTTGACATAATAGACCTTGATGCAATAGGCGGGAAAGCTTGGGGAGCAGCATTATCATATTTGTACAATTGTCTATGCCGTGCTTCGATGGCCAATAGCCGTGATGTTTGTGGATTTATTGCTTTGTTACAGGTACGTGAATTTCAATATATTATATTGCTCTACTTCAGTAGAAATAAGAGATCAAGCATCATTCTTATAGCCACCATTACCCAAATTTTGAAAAATGAAATTAGGAATTGAAAGTTGAACTTTATTATAAACACTAAATGTACCACTATATATAATGCAATCTGGATTATTAATATTTGTGTATATATCTAAATGTCAGCTAACCATATTTCCTTGAGTTATCACGCTAACAATTTAAAAGTATTGCTTGACTATTTAAACGTGTATCAAGCAATACTTTTAAATTGTTAGCGTGATAACTCAAGGAAATATGGTTAGCTGACATTTAGATATATACACAAATATTAATAATCCAGATTGCATTATATATAGTGGTACATTTAGTGTTTATAATAAAGTTCAACTTTCAATTCCTAATTTCATTTTTCAAAATTTGGGTAATGGTGGCTATAAGAATGCTGCTTGATCTCTTATTTCTACTGAAGTAGAGCAATATAATATATTGAAATTCACGTACCTGTAACAAAGCAATAAATCCACAAACATCACGGCTATTGGCCATCGAAGCACGGCATAGACAATTGTACAAATATGATAATGCTGCTCCCCAAGCTTTCCCGCCTATTGCATCAAGGTCTATTATGTCAAGCAAAAAGTGTAAACTAAGCTTTGAACCAGTGTTATCAGGGAATATAGTGCCACCAATCAATCAAAGCAGGTACAACCTGACCATCTTTTGTACCTCAGCCTCATCAGTGTGTTCATTAATAATATCATTCTTGGCAATCAAGGTTTCCAAATGATTGGATAATTGTGTTATTACCAACAAGTTATTACCTATAATTGCTTCTTCTCCGGGCAACCAACCAGTAAGGTCGTACATCAATTCCTGTCACGTTGATTTAGTTATATTTTTAACATTTCTCTACACCAATGGGTGGCCATCCACGGGAATGCCATATAACACCTGGACATCCTGCAGTGTGATGGTACATTCGCCAGTCCGCATATGAAATGTATGCGTCTCTGGACGCCATCTCTCAATAAGTGCAGTGATGATTCCTTCATCATACTGCACATTACCTACTGCTAAAACTCCCCCAAATCCACACCTCTCAAAGTAATTAAGGATGCGATTATGTAAAGGGTTTTGCCTCACGTGATTCCAGAATTCATGATTCGCACGACGTATAGTTAAACACGCGTTTTGTCCAGTCAATTTTCCATCCCACACAGCCTAGGATCGATGATGCTGCTGGAGTATTAATAAATCATAGTTTTCTGGACCTGGATGTACAGTGACTTTGGGGCGATCCATATCTATAACATTGCAACACCAAGCCACTGATGTTAGAATAATGGACAACACATTACACAATTGTTTACTATATATTAAATAGGAAAGTCAACAAAGGTCAAACTATAAGATATATCATCACGTAAGAAAAGAAAAAAAATTAATAAGAGTACAACTGTCAAAAAATAATTGCAGTTCCCTATGTGGTCAATGAAATGTAATTAAACTTTTGGTTAAGCTCATAATTAATTGTCATAATAGTATTCATCTTACATATAACTACTTCTTTTCTATTTAAAACAAACCATATGACTGGAGAGGGGATGCAAGGACAGTTAATTTTTTTTTTTTACCGGATCGGAATAGTATTTCGTCAGTTATCCAATGAAATACCCATTTTGGTATTAAAAAAAAGGACATGCTATTTTTGTCTATTAGCTTCAAAAACAAGTCCAACTTCCCCACAGTTTCTTGATCTTATACTTTTAATTTGAAAAGTAAAAATTCTTCATGCTTATCAACAGAAAATAATCTCCAACGACTAGTCACAATTTGAACATAGAAAATGACCCAACAAATGATACAAATATCTTTATGTTATATTTAACAATCTTACTTTCTTCATCTTTTTTTTAACTGTTGTTCTATGAAAATGACTAACTAAAAGAACATTTTATAATATAAATTTATACCTTTTTAATCA
Source organism: Lycium barbarum (assembly GCF_019175385.1). NCBI lineage: Eukaryota > Viridiplantae > Streptophyta > Magnoliopsida > Solanales > Solanaceae > Lycium > Lycium barbarum. The sequence continues at coordinate 134,551,174 of NC_083338.1, read as the reverse complement.
GTAGCTTCAACGATCTTTTTAGTATTTTAATTGTAGTTCGTTGACCAATAAACTCTACTAACATTTTTTAAAAGTTTCTTTTAATTGAAGCAACGACTGAAATTACCAACTATTGATTAATTAAACTTGTAACTTTTGTTTTCTTTATTATAGTCTACTACACTAAGTATAAGATATAAATAAATCAAAAAAATAAATGTGAACTAATTTATAATGACTAAATCAAAAAATATATGTAAAAACCTATAAAATTAATAAATTACCTCAATTTGAAGAAGATTATGGAGCAAAAGTTGAGGAATCCTTGTGATAGGATTAGTAGAAAAAGAAGAAAAGAATGAAGAACGGAAGAATGCAGGTAGAGGAAGAACGGAGAATGGAGAATGGAGAAGGGAGAATAGAGAATGGAGAAGGAAAAATGGAGAATGGAGAATGAAGAGGATAAGGTAAAATAATCTAGGGTAAAAGTGGAGAGCTAGAAAAAGGGTATATGAACGAAATAAAAAAAAAATCCTATTTCGTTGGAATATAAACGAAATGCAAAAAAAAAAAATCATATTTCGTTTTTTTATAAACGAAATACAAAAAAAAATATATATATATTTTCCTATTTCGTTTTTATATGAACGAAATAAAAAAAATCATATTTCGATTTTTAATAAACGAAATACAAAAAAAAAAAAAAAAACTATTTCGTTCATATACCAATGAAATGCAAAAATAAAAAAAAAATTGTTACATTTCGCTACAACTGTAGCGAAATGCAACTAATAATTCCGGACCGGAACAGTGCTAATTGTGGGTACCCATTTTGGTATAAAAAAAAACGCATCCTATTTTGGGCTATTAGCTCCAAAAACAAGCCATTTTGGCTCCGGACTCGATAAAATCACCAGAAAGCCTAGCAAACTGAAGATACTATCCTACTAGTTTTTTACAAACTTATCATTAAGAACCAAGTCCACACCTCCATCAATTGAAAGCAAGACGCCCATATAAGATTCAAATCACCAAACAAGATAGAACAAAGAGTTCTTTTTAATTGCAAGATACAATGAAGAAAAGGATCAAATTTGCCCCGGTATTATCCAGAATTGAGCAACTTGGTCCCCTGTTAAACTTTTCGTCTAGTGTTACCTCACCGCTAGGGAAAAGTCTCATTTTTGCTCGTGACTTCAAACACAGCTACAACCTAATTGAGAAGTAAATTTGGACCTTTTTCCTCAAAGGATTTGGACACGTGGAGTCCACCTATTTCACACTGGAGTTTCCACTAACGGCAAGAGTAAATACGAGACGATTGCTAACGACAAGGTGTGAATGGACTAGAAGTGTCACGGAGGGCAGAATTGAGCAATTTCATGTAGTACAGGGGCAATATGTGGACCTTTTTCCTTGAAACAAATTAATTTCTACATTATATTCAACAACTATAGTGTTCTCAACTACATCATTGCATTTACCTATTTGTGCATAAAAATGATAAAATAAATTTGATCGCATTTTGCATCCATGCTCCAACCTCAAAAATTCAGATTTAATAGATCATAGTTATTAAGTTTTTAAATTTTACAGGCCAGTACTAATCATATCTAAGCCCAATTCTTTATTTGGAAAGGGTAATGTAAATTACCTTCGGTTTGTTTCACCAAGCCTTATCTGTGCGCCACCGGGAAAAAGTTTTTTCACTGTTCCTTCCACAACGGTCCCCTCTTGCAGATTTAAAATTTGCTGTGGAATCCAAGATTCAAGACGCAAAGAAACAAGTAAGAAAAAAAAAATCAAGAGAGGTTCTCAAAGAATAAATAACTGGAGAGAAATCTTGATAGAATTTGCGAAGGCAAACAGAAGAGAGGAACCCCCACCACCACCAAAAGAAAAAAAGAGATAAAGAGGATAAATAACAAACACAATGAAATCATTATGCACAACATACTACAAGTGACAAGAACTAACCCAACCTTCCTTCTCACTAAGTACTAAGTCATTAGTTTCTTCGTTTATCCTGGCATTAACTCGACGCCCACCTGAAATAGCAAGAAAATAGATATAATAAGCAGATGTAAATATAGAGCAATCCATGTCACCGTGGAGCAGAAGATGCAGATTGTTGATATTCCACAAAATGTCCACATAGTGCAGAGCATTCCGGCCACCAAAAATTTGCACTTCCCTTTTTATTGCATATGTTAACAATTTTATATTTTTGGGAAGATGCCAAAGAAGCAGCATTGACACTTAATGTGGCTACCAACAGATATAAGAGTCCGGAACCAAAATGCCCCCCAAAAAAACATTTTGAACCAAAATATCCCAACAAAAAAAAAGTTACCAAAATGCCTTTAGCGCAGTAAATTACTGCGCTAAAGCACTTAACGGGGACGACTCCGTTAACTGCTATAGCGCAGTAAATTACTGCGCTATAGTCCCTCCTTTTTTTTTTTCGACCCTTTTGGTTAACCATTCTTCCATTACACTTTTTAACGTACTTTGACCATAGATTAATCATGCTTCGGAACCCCGAAACTTCAATATTTTATATAACCCTACTTATTTTTGTGCGATTAATAAGGTAGGATCAATACATCAAGGATACGCAAAAGTTCGGATGGCCGTTTTAGTGGCTGAAAAGTGCTCGAACGCCATTTTCGTTTGAAGGCTCGGTGACATTAGCTTGAAGTTCTTTACGAATACTTAAACTTGTTCATTAATGATTAATCAAAAGTTAGTCAAAATAGAGCATTCATACAAAAAAAAAAAACTTAATTGAATTGCATCATTCATTCATAACCTTGAGTAGATGAAAATACTTAACATACTAATATTCTTCAAAATAACAGCATAATCATAAATTAAACTTAAAACTAAAATCACAACATTCTTAATCATCATCAGAGTACAAGTCCTCAATATCGTCCTCAGAAAAATATTGGCGGTTTCTTAAGACACATCTTTTTTCAGTAGCAGTTAGTTCTCTACCGGTTGATGATGCTTGTTCTTCGGCCAACTATAGCATGTAAAATCTACATCGTCTTGCCAGCATTCTGTTGTTTTCTCTTCTAATCCTTTGCACGGCAAGCTCGCAAGTTTCTGGACCTACTTGAGGCATGGTTAAGGAGTACCTTGTTGGGATTGGAGAGATTTTTCAAGTCACGAACAAGACGTTCTAATTCGGCAAGCCGATGTGACCATTCTCGGCGTAAACCGCAATAATATTCCCGCGAATCTGAATATTTCACACTGCAGAAATCATCATTACGCTCTATAAGAAGGTGGGGATTTAGCTCATCTAGTTTGAAATCACTGGTATCGCTCGAAAAACTACTATGATTTGAACTCTCATCATCACTGTTATTTGGTTCTTTTGGAAGGAGTAAAGACCAAGGCTGAGTTTCTACTACTCGACATTGAATATGGTGTAGTCTAATAACAAAAGAAAAGGCTACTTATATAGTTGCAAACCCCCAAGTACCCTCGGGGGGGGGGGGGGGGGGCGAGAGGGAGGGCCTTTATGACCCTACCTACTTACCTTATTGTAAGAAAAATATTGATCTTCATCGGACATTTCACAGTCCGAATCCCACTTGGATCTAAATCTTGTGCTACCATGTATACCATATTCTACCCTATGGTAACGTATTTGCATCCGATTGTTCTCTTCACGAAAACGATTAAGAGCCAAATTAAACTCTTGTGGAGTTCCGCGAGGCATTGACATAGCACGTTTTTTTGGGCGTTTAAGCCCTACTAATGCTAACTTGTGCTCCAATGCTTCAGCTTCCCTAACACGCCAATCCCACTCCTCTCTCATTTTATTATTGTATTCACGATTGAATCTGTCGTTAGGGTTATTTGAGTAATGAAAATCATCATCACCTAGTTCCCAGGTCCTACCCATTGCTTCAAAGATGTTTGCTAGAGTGAACGATATAACACGATTAATATCTCTAAATTGGTCAAAAAATGACATCGTAACTCAATTTTGTGTGGAATGTTGTGTTGGTAAGTTATTCGTCAAATTACGTTATATAAAGTTTGATTTGAATCATGACGTTTTTTTGTTTGACAGTTGAGGTGACAATACGATGCAGCGGCATAGCGCAGTAAAATACTGCGTTATACCAGTATAACGCATTAAATTAGTGCGTTATTCTGACATAACGCATTATTTTACCGCATTGTGAGGCTCTGCGACAGAATAACGCAGTAATTTACTGCGCTATTCTGCCATAACGCAGTTATTTCATGCATTATGCAACACTTTATACTTAATTTGATTTGACGTAACACTGCAAGACACTGTAATTGCATGCATGCGTTGGTTTTATATTCAAACTTCGAATCCTATTAATACCGAGTTCGTATAAGGCAAAAAAAAGCATAAAATTCTAAGTTTCAACTAGTTTTAGCATTTTGTATTCCTCCTCAATTATTCAAAATATGGCAGATGTTCCAAGAATTAGAGTTTCTTTATTCTGGGATGGACAAATTATATTCGAGGAAAATAATTTGCGCTACGATTGTCCCCCAAAATATCATGTTAAGTTTCCACTTGACTTAAAATTCTCAAAACTACTCCAAGCCTTGTATAATAGACTACAAGTTAGTAGAAGTGATTTTGATCTAAATATAATTGGAAAATATCCAGTGTCATTTACGCCGCAAGGTGTAACTAGTTATGGACAGTGGTACATTCAAGACGGTGATTCTTTGACTGATTATTTGAAGGCGCCTTATGATTATAGGCAATGCATAACTTTAAACGTCCTTGAAATGTATATACAGAAGGTGCCCATTAATCGACTTGAATTCATGGCTAGGGCTCCCCAGGAAGCTCGAAATAGACCTCGTCGGGAAGCCCCGACTATAATTCAGGCCGAAGTCACTCTAGCGGAACCTACTTATCAACACAATTACCCTAACTTGAGTACCTATGAAAGCATTTTGACTAGCCAAATGCCTCTGGATAGTTTAAGTCAGCAATTTGACGGGCACTGGTAAATATTCATTTTTTACAATATTATTATTATGTGTAGTGGCACTTGAATGCTACTAATGATGTCGATTATATTATTTAGGGGTTATACACCTGATATGGATCATATCGGACGGTCTCCTCAATCGGGATGGAGGAATCAGGTTGGAACATCCTCAGCCTATCCAATAACTCAAAGCGACGGTCCTTCCTCAAGTTTCGGTGCAGTTGATTACTATCGGTATGTCTATTTTTTTAACATCAATAGTGTTATTTGATGTGTAGTAGTTAAAACACCCTAATTTCTTATGTAGGGAGAATGTGGTGGTTGCACCAAATTATAGGCAAAGGCCTACTATGGATGGTCCGGATTATCCGAATTATATAGTGACATCATCCAGCGATAGTGAGGAAATACCTAATGCGGATGAAAGTGACGATGAGATTGAGGTTGGAATTACTCCTCAACATCAAGTAGAACTGTTGCAAGACATGATGAACAGTCCGGCACACGAGGAGGAACTGAATTTACAGCAACCATTTGAACAGCAAGAGTCGACTCCGGTTCAGCCGCAAAGCCAATTTCAACAGCAAGAGTCGACGCTGATTCAGTGGCATTCCGATGCGATCCCCTATCTTGATCATCTTCAAGATCGCCCAGATGCCTTTGTCTTTACTAGGGATGATGATCATATTCGGCGAAGTTTGTGGAAAGAGCCAGTGGATCTTTTAAAACAAAAAGCTCATATTGAAAAAGAGATGATTTTCAGCTCGAAAAAATCATTGCAAAGAACTGTTAAGATTTATTGCATCCAGGGGATGAGGGAGTTTAAAGTTGACGATTCCACACGAAAACTTTGGCGATTGGTCTGCAAGCGAAAATATCAAGGCTGCGAATGGATGCTCCGTGATAAGGAAACTGCTGAAAAGATGTGGACTATTTCAAAGTTCTACACAAAGCACACTTGTGATATGGGTGACCTCCCAGATGATCATTGCAATCTAGATACCAATATGATTGCTCGTGTGTTAGTTGGCGACATTGGAAAAAACCCAAGGTATCCCCTTCACCTATGTTCCTTTTATTTTTGGTGTTAATATAATGTTCCTCGTTGCTATATGCTGATATTTCACTTTTTCAGGTTCCCTATTAAAGATTGTATTACAGCCGTCCTGAAAGTATATAGCAAAACTGTTACTAGGAGGAAGGCGTATCTTGGGCGTAGGCGTGCACATGAGATAGTCTACGACAATTGGGAGGGCTCTTTCAAGAAGTTGCCGAGATACATGGCGGCTCTACAACACTTCAATCATGGTACTGTTGTTGAATGGAAGCTCAAATCGAAACCTGGTATGCCCAGTAATATTTTTGATTTTGTGTTTTGGGCATTCAAACCATGCATTGATGGTTTTGCTCATTGTCGGCCTGTAATATCAATAGATGGAACACATGTGTACGGGAAGTATGACATAAAGCTGCTAATAGCAGTTGGAATGGATGCAAATGGAACACATGTGTACGGGAAGTATGACATAAAGCTGCTAATAGCAGTTGGAATGGATGCAAATGAAGCTATATTCCCTCTAGCTTTTGCAATTGCGGCTAATGAGAGCATTAGTACGTGGGGTATGTTTTTGGACTACTTAAGGCAACACGTTATTAAGGATCGCATGGGAATCTATGTGATATCAGACAGAAATGCTGGCATATTGCACAATATGTTCAATTTGCAGGGGTGGCAGCCACCCTTTGCCTACCATCGTTATTGTTTAAGACATTTGAAGACAAACTTCCAAAAGGCATATCGAATCCCAGCACTTTGCAATTGGATGTGGGCGGCTGCAACAGAGCATCAGGAGAAGAAGTTTAACCTGCAGATGGACATTATTAGGCGGGCGAATGAGGAAGCCTTCCACTGGTTGAATGCAATTGATAAAGACAAATGGACATTACACCAGGATGAAGGTAGGCGATGGGGTATGCTGACAACAAATAGCTCTGAGTCATTCAATGGCTTGTTGAAATCTGCACGCGGACTACCCGTCACCGCAATGGTGAGAATGACATTTAAGCAGGTTGTGGAGCGGTTCGTCACTAGATCAAAAGAGGCCAAAGCATATGCAACAGAAGGTCTAAGATGGATGCCAAAACCGTCAAAACTGTTCGAGTACCACAAATATAAGGCTCAGAAACATGACCGGATGGAGTACAACCCTGCAGAGCGCATATTTGAACTCACAACAAGTGTGCACCAAGGTAAATGAGGTAACGTCCACACAATTTGTGAGATTCCAAGAACATGCACATTCGGCAAGTGGCAATCATATCACATGCCATGTTCTCATGCCTTCAAGTGTTTTATCACAATGGGAAAAAACGCCTCCTCGTACATGGCTGAGGAATATACAGTTGAAAATTATGCAAGAACGTATGCTGGAAGGTTCTACCCACTTGCCAGTGAGAGTTATTGGCCACCGAATCTATTTTCAATGGTTGCAAATAAAGCATTTATCCGTAAATTCAGAAAGAATGCATACTCGCGTATTCATAATGAAATGGATGTTCCACCGGGGAGATACACTCGAAAATGCTCATTTTGCAATTATGTTGGTCATGATAAGCGCAAGTGTCCTTTATGGCATGGTGGTCAAACTACATCTCGCGGTGGAAGTACCTCTCGTGGTGGAGGAAACTTTCGTGGTGGAAGTACCTCTCGTGGTGGAGGAAACTTTCGTGGTGGAAGTACCTCTAGCGGTGGTGGCGGCACATCTAGCGGTGGTGGCGGAAGATCAACTCAAGGGCATTAATTGATGGATGTTTTTTAAGTTTTTTTCTTACTTTGATGATTGTATTTTAAAAAGTTTGACTTTCTTATTAATTAGTATGTTAAGTATTTTCATCTACTCAAGGTTATGAATGAATGATGCAATTTAATTAAGTTTATTTTTTTTTTGTATGAATGCTGCCATTTTGACTAACTTTTGATTAATTATTAATGAACAAGTTTAAGTATTCGTAAAGAACTTCAAGCTAATGTCACCGAGCCTTCAAACGAAAATGGTGTTCGAGCACTTTTCAGCCACTAAAACGGTCATCCGAACTTTTGCGTATCCTTGATGTATTGATCCTACCTTATTAATCGCACAAAAATAAGTAGGGTTCTATATAAAATATTGAAGTTTCGGGGTCCCGAAGCATGATTAATCTATGGTCAAAGTACGTTAAAAAGTGTAATGGAAGAAGGGTTAACCAAAAGGGCCGAAAAAAAAAAAAAAAAAAAAAAAGGAGGCACTATAGCGCAGTAATTTACTGCACTAAAGGCATTTTGGTAACATTTTTTTTTTTGTTGGGGTATTTTGGTTCAAAATGTTTTTTTTTGGGGCATTTTGGTTCCGGACTCCAGATATAATCACAGTGCTTACTCATATTTACTGTTACAACTTAATAAACGTGATGTCATTTGCTGTCAAGAAAGGCAATGCCTCCAAGCACTTCAATTAAGTAGTTAAACTGTGAGAGAGGATAGAACGTCCCATGTTTTAAATACAGCAAAAGAAGTGTATAAGGAAGTCCAAAGGTACAGAGGTAAATTAAATGTGAGGAACAAGAAAATTGTGATTGGTGAACGCTAAAAGGTTCCAACTTACATTCTCTTTCAGCTCTCGGTGTAGCTATTAACTCTGTTCATTAAATCAGCCTTTGGAAGAAAAGCCCGTAAGCCCTGCAAAACCACATTTAACACTGTTTATCACAGAGAAGTAGACCTGCACTCGATTCACGCCGGCAAGGGGTGGCCAGATTACCTCTATTCTGGTAAGAAGAACACCCGTGTTCCACTCTGTTATCTTCACCTCAAAAGGTTCACTTAATTGTTTAATCTGTGGCATAACAATAGAAAAAATGATAAGTTCTTGGGCTAAAAACTCTAGGATAAAACAACCAAGAATAGAAACACTTAAGAAAACCATATCCGAGAACTAAGTAGTATCCTCAACTTTGAGTCAGTACATCGTGGCACAATACTTCCCCAACTTTTTGTTTGTTCCAAATATAACTGGAACCAATTCTTCTAGAGCTATATCATTTATCAGCATAAGTTGCCCATGCAAGCAGGTCAATAATAGAGCTACTCGAGATGTTCAAACGACATACCCAAAAATACTCTCCCCATTCACAATCTAAAATGGGAAAAGTATCTCAGATTGATAAATGGGAAAAATATGCCGATTTTGAGGTCCCAAATTTAGAAATATAGATGATGACATTTAGTGCTTAAGAGGAACTATATCATCAATATCAGATCTTTAGAGCCAGATTTAAGTGTTTATCAGCAGCATTTAGTACAGTCATAGAGTCTTAGGCTCTATTTACTATAGGAACGAAATGGACCTGAATAGAGCACAACGGATACAGAGGATTCATATAATCGACCTTAACCAATTTGAGATTGAGGCAAGAAGTTGTCTGATTGATGGTCATTCGGGCTAAAAAAAAAAAAAAAAAAGGAGAATGATACATGACCTTTAACAATATTTGTTAAGGAAAAACGATTCATGAATGAATAATAGGAGGTGATCTAATTTTGAGCTTGAGTACATAATCTAACAAGCTTCTAAAACCTCCATTATCTACAACAATTTTGTAGTAAGATCCAGATAATAAAGCATATAGTACATTAGTAGTTCCATCAATAAGGTAGAACATCAAACTGATCCCAACTAGTTTGAGATTGAAGCATAGCCGATTGATTGGACTAGGTAAAACAAGTGGCGGAGCCTCATGTATTCAAGATTCGTCAGAAAATTACAATGTGTAGCATCAAGTTCCCCATCGATGAAAATTTAAAATTTGCATATTATAAAAGAAAGCAAGTGAGAAAAGAAAAGAACCTGCCTCACTCGATGTCAAGCAACGCGTCTAAAGAGCCTTCTTGTTGACCATAATGGCCGACCACTAAGAGTTCTTCCAAGAACCTCAGCAAAAAGAATAGTCCCAGGCTTCCCCGACGTTGATTCCCCACTTAATGCCTCATCATAACTCACAATTCCCATTTTCCCTCTCACCAAGAATTCCTCAGCATCCTTATCCATATCACACAGCAAATATCCCATCTCTTTATCATACAAAGGCAAAACATCCTTAGTTAACATAGTACCTAATAAATCTGCACCAACACTCACATCAAGTTTATTCTCATTGCCTGAAACCACAACACCTACTACTAAATCACCCGGTTTCGGTTCATAATACTCCACACTAATCTTCTTAACCTCTTCTTCTTTAACTGGTTGAACCTTTTCTTCCTCCAGTTCTATATCAGTATCACTTTCTTGTTCATATGACTCCTCCCTAGGCTTAAATAACTTATAAAATGGCTCCAAAACTTCATCTTTACTGACTGTTTTCTTCTCTTCCTCTACATCTACAACAACCCCATTATTTATTTGCTTTAAGTATGGCTTATTAAGTAATTCAAGCTCTTCACTTTCAGCTACTTGGGTAGTCTTAAATTCTTCAAAGATTTCATTTTTAGAGCAAAAAGAGACATGGGTATGCAAATTTATTTGAGAATTCCAATGGAATGATGAATTCTTGGAAATTTTTGGGGTTGGAGCAAGTGTGTATTTAGGGAAAGGTGAGAATTGGGTGGCAGTGTTATAAATAATTGGATTGATAATAGAGAAAGACTTACATGGAAGAAGAAGAAGTGGCATGTATGCTTATCGTCAGCCCCAAATGTGTTGGCAAGAGAATATAAATGGTTGAATTGCCGGTTGTTTCGTTATCTGTTTACAGTTGCCTTTGATGATATTATTACCGACAGACATGTTGGTGTTACATATAGATGGGCCGAGGAAGTGTCGGGCCCAAGCGATACCAAGATGGGATAATTACAGCAGAATTGCCCTTCTTTTGGGTGGTCTTTAAATTTTGCCCCTCATATTTTAAATTTTTAAATTTTGCCCTTCAGCTAAAATCCATGAGTTCTAGGTTCGAACTCCCACTCAGTCAAAAATTTTAAAAAAAAATCGCAAGGTAGAGTTTAAATTTCACTATGCCCCCAACGGCATACACTTGTTAAGGAATTACCAAAGTTATACCGGACCCTAGGGGTGTTCATAGTTCGGTTTGGGTCGGTTATTGATTAAAACCATAATCAAACTAATTTAGTCGATTTTTAAATGTCTAAAACCATAACCAAACCAAATAAAATAATAACCACCGGTTTGGTTATTGTCGGTTTGGTTGGATTTTTCGGTTTATGACTAGCAGCCATGAGACTTATCAGTAAAATATTAAAAATTTGAAAAAGACACGTCTTTTTTTTTGTTCAAACGATAACTTTTATTTATCATTTAAGGTGAAACATACATCATACAAATATTTTCACTATTAGTGATAGTGTCATACTCAAGTTACCCAAAGTTACTAAACTATTACATATAGAGCTAAAAACTAACTAAGTAGTGGTTGCACCATTTTTGTCATCTTAATACACATATCTGGAAATAAAGTAGAGCATGGGAGCTTTTAGTTGTTGTTACAAACGTACATATTAATTAAACATAAACGCTATCTAAAATTAAAATGAAAATATATGAAATAAAAAAAAATTGTGTAATGATCCCAAACTTTGGAGCAATACTTGCATTTTGTCCTCAATTCTCCCATTTTATTAAAAACACTTTGTGTAATGATCCCAAACTTCAGATGTTTTTCTATCATTATCCCCAGGGCTAGGGTCTCGACTACAAAGAGTTGTTCTTTTCTGCCTTTTAGGAGGATTACCCACGGAAGAAGTATTAGGGCATTACCATGTGCTTGAGTTACAACAAATGCTGATATTACTGAAGTATCTTCTATAGGAACCTCCAAATCTACAACTTTTGTCCTTTTCATATGAAAAATATGAGAAGTTTAGGACCCATTCAGACAAGAAAAAAGAAAGGTATAAATTCTTGAAAAAAAAAAAAACAACCTAAAATAAAATGGCTGACAAAGAAAGGCTAAAAATTTAAGTTAAAGACATTAGACTCTAACGTGAGCTTTTGTTAGTAGATTTACACTTAACACTTAAAGAGTTAAAAAACTTAAAGACATGGGTTTGGACATATTCTTAAAAACATGAGCCTTAAACAATTATGTGAAATAAGTAGACCAAAAATCAAATTAATAATTAAAATGTATAAAATATTTATAATTATTTATGAAAAACTAATAATATACATATAAATAATTATAAAATTTATGTATATAATTTATCGGTTTGGTTCGGTTATTTATTCAGTTATTTTTTAATATAACCATAACCAAACCAAATATTATCGGTTTTAAAAATTTAAAATCAAATCAAACCAAACCAAATGTCGGTTTTTTTATTCGGTTTGGTTAAATTTTCGGTTTGGTTTTGATTTTAACCAAAACCGTGAACAGCTCTACCGGACCCGGCATACTTATACCTTATGGGCAGACTTGACATAAGTATGTTGGGTCAGGCATAACTTTGGTAATTCGTTCATAAGTTTATGCCGGGTCCGGCAAACTTTTAATGGGTAAATCTTTTGTTAAGCCTTAACTAAAAGTCTTTTTCTAGTTATACTTCATAACTAAAGTATGCCCCATAATGCATAATTTTTCCTTAAGACATAGACTTTGTCTTATAAGGCAAATTTTTAGTTATGCCTTGAGGAAAAGTTCCGCCTTATGGGGCATACTTTTAGTTATACCTTATGGGGCATACTTTTAGTTGTGTCTTAACTAAAAGTCTGCCCTGTAAGACATAACTAGGAAAAGACTTTTAGTTAAGGCTTAACTAAAAGTTTGCCCATTAAAAATTTGCCCATAAATATGCCGAACCCGGCACAAACTTGTTAAGGAATTACCAAAGTTATGCCGGACCCGGCATACTTATGCCAAGTCTACCCATAAGGCATGAGTATGCCGGGTCCGGCATAACTTTGGTAATTCCTTAACAAGTGTATGCTGGGTTCGGTATACACGTGACCCAAACCTTGCCTTGCAATTTTTTTTTTTTAATTTATGCTTGAGCGGGGGTTCGAACCCAGAACCTCATGATTTCTGCGTGAACGCTCAGAGTTGCAACGCGAAGGGCAAAAATTAAAGATCAGCAATATGAGGGGCATAATTTAAAGACCAGCAATATGAGGGGCATAATTTAAAGACCACAAATATGAGGGACAAAATTTAAAGACCACCCCAAAAGAAGGGCAATCCGCGCAAAAAAATGTAGTTACAGCCCAATAACTTTGGGTCATCTAGTTTACTGAATAGCCAGCAAATGTATAGATTTTATATATTTATACTTAAATATACATATAATATATATATACTAATATGTACGTATGATATACATGTCAGTGAATAGATTTTGGATATTTGGGCTACTGCTGGTAATTAAGTTTGGCTGAAGGGACATAAACGTAAGAATCCCCACAAAAGATAGGGCCCATAGACTTTTGGATTTTTGGATTTTATTTAGGGAAAACTACGTATATATACATGTTAAGGAGATATATTTACGAAACGCGACGATAGTTTTCCTTATTTACAAAACATAACGATATTTTACGAAACATAACGGATTTTCATATATTTTTCGTTTTTTTATTTTATTTTCAGAAAATATTTTTTTTTGATTTTTTTTTTAAAAGTTATTTAAAAAAAAATCATTTAAAAAAATTAAAAAAATTATTTTAAAGTTAAAAAAAAAACAATTTTATATTTTTTAATTTTTTTTGCTTAAAGGCTTAAAAAATTACCTCAAATTTTTGTGTATGAAATGTGTATGTTTAAGCGAAATTTTTAATATAGTTTTTCATACACAAAATGTGAATGAAATTCTAAGTCTTGAGCGAAATATACACATTTCATACCATTCTCATACATAAAATTTTGAGCGTAATGTTTAAGCCTTGATAGAGATATACACATTTCATACACAAAATTTGAGCAAATTTTTTAAGCCTTAAGCAAGATCTACACATTTCATACACAAAAATTTAAGCGATTATTTTAAGTCTTGAATGTTGTATCAAAGTTGTATACAATGTTGTTGTAGTTGTATTAATTTTAGAGAAATCTAACATGAACTTTATAGACGAAAATGTGAGCAAAATTCTAAGCCTTGAACGAGATACAAATTTCATACCTTTTTCATACATACAATTTTGAGGTGATTTTTTAAGCCTTGAACGAGATATACACATTTCATATCGTTTTCATGCACTAAATTTTGAGCGAACTTTTTAAGCTTTGAGCGAGATATACACATTTCATACAACTTTCATACATAAATTTTTGAGCGAAAAAAATAAAAATAAAAAAATATTTTTAAAGTAATATTTTTTTAATATATAACGTAATTCACCCGTTTATTTAAGGGATAATCAAAGTTCATAATATTTTTTTAAATATAGCCGCTTTTAGATTAACTTCAACAAACTTCAGACATACGTATAAGAAGTTTGGCTTGGCAAAATCTAACTTTAACTATAGGCAGCTGCAGTTTGACAAAATCTAACTTCATACATGTATTTATAGTTGTCTGAAATTGGCATATAAGATGGAACTTCATGAATATACTTTACATGAACTGAACTTATTGGACTTCATAATCTACTCATATGCTTAAGCAGAAAATCAAGTAAAAATTTCAAGAAGCAGCCTATTTTGACATCGCTATTTAGCTTATGCCACCTTGTAAAAAGATTTGTGTATATATCCACTTCAGACATGCGTCATCTGAAGTGCGCATGTCTGAAGTTAGGCTTGACAAAACCAAATTTCAGACACAGGTCCGAAGTGGGACATGTGCCAAAAAAAAAAAAGACACAAATTAAATGACGGATTAAAATGGATGTCCGTGCACTTTGCTCCAAAATCAGTATGCATATTGGTTTAATTGACTGCCTAATTGTTCAATATACAGGACAAATAGAGGGAAAACAACCCAAAAGGGGAAAAAGTAACTTTAGAATTAGAGACCAAAAATTTGGCACACAAAGAAAGAAATTTTCTAGTATATACTACACTTTCAACGTGTTCTCGTAAGTAAATTACAAAGAAAGAAATTATCCTTCCAACATTACTTGACTCTATGGTTGAGCAAAACTACTACAAGATGGAGAGTTTTGCTCACTTTTCCGTGGATCTTGCACAGATATAGGGTGATAATCCTTTATTTTATCTGTGGGAAGTTCGGTTCAATAACAGTAGGACCTTAAAAAATAGAAGAGGCGCAACGCTTTGGGCTATCACATAAATTTGCGCAAGGATCCAACAAGATCCAATAATACTAGGGCAATTCACAGAATTGCCCTTCTTTTGGGGTGGTCTTTAAATTTTGCCCCTCATATTTGAAATCTTTAAATTTTTCCCTTCGCTAAATCCTATGGATTTCAGGTTCGAACCCCCACACAGTCAAAATTTTAAAAAAAAATCGCAAGACAGAGTTTAAATTTCGCTATGCCCCCATCGGCATACACTTGTGAAGGAATTAGAAAAGTTATGCCGGACCCGGCATACTTATGCCTTATGGGCAGACTTGGCATAAGTATGCCGGTTCCGGCATAACTTTGATAATTCCTTCACAAGTTTATGCCGGATCTGGCATAAAAGTTTGCCCATTAAAAGTATGCCCCCATCGGCATAAACTTGTTAAGGAATTACCAAACTTATACCGATGGGGGCATACTTATGCCTTATGGGCAAACTTTGCCTTGAAGCGTATATATGTATTTTGTTTTTAACTTTTCAAGGTAAACCTTTAGTAATGCTTTAACTAAAAGTGTGCCCATAAAACATAACTAAAAGTATGCCCCATAAGACGTAAGTTTTCCTTAAGGCATAACTAAAAGTTTGCCTTATAAGGCAAAGTTTAAATTTTGTATGCCCCCTCCGGCAGACTTTTAGTTATGTTTAACTAAAAGTCTGCCGGAGGGGGCATACTTTGCCTTGAGGGGCAGACTTTTAGTTATGCCGGATCCGGCATAACTTTAACTTTTTCTTAAAGATTGTATGCTGGATCCGACATACATTCCCCCAGTCCTGCCTTGCGAAATTATTTTTTTATTTTATGCCTGAGCGGGGGTTCGAACCCAGAACTTCATTTATTCGCCCATCTTTCCAAGCAAAGGGCAAAATTTAAAGACCACAAATATGAAAGGCAAAATTTAAAGACCACAAATTTGAGGGGCAAAATTTAAAGACCACCCCAAACGAAGGGCAATCCGCGCAAAAAAATGATAATACCTAGTCTTCCATTATTTGGGCTTATCTTAAAACTGAAAAGGATTTTCCTCTAGCAATTTTATATTAAATTAGCATACATTATGGTCAAGGATTTTTCTTCTAACAGTTTAGAAAAGAATGAAAGATTTTGTTATGTACGTACCAAAAGTAGCCTGAAAATTTTGTGGTCCTCCATGACATACTATGGCTACAAGAGCATTTCACTAAGGATAAATGGAGAGTTTAAATTAAGTTGTCAAATATCGAAAAGTGTCCTTTAACAAACTAATAAGAAAAGAGCGTCACATTACTTAGAACCATGAAAGTAATTAATTTTCAGTTTGGTCCTTGATTTTCTTTGAGAACCTTTCACTTTCCTTCCAAAAAAAATGATAGAGTTGGTTTCTGTTTCCCTTTTCTTTTCTTTTCTTTTTCTAAAGGAGGAGAATGTTGAATTTGGGACCAAGAAACTATGAAATAGACAAGATACCTACTTTGTTAAACAAAATAAGCGAGATTTAATTTGATTAAAAAGATTAGGTGAATATTTTGCGTAACAAATTCAGTTTCTGAATACTAAACTCTTTACCTAATGATATGTTGCTTGCTTAAAGGAGCCAACGAAATACAATAATACCAGTCTTCCATTGTTTTAGCTACCTTAAAAATTTGCTTATTTCCTAAACTAAATATTCTTCCTCTAGCAATTCACATTCGAAAATAACTACTCCATAATTAGTTTATATTGGCTCAAATTTGACATGACATCATCTCAACTGATTATCCCTTTTTATACATATCAAAAGTATTACTTTGAATTCTTTTTTACTAAATGGGCCTTGGACCACCAAAGACCCAACTTCTTGGACCATTTTCATTTCTAGTCCCTAGACTTAAAATCCAAACAGAGTTCAACTTTTGTAAAGCAAATAACTCGATATTTTATCACTAAAGTTAAAGAACGATATTTTAAGAAACGTAACAGCTTAAAGTATTTTCTGACCAACAACAATAATTGCCATTATCATTTGTACTCTGTTCTTTTTCTCTTTTTCTGACATCCTTCCATTTGTCCACATCTTTTATTCTTGAGTCAGGTCAAGAAGTAAAAATTTCCCTTAGCACATTACGAAAAGCTGGGCTGAAATGACAATGTTGACAGTCCATTCGGTCTTATATACTAGAAAGGTATGGTAAAGTTTCATTTTACTTCCTCTAAAAGGAAGAGTTATATTTATACGTGCGACTAACAATAGTTATTTTCTCCGTTCACTTTTATTTATCCATTATATTAAAAATAAATGTTTACTTTTATTTGTCAATTTTAGTATATTAAGAAAAAATAACTTTTTATGTTTTATTCTTAGCATTAATTATCCATTCCAAAATCATTTTTCAATTTTATTAAGATTATACACCAATTAATGTGGATCGTGGTAAAATATGCATTTTATTTCTTATTTTTTAAGGGATGCATAAAATCTATTTTCGACAAGTAAAAGTGAAAGGAAGGCGTAGTAGCTAGGATAACAATTCATTGAATAGACTGAATAGGTAACGGGGTACATCTTTTGATTACTCAAACAATAAATAAAGTGTAGTACACTGATAGTTTACCCATTTTGTCATCATTAAATTAACTTGTTATAACGTGTATTCTTCGTAACAACTTTATATAATAACTGTAAAATAAATTAATACTATTAATTTATTATAACTAAATAAATTGCATTATTGTATAAAATTTATACACATAATATTTATGAGCAGGGATGGAGCTAAAGGCGCAAGAAGGTTCGTTTGAATCTCTTTCACCAGAAATTATATTGTTCGTGTATGCATGTGTGTATTAAATTTACTTGGCTTCTTGGTACATTTTTTGTTTTTAGTTTTAACCGTTTGGTTAAAATCCTGATCTCCATCGCTATTTATGGGCCCAATGTTATCTAATTTCGACCCTTCTGGATGCCAACCAATACCATACATTTTTTTCAATTTGCTACAAGTTGATGCAGATGTAAGACAATATTAAGAAGTATCTTGGACAAATAAAATAAAGGGAAAATTATCATCTAAATGGCCACTTGTCGCTGGATAAGTCCTAGTAAAAGTCAATGTGGCTTCGTCCACAATTTTCGTCATCATATACAGTAGCTTATCCAGCGAAGAGAAAATTAAAGAAAAAAGTCTATCACCGCCAAAAGTCTAATATTAATCAATTTATTTTAGTGACATTATTTATGGAATATATAAATGTAGAGGCATGTAACTCCATACGAAACAGATTGTTTATAAATCGCAAAAGGAGAAGTTTCTTGTGTAACATATGATTGAAACAAAGAATAAATATAGTTATTGATCGGTGATAGTTGTCATGTTATATCAGAGAAATCACCTATTTCACAATCCAAAGCCTAGATTCGTGCGATAGAAAGAGAGAGCGGGAATTAATGAGCATTTTATTTTACTTTGTTTTAATCGTACATCATAAGTTTACTTATATAGGAAAAACTACGATTAGCGGTAATTAATAAATTACTATATATATTTTTAATGAACCTTTAGAACCTCTTATGGATGAACTCTTATTTCCAACAATAATAACAATGCATAGTAAAGTAGAATAGTAAATTATGAGATGAAAGAAACATAAATTAGGGGAAGAACCAAAACAGGGCTTCCAACCGGTACTGTTTAGGTCTGAACTGGAAGTCATCTGTGATCTGACACAATTCACAACCATTGACTATATAGCACATGCAATGTTTGGCTAACTTCATACTATGATTTTCACTATTCAAATAGTCCACTTATTATAAGATCATGTCATCAATGGTTAAATAAAATGTTATAATGCTTGTCTTCCCTCATTTATCTACAGACAATGTGAGTTTTGGTAAATGGATAGAACCTGCTACAATATATAATTATATATAAGTCGTTTTCTACACTGACGTCTTGACCAATCAAATAAGAAATAGAAGGTTTCCAAATAAACATGAATTTAAGTTCTGGGCATGACAAATGTTAGCATATTGTTGGGTTTTGTGTGATGTAAATGAGAAATGAAGAGTTGGAGTTTTTTACGAAAAGACAACGGGAGAAAGAATGCAATTTGAACACATCTTTTCACATTAAATAAGTTGTGACTTTTCCAATAATGCATAAAAACCCATGTTCACACTGCCCTTCGTTAACTATAAATTAAGAGGACTAGCCTCAGTTTTCTGCTCCCATATATTTCATGTCATAGGTTCGGTTGTTGGTCTTGAATTAATATTTTGAGATGGGACAAAACTAATCTTCTTTTCACATAAATAAATGCAATATAATTAATAGTCAATCACTATACTATACACGTATAGCGATATTATTTGAGGTAATCATGGGCATGTGACAAACTAATTTAATTCCTTGTAGTTATCATAAGAAATTAATTTTGAATCATGGGATGTAGAATAAGAATATATTCCTCTAAGACAGTCATCAAAATAAATCTACGGTACTTGACAGTAGCATGTGCCGGGCATCTGTATAACATAGATTCTCATTCTTAAATTTTAATTCCTCACTTGAAAAGTCCAACTTGAGTTTTGATTAGTTTAATTTTATTATTGATAAATACTATCAGAAAATAATTAGAGGAGCATGATTCAATTGATCATCAATCAGCAGCAAATTTTATAATGTTGGCTATAACTTAAGTATTCCATGCAAATGTTTATGGTGAGTATACAACTATAAATACCTGGCTGCCATGATCATCAAAACTTGTCCGAATTAAAATTTAATTAAATCCCTTTTATCGAGTAATTATACTATAAAACTAAGTTTGTTTTGTTGACATAAATAAGTTTCTAGTGTAGCTATAAAAGTGGCGAGAAAATTACTTTAAGTGGGCTGATTCGAAATATATGTACTGTATACTATTCTTACATCTTTTAATTCACCTTGTTAAAATTTCGGGATCCACCATATATATATAATCAATACAAAAAGTTGCATAATGATAGAAGGGTACTTGTCAGTTTTGGTGTTTACTAATGAAAGCGAAGTAATTTTTTTCTTGATTATTCTTTTATTGTATTTTTGTGTGGAAACAAGAGAAAAATCAATGAAAACCCTACTAGAAAATTCAAGAGGCTTAAGTAACTAAAACGCCCCCAAACTTGACACGAATTGCAACTTTCGTCCCCAAACTATTGCTGCACTTCAAGACACCCTTAAACTTGGCAAAATGGATCTTAGTTCATCCCCGAGCTGCCACATGGCACAGCAAGTGTAGTCACACACCAACAGGCGCGTGAGAGGTGCCACGTCAGCTTTAAAAAAAAAATCAATTTTAGAAAATTCATTAAAAAAGTGAGTATATTTTTTTAAAATCAGAAAAAACTAAGTTTTAAAAAAAATGTGAAAAACCCATTTTTTTAAAAAAATCTGGACAGGAATTTTTTATTAAAAAATCTGGAACTTTTTAAATCTTGAAAACTGAGAAACCCGTTATTTTAAAAAAAAAAATCTGGAAAATTGATTTTTTTTAATTAAAAAACCTGGAGTTTTTAAAATTTTGGAAAACTAAATAAACCCATTTTACTAAAAAAAGAATCTGAAAAATACAATTTTTGATTAAAAACTTGGACTTTTTTAAAATCTGGGATACTGATTTTTTTAAGAATAAAGTGGAAAACTGATAATTGTTTTTTCTAGATTTAAAAACTAATCTAATTTTTCGGGATTATTAAAAAAAAAAAGGTTTTTCCACATTTAAAAAAAAAAATAGTTTTTCCAGTTCTTTTTTAAAGAAGAGTCTTAAAAGAATCATGAAAATCTGGATTTTTTAGGACACTTTTAAAAAAAATATCAAGTTTTCATTTTTTTTAAAATTCATTTTTTACAGATATTTTAATTAAAACTGTAGTTTTTCAGTTTTTTTTTTATTATCAAATTTTCCAGATATAAAATAAATATTTCATTATTCCAGATTTTTTATAAAAAAAAAATCGGTTTTACATTTTTTTTCATAACAATTTATTTATGTGGAGAACACATAGGATGAAAATGCCACGTGGCATTAATATTTTACACGTGGAGGGCCACATAAGCCTTATTTTACAGCTGGACCCGCGAGTGACAACACTCACTCCGGGTCATGAGCTCAGGGGTGTAATAAAACCCATTTAGCCGAGTTTAGGGGTGTCTTGAAATCCATCAATAGTTTGGGGACTAAAGTTGCAAAACGTGCCAAGTTCAGGGGCGTTTTAGTCACTTAAGCCAATTCAAGATTTCAAGCCAATCTGTTGAGAGTCCGGAACCAAAATGCCCCAAAAAAATCACTTTGAACCAAAATACCCTAATAAAAAAAAGTTACAAAACTATCTTTAGCGCAGTAATTTACTGCGCTAAAGCAGTTCACGGAGACGGAGCCGTTAACTGCTTTAGCACAGTATTTTACTGCGTTATAGAAGCAGTTAAAACAAAAATTCTATAACGCAGTAAAATACTGCGTTATAGAAACAATACCAAAAAAAAAAATTGTCCAACTTTATTTTTTGCAACACTTAGTGTTTTTTTCCATACTTTGACCAATGATTAGTCGTGTGTCAAGACTCCGAAACGTCAATATTTTATATAGAACCTGATATTTTTTTCTGCATACAATAATGTAGGCTCAATACATCAAGGATACGTAAACGTTCGGATCGTCATTTTAGGGGTTGAAAAGGTGGCCAAAGTAAGTTTTGTTTGTAAACTTTAGGTTTAAGTGTTCTATATACATAGACGTCCATTTTTGTTTGAAGACTTGTTGTCATTAGCTTAAGATTTTTTATTTTTAGGGTTTAGATTTATTGAAAATAAAGCCGTTGCCAAAAGGTTTTTAACTGCAAGAATTTCTTTTTTGTATAGCGTAGTAAAACAGTACAAAAAAAAAAAAAAATTGGCCAACATTTTTTTTTGCAACACTTAGTGTGTTTTTGCATACTTTGACCAACGAGTAGTCGTATGTCAAGACTCCGAAATGTCAATATTTTATATAGAACCTGATATTTTTTTCTGCGTACAATAATGTAGGCTCAATACATCAAGGATACGTATACATTCGGATCGTCATGTTAGGGGTTGAAAAGGCGCTCGAAGTAAGTTTTGTTTGAAAAAACTTAATGTTTGACTGTAAGGTTATTTTAGTCAACTTTATATGTCGAGAAAATTGGTCAGCTTTATTTTCAAAAATTGAAACCGCAGAAGTGAAATTGACATTCACAGCTACATTACCCCGGGATTTTTACGTTGAAATCTATTGCGTATCATCATCTTATAAGTAAATAAAACTGAAAATTTCACGTCAATTTGGGGGAAAATAGAAATTGAATGGGATAAAAGGTGTTTTTTTAAAAATTGGCTCGGCCAAACCGCGTTGCGGCAGCTTGTCCGCATAGATCTCGAAAAAATACGCAAGTTAAAAAAAATGCGTAAAACGGACGTCCGAGCGCAAAGTTATGACCATCTAATACAACTAGTTTTTCTCCCTATATTTTTTAGAATTATATTTATATTCAAAATAAAGTTATGTCTTGATTAAAAAATAACATGCTTAAATCAAAATCTTAAAAAATAAAACACCCTAAAGTTTCGAAATAAAACTTACTTCGGGTACCTTTTCAACCCCTAAAATGACTATCCGACCGTCTACGTATCCTTGATGTATTGAGCCTACATTATTGTACGCAGAAAACATATCAGGTTATATATAAAATATTGACGTTTCGGAGTCTTGACACGCGACTAATCATTGGTCAAAGTATGGAAAAAACACTAAGTTTTTTCAAACAAAACTTACTTCGGGCACCTTTTCAACCCCTAAAATAACTATCCGAACGTCTACGTATCCTTGATGTATTGGGCCTACATTATTGTACGCAGAAAAAAATATCAGGTTCTATATAAAATATTGACGTTTCGGAGTCTTGATACACGACTAATCATTGGTCAAAGTATGGAAAAAACACTAAGTTTTTTCAAACAAAACTTACTTCGGGCACCTTTTCAACCCCTAAAATGACTATCCGAACGTCTACGTGTCCTTGATGTATTGGGCCTACATTATTGTACGCAGAAAAAAATATCAGATTCTATATAAAATATTAACGTTTCGGAGTCTTGACACACGACTAATCATTAGTCAAAGTATGGAAAAAACACTAAGTTTTTTCAAACAAAACGTACTTCGGGCACCTTTTCAACCCCTAAAATGACTATCTGAACGTCTACGTATCCTTGATGTATTGGGCCTACATTATTGTACGCAGAAAAAAAACCAGGTTCTATATAAAATATTGACGTTTCGGTGTCTTGACACACGACTAATCATTGGTCAAAGTATGAAAAAAAACACTAAGTGTTGCAAAAAATAAAGTTGACCATTTTTTTTTTGGTACTGTTTCTATAACGCAGTATTTTACTGCGTTATAGAATTTTTTTTTTAATTGCTTCTATAAAGCAGTAAAATACTGCACTAAAGCAGTTAACGGTTCCGTCTCCGTGAACTGCTTTAGCGCAGTAATTTACTGCGCTAAAAATAATTTTGTAACTTTTTTTTTATTGAAGTATTTTGATTCAAAGTGATTTTTTTAGGGGGCATTTTGGTTCCGTACCCATCTGTTGACTTGAAATTTGATTCCCTTTGATTGGCGATCTTTACTTACACCATTGAAACTAGATAAAATAGGGTGACAGAAAAAACAATGATAGAGACTAGGATGACAATGACTGAAAATGAGAGTCCACAACTGACACGCTATTGAATTATCAATTTTGAATCGAATTATTCTATTTGTATAGTCGTAAATTTAAAAAGTTAAAATGTATGGAGTACATATAATGACCCACTTACTGTAAATCCTAAATTCTTCTATGATTAAAAAAAGAAGTAAAAGTTTCACTAGGTATTCTTTTTGGATACCTCCATTTAATTTGTATCCATTTTTTTAACCTGTATTCAATTTTACAAACATTAGACAAAACACATGTTGCCTCCCCGGACCCTATCTAAAGTGAGTTTAAATAAAATATGTATTGCTGAAAAAACTTTAAAATATTGACAAATCACCATTGTTGCAAAATGAATATGTTAGATTTGTTGTCGTTTTGACAAATTGATGATAGCGGCTTGTTTTTTATGATATTTGGAACTTATGTTTCAACTTTGAGCTCATTTGAAGTAATTTGAATTGTTGAAATTCGAATAACAAGTTATTTCTGGACCTTGTTCACTTGAACTTTAGGCATAGACGCCTAAAGCCCTAAACTTTAGTCATATGAGTTTGACGGTCAGGCAAAGTACCTGAACTTCAGTAAAAAATAGATGAATTTCAAGTGTATATTTATGTGCATTAACCTCAGCCACATATGACTGAAGTTCAAACTTCAGACGCCACATATATGAAGTTGTTTCGAAGTGAGTAAACTTATAAAATTTATAATTTATCGTATAATTTAGATAGCGGCTAACTCAACTATCCGAAATTATCTAGTAAAGTCATGATGTTTCTTTCGTTTGTAACAATAAAATCATTTAACTATGCCTATATCACCTATAAGGTCACTCAACCGGCCAAATACCTATGTTACCCTCTAAATTATCAACCTCTGTTATTATTTACTTTTTCAATATAATTTAATCTTTTTAATATATAGTATGGACTTAAATATAGAACAAATAAATCTTATTTATAAATTAAAAGTAAAAATAATTTCTAAATATATATATATATATATATGTTGGAATAAAAATAATAATATATAGTATGGACTTAAATATAGAACAAATAAATCTTATTTATAAATTAAAAGTAAAAATAATTTCTAAATATATATATATGTTGGAATAAAAATAATTGAGCATAATAAAAAAAACAAATTAGAATAATTGATTCGTGTCATTAATTGTGATAACAACAAGAAAAACTAAAAATGTATTTACATAATTGAAAATGAAAGAGAATAAAAGGATTTTAAAACATATATTTAATGCATGTAATTCAAAAAAAAAAAACTAAAATAGAGGTATATTTTATAATATATATTACATATGCTTGCTTCACTTTTTTACTTAGAAATAAGATTTATTTGTTCTATAGTTAAGTCCATAATGTAGGTAAAAGAGAAAAAAAAATCATAATGCTAAAACAGTAAAAAAAACAGCACAAATTGATAATTTAGAGGGTAACATAGGTATTTGGCCAGTTAGTAACCTTCCGAGTGGTATATGTATAGTTAAGTGACTTTTCTGTTACAAACCAAAAAAATATGACTTTACTAGATAATTTCGAACAGTTAAATGACCTTATAAGTAATGGACTCGCCCAAATTGACACAGTAAGTTTTGATTCTCTTCTTTTTTTCATTTTCTCTAACCAAAAAAATTTAGGGATATTTCTTTGTTTTTCTTCTCAAAAGGACAGTTCACATAGCACCACTTATAGGATACGGCTATTGTCAAAAATATTTGTCATGAAAACATAACGAATTAATGTGTTTGTCCCTTACCCTTATACCTTTGGAATACGCAAATTGTCAAAAACTTTGTCCAGAAAACACAACGAATTAATGTGTTTGTCCCTTGTACCTTTGGAATCAAGCCGTTTGTGATCATTGTGGTGCACGTAAGACGCATTTATTGCACGTGAAAATATATTTTTAAGACTTTCTATCGTATAGTCACGTTGACTAGAAAGGTTAACTAGCTGATGCAATTAATAATGTAAAGTCTTTTTCTACAGTTATATCTCTTTTCGAAGAGTTCCTTCCTATTTGACAATTCGCCCTAACTAATGTACTGATTTGTTTAGTAAATTTTATAAATTCCCTTTTAAATGAATTGACAGAAGATTTATTCTTACAGTATCAGACAATTCAATAACAAACACAAAATCTATAAGCTTGATATGGTCCATGGCTTCTAATTGTTACAAAAAAAAAAAAAAAAAGGGAGATAAACATAATTTCGTAAACTACAAGAGACTAATATTACGAAGAGAAATATAAGGGATGATTTCTTAAATTAATCCATTACATTTAATATGCTTTATTAAGCTGAGTAGCTATTTAGAGTGTCGTGTCATATGTGACAAAAAATCGAAAAGTGATTTTGTGTGATAAACTTTAAAGTTAAAGTTGAATGACTTTTATTCGATAAAAGATAAATAAATTGGATAATAAACTCAAAGTTGGATGATCACTGATGGAATTTACCCCTGCTAACAAAAAAGAAATAAATAAAATGTAATCTTGGCCTTTATAAAATTAGGTTAATATATGTAAAAGCAAGAGGCAATCTGAAATAGACTTTGAAGGAAAAAAAAAATCTGAAACATAGTCTAAGAAGTTATTGTAATAATTAAAATATTAACACAATAATGATAATAATAAAAATAACTACATGTTGATATGCATACCAGACTAGTTCTCTACTTCACATGATGAAGAAGCTCGAGGCAGAAGATCAAGGAGGAAGACATTCACAGCATCGGAGATAATGCGTGCGAGTCCGGAGCCTAAAGGGTATAAAAATACACGGTATAAACCAAAAGGGGTAGTCTAAAATATATATACCAAAACGGGTATAACGCGGACTCCTCCACGTTATACCCCAAATTTTTATTTCAATGTCAGCCATCACAACCAAAAATAAAAATAAAAAATTAATGGTATAACGTGGATCAGTCCACGTTATACAAATATATGTTGTAAAACGTGGGCTGATCCACGTTATACAAAATTATTTGTATAACGTGGATCAGTCCACGTTTTACAACATATATTTGTGAAACGTGGTACTGTCCACGACTCATTGTGCATTGTTGCCCTAATTTTTCTCCTTTCTCCTCCACCTTTTCCTCCATCCTTTTGAAGTTACAGAACTCATGGATTAATTGTTGCCACCCAACAATACTTATATTTCTAGCATTAACATCATTCAAGGGATTACCATCAACAAGACAACAACCATGTCAAACATGAGCTCAATATCTTGTAATGTGATGGTCGCCTCACCCGTACGCAGATGAAAGGTGTCCGTCTCAGGACGCCATCTCTCTATAAGTGCAGTGATGACTGCCCAATCATATGATACACATCCTACCTCTACTATTCCCCTAAATCCACACAGGCCAAAGTAGTCAAGGATGCGAGGATGAAAAGAATGACGCTTCACGTGCTTCCAAAATTCGGTATCCGCGCGGCGTGGAAACAGGCATCCGGTCGGTCCTCTCAAGGCACCATCCCACACAGCCTGTGATCGATGCTTCTCCTGGAGTGTGAACACATCGTACACTTCTGGCCCTGGATGTACGCATACCCGTGGAAGCTCCATACCTTAGATAAAAAAAAAAAAATTGAAGTCTAGATCAAGCTATTTGGAGTAACTTACTATTAAAAAAAAATTATTCCAATTTTAGCAGAACAAATATGCACTGGCTAGATAAAGCCAACTTCCATACGCCTTATTTAGAAACCACTGATAGTGGACCACATTAATACCTATAAGGTATAGACAAAATAATTGTCCACTCACTTAGACTTAGGTCCCATATAATAAAGCATTATCATGACATTTTAAGTATCTTTTTTTTTTTGGGCTACTGAGACATCAATTAAGTTTCACTTTTCTAGCTATATAAATATCACATTAAAGGTACAATGAAAAACAATTAGTTATTCAGATCTTTTATATAACAACCCACAAAAATAACAGTAACATAACAACAAATTTCTTCAAAAGTTCTACTAAACAAATCGGACCTTTTATATAATAATGCTTCTAACAATCATATCTTAAGTTCAAATTAAAATAACACAAATAACACAAACATATATCTTATATGTATTAAAATAACACAAATAAAAAATAACAATTAAGATATATAAGATAAACAGATATTCTACATCTACTATAAATATACAATATTATATGAGTTAGAAAAAATACCTTAATTTAAATAGCAACAAAAGATAAAGATGAAGAAGTTGCTCCAAAAATTAGACTGTAATGCAGGGTTTAAAAAGAAAATAAATGGAGGAGAAGGAGACGAAGACGAAGTTCTGTAACTTCAAAAGGATGGAGGAAGAGGCGGAGGAGAAAGGAGAAAAATTAGGGCAACAATGCACAATGAGTCGTGGACAGTACCACGTTTCACAAATATATGTTGTAAAACGTGGATCAGTCCACGTTATACCATTAAATTTTTTTTTTTTTTTTGGTTGTGATGTCTGACATTGAAATAAAAATTTGGGGTATAACGTGGAGGAGTCCACGTTATACCCGTTTTGGTATATATATTTTAGGCTACCCCTTTTGGTTTATACCGTGTATTTTTATACCCTTTAAGCTCCGGACTCTAAGGCGTGCACACACATGATATACATATACATACATATGTGTATGTATTATATGACAAAGTGATTTTTAATATTATTTAATAAAGACTAAAGTTACAGGAGGTCTCCTAAACTTGTTCGCATACTTGTTCCTATTGAACACTAACATCGATTCCTAAAGTTCATTTATTAATTAGACATTTTTAACCGACATGGCATATGCGTTAGATACACCTAAAATCAACTCGTGAAAACCATATATTTAGAATTTTTTTTTTTCATCTCTTCTTCTTCATTCTCTTTTTGCCAACACTTCCTCCACCAGCCCCCACCACCGAGGCCGCCACCATGCATCCTTCTCCTTCCTCTTTTTTTTCTCTTTTTTTTTTAATCATTATTTTGGGTCTAATAAATGCCACTTGCATGTCTTCAGTTTATTTCGTAATTTGCCATGTCATTGGCGGGTGTATTACATATTTGTCTTCAGTTTATTTCGTAATTTGCCATGTCATTGGCGGGTGTATTACATATTTGTTGGTTAATTGTAAAGAGAATGTCTAATATATATACATATTTTAAGTAGTACAAATATTCAATAGGAACAAATCATAAATAAAATGTCAAATGGATGATACGAGCAAATTTAAAGAGCAGCTTATGAAACAACCTAACTATTTAAATTAATTAGCACGACCTTAATTGGTCTATGATAGCGCTATCTTTGTGTTGTAATACTGGTTCTAAGACCATATTAATTATCTACACTCGTAAGTAAATAACTAAGGATCTTGGATATTTAAAAAGAATAAGTACTGTTGTACATCCAAGTACGAACTTGGAAGAATAAAGATTGGAAAAAATGGAGATAAGCCAGCTTAATTGGTATATTTAGAACTGCTATAATTTATGGTCAGCATATCTTGTACATAACCTTCCTTAAAATGCTGTATTTTGCTCAAAGATGCATGGATATTTTTCTCTTGCACTTCTCACAGATGGAATTGTAGTGAAAGTAACAGTCCTAGTTATGTTCTCATTGCACACGGAATTGGAGTTATCCGTACTAGGTTTTATGGTTGAATATGTATGTAACAGTCAATTTTTGTTTGTGATACAGTATATCATTGGGTGATCCAAATTCAATCAATTTCAAGCTTTATACTTTCTGTCCGCACTTGCAATCAACTAGTATTACAACTTGGAGCATGAAAGTGGCTTTTACACTAGTTGTTCGAGGCCATCTTGTCTTCTGACAAGTGGCTTATGTGGGCTCAGAGGCTATGTTCACATTCAGCATTCTTTCAAAGTTAGTACGTACGTAGTACTTTATTTTTGAGACCCCCCTCATTGCTAATTACTCTCTCCTTTCTTTTCCCAATGGAAAGAATGCTAAAAATATCCTAGGACTATTCGAATAGAATGATATAGCCCTTCTTTTTTGTTTTTGAACCAAAAATGTCTTTATTGTTAGTTAAATAGCTTAAAATATCCTCCACATAAATTAAGTAGATCAGATGCATCATCTCCTCTGACGGTTGCTTCAAAATAAGGGAAGACGTACACATAAATCAAGTAGATCAGAAGCATCATCTCCATTTACGGTTGCTCCAGAATAAGGGAAGACGTACTAAATTACCTATGAACCGGCTAAATATAATATCATTGAACGAGTTCATTCATAGAGCATATCCTTTGTTAACCCAAAGCTTAAATTTAATACCTAGGGTTACTATTCAGTTAATTCTTCTCCATTAAATCATGATTTCATTCTCTTAATAAGCCCAAAGGCACATTTCGTAAATATACGCGATGGAGGAGTTGAGATACTACATTATTAAGAAATCTTCCACTCTTAACGTTCTTGGTGATTCTTGAGAAATGAAATTAAAGAGTGAAAACAGTAGAGAAGATGATGACAGTAATGAGAGATGAATGGAACATCAATGTTCTTTATGTTGGTTGAATTATATATGTAGAAGAAGATATGTAATGGTGCATCGGTTGGGTTGTTTTTTCTTGAGAGAGTCCGAGTAAGTTGTATGTATAAATTTGTTTATCAAATTGGGGATCGTTTTGGTCAAGAGAGTATTGGGAAAAATGTGAGTCCAACTGGTTCTTTACGTAGTAAAGTGTAGTGAAGAAATTGCGTACATGTGTAGTTGTCATCAAAATTATTTTCGGCCACCGGTTGCAAAATTGATTTATTTGCTATATAGCTGCCAATTTTTTTGTTACAGTGGTACATTCGTACGATTATCCCTGACGAATTTTATATAAAAAAGAATAACCTTGTCCGTCCACTTTGTTTGGCACTATTTTATTTTGACAATTTAAAATAAAACGACGTCATTCTATGTTTAAAAACTATTCAATCTATACATTCTTATTTTATCCTTATTATGAGCTTCACTTGAGAGTTGACATCTTTACACACATTTGATTCACTTTATATGCCACCATTATTATTTGAAGAGTTAAATATATTTTTTAAAACAACTTTCTTATGATATAAGAATATTTTAAATTAATAAAGGGTCATATTTATAGTATTTTTGCGTAATTTCTAATTATGTAAATTAAATTTAGAAATATTAAAAATGAAGTTTCCTTGAAGTTTCCCTTTCCTATCCGAATCACGTAGTACAATTTATATATGCATTGAAAACATTCACATGTTTTTTAATCTCTCTCATCCAATCAAGTGGCGCCAAGCAAAGTCTGCCCAATAAATAGCCACCGTCATCATGCGCTTTAATCAAAAAAGAAAAAACAAAGTCAAATAAATACATTTATTTTAAACATCACGGAAAAATAAGTAAAAATAGCATCATCGCCCACTTTGTTAATAAGTAAAAATAATATCAACTCCCAGGCAAAAATAGGTAGTTTGACTAAATTATTTCTGACTAAATAGATATTGAGATTTGATCACTTAATACTTAATAAGGGCAACTCTGAAAAAATAAGATTAATTCTTTTTTAATTTGTTAAGTGAACATTCTTTACTGATAAAAGAATAAAGGTTAAGTGGACATTCTTTTTGAACCGGAGGGAGTAGCATATATCTAACATTTCTTAGAAGAAGAAATTGCAGCTCTAATGGTGCAGTTTTTTTTTTTTCATCCTATGGTGCAGATGCATGATACACGTTTTGCCACTTTAATTCCTAGATTCTCAATATTCTCACCACCCTTGAGTTTTTCTTTGCCCAAACTGCATAAATGAATTAAACGTAAACAAGTTTGAGGATATTTGCTTCTTGAGTTTTGCCCTTAGTCTTCAGTGGAATTTGGTATGTTCAACCACTGGAGAAATCTGCTCCATATATCCTACTATTCTAAAGTCTCAAATTCCACAATAAAATTCTAGGAAAATAATTAGTCTTATTATATGAACTAAACATAGTTATTCCTTTAGTTCTTTTAATTTACTTATCCTTAATTAATGACTTGTCACTCTACTTAAAAAAACTACTCCTATTTATTTAGATTTTTTAAAATTAAATTAGCCTTATTATTATGCCTCAGAAATCTCAGGTTGACTACCAGTACTAGTGTACTTGTCCGCGCTTTGCGCAGTCATAAAAAGAATCTTTACTAATAAAGCATCTTTTCGCGTTTCTTTAAAATTCTTTATAAAAATATTTTACCGAAAGATAATTTAAGTTAAATATGAAACAACCCACTTAAACTGGTATATATACTTGAATTAAAAAAAACATATATAAAATTAAAAAATAATGAGAAAGAGGGAAACGCTAACTTAATAATCTAGGGAAAATGGTTATCCGCCTTTTTATCTTCTTCTCCTAAGAACTCTCTGTTAGCACTTTATTTCTTTCCACAAATTGTTAACACTTATTTTCTTAAGATTAAATGTGCAACCTAATTAAAACGGTTTTGATATTAGTAATTTGAAAGAGTGCCAAGGTGAATATTGTATACCTCACCAGTTGAATGTTAATAAAGTTAGACTAATAGAACAAAAATTCTAGAGAGTGATTCAAGAAAATAAATCACTAAAATGATATCTCTAGTAAAAGAGCAAATGACTCTATCAAACATAATACACATACAGAACATATAAGCTCCGGCTCTTCAGATAAAGCAAGTGAAATTCTAAAAGATTAATTCTCCAAAGTGAACAACCTTATTGGGGGGAAAAAAAAAACTATAACACCATGTAAAGATTGTAGATATCTTATAATACAATATTGTTTCATAAATTAAAACAAACAAAAAAAATTGAATACATTGTTTAGAAATAATACCCACCTCAACCATTATGTTGTAAGACCAAATCAATCCATGCATAGATACATGATACTTCAGAGTGCTCTCCATGATGAGATATCTCCTCAATAAAAGTAAGAAATTTACCTACAAAGATAAAAGGGCATAATACAAAACAATAGTAAGCACAAGTACGATGGGAAAGAGAATAAAAGTAAGGGCATAATAAGAAAGAGAAATAAAAATGGTAGAGTACTTAATTATATAATTAGGATAAAAGTAAAATAAAACTATGATATAGTAAGTAAGGCCATAAATCATAATGGAAAATAGATATACGAATTCACGCAATCGCACTAATTGGTTGTTATATAAAATGAGTATTTTCATCATTCACAATACAATACAATACAATAAAATAAAATTTTAAGTAAGAGTCGAAACATAAATTATACCCAAAATAACAACACAGTAAGTAACAATTGCCCGAACAACCTGTAAAAGATGAAGTAGGGAATTGAATGGGGAGGAATTATTTCTTTTTCTCATTCAGTTAGTTTCCAACAAAGAAATATTGTGTTGAGCATGTCAAATCAAAGATATCTAATAAAGAAAAAACAAAGATAAACATTCCATTCATACGCTCTAGGTAATCCTTTAAAAAATTTATACCTGGAGTAAATTTGATTCAAAACTCTGCTCATGTTTTAGTACCAGAAATGCGACATTTTCTTGTTCAACAAAACTTGAAAATAAAAAGATACCAATCACAATAGAAGTAATCACTCTTAATAATATATTAAGACTAATAAATACCATTCTTAATTAATAGAACTTTAAGACAAATGAATACAATTTTCGATGCTGAAACGTGGCAGTAGCGGTCCATTAGCTTGGAATACAAAAACGTATAAACTGAAAGACTGAGCAAATTAACATCACATTTA
Organism: Lycium barbarum; assembly: GCF_019175385.1. Taxonomy (NCBI): domain Eukaryota; kingdom Viridiplantae; phylum Streptophyta; class Magnoliopsida; order Solanales; family Solanaceae; genus Lycium; species Lycium barbarum. The sequence continues at coordinate 134,517,397 of NC_083338.1, read as the reverse complement.
ACGTAATTAAGAGATTTAATTAAATGAGTGACTTTGAGTTTTTTTAACATGGCACATAAATGGAAAAAAAGAAGAAAATGTCAACAAAGAAAATGAGAAAAAAGATAAATAGGAATGGTGGTCACAGAGAGGTGTCACATCACCTTGTCTATATCTAGTTTTATATTATATATAGATTTTATGTAGTACTTCATTTGGTCCATATTAAGTGATGCTTTTAGCTTGGATACATCCCTTATGAAATTTACTCACTCCTAATAAGTAAGAAGTATTTTTATAATCCCGGGTTTAGCTAATACCCCAAATCAAACATGGGATAAAGTTAATCTCACAATTTATCCGGACTTATTATCCTTATCCCAAGTATCAAATGACCTCCAAGGGTATAGTTGAAAATACTTGCCGACTTTAATCTTGAATATCTAAAGTGACAATTATTTTGGGACAAATTGTGTGAGCTAAAGTGACTGTTAAAATGGGCGGAGGGAGTAGTATCTATTTAAATAGTCTTTTGGTTATGGAAAAACACATTTTTCTAAAGAAGGGTAAATTTGAAGGAAAAATAATTAATACCTTTTTAATTATGTGAAACATCACTTATTTTAAATTAAAATAAAAAGTAAAAAACATCAGTTAATATGGGCCAGAGAGAATAATTACTTTATTATAAGGATAATATTGAAATAAAATAATAAATCCTCTTGATTCGCTAAAATTGACAAATGAAAAAGAAAAATCTATTTAATTTTAGTGTAAGAGACAAGTGAAAAAAAGGGGAGAGTAGAATTTGTCAACCCGAAAAATAAGGGGACAAGTAACTTGACTGTGTCTGACGATACAATTTATTGAAGTTTCACTTGTGAATTTTAAAACTGAAATAGATTGAGAACCATGACGTCTCATGTTTAAATTTCAATATAGATAAAAAAAAATTACTAGGTGCTTTCTTCCCATTTGTAATCTTGGTGGACAGAGTTACATGATACCTATTGCTAACAGGAGGAGGCAGACATCTCGGGAAATTAGCTGAGGTGCTCTCAGGCTAACCCGAACATCACGATTATATTAAAAAAAAAAAAAAACTTCAAGACTCACGACGGTGACTATTTTCTCCAACTAGTAAATTGTCCCACGCTTTGCGCAACTTGAGTTAAAACAATCAAATATAATTAGTTGAAACATCTACATATATTATGGGATGCTTCTTATTAATCTAAAACTCCTTTTAAATTCCATAAAATGAGTATATAAAAATAAATATATTAGACAATACGAAAAAATAATATAAGTGAAAAATATGCATGAATGAACAAACTAAAACAGAAAAAGAAAATCCAAAATAAGAATCAATGGTATAAAATAGTTGCAGACTTGCATATAATTACTTAGTTGGCCAATTCAAATGATTTTCACACGTATTAGCATTTCTTTTGCTTCATATTGTTAACGAAATTGTTATTAAATCTTAATTTCTTGTGTTTATTCTTTGACATCCCTTCTCGTCCCCGTCCCTCTCATTTTCTCTACCCCCGATGGACCCTCTCATTTTGTGCAATTCTCTTATGGTTTCTATAAATATTCATGAGATTTTTCGAAAAGTGAATCACAATACTTATTGGGTTATTCACGAAGTATTGAATTTTTTAATTTAGTATTAGTCATCGTTCTCATGTTTTAGCTGAAGAAGGAGAAGTGTGTCGAAATTGTTTCAAAGGCTTTACAAAACGCGCAAACATTAATATACATATTAATTAAAAATAAAAACAAATAATTAGAAATAGAAAAAGAAAAATTAGAAAAATCTTTATGTGGTATCCATCTTAGTACATTAGTTGTTGAAGGAAAAAAGATGATAGCAAAAGATAACCTATTAGTTGAAAATTAGTTGTTGGAGGAAAAATCTTTATGTGGTATCCATCTTAGTACATTAGTTGAAAATTAGTTATTGAAGGAAAAAGATGAAAGCAACAGATAATCTAACTTTTTTCTTTTTTCTTTTATCTTTTGATAGCATGATTTTAATGTTGTGCATCAAATAAAATGGGAAAATAGTGTGTAAAAGTCTAAAAAAGTTCATCAGTTAAATTTGACAAACTATCATTTACCAAAAAAATCTCATTTCTATTTTACATTGATATAGCTACCCCACTAACATTACAAAAAGGAAATATATTTAAGCAATTTTTTTTTTCCAAAAGGATTAGTCCTGCTGATCATAACAAAATTGGGGCAGATCATAAAGAAATATGTACACAACTACAATCAAATAGATGTATAACAATTAAAGAACTTTAAACAAAGTTACTTGAGTCTTTTAACTCCCTGAATAATGTTTATTAGCTGTCAATATTGATCTATAAATACATGTTCGTTTTTATATATATATATATATATTGATTTAGACCAACCTGATAGAAACGATGGAGAACACAATCATACAATGCGTTTTCAACGGTAAGATGGAATACATACACTTGATAAAATAGAAGAAATGCTGATTTTGCTGGGAATCCAAGAGACTTTAGAACCTGCAAGACAAAATAGGAGAAATTGACATTGCTCAGTCACATTTGCTAATTCTAATCATAGTTTAACCTAAAAAAAACCCTTAAATATGTACTCAGAAGAAAATATACTCGTATATAACTACATAGATTGGACAAAAGATGTGCTTGCCAAGCAGTTATGCACTCAACTTATGTTCGTTGGAGTTATGGTAATGGGTTTAAAGGTTACATTTGAGGAAGTAAATAGTGGGAGTTTAATTGGCAAGTAAATACTACAAGTGGGAGAGAGAAAAAGAAGTACATAATGGTAATTTAAGATGCAAATATATACTACAAAATGGCTCATACGTTAGAGAAAAATGTTAATTAGGAAGAAATTAATAAGTGACTTTTGAACTTTTTAATACATTATTATTTATAGCACATAAATGCGAAAATAGAGAAAATTCCCAAAAAATGAGAAAAAAAAGATAAATAGGAATGGAGGCCATATAGAGGTGTCACATCACCTTATCTATGCCCACCTTTATATTATACAGTCAAACCTCTCTATAACATCTTTGGATCCGATTTTTTTTTGCTGTTATAGAGAATTGTTGTTATACGCCTATAACAACATTTTCCATTAAAATAGTAGTTGGTTGTTATAGGCAAAAAGATGCATAAAATCTACGTATTTATTTTTTAGTTTTAATGTTGTAAAAAATAACAAATTATTTAAATTTTAAATCTCAAAGATATGAATACTTCACTAACTAAACATTAAAGAAAGTTAATACAATTTCAATAAATTCATAACTGAATGTATAAAGTTTTAAGCTCTAAGGAACACATTTTAAATCTACAGTACTTGAAAATTAAATTCTTTCAAGATTGATGGAAGAAATTCATAATTGTAGTTGTTTCGTAGAATCCAATCTCTTAGTGTGATATAACGCTTGAATTTACGAAGATTTGTGTTCAAACTTTCAGCAAACGAGTATCCAATTGCTTTCCCTTGAAGAGAATCTTAGAGTTGAACCATTGAATCTTCTAACTCAGTCCAAGTAACAATAGGTTGAGGTTCTCCGTCAGCATTTTCATTGTCATCTTCGACTTCCATATTCTCTTATTCTATTTTTATAAAGATGGTTGATTATTATATTACCAAAAAAAAGTAGATAGCTGTTATATGGGGGTAATTTTATAAAGAGTGTACTGTTATAAAGTTGATTGTTGCTTTTATAAATAAAATACTGTTATAGAGAAATAAAATATAACTAAAAAAATAATTATAAATTTTTTTAATTGTTACATAGAAGTGCTATTATATGCTGATGCTGCTATAAAAAGGTCTGTAGATAGATTACGGGAAATAAAGATACTAGTAATTTGTGAATTTTATGCCAAAAATAAGGGGACACGTGGCTTGAGTGTGTTTGCACGATGTGATCTATAAAAGGTGGTCCTTCTTCTTAATGGGAAACTTCCACCTGTTTTTCTACATCTCACATTCAGAATAGTCCAGACTCTTTTTTTTCCAGGCACTCTCAAAGCTTAAAATAATCCCAGATGCGGAGAAGCCATTGAAGAAAGAAAGAGACAAGAGAGAGAAAATCTAACACCTCAACTCTGTGAAGAAAAAGGTATGTTCTGTCTTCATCTTCAAAGTAAAAACAAGGTGTTAAAAATAGTAGTTGTTGATTACATTATTCTACTAATTAAATAGTACTCTAAAATGTCTAGCTTTTGAAACTGTACTATGAACATACTGACATTATTCTTGCACTTGTTTTACTTTAGTATGTTCTTGTTTTCGACTGGTTGCTGTTGGTCCAAGATTATTGTCCCTTTCTGCTAAAGATTCTAAAGGCTTTTAAGATTAGAACACCAAATTCATTAGCGTATCTGCTGTTTAATTGGCTGAATCATCAGCTTTATGGTATATATGTACTTCTTTTTTACATTTTTTTTTTTTTTTTTTTTTTTTTTGCCTTGGGTGTCTGATATTTCGATTCGAGGCTACTTCTAATTTTGATTTATATCTCATAAGACTGAAATATTTCATGTCAAAATCTTTTTATTTATAAAGCTCAAACCTGAACCTCTAATTAAGGATAAATTATATTTTATTCACTTGGCCACAACCTTTTCTGGGCACGCTTTGCATTATCTTCCTTCTTGTTCTCCTTCCTTCAATTTTTTTTTTTTTTGGGGAGGGGGGGACCAAAATACATTTGCTTGTCTTGTTCTGTGTAAAATTTAGATAATGATTTATAAAAAAAATAAAATCAACAAAAAAGCTCCTTTGTTAAAAGTGAGGCACTTCTCAAAAAGAAAAACAAAAACACCACTAAAAAACTTTATAAAACTTATAGAGCAACTTAAAACATAATTTTATTTGCTCAAACTTCTCACTTTTTCCCTTTTTATTTTTCTTCTTTTCTGTTAATTTTAAGTTTTTTTTTTTTTTTTTTTTTTTTAATAGTCTGGTTTCATTCCTCTTTACAGATGAGTGGGCCATATATTTTCTACCTATAATAAAGTCAATTGGTAGCTAAAATTGGGCCACTGATCGCTGAAATTTGTTAAATGCTCGCACTATGTCTAGACATTTGGGGGAAAAGGCAGTGGGCGTCCTAGTAATTACCACATGATTTTATTACTATTATAGATATTATAGATGATAATGGTGTTACCCTCTTCTTTTCTCCTTTTAACACTTTAAGAATAATTTTTATCCTTTATGGCTATTAATGGTGTTTTGCCTTCCCAACAGCAAAATCAAAATTAGTTCTCGGTTTGAACAAATTAAGGAATATCCCGAATTTCCCCTACCATTGCATGTTACATATTATAATGATAAAATTAGATATGAATGCTAGTGTTTGGGCATGTGCATTTGTGTGCACCCCATGTTAATAAGTACCTAACTTAAAAAAAAGGACTTAAATTGAAAATAATGAATGTTGATCTATTTTATCTAATTTTTTAAATGAAGAAATTCTGGCTCGCAAAAGTTCTTAGATGCCTTATTATGATTTTTGAGGACTTATCTAGGAATATCTTATGGAAATTATTGTTACTTCTATGACCTAATATTGAAAACAAACAAGTAATAACCAAAAAACGACACTCTTTTATCATTCTTTAAAAAATTGTCAAGTAATACAGATTGAAAAATTAAATCTTTAAGCCTTACAAATTTGGAAATGAAAAGATTGATGTTATAACTCTTAAAAAAGAATTAATTCACAAACAATAATATAAAATCTAAAAATAATTAATCTCTTATAACAAATAACTTAATATATCGTAGTTAAGAAATTTCTACATCTCAAATGATGAAGAGGAGACGTAATAAGAAGCATTCCTCAAAGAGTTGATGGATATTATATGGGTGGAGAGGAGCTATTTGCAATGATGGTATTTAGATATTTTCCAATCGTGATGAATTTTGTTTTAACCTAAAGTCTTAAAATAGTACCCCTCAAGCTATTGGCTAAGAAAGAAAACCTGAATATTAGTCACAAAATTTCATATTGGCACTACGTTGGTGTTTAGATATTTTGTGAATCTTTTCAACCCAAAGTCTGAACCAACATGATTTTTTGTTCCCTGAAAAAAAGTTGAATAGGATGGTCATTAAGAAAAGGAAAAACTTATAAAAGGAAAATAATTCTTTCAAAACCATATAAAAGGCATTAAGAAGCAAAAGTAACAACAAACTAAAACAAGACAAAACTACCGTCGGCTACAATAATATTCTAGAGTTAATTATATTAAATACCCTTATGATATAACTCTATTTCGGATTACATTATTAGTATTGTAAAATCAAACACTTACTCTCTTTATATTATTATTAATTATCCTTTGCGTGTAAAACAAATCATAGTAATCGACTTATCATGTCGCATAAGGGATGAAAACTAGAAGTCTAGCTACGAGTTCGGCGAATTAAGCATCTTTAGCCAAAACTCTTTATTTGTGTTAAGAAATTTATTTAATATGTATAAATAATTTATTCAAAATCTAATAAGCTATCATTTCTAGAACCCAGAGCCTGAGATCGCCTCCGCCGGTACACACAAATTGAAGCCACTCAACTGTTCTCCATTGTATAATTATTATTTTCTTTCTTTAAAAATATATTCACCAAACATCATAACACGGCCCAAGTCAAAATACCATTACTTTTTATTTCGGTACGATAATTCACATCCCTACATGTACCTAACGAAGTAAATACAATTACTACTTCGTAAGGAGGCAAGTAGGCAACTGTCCAAGATACTGCCTAGACATTAGACATGGTTGCCTGTATTTTCTATTATATATATGTTGTCCTTGAACAAGTAGTCTGTTTGCTGACATTATTTGTCAAGGTATTGGTACATTAGGGGCACGGCATCCACAAAATAGTATTTTGGGGTTGTTAAGAGTTATATGAACGGATGAACCCACGAAATGGGTCACCGAAGTCTTTTGTTTGTCGTTTAACCAAATTTGGTGTTATGAAAAAAAAATTAGTACCCTTTTGAACCATGCATTATCTTTGGGCAGATGGTTTGTTCACGTAAAACGACACACACAGAAGAATGAATAGATTACGTTCTTTAATATTTACTAAAATAAGTAGATTGAAAATGATGGCTTATTTGTTGAATAAAAAAAGTTGCTTACACTATTAGCCAGTCAACTAAGTCCAATCGAACCAACTAGCTAAGAATTGTGGCAAGTGGTAAACACTTTTTTAATCCATAATCATTGATTTTGGGTTCGAATCAGTGGCGGAGCCAGAAATTTGAGAAAGGGTGTGCAAATTTTCTTCTCATTTGTATTAAGATTTAAGAGTGTGTAAAATTAAATATATACTCATAATAATGAACTTTAACTTGTGTACGTGCACCAGACCACCTTTCGCCTGAAGTGGCTCCGCACATGGTTCAAACCTTAGTTATGGAATCGCCTATGCTTGCGTCAGTTTACCTCTAATATAGGACATTCAGACGGAAATCCAAATTTAAGCGGGCCTAATATAAGTACCGGACACCGTAGAAAACAAAATAACAAATCCAATCAGAGGGAAAGAATATGTAATAGTACAGAGGTTGGCATATACTATTACAACAACTTTTAAGTTGATGGGTTTTAGCGAGTTTGCTGCTGTATCCATGATACTCTGGTGTTCTATACAGTAAGCAACATGTGTCGTATGTTAGTACAGCAGCTTGAATTGAAGGGTCATGACTATGATATTCAGTAGCAATATGACTTGTTACTTTCGAATTACTAATAGTGGAAAAAGGAGACTGACTAGTGGAGCAGTATTAGTACATTCTCTGACAAAATTGAGGGGGGAATGGGGTCACTTCACTGACTGGGGAGGAAAGGTAAGTACTAGCTAGTGGAACAAACATAAGTCTTTTCTTGTCTACGCTAGTCTCATTATTGATGATGGCTTTGAATAATACCGGGGGAACAAAAACATTTATGACCCAACTTTTGGAGTTGGAGTACTATATATGTTAACAGTGTAAAAATATCTTGTCACTGTAGTTAACCCATCATAAAATTTGATACTCCATTAGAAAGTAACCTTAAAAACAAAACTAAGTTAGGAGTCATTTGGTTGCGGGTAAGAGTTAAAGTTATTCATGTATTAAATTCTTCATAATAATATCATATTTGGTAGCATTCTTTTGCTATGTATAGAATTCGACACGTACACCTAATGGTGTTTGGTTTGTAATTTAGAAACTCACATAATTAATATATATATATATATATATATATATATATATATATATATATATATATATATAAGTTATGAGGAGATTTATGTATTATTTTATGCAGAATAGAAGATGGAATAACTAATATTCCTTCTATCCCAATTTATGTGATATAGTTTGACTTGACACAAAGTTTAAGAAAGAAAAGAAGACTTTTGAAACTTGTGTTCTAAAACAAGTCATATATTTTTGTGTGTCTGTAAATCATTTCATTAAGGGTAAAAGAAGAAGTTTCAAGTTAAGTTATCTCTAAATATAGAAATGTATCAATCTTTTTGGGACAAATTAGAGCGTTAAGTGTATCACAAAAATTGAGACAGAAGTAGTACATGAATAACTAATACTCCGTTAGTCTCAAAAAGATTGTCTTAGTTATTATTTGGACAATTAAAGGATACTTTCTTTGGCCCTAATATCTTTCAAATACTTTCTAAATATTTTGAATTATTAACTAATACTCCGTTAGTCTCAAAAAGATTGTCTTAGTTATTATTTGGACAATTAAAGGATAATTTCTTTGTCCCTAATATCTTTCAAATACTTTCTAAATATTTTGAATTATTAACTATTGTGACTTATAATTTTTTAGATAGTTTCTAAATATGTAATTTTATTTCAAAAAATTATATATTCTATGTCTGAATGCACACTGAACATTAGTTAGTTTGACCTTCGTAATTCGAATCAAGACAATCTTTTTGGGATGGAGAGATTGGGTGGGAGTACATGAATAACTAAATCTTGCATAACTAATTCATTCATAAAATAATACATAAATTTCCTAATAACTAATAATTTCTCCATTACTAATACATATATAACTCTAACTAGCAATCAAATGACTCCTTACTTTTCGACAAGTGAGGAAATAATTATTTTTCACTTGAGTTAATTACTTGCATAAAATGATTATAATGTCTAGACATTTATAGAACTGTTTGGCATATGACTAGCTGCTAGTCTAATACGTGTATCTTTTTAATCCCACATTTGTTACTTCCCTAGTTCATATACAAAATTATACATACATATTCATTTATTTCCTAATACATGAACGAAGTAAATTAATGTACTTTTGTGATAAATCTAGTTCATTTTTTCAACACCCCTCTTTAAACTAGATTCTTCACTCCAAGAGATGCATATCTTGGAAGACATTAATTTTCATGACTTGTTGAAGATATCCACAAGTCGGTCTTGTGACATTAGAAACTCGAGCTCAACTTATTTTTTTAGATGTTACCTCGTTCATTTTCACGATGTCTTTGATGAGCCATGTTTTTCATCCATCTCTTTCCAGGAGGAGAAAACTTAGTTGCAAAACTTGTTTAACCGATTCTTCAGTTTGCCTTCTTTGCTCCTTTTTATTCATTGATTTGTAAGAGCTGATAAGTTCATCTATGGTCATGATGTTCAAATTCCTGGACTCTTTAACGATGACCATCACAGACTAAATCGTGAAATATACTTTTTCTAAAAAATATGAAATATGATTTATATCCCTAATTTTAAAAAACTAGCAAAACAACTCAAAGCAATTAATAAACATAATCCTGCATAAACAATGTGCCATCGATCCCACCTTGCACTCGTACTCCATACAAAACCCAACAAGAACTAAATCAAGTAGCTGTAAACATAAACACTCTGAAAAACTTTTATAAGAATAGCTGTAAAAATAAACTCTTGAGGGTCCTTTATATAAAAATAAAAAAATTTAGGGTAAAAATTGAAAACAGAAAAATAAAAATAATTGTTCAAAATTGAAAAAGTAAAAAATAAGATTTGGTTGTTTTTCAAATTTCAAATACAACTTCAAGCTATTGTATTTGAAATTTTTATCGTCAAACACCAATTTTTAAAAAAAGTGAAATTTTTTTCTAAAAAAGGTAAATAATTCTTATGGTCAAACGGGTCCTTAGATTCTCCAGAGGTCTCCCAGAGCAAGTGAATGTGATACCAAATAATGTTGAAAATTTCGGAGAGGATGAGATGACACTCAATCAGTCATATTTTTTTTTTTAAGACAAGTGAGAAAATAATTCTTTTTAACTTCACGCAACTTGCTTACATAAATTGAGTATAACGCGTGCTATTTATTTTTTGTTGCATATATGTCTAGTGTAAAAAATACATATGTCATAAATCGTGGACTTTTTATTCTTCTCTAGTTCATGAACAAAATCAAACATACTAATACATGATCTAAGTAAATTCATGTCTTGAAATGAATTTTAGTTTATTTTTCCAATATTATATACACTGATTATTAATTTATAATAGTGCAATTTTTTTTTATAAGAATATATAATATCATTTCGGCAATTACATTTTATTGCTCATGTTTTTTTCCTTGAAACTGTCATAAAATAAAATCCTTTCCCACTGCCTTTTATTTAATTGAAGAATAGTAGATGCTATATTTTCTATATATAGTTAATTCCTTTCAATGAAGGCTATGTACTATATTATTCGATCACAAGGAAGCTACGATTTCAAAATTTATCATTTTAACCACCCTATTCGGGGGACAACATTACACAAAGTCTTTGTGAGAAAGAGTACGAAAACATCTCGTCATTATTATTGTTTGAGCAATGGAATTTTGACTCTTCTGACAAAAAAGGGAATAAAGAGATTAAACATAAAGGTCAAAAAAAAAAAAAAGTTTCCACATGGCCAAGTGGCACTACTCATGTTCACTAAAGGCAAAGGACCACTTCAACTAGAGTTTACTTAGATCTAAAGAATGATTTGGAAATGCAGACCTTTTTTTTGGACATATTTTGTCATAATTATAAATAGAAGAGGTACAAAAAGACATACGTAACTTCTTGTAATCTATCTTGAACAAAAACAAGTAATCGGGTTCCAACACTGATTTTGGTGTCCTATGCTTATTTGACTTGTGATTAAAAGCTTTTTGTACAATTAGAACGCTACAAAACAGATAGAACAGCTGGAGTTATAAATTCATCACTAATTGTTCTGAAAGAAGCAATTCTAATCTTCTGAACATCTTGCCTTATTTTGCCTTATTTTGTAGTTTGTACCTTTATGCATTTCTTTTATTATGTTTAGGCTTAATGAAAATTTTGGTCCCTCTATTATTGATAAATTATAATTATGAATTTTGTGATATATGAATAACTACATTCTAACTTCAATTAATTGAAATCTGAACTTTTGATCACTGTGCTAGTAGATATTCACAGATTTATCATGATCGTTAACCGTTTCACTATTTAATCACTTGTGTATTAATTGAAGGTTAAATATAATATGTCATATTTCACGAGGATCAAAAATAAAATTACCAAAAATGCTCAGTACCTTTATCGAATCAATTATGTTACTTTGATTATAACTATACAAGTGATGGCAGATAGCTCCAACTGCAATGGACCACTTTTTTAATGGCATATATATCACACACGGAGTAGTAGATAACAAAACACGAAATTTGTTCTTTAACGACACGTCTGAAAGTTTATTAACTTCAATCCATCATGCTGAATGCTGATAGTGATGATGTTGAGCTAATTATTAATCATATCCCATTACCAAGTCACAACCAATTTTGGCCACAAATATTCTTCATTACATTAATCTACTCCACCTTCCTTACTTATTTTATTATTACCCCATTAATTATCTTAATTGAATATCCCTTGTCCCTAATCCCACAGTCAAAGCCCTTTGCCAAATAAAAAATAGGCAGAATACTCATATAGTCATTTAAATTTGGCCTCTACTGTCACTTAAACATTTTAACTTACAAAATGATTTTCAAAATTTATGTGTCATGTCAAAGTCAGTGCTCACGAGACATAATGAGGACAAGTTAAGGTGTCTAGACGTGCATTCTCAGAATTGAAGCGTTTAGTTGTCGGTCGAAATTAAGTTAAGGTGTCTATCTATCTATGTATAATATGTATATAGCTAAAATAAAATAATAGAAAAAGTAGATAATAAATGTGATTTTACAGCTCAAATACCGTTGCAATTTCCACGACACCCCAGCTAGTGGTCGTTACTCGTTAACCCATTTCCTCCTCCTTCTCTTCTTTGTTCCCATTTAAAGCTCTTTATTACTGTAAAAATAAAACTTTTCAACTAATTTTCTTCTACTTTTTTTTTTCTGGTTGCTCTCCATAGCGTTTTTCCATTGAAAATTCACCAAACAAAAAAAAAAAAAAACAAAAATGAAACACAGCTCAAGACAACGGCATCAAACTCAGGTAATTATGATATCTTTTCGTTATTATTTTTGTTAGTTTTTGTTGTTGTTGTTGTTTATTTCCTTATTCAAGTGAATGAGGAATTGCAGAGGAGTTGGGCTGAAATATTGTGTTCTGGTTGCACGTGCCTACAGCTTTTTTGGCCGCGAGTGTTTATGCGCAAATGGCTCCATATTAGTGCTAAGGATTCCGATTATAGTGCTGACCCTGACTCTGATTCCAACTCTGGTTCTGATTCCGATCAAGGTTATTTTTGTCTTTTTATCTTAAGCATTTCTAAATTGTATGTACTATCATTATTTTGTAAAAAATTGACTTGTTAATTTTGCTGTGTTGTAGAATTCTGTGAATGGCCGAGGCAGTCGCAGCTTAACGATGAAAAAGAAGGCTCAGTTGGTATTGATGGTAATAGAATTTGTTTGTTGCTTAATTTACTTCCATATTTATCCAACAATGTAAATTTTCGGCAACTTTTTTTTTTTAATTTTTTTTAATGGTGATTTTCCGTAAGACCTTTTGAACTTCCTTAGGTATTTTTTGACTTTTAGGTTATTTTTGTACTTTTTTAGCCTAAAAGTAAGTACTCACTTTGTTCACTTTTACTTGTTCACTTTTGACTATGCATATTCTTTACGAAATAATAAATGAAGTGCATAATTTATCAATATGCCCATATTAATTGGTGCATATTTTATTGGATTTGAAAAATGATTTGAAGTAAGTATTTAATATTATGGGTAAAATAGGAAAAAAGAAATTGTCTTGTCCTGATACGCTAAAAGTGATAAGTAAAAGTGAAAATTTATTTTTGAAATTCTTGACAAGTAAAAGTTAACGGAGGGAGTACTTAAAATCACTTTTTATCTTTCTCAAACACCACAAAAAATTGAAAAGAACTTAAAAGTCAAAAAGCACTTAAAATAGGCCAATTCAAACACCTCTATGTCTACTGGGAGAAAATATTTACGCGCATAACCCATATTTTGAGTTTGTTACCTGGTTTCGCCCATATTTGTGTATGAACGCCTTTTATAAGCTATTATGCACATCTATACAATGTTTGATACATTATGTATAATGCTTTCACCCAGGTATAATATTGTATAACATTGTATATTGGGCTACATGGCATAATATTTTTATGTTTGGCGGTATAATTTTTGAAAATTTCCCTTTTTTTATTCCCTTCAAACAATGTACCGTCGCAGAATGATGGAAATGGTTCCTAATACGGAGTCAACAATCTCAGCACAATTGATTTTCAGTGTAGATTGGGACATGGATTTCCAATGGTCCTTACAGGTTCACAGATTCAAGTTCTATTCTTCCTATAATATTAACACTTGCACCACTTTCAATGTCCTTTCACTAATCTTTTCAAAGGAAAATTTACATGTGCAAGTCTCACTTTTTAATAGGTACTAAATGTAAAAATATATGAAATAATTTTGTTAAAGAGAGTATTAATTAAAAGTCTGTAAAGGATCTTGTTGCAACAGTATTGATGGTAACAGAATTGTTTGTTGCTCAATTTAGTTCCAAATTTTATCCAAAATGTTCATGTATGCAAATATAATTTGTTCGAATTGTTTTTTGTTCATGTATTTGGGTTCTTTGATATGTCATCTTGAACTTTACTATTATTTTCTTATCTAATTACTTCAATCCTATTTCATTTCTATACTTGGTTAATTTGTTTGTGACCTTTTATGACTCAGATGCTCTTCCCAGAATAAGAAGACGGAAGTCAGAAACATTTAGGCAACAGTATATTAACACAAAAGAAATTAGGTATGCATCTTTTGCTCTGACTTTTTGCTCCAAAAATACTGTTTCCATATTGGCCTGTAGCATGATATAAACTTTACTGTGTATGGTGCTTCCAGAGTATGTGTTGGCACATGGAATGTTGCAGGAAAATTTCCTACAGAAGATCTTGAACTTGATAGCTGGTTGGATGTTAATGAGCCTGCTGACATCTATGTAATTGGGTAAGTATGCCTCTTTGTATGTGAAGTCCAGATCTGCAATTTATGCATAAAGAGTGTTGTCAATTGCTCTTCACACAACATAGGTAGTGCACAAAATTGCTCGAGCAGAATGACTTTTACGGTGTCATGTCACCAGCCACAGCTTTCCTTTTTCGGGGGATAAGGTAGTCACCACCCACAGTTAATATCGAAAGTTAGAGATGCTATTGTATTTTTGGTCTAAAGTGTGTCATATGGTCCCTGTATTTTATCAGTGATATTAGAAGTTAAATCTACTGTCCAGTTCTACAACTAATTTCCTCTCCTTCATATTTGAACCTTTACCTACCATCAGGTTCATGATTTACCTGAGGATGCATGTTGCATTAGATGGTGAAAAGTCCAATCTCACATGCACCCATGCATCACCCGACATCAGAAGTTATTTTGATTTTTTGGTGTTATGTAAAAAGTCTTCTAAGTTATATTAACTACCCTTATTTACATAAACAGATTTCAGGAAGTTATACCATTAAATGCTGGCAATATATTTGGTGCTGAAGATACCCGCCCAATTTCAGTTTGGGAGGACGTCATTCGCGAAAGTCTGAATAAAGTCCCACCGGTGAATAATTTTAGATCCTTTAGTGATCCTCCTTCTCCATCAAGGTTTAAGCCATCCGAAGACTTCCCTGATATAGAAGAAGAAATCGCCTCTGAATCTGACAGTGGCAGTGAGGAGGAAGTTTTCCCAATAAATGAAGAGTCCAGTGACTTTGATGAAATCAAGGATGAATCTGTCATGGAGGATGATACGAATGTGAAAAATGGTTTAGCTTTTTTGAACAATACTTGGAGTTTGGAGCCAATCAATGAGGAGTTTCAAAGGCAATTTTCTTCTTCAAAGAAGCTAGACAGGCTGAATTGCTTTAGACCAGAGGAGGATAAAGAAGAAGCAGGCGAATCAAATGTGCAGTTTGCCAAAAAATTGACAAAATCTCTCAGTGGGACAGAAAGAATTGGTCTTTGCTGGCCAGAGCGACCATTGGATCTTTTGGGCCAGCATGTTTCAGAAAGACCTGGTTCCTTACAATCTTTGAAATCATTCAAAGCTTCTAAATCTTTTAAAGCTTACAATTCTTTTAAGTTGCCTGTTAGTGGTCAGAATAGAACACAATCAGATGCCACTCTGCTTGCAGAACTAGATCTTAAAGCTTTGATAAATAGGAAAAGGAAACCACCTTACGTGAGGATTGTAAGCAAGCAAATGGTTGGAGTTTTTCTTAGCGTATGGGTTCGTAGGGGCCTAAGAAAGCACATACAGAATTTGAATGTATCTACAGTTGGTGTTGGTGTGATGGGCTTCATTGGTAACAAGGTTTGTTCTTTATAACTTTAAGCTTTTTGGTGATTGCTTTTGATAGCTGTTTGAAAGATAATGACATTATTCAGACTTCATTTTAATAGTTGGAACTTGGAAGCGAAGAAACATCCCTATCAGTTTTTATTTTATATGTTGCACTGCATTTCAGAGATTTATCAATAGACAGAAAAGCACATCTAAATGATCAAAGGATTAGAATCATTGATGGTCTTTTCCTGTCAAATGTATTTACTAATCCTTTAAGGATATTAGTAGATAGAAGTACGCTCATAGAATTTCTTCCAGTATTAGTTTCCTTTGCATCACAATGATCTTAGATAGTATATTTAATTCCATAATATTAATGAAATCCTATAGTTGGGACCACGCTGTTACATTCACCCAGTTATCAAACAGATAGACATAGGCCACTTGAATCCAGATTTAAAAGCTGTCAATTTTATTTTTTAGAACGGTAACAATAAAAAGCTGTCAATAATATCTGTCTATTGACTAGCTATTCTATATTTTGGGATTGCAACGGACTTCCTATAACCTTGTGAGCTAATAGGCAGTATTTACCATTCAACTTGGGTAAACTTTGCAAAAACAACTGTGCTTGTCCATGCATAAGGGCTAGTTTCCCTTGAAGGATATTGGTCAAACTTTTGCAGAGGACAAAATAGAAAATGTGGTCTAACTTAAAAGGGGGAAAGAGGAACTTCGACTCTTTATTCAACTTGTGACATACTGCACTAACAGAAAGAATCCAGATCTTCTGTGAAAGTTGGTTACCTCCAATTTTGTGATGAAATTGCATTATTTGGCAGGTTTTCCCTGCATACTTCTCTTCTACATAAATTTTGGATAATAGCATCTGAACTTTACAATTTGCTTTTATGCTTTTTGATGACACTTATCTTAATATAGTAGATGCTAATGAAAAACTCCTCAGAATTTCATTTTCTTAAATGGAAAAATACACGTATTTAATTGCAGTTCATTGCTAACTCTTTTTTTTTTCATTCCTTTTTCCTGATAAGTAATAAATTTTCAAAGTAATTACCAGGGTGCAGGAAATGTATGTTAACTCATCTCTTACTCTTTTCTTCAGGGATCAGTATCTGTGAGCATGTCAATATATCAGACTTTCTTTTGCTTTGTCTGTACTCACCTAACATCGGGTGAGAAGGAGACAGATGCAGTCAAAAGAAACACTGACGTCTATGAAATTCATCGAAGAACACATTTCAATGCATTTTCTTCGATCGGACTTCCTAAGAGCATCCATGATCATGAGTGAGTGTGTTTGCCTATTTAGCAAATTTTTCTGTTAAATCTACAGAACTGTAACCTTTCTCTCTCTCTTATCAACCATGGATTTTGTCCCCTCCACCAAGTCTGATTTAGTAAGTATATTTTGCATGTTTTTCTCTGTTTGTGAATTTCATGGGGGACTATTTTGGGGATGGTTTCTCAAGGCACAAAAAATATGTTTGTCGATGTTGCAATTTTCCTTCTCTTGACAAATCGAAGTGGCAAGTTGGTGGCTAGAACACAAATAAATAGAATAGAAGTATGCCCCAATACCCCTGTGTTACAGTAGTCCCACTCAAGCCAGGTATTGAACATCTTTATCAAAAAGGACAGAGAAACCCACATACTGAAGAATTTAGCTCGTAATAGTAAAAGAGGCCACACTGATCCTGGGTTACTTGGAAAGATTATTGTTTATTGGAGGAGAGGGAAGGAAAAGATTATTTATCCTGGAATAATTTATGTTTCCATCTCATCCACTGGCTGCTCCTGGTTCAGTGGTTCTCTGATGCTATATGGTGCACCTAGTCTTATCCTCATAGATTTAACTCATTTTTCAATTTCCAAACGCATGTACAATTATGGTTCTTTTACACTTGGATGCTGGCTTAGAGTTTCTACACCAGCAAACATGTAGAAAATTCTTTTTCACATACCTTTTGGAATATCGCGTGTTTGAGAAACTTTTCTGCAATCCATGTGTATTTGATTCAGGATTAGATCTGACCATCTAAATTGTCTGATATTCCGTTGCAATTCTCCTGCAGTAGTATAAACTCTCTGGTGCTGGTTATATTGTGTGGCCTATGCCTCCATTGATGGTGCTTGAGGTCTAATCAGCTTTTATTCATCTAAAACTAAATTCATATTTCCGTGTGCTGGCAATTTCTAATTATGAGACTTAAGACATTATTGCTTTCCATGTACAATTTTTCTGATGTTATAGACTTTAGCCTCATCTCATTCTTGAAAAGATTCAGATTAATGACAAGTTTATACTGTTGCAGGCGAATAATCTGGTTGGGAGATCTTAATTATCGTATTAATTTACCGTATGATAGAACACGGGAGCTGATATTAAAAAAGGACTGGTGTAAGTTAATTGAGTGTGATCAGGTAAATGTGGATGCTCTTAAACAGTAAATGCTTATTTCTCACTGATTGTCAATTGAATTTCTGATCAGTCAACGTTCCTGGTTGACTTAACCGCTGCTCAATCATTTGCATTCTCACCCTTTATACTCTATTAGTTGTTCGGTTTGAGAAGCCGCAACATGTTGATGTCTTCTGTGTAGATGACTGCATCATTTCTGCAGAAAATGTTTTATTTCTTGATCTTTACCTTCCATGACTGTCCCCTGTTCCACCCCCAAAAGTAAATTCTCTCATTTTGTGCTTGTGTAAGCTCCAATTAGAGGTGGTGGGGGCAACGGGCATCTACTTTAATAGCCGCAACCAGTGACTTATGATTTGCATTTGATGAACTTTTCACAATGATGAAATAGAGAAACAGAAGAAGGCCTGTATTATAACAAGTTGTGGCTAGTTTAAGTAGTTATCACAGTTAACAATCCTTTTCAGACACCATTGACACGGTAATGTTCATGGAAAAATAACTGTGGGCCCAGACTAGATGGAAATTTTATGCGTGTTTGAATTGATTTGAATCTGAGACTATAAGAAATTTAACATTGTGATGATAACATACTTCTTTCTATTTTTTCCAGCTCAGCAAAGAGTTCAAGAAAGGTCGTGCATTTGATGGGTGGTCCGAAGGTACTTTAAACTTTCCGCCGACTTATAAATATGAAGTAAACTCAGAGAAGTATTGTGGAGAGGATCCAAAGGGCGGGAGACGTAATCCAGCATGGTATGTATCAATTATTATTGTTCGTTGAAGCGCTTTATTGACTCAGATTAGTCTTTTGTTTGTATTACCCAATATCTTAAAAATTCTGGCTTAATTGTAATCTATGACGTGTACTGCAAATCAATATATTTATGCTGCTATTTGAAAAAACAAAGTAAACAATAACAACAACAACATACCCAGTGTAATCCCACAAGTGGGGTCTGGGGTGGGTAGAGTGTACGCATACCTTACCTCTACCTTGCAAGGTAGAGAGAGGTTGTTTCCGAAAGACCCTCTGCTCAAGAGAAAGCATGGCAAAACAACTCAGACCATGCTAAATTGAAGTTGCATAATGGCAACTGCAATCCCTCGCTTAAGTGTATAAGCCTGTCATCTTTTATGTCCATCTGGTGTTTTTTCTCTTTAAGTGATGCCTGTGCTTCAGTCATCAGGTTCTCTCATCAGATTGGCAACTCATATATCGTGATAAGTGACTCGAGATTAGGCGAGCTATTTTAATGCACAGTAAAAATTTCACTTCTCAATTCTTTTACAACCAATAATTTTTAGTTGCGGTATTTGAATGCTTCTTGTTTTTCAGGTGTGATCGAATCCTATCACTCGGGAATGGGATAAGGCTTCTGAGTTATGGGAGATCTGAACTTAAGTTTTCAGATCATCGACCTGTCTCTGCCACATATATGGTAGAGGTTGAGGAATTTAGCCCCAGGAAGTTGCAGCGGGCCCTCACTTTAACTGATGCGGAAATTGCAAAGGAGGAAATTGTGACAAATATGGGAATAGAGAGTGGAATGAGCCGATTCATATCAAACCAGGTTTGTTTTTTAAATTATATATTTTAATACTAAAAGCATAATTCCTTTTGGTGCGCTCATTTCAAACAAATCTTGTCATGGAAGCAGATGGAGGGTCAGTGAACATCATAACCAACAGTGTCATTTCTATTAGTTATATAGTCTTCTAATTCCTAAATGATGTTGTGCAAGTATTTGGCTTTGCAGTCTCGAGGGTTTGAAATTATGAAATTATATGAGATGGCTATCATCCATCTTGGTTAAATGAAATATTTGGAATCTCAGCCGTGCTAACTAATTTAGGATTGAGGTGTAGTTGATAGATATATGGGAGGGCGAACGCGAAGTTACCATGTCATTTTAAAATTTGCAGAGTTTTCAAACTAGAAAGAGAATATGGTGGAAAGAAATTTCTAAAATTGTGGATGCAGTATGATGACTTCAAAGAAAACTAAATCACTCCATGGCACTATCAATTTTGGTATTTTGTCACAATATTATCTGATATTATTTCTGGCATACAGGTATCCCCTATGATGGTATAAGTTTTTGTGATATTTGGAAAAGTTGATTGATGCTAGATATGAAAAATAACGACTTTGAGTTCCAAAGACAACGAATGTCTCACAAAAAAAAAAAAAAAAAAACCATTTTATAGTTTCCCTGAGTAATTCTCTCTCTCATGTTTTAATTTGTTGGAGTTGTTACATGAATCTGACAACTCGGGCTTTAGAATCAGATTATTTGCAGAGTTGCTTTCTTCCAAAAGTGAAAGCAATCATAAAAAAAATGTTGAGACTTTTTGACTTCAAGTAGAAAGAAAGCATCATGCATCAGTAAGTAGCTTGGTCATAGAAAAGAAGTATATACATGTTAAATTCAAAAGCAATCAAGAAAGCGAGCCATGATCCTAAGTTCTAATGTAAAATTATTTTATTTGAAAGTATTAATGTTGACAAGTGTATTGCTTTTGATGGTTGTCAGTGAAAGCTAGGGATTTCTAACATTTCTTTTACAATAATCTTTTGCTGAAACAGGACAAATCTTATTGGATGCGCTAAAAGATGTTTCCAACAGTTGAAGAGGCTGCAGGATAAACTTTCCACGACTCGCGAATTTTCATGAGTAACGGTCTGCATATATTATTTTGATTTTTTTATTCTTCACCCTTGAGGCTGTATATTGTGTTTAGGTGATGCATCTTTACTGTATATTGTTGTTGTTGAGACTTCTAAGTGAGCGAGCTCATTTTTGTAGTCTTCCTTCGTAGTCTAGGCTTTTTCCAGCATGAATTTCTGAAGCAGTGTATAGCAAATTAGAAATGTATGCAATAATACAAATAACGTTCTGCACAATACGAAGCACGTTTTTCTTTCTATAAGATGTTAAAAAATTTAGCAATGAAATAGAAGTATCTTACCCCGTATGTTGCTGCCGTTCTGCAAATTAAGAATTTGGCAAAAAGTTGCAGTTTCCTACGGTGTACACTGCTACATGGATTGTCAAAGAAACTTTTAACTTCTTGTTCATGGTGATATTCTTCAAGTCTACAAACTTAACTGATGCAGTGGCAGGGAAAGAAGTTAGCAAACTCTGGTTTGCAACAATGAAACTTGAAATTTTGTGACCCTAACTTCTACCACATGGTTTATGCATCAAGGTAAGTCTACTCGAGGATTTAACAGTAATTATGTGGCTTGAAAGAGAAAAAGAAGGGAAAAAGAAGAAATGGCTTTCTGGCTTCTTTCCTTGGTTCACAAACTCAAAGATAGGAAATGTTACAAATATGAATCGACACTGTGGCTTTACGTACAGAATATGTGCATAAAAGGATCAAAGTGTACATTTTCACTTATAGTTCTTTTACGCACAGATTCTGTGTGTAAAAGCACTGAAATTCAGTCTTCGTTCTTTGAAAATCAGTCAAAATTAAGTTTTTTTCAGTACTTTGACCAAAGATTAGTCACTTTTCTAAACTCCAGAATATAAATATTTTATATAGAACTTCATATCTTTTTCAGCGTATAATAATGTCGGCTCATTACATCAGGTATACATATATGTTTGGATCGTCGTTTTAGGGGTTGTAAAGTGCCTCGAACTAAGTTTGGAAACTTAATTGTTATCTTTAAGTTTTTTTTTTTTCGTACTTTGACGGAAGATATATAAATATTTTATATAGAACTTAATATTTTTTTTAGCGTATAATAATGTCGGTTCATTACATCAGGTATACATATATGTTCCGAAGTAAGTTTGGAAACTTGTTATCTTTAGTTTTTTTTTCGTGTTTTGACCGAAGATTAGTCACGTTTCAAAACGTCGGAATATAAATATTTTATATAGAACTTAATATGTTTTTTTAGCGTACAATAATGTCGGCTCATTATATCAGGTATACATATATGTTTGGATCGTCATTTTAGGGGTTGTAAAGTGCTCCGAAGTAAGTTTGGAAACTTGTTATCTTTAGTTTTTTTTTCGCATTTTGACCGAAGATTAGTCACATTTCAAAACGTCGGAATATAAATATTTTATATAGAACTTAATATGTTTTTTTAGCGTACAATAATGTCGGCTCATTATATCAGGTATACATATATGTTTGGATCGTCGTTTTAGGGGTTGTAAAGTGTCTCGAAGTAAGTTTCCAAACTTACTTCGAGACACTTTACAACCCCTAAAACGACGATCCAAACATATATGTATACCTGATATAATGAGCCGACATTATTATACGCTAAAAAAGATATTAAGTTCTATATAAAATATTTATATTTTGAAGTTTAGAAAAGTGACTAATCTTTGGTCAAAGTACGGAAAAAAAACTTAATTTTGAGTGATTTTCAAAGAACAAAGGTCGGATGTCAGTGCTTTTACGCACAGAATTTGTGCGTAAAAGAACTAAAGTGGAAATGTACACTTTGGTCTTTTTATGCACATATTCTGTGCGTAAAACCTATTTTAATTTTTTTTTTAATGAATTATTTTAATTCCAAAAATTTATTTTTGAGTTACAAAAGCTTTGGGTCCTACATTAGTCGCGCCAGGTCCAGGTGTGTGAATTTAGCGGTGGCAGTTTCATCTCACTGCTTGTCAAAACCCATGTTTGTGACAAACTCGACAATAAATAGTTTAAAGGTGGCAGCTTCATCTCATGTTTGCTTGTCAAAACCCATGTTTGTGACAAACTCGACAATAAATAGTTTAATGGTATTCTGGAAGGAGATATTTAAGCAAAGTTAAAAACTAATTTCGAGGTCAATGAGATGATACCTAGGTTGGTAAGAGGTAGCATCCTAGGTTGATAAGAGGTAACATATACTGAAAGAGATGTATGCAAGCTGATTTAAATATCTAACTCGTTATATTTAAAATAAAATAAAAAAAGGAAGAGGCATACATTATATTATTGCTTATGTGCTAAAGAATTAAATCATTTTTCTACTAGAAACACGAGTTACACCATGGTTTCGTCATCCAAGGGCATTTAGTCATTCTATCATATGGTTACTGTAAGTTTGCATTACGTGTAAATTGTAGGCTCAATCCATTCCAGGTGGCTTTTACTCCAAATAGACAGCACAACATAGATCTAGAAATTTACAATCGTTAGTCTATTTCTTCAACTTTTTATTATTGGTTTTCTTTCTTCAAAACCTCAAAGTTGTTTCTAATTCTTTACTTATGTTTCTACGGTGCTCTTTCTTCTGACTATTAGAGGGGTTTATTTTGGTTGGGCATCTAATCTGAACTTTTGGGGTCTGAAAATTCCTAAGGGACACATCTTGCAGATGAAAAATCTGTACTATATTGGTAGATATTCAGATTGGACTTGAATACAACGGAGTCAAATTGAAAATTCACTCAAGGGTCGATATTTTGTGAATAAATTTGAGAGACTGGGAGAGGAAGATATGTTCTAGATTTAGTTAATTATTCTTGAAGTGGTTACTTGATAATAACATCTTCCTCCCGATAGAAGAGGAGCAAAAGTTAACGATGTTATGAAGTCGATCCTAAGAAGTGAAAGATGGCATATCTTTGGCATCTACTGATTGTGGAATTCATGTAAACTTTTAGTCTTGCAATCTCGGGCACACAAGCCTGAAGTTCGAATTCCAAAGCTCAAACTTCAGGACACACAGACTTGGAGTTTTAAAAAAACAATTCAAATTTCAGGACACACATACCTTCTTCAGTTTGAGTTCCACATTTTAAACTTAAAGGATATATATATCATGCTTATTATCTTCACATTTTACCTTTTCTTTTCAAATATTATTGTATGTATTTGAAGTTCAATTATGTGTAAAAAGTGACTTAAACTCTGTGATTTATAATGAAGACATACGAATAAAAGCTATTAATCTTGATCACTAGCTAATCATCTTAAAAGCAGCAATAGAAAGTAACATAAGAATATAACATTAGTTTGTGAATTGCGAAAGATTGATAGATTATATTGTTAGTAGAAAGGAGTATATGCATATTTACATGCTTTGAAGGTGCTGTTTCCCCAATAAAGTAAGATTAGTTAACAATCTCAATAATTTATGCACTGTTGATAAATATAACAAAGATTGGAAAGATTTTTAATTTGTTTGTCTTCAAGCCATTATAGTAAATATAAGATGACATATATACTTTTAACTACGGAGCTCAAACTTTAGGATATAGAGTTCGGATTGGAGGATCCGAGCTTGAAATTTGTACCTGCCCAGGGGGACAATGATAAAATTTTCTTTTTTGGGTAAGCTATAATAGAAGCGTGAGTAAGGCCTCTAGGATCGACATGGCTACTATGTGTCATTCATATTAATCTTGAGGGCATTTTCGACTTTTAAAGAATGAAGCAACGTATCTCCAGTAAAGCAACGGGTATGGCTTTCTAGGTCCATTTTCTTTCTTCACTTTTATAGGTCTATTTACGTGTTTATAGATCAGCTAACTAATGATTACGTGGCTTTTGTTCTGGAACAGCAAAAAGGCATAATTCGAGAACCACAGTATGGGTTAGCAAACAAAGCAATAATCAAGAAAGAGAAGCACAATAATCCCCCATAACTGAAGCATAGAACTGGAAAATTGATATATACAAGTATAATAAGCCCTTCTGATGTTAAATATTTTTGTCTTTTAGTTAGTTTAGCTCCAAACTTTTAATTTGTGGGTATACATACGAGTCTAAGAACCTGGTAGCTATTATCATGTGTGGCATTAGTTGTTGTATGTGGCATTAGTTGCTGCCGGCATGTAGTTATATTACAAAGTTCCTTCTTTCATATTTTTTCATAGATCTCTCCTGCGGTGTTCATCATCTCAATTATTTCATTTTTTTGCGCGGATTGCCCTTCTTTTGGGGTGGTCTTTAAATTTTGTCCCTCATATTTGTGGTCTTTAAATTATGCCCCTCGTATTGCTGGTCTTTAATTTTTGCCCTTCGCATTGCAACACTGAGCGTTCACGCAGAAATCATGAGGTTCTGAGTTCGAACCCCCGCTCAAGCATAAATTAAAAAAGAAAACTGCAAGGCAAGGTTTGGGTCGTGTGTATGCCGGACCCGGCATAAACTTATGAAGGAATTACCAAAGTTATGCCGGACCCGGCATAAACTTATGAAGGAATTACCAAAGTTATGCCGGACCCGGCATACTCATGCCTTATGGGCAGACTTGGCATAAGTATGCCGGGTCTGACATAACTTTGGTAATTCCTTCATAAGTTTATGCCGGGTCCGGCATAACTTTGAGATCTCATGTCAACTTTTTACAGATTTTTAGTGACATCAAAATTCTCTATTAAAATTCAAGTGGTTTTGTGTCAATGTGGCCTAAAGACTTTCTTTGCTACATTTCCTGTATTGGATATATTATAACTGCTCTTGTTAATATATTATGTGGTAGTGTTAGAAAAGAGTAGTTGTCGTGATTTTGTTCCATTATATCTAAGCCTAGTTTTTCATGAGTATTAACATTATGATAATTGTTGACAACATTTGCATGACGATGAGTGGAAGAGGCCACGCACAAAGTTTTTACTGTGAAGCCTTTTAGTTCTGTAATAATATTGGAAGAGGGACAATGAAATTCTTCCTAGGTACCCTCATCGGGTGGGGGCATACTTTTAATGGGCAAACTTTTATGCCGGACCAGGCATAAACTTGTGAAGGAATTACCAAAGTTATGCCGGACCCGGCATACTTATGCTAAGTCTGCCCATAAGGCATAAGTATGCCGGGATCAGCATAAGTTTGGTAATTCCTTAACAAGTTTATGCCGTTGGGGGCATACTTTTAATGGGCAAACTTTTATGCCGGATCCGGCATAAACTTGTGAAGGAATTACCAAAGTTATGCCAGACCCGGCATACTTATGCCAAGTCTGCCCATAAGTCATAAGTATGCCGGGTCCAGCATAACTTTGGTAATTCCTTCACAAATGTATGTCGGTGGGGGCATAGCGAATTTAAACGCTGCCTTGCGAATTTTTTTTTAAATTTTGACTGTGTGAGAGTTCGAACATGAAACCCATGGGGTTTAGCCGAAGGACAAAACTTAAAGATTTGAAATATGAGGGGCAAAATTTAAAGACCACCCCAAAAGAATGGCAATTCTGCGAATTGCCCCAATTATTTCTTCATCTTAGCCCAAATCTCAGTTTTTATTGTCTTTCTTCTTTCATAATAGAAGTTTGTCCTTGAGCTTTTGATTTCCCTTATTATTTCTCTATTTTATTGCAAATTTGTGGGCAACTTATGCTGCAATTTCTTGCCCTTGAGTATTTAGCACATGTTAGTTTTTTGTCCATAGAATTGATTATTAATGGTATATTAGTCATTTTGTCTATTAGGCGATAGCTAATCATGCTTTTTACGTGCCTTTCGTTCCTGCATCCACCTCATTATTCCTACAGTGTGTGAATATATCTAATCTATTGTGTTAGTTGTCTGTTGCCTTTTCATTTCTCTCAAATTCTCCACGGATTATAGAATTTTCTTCAGCACAAAATCCCTTCTATCGTTCTTCTCTTTTGGTGTTGATTGTTTTCTTTGTTGCCTCTTACAATTTTCAGATTAGTATTATAATCTATCTGCTATTTAATTTTTTTGTTCTTCGTTTGTATGTTTCCTGCTGTTTTTGGATGTGGTTGAATCCACTTTTGGCTATGGTGATCTTTAGGTTAGATCACATGTTTGCCATGTTCCTATGGCATTCCCAGTTCGCACATTATTCTGCTAACTCATTTTCCATGGTTTATTAAAATGTTTATGCCGCTTTCAAACTGACTGTTAGATGTAACAAACTATAGAGCTTTTACAGAACAGACGCTCTGTGTCTTTGAGCTCTTTTACTTAGATTCTTTTTTTTAATAATGGATTATTTTTTCCAAGTGTTCGACTACAGAGTTTCTTTAAAATCGTAGTAATAATTTTTTGTCTTTACCTCACTAGGATGTTGAGCTTGAAATGTGATGTCATATAAAAAACTTCTTTTCCAAACTTTGATTTATATATATAGTACGGAAAAGGGCCAAAAATACCCCTAAAATATGTCGACAAGAATCCATGATTCTAAAACTTTATGATTTTGACAAATAAACATAATAAGAATACTTAGCCAAGAGAATCCATAAGAATGATTCAGATTGCTCTGTAACTCTGGAAGGTTGAGGGTATTTATAGACCAAAAGGTAGAAGGAGGGATATTCTTGAATCAAAAATAAAGGTTGAGGGTATTTTTAGACCAAAATGTGCAACAAGGGTATTTGTGACCCATTTTTCATAAGTTAGAGGTATTTTGGCCCTTTCCTTGTGTAGTTAGTAAATACTTCCTTGCATTAAGAATGTCCAATGATAAGTGTTCCATCTGCTAAAACAGAAAAGAAAGAGTTCATGTCGATACTATTGTTTGATCACCCATGAACATATAAAAATATTAAAAAATAATATAGTGTTGAGTTGTTTGCTCTTTTTTACCTGTAGCTATGAGAGAAACTGTAGCTATGAGAGAAACTGATGAACCACATTAACGATGTACACTCTTTTGGGATCTATCCTTAACTGTAAACATAGAAGAAATTGGTCCAACAGATCCAACAGATGTCAGTGCAAAATGACGAGACTTAGAGAATTGTTAGACCCCTTTGTTCTGTGTTGTTCACTTATCACTTTGGAAGTTGTCTTACGGTTAGCTCCAATGTTTATCGTCTTTCTTGGCTCCTTTGGCCTAGTGATTATCATTACATGCTCTTTGACCTTTGTTGATGAAAGTGATCTTCTCTGTAAATCAGATTTTTGTTAAACCGGCACAATTACAATCATATGTGCAACGATTGATGATGTTTGAAAATATATGCCTTTCACCAATAAAATCTGCAGAACATAATTTCATTTTCCACTATATTAGTGGGACAAGTTTGCATTTAGTCTATTCGAGATATGGACACTACTATTTGATCAGTTCAACGTAATTCTACGGGTGTCTCTGCTCAGAAATTGCTAGGAATGTAAATCACCTTAGGAAAATGCGAGGAAGAAAGTAGTCTAGACAATTCTGAAAGCTACTTAATAGCATAATGCAGATAACGGAACAGGCTTGCCACAACAAGAAGGCATGGTATAAGGATGATGTAACTGAGGCTCTGTATTGGTTATTGGAGAGGCATCGTCCGTATGTCCTTTGTGCAGATAATTTTTTATGAGAATATCCAGATCATGCTCATCTCTCTTGGATTCTCCACGCATAGAATTTTCTCCTTAAACTTGAACGGAAAAGTTTCTGGCAGCAACCCCTTAAGCTTACCGTCCTCAAATTGGATGGTTCTTCTTTCGGTATTCTATATGCTTTTGTTTTCTTAATTCGAAGATTGATGTATATTTTTGGTTGATGGATATGTTTTAATTCTAAGATTTATAGAAATTGAAGTAGCTAGACATGGGAACGTGGAAGCTCTCAAAAGGGAGGTGCAAGATGCCTTCACCCATTTGATGGTATGTATTATGTATTATGTCTGTTGTCAATTGCAAATGCAAAATGCTGGGACTTTTTGTGATGGTGTGTAACAGGATTGAAGGAGCTGTATAAAATTTCATGAAATATCTTCAGGAGTTCGACAAGAAAAAAACATTGGGGAATCTCTTGCAATTTCACATAAATTAGGGTTGTTGGCCTGATGCAGCTCTTCAGAATTCCTTGAAGGATCGGACTGGAACCGGGTTCCTAATTCTACAGATCAAAGGTAAAAGTAACTGTCAAACATGTATTTTCCACATTAGAATCTGTTTAGGTGGATATATAGTTAAGACCAGCTATATATCTTTTAATCAAATTGTATTCTCTTTTACAAATGATTACTGCTTCACAAAGTTCAATTTGCAATTTCAGTGCTCTTTGTTTTTGCTCAAGTTTAATGACTGATGTTAATGAGATATAAGTAGGATATTAACCTTGAATTAAATGCCTTGACTTTAAAATCCTCTTTAAAGATCTGAAACTATAGAGAAGAATCCAATAAAAAAGTTCAAAGTCTGGGCGATTCTAACTTCTCAACTAATGACGACTCCTGCAAAAATGTGTCATATCTCTTTGACAAAGTTAGACTAACAAAGTTTTAACACTTTATGTGCTTTTATGGGGCAATTTGGAGAAAAAGCATTTCAAGGGATTTTGTGACTCGACTTCACTCAATTGGTGGATACAAAGTTCCATTTTCAGCAAAACAAAAGAAATTTTGTTCTACGTTTGAAAAAAGATTTTTTCGGTTCCTAAGTACGGAAAATCAAAACCAAATAGAATGGATCCTTGGCTCTAGAAAAAGGTCTGACCAAAGGAAAAGTACAACATCTTATTCCCTTGCTACGTCGTATTCACCGTCACTTCTTTTCAGTATTTTCGAACCCAAGACAAAGTAAAAATTGATATAAATAGAATCTCAATTTTAATTCGACTTTGTCTATGAATTTGTTGTGTTTCTGACTAACATGTAAGTAATCCTGCGTTGAGATGGATTGTAGTTGCCAAAGTGAGTAATTTTACCTTTACCAGGAACCAGAATAAGTTAATCTGTTCTAATTTTTAAGAATGGACTGAGAACAAGAAACACTTGGACTTATAGAGGCAATGAGGCTGATGAAAATCTAGGTGAACTAGATGAGGAGTGGATCGTTGGACGTCATCCGTTTGTTCTCAAATTCTCTGTTCGCTGTGAGAGACTAGAGAATGAAACACCTTTTTATTGAAAAAGGTAATTTTTGAGTACTTTATATGTGTCTATAAGTTTTGTTAGTTATTTTAAGCTAATTTTGATTTCACTACTAAAATGTTGTAAACTAGATTTATGGTAATAGAAATAAAACATTTTCTTGCTTGGAACCAATGTACTTACATTTAGATATTACTTTTACCTTGAAATTGAATAAATTCATTTAGTGTGTGTGTGTTATTGGAGTGTACACCTTTTACCTCTTTGGAAATTACAACATGTGATGGTCTCAATAGCTAAGAAGCAGCTCATGTTCGATACGTCTGCCTCTTGGTATTAATTTAAATCAAATCTGAGAGCAAAGTTTTTTTTTGGGAATTATAATCTACTCTGTGGAACTAACTTATGTGTCCTTTAAAGCTGGAAATAAAGATCTTCATTAATAAATTTAGATCTTCAACATGAGGTAAGATTGTCGGATGCTCATTTTACATCTTCAAGCCAGAAGGTTGTAGATGTTAAATATGTAGATGGATCATAGTTTGCTCCTCTGATTTTGCAGCTATCTCTTCGTACTTTTCTTTTGTCTATTTATCTTTCTAGATAGATTATGTGTTTCTTTTGAATATTAACCAACAGCGTGTTATTTTGCATGTTTTCTTCTTTAACAGAATTGTCCTTCAAAAACAAGTTCAGCTCTTGACTTGCTCTGTTAATTCTATCAAAAAAAGTAAATTTGCTTAGCAGTCCTCTCACATGCTGTTTCATTTAATTTTCTGTTGCCTATATCTATGCTTTTATTGGCTGCTTACTCAACTGTTGCGCCTATTTCTATTATCTTGATCTGCATTTTCTCTTCCTTCTTTGGGAACTATTCTCATTTTCTCTCTTTTCTTAACTTAGTTGCTTGCCTCAACATTAAGTATTCGTCATATTTTGTTACACTAGCTACTATAGTCCTATTTTTCCCCATTTGTTGAAAGAGTATTTATTGACTCTCGATTTTTTTCCCCTCATATTTTGCTTTCAGGATTAAATATTTGGAGGCATTCAACGGAGCAGTGATAGAATGATACTTGAGTTCTTATGCCATAGAATGATACTTGAGTTCTTATGCCACATCTAGAACTATGGTGTTGTTGAGTTTCCTCTTCATGTAATAAACTCATGCTTCACGAGAAGAGTGAAATATCCGTTCCAGAACTTCTTGCAAGAATCGAACGACCATTTTGCTGGTAAGTTTCTACTGGCTTTATGCCAAAGCCTTTTAAGAGACTGCTTCTTCTCTAATGCTTAGCTTACTCTTTCTTTACGTGGTATTTCAAAATCATTATGTTTTGGTGGAAGATTAATCAATTGTTTGGAAGTGAAATGGCATGCTATTGATTTCTCTGTTACTCTTGACTTTCTTTCTGGGTGATGTGTACGGTCCAGCTAGCAAGAACGATCATTAAGACTTCGTGTTCAACTGCTTCTACACAATATAAACGTCTTTGCTATTTAGTGAAAGATTTTTTCTTAGATTATGATTTAAAATGTTGACTGATCAATTACTCTAATCGATCAAACCATTCTGTGTAAGTGCAGGGATGTCGACTATAGGCATTCTTTCAAGCGGTTTGCTCAAAGATTGCGCTGCAATTAGATCTTCTGGATTTATAACATCCCGAAGCCTTTGAGTTCTGTAAAGAGTAAAATATCATTTGCTTGAAGCCATCAGCTCATTCTATTCAAGGAAAGTACAGGCCCGCTTCACCCAAATGATATGCCTGAAAGGTTTTTGCTTTCCTGTTCCAGAGGAAGATTAGTGAAAGCTTCCAGAGAAGGATCAGTGAAAGCTGGTGTGACCTGTATAAGTATAGAGTAGTTTGTCATTTAACCATATGATCCTGGGCTACTAAATGAATGATCTTCTTTTGCACTTGTAATGAATTACACTATTTTTGATATTCATATAACGTTTGTGCAAATAAAAATAATCTAATGCAATATGTTGAGCCCGCACATTTCAAGAATCAAAACTTGCTTCTATTGAATTACAATATTGCTTTCAACAAATCATATAACATTTTCCCAAATAAAATACACAAGTTAATGCAAAGTTGGGCCCGTGCTTGCACGGGCTAATGCTATCTAGTATCAAATATAGAAGCAAGTAGCAATGATGACCTGGTGCACAATCAAATTTACATCGAAAATTACAACTATCATATTGTTATTGTCCATTTAGAAAATAATGGAAGTCGAAATCTTTGAATCTTATCTCATCAATTTAGAAGAGTAAGTGACTCGCCGTAATATCACAGCAGACTCGTCACTATTGAAAAATAAAAGAGACATGTTTTATGATATCTCGTGCAAAGTTGAGTTATCTTTTTTGTTACAGATATAATAATTTAGTGATTTTGATGTAATAAAATTTAAAATTTGAGTGATCATCCAAGACATTACTCAAAATATTTTTCTTTGAGGCACTGTAAACAGTTTCGTGAAACTTGAGAACTATTTTATGTAACTTTGGATGAGAAGATATATTGGGTGTCTAGATAATACAGGTTGTATAAATATCTTTTTGTCAATTCCAAATTAATATTGTCTGTCTATATTGAAAATAGTTTTATTTTAAAAAATTTATTTTACGCTTAATGAGATAATTTATAATCACATAAATAGCTAAGGCTTTAAATTATAAGTTTCAAAAGCCTTTATTTCTTTCTTTCTTTCTTAAATATAATGTGCCTAGCTAAATAATGTCACATAAATTGAAATGAATGTAGCGACCACCATCCGAACCCTAAAGACTTATTAATCGGCACCCAGTCAGCTTGAATCGAACGTATCCATGATTAAACATACTAAGCATGCTTCATAAGCTAGTAAACAAAGCATAACATAATTAAGCAGCGGAAATCATAAGTCTAATTATAACTTAAAATATAATAAGCATCTGGTAATTCTAAATGGATAGAAAGTTTGAACTACTATATAATCAATTATGGAAACATTTATAGGACCTGCACGGGATTGGGCACATGAAAAAAAATATCTAAAAACTTTTTAAAGAAAAGTAAACAAGCCGCCTTAAAAAGAATATGACGGGCTTACCATTGTCTAAAGCTATCAAATAGCATTGCTCCATCCATCTTAATTTGTTTTTAATCTGTTTTAAAAAAGAATGTTTTTTTTTCTTGTCAATTCTTGAATTTCAACTTTTCACATGACATGTTTAAGACCACAAGATTAAATGTCATTTCGATACTTCTACATGTCTTTAGTTAACTACCACAAGCTTAAAAATTCTTTACTTTTTTAAACTCCCTGTCAAGTCAAATTCAGATAAATAAATTAAAACAAAGGGATTACATTTTACTCGTATTTATTAGGGACAATCATACGTTATTATTATTCAAATAATGAGATAATGTAAAAAAAGTTGTAGGATTATACTAAGTATGTTGTGTTGTTGTTGAGATAATGTAAAAAGAAAGATTAAAGAAAAAAGAAATGTCAATGGCAAGGAATTGAAAAAAAAAAAAAAAACGCCAGTAAGAATAGTGGTCTACGTGGAACAAGACAAGCCTAGTAGCAAACTACACTTTTCAACTCCCAGAGTCTTGTACAAGTGAGAAAAATATTGCTGAATGCTTACTTTTCACATTCAAATTCGTATCTCTACTTCAATTCTCATCATGTTTATTGTCAAGGTAGAGTTATAAACACACTTTTGATCATTTCACTTCTTTATTTTTCAAGATTTTTTTTCTTCTTTCCTTTGGTTTGTTTCTGATTCTTGATGTTGTTGTTCTAAAATGCAGACATTGAGAGCTACTGCATTTGGGCTTTATGGATATATGAATTTCACAAAGTCTGCTTTTTTGTAAGTCCCTTTTTTTTTTTGGAATATGAATTATATGTTTGATTTGAAGGGGGTTAGTCTCCTAATAATTACTTCAAGTTAGTATACTTACAAAGTTATAATGTTGATAGAAGAGTTATTGCAATTTACCTTTTCCTTGAGTTTCAACTTGGGAGATTAATTAGTGAAGTGGTTTTTTTGTGATTGTGTGTTCTACTTATATAAATGGGTTTCTTGTAGGACACTAAAGACAATTTTGAATACTCTGGATCGCTTGAGCTAATCTTTTGCATTTGTTTAGGATATTCAAAAGTTAATATATGTACATTAACACAGAAAATCTACCCTATATGTACATATCGGGTGACCACCCTCACCACCCTTCAAATCCGCCCCTGCTTGTAGGATGATATTCGTTAGTCGTTATTGTCTGTTGGTATTGGCTATAGGTTATGAGAATCAAGCCAATATTCCAGTTTTTTTAGCATTTGGAGAAATGAGAATTGAAGTGGAAAATTTTCATTTATCAAATATGGGTTTGTTTAAGCAACTTGTTGGAGAAGTCAAAAAGGAAATATGTCGCAAAGGCTTTTTATCTTTTGAGCCTTGGAATTTGCTGCTGAATTTGAGTAAAGTTTAAGAAGTGGATGGGTGGATCTCAGGGATTAGCAAATACTCTTGATTTATTTTTGTGATCAAGTCCCATTCTTTTTCCTTATATAATTTATTTATGGGAATTTAATTGTGTCGTGAGGATACTAGAGAAAAGGGGCAGCCGGTTCACAAAGCATATCACATTCACGCAGGGTCAATGGATGATTTTACGTCTCAATCCTGTGACATATAAGTCATGAGGAGTCAACTTTACCGTTGCTCTAAGGCTCCCCTTCAATTTCAAGGATACAATAAGTTAATCTTTGGCCATAATTGAATTTAGGGAACATGCAAAGAATTTCAAGCCAGAAGATATGCAAGTTCAAATGGAAGGAAAGAATTGCATTGTCACAGGTGCAAATTCCGGCATAGGTTTTGCAACTGCTGAGGGTCTCGCTTCACGGTTGTTATCTTCCCTTCAATTCTTCATTTATATGGAGTTGGCATTGAGAGATGAATTCAAGAACTATACTTAATTTGTATCAGGTATCACTAACAGCTATTTCTTTTGAATTTTTCAAGTGGGGCGACCGTTTACATGGTATGCCGTAATAAGGAGAGGGGAGAGGCTGCTCTTACCGAAATTCACTCAATCACAGGAAATAAGAATGTCTACTTAGAGGTAGTTGTTACTTCTATTATCTGAATTGGTGCAAGAGGAAATCTTTTGTTTTAAAGTTCTGTTTCAAAAAATTGGCAGGTCTGCGATATTTCATCAGTCAATGATGTCAAATCCTTCACTTCCCGGTTTTGTTCAAAAGATGTGCCTGTCCACGTCCTGGTAGTATACCTTTTCTCATTTGTGAACTTTTTCGTTAGATTTCTGTTCTTCTGACTGGTTTCATTTTTTTATATAAAAAGATTAACAATGCTGGCCTGCTTGAAGCTAATCGTGTCATCACACCAGAAGGGTACGCAGGCTTATATTTAATGCTTTCAAAAAAACTTCTCGTTAGACCGCTGTTCAAACGGTGATGATATCCTTTCATTATCTCAAAAACAGATATGAGATGAGTTTTGCTACAAATGTTCTTGGAACTTACACCTTGACAGAGTTGATGTTACCGCTCCTCGAGAAGGCTGCACCTGATGCTCGTGTTATCACGGTTTCCTCTGGTGGAATGTACACATCTCCATTGACTACTGATTTACAGGTAACATTTTTTCTTTTCAATTTTCTAATACCTTGATCTTGCTAGGAAGCCTATTATCTGATAAACTAAATTGCAGTTTAGCGATGACAAGTTTGATGGGGTGGTACAGTATGCTCGGAACAAGAGAGTTCAGGTACACTAAATATTTTTTCTTGGAAAGGGGTACTTATAAGAGGTTTGATGATATTCATGTGACTTTTAGGATATCAATGTGATTGATGCGTAGCCTTTATGCTTACTAGGGGCATGCTTTTAAGTTACCATTGTGGCTAAGTTCATAATGTTTGTGTTAATGCATTTAGTAAGTGTGAGTCTAGACTCCCTTATGATGTTGTTGTGTTAGAGTGAAGTTTTCCTAATGATAAACGTGAGCTTAATGTCTATCTCCCCTTTCCCTGCTTTTTGTGCCTTATGATATTAGAAAGGCCCACCTTTATTCAAATAGTTCCTCCATTAAGCTAGGTTTTGCTATGAAGTAAAGTGTAAACATTATTCTCAAATGTTGCTTATTGTTTTCTATTTTCATTGACTTATAGATCCAAGAGAAACAAGTGATTTTCCTCCCCCTTTTGGAACATAAAGGCTTGCTACTAGATGTATTAATATCTTTCTTGGTGTAAACAACCTAGAAGAACTGGTTCATCACAATTTGCATAGTGTTATTGGCGGAATTGCATCTCTTAAGAGAATACATTGCTTCAAAATATTTAAACAACAACAACCCAGTGAAATCCCACAACGTGGGGTCTGGGGAGGGTAGAGTGTACGCAGACCTTACTCCTACCAAGGTAGGACGGCTGTTTTCGAAAAACCCTCGGCTCAATAAAAAACATAAAAAGAGGTCAGATAAGGCTAAGAGATTCACAGCGATATGGAAATGAAGTAACGCAAGCGACACAGATAACATAGAATAATCAAAGCACAGGAAATAACAGATAATAGCATAAATCAGAGCACAAGACATTATACTACGATAATGCGACTACTAATAAGACAGGATAATGAGACTATCTACTAACCTTCTACCCTAATGTGGGTCCTCCAAACCCTCCTATCTAAGGTTATGTCCTCGGTAAGCTGTAACTGCGCCATGTCGTGTCTAATTACCTCTACCCAATACTTCTTTGGCCTACCCCTACCTCGTCTGAAACCATCCATGGCCAACCTCTCACACCTCCGCACTGGAGCATTTGTGTCTCTCCTCTTTACATGCCCAAACCATCTCAATCTCGCTTCTCGCATCTTGTCTTCCACCGAGGCCACTCCCACCTTGTCCCGAATATCCTCATTCCTAATCCTGTCACTCCTGGTGTGGCCACACATCCATCTCAACATTTTCATCTCAGCAACTTTCATCTTTTGAACGTGAGAAATCTTAACTGGCCAACACTCCGCCCCATACAACATAGTCGGTCTAACCACCACTTTGTAGAACTTGCCCTTAAGTTGTGGTGGCACCTTCTTGTCACATAGCACTCCGGAAGCAAGCCTTCATTTCATCCACCCTGCCCCAATACGATGTGTGACATCATCGTCAATCTCCCCGCTGCCTTGCATAATAGACCTAAGATACTTGAAACTACTTTTCTTCTGGATGGCTTGGGTACCAAGCCTCACTTCCAAGCCAGCCTCCTGAGGTGCTTCACTAAACTTACACTCTAAGTACTCTGTCTTGGTCCTACTCAGCTTAAACCCTTTAGACTCCAGAGTTTGTCTCCAATCCTCCAGCTTAGCGTTAACTCCGCTACGAGTCTCGTCAATCAGGACTATGTCATCCGCGAAAAGCATACACCATGAATTTGCCGCGTCAATCCATCCATCACCAAGGCAAATAAAAACGGACTAAGAGTTGATCCTTGATGCAACCCCATCACAACTGGAAAGTGCTCTGAGTCTCCTCCTACTGTCCTTATCCTGGTTTTGGCTCCCTCATACATGTCCTTGATCACACTAATGTACGCCACAGGTACACCTTTAGCCTCCAAGCATCTCCATAGGATCTCTCTTGGAACTTTGTCGTAAGCCTTTTCTAGGTCGATGAATATCATGTGTAAGTCCCTCTTCCTCTCCCTATACTGCTCCACCAGTCTCCTCACAAGATGGATGGCTTCTGTAGTTGAGCGTCCCGGCATGAATCCGAACTGATTCTCTGAAATAGACACGACTTTCCTCACCCTCATCTCCACCACCCTTTCCCACACTTTCATAGTATGGCTTAGCAGCTTGATACCTCTATAGTTGTTGCAACTCTGGATATCTCCTTTGTTCTTGTATAGAGGGACCATTACACTCGACCTCCATTCTTCAGGCATCATTGTCGTCTTAAAGATGACATTAAACAACCTAGTCAGCCATTCCAAACCTGCCGGGCCCGCACTCTTCCAAAATTCCCCAGGAATCTCGTCAGGTCCGGTCGCTCTTCCCCTGCGCATCCTACGAACAACACCCTTAACCTCCTCGACCTTAATACTCCTGCAATACCCAAAATCGTGACGCCTTCCTGTATGTTCTAAATCTCCCAGCACAATGTCTCTGTCCCCTTCTTCATTTAAGAGTTTGGAGAAGTGTGACTGTCATCTCCGTCTAATGAGAGTCTCCTCTACCAATACTTTGCCATGCTCGTCTTTGATGCACTTCACTTGAACCACATCACGTGCCTTTCTCTCCCTCGTCTTGGCTAGCCTGAACAATTTCTGATCCCCTCCTTTCTCTTCTAGTTCAGCATAAAGGCGTTCAAAAGCTGCCGTTTTTGTCGTCGAAACCGCCAACTTCGCCTCCTTCCTCGCCATCTTATAAAGTTCCCTATTCGTCCACTGCTCCACCTCATCCTTGCTTTCTATCAACTTCGCATACGCCACCTTCTTTGCTTCCACCTTCCCTTGAACTTCTCCATTCCACCACCAGTCCCCTCGATGCTGTCCACGACTACCTGTCGAGACCCCCGACACTTCCCTTGCTACCGCCCTAATGCAACTAGCCGTCCTATCCCACATACTTGTCGCATCCCCAGTACTATCCCAGGCCCCCATAACCTTTAATTTCTCTCCCATCTCCACGGCACTAGTCGTGGTCAAACTCCCCCATCTGATCCTAGGTCGGTCATCCACGACCCTCTTCTTCCTCGTCATCTTGATCCCTAAATCCATCACCAAGAGTTTATGTCGGGTTGTAAGATAGTCGCTCGGAATGACCTTACAGTCTTTGCATAGACCTTTATCGTCCTTCCTAAGGAGTAAAAAGTCTATTTGGGTCTTAGCCACTGAACTACGGAAGGTTACCAAGTGCTCTTCCTTTTTTGGGAAACTCGAATTGGCTATCACCAACCCGAAAGCTCTTGCAAAATCCAAAAGTGAGACTCCTCCTCCATTCCTGTCCCCGAAGCCAAAGCCTCCATGCACATCATCATAACCTCTCGAAATAGGCCCGATGTGCCCATTGAAATCACCTTCCACGAATAACTTCTCAGTAGGCGGTATGCCTCCCACTAATTCGTCCAAATCCTCCCAAAAGCGCCTCTTCTCCTCCTCGCCTAAGCCCGCTTGCGGCGCATATGCACTAATAATGTTCAAAGTGAGCCCTTCAACGACCACTTTAATCGACATCATCCTATCAGTGGCTCTCCTAACCTCTACCACCTGGTCCCTTAAATCACTAGTTACTAAAATGCCCACCCCATTTCTATACTTCGACCTACCAGAGAACCACAGCTTATACCCGTCTACCTCTTTAGCTTTAGGACCTACCCATTTAGTCTCTTGGACACAAGCTATATTCATCTTCCTCTTCTTAAGAATCTTAACTAGCTCTATGGACTTCCCCGTTAACGTCCCAATGTTCCAAGACCCTACTCTCAACCTAGAGGCTCCTTTAACCCACTTACCCCTTCAAAATATTTAAAGTTTTATCTAAAAAATTTATGGAAGTTCCATGAACCAATCTCCCTCCAGAATCGTCTATTTGTTAGCTATGAATACTCCATAAAGAAACTTCTATGAGAAGCATGATTGGTATTCATAAAATTATATCCTAACTACATTTACCTAGCTTATGAGTATGCTAAGAAGAAGGGTAGCTCCTACTGATATCTTAATGGTCACATAAGAGATGTATTTTCATCCTTGATAGCTGTAGTTGTTTGTCTCCCCCATTCCTAGACAACTTTTTTCAGTTTTATCTTACAGCAAATTGGAATTTGATTTGTTGATCCTAATTAAGGCCTTTACCATGACGACAACCAACTTCTACAATGCCACTCATATGTTTTCTTCCGAGAAATTAGTTGATGGTGGGATCTCCTTAAGTCACATGGACAAATATAGTGCATTTTTATCCATATTGCTAGGACACGTCGTGAGTTAATATTTCAAGAGTACCGCCGATAAAGTAGGAGTTCTTCAAACTTTTTAAACAGAATAACTTTTTTTTCCTTTGATAATTTTGGTTGTCACACCTCAACTAATTCCACGGGGTACTTGTTACCTCTCACCAGCACAGGTTCATGGTAACTCAGTCCACCAAGGTTTGGACATATGGAAGAAATCACCTAGTATTTTTGCCTCCACCTAAGACCTCATGGTTCTAAACTCACTTCTTTGATCACTAGGCCGCACCCTTGGGTGCTACAGCGGAACAGCTTTAGAGTTCTCCCTTCCATTGTGTCTTAGAACCCAGTAAGAATTTTACTACTTGATCTTGCCAAAGCATGTGTCCGTCCTTTATATTTTGTATGTATTGTCATGGTATCAGTATCTAGCTGTGATGTAGATAAACGGATATACGGGACATGCATATTATGATCCTCCAAATCAACAAATGTATATCAGGCAAATTTCGTTCACGTGTCTTGCTTCTTTTGCTCTCCATCTAAACTCCAACTCTTTCTACTCTCTAGAACGAAATTATATCATGTTCTTCAAAGCTACCATTAACTTAATGGACTTGTATATCTTTCATTTCAGGTTGCATTGACAGAAAAATGGGCTGAAACATACAAAGATAAAGGTGTTGGTTTCTACACCATGCATCCAGGGTGGGCCGAGACACCTGGAGTGGCTAAGAGTTTGCCGGATTTTTCTAAATCGTAAGTGAATCGTCTCTCATGGAGCACACTCCCTAGTGAATTCATTTACCTTCCTAAGAATAATTTTGAGCCTAGAACTATACGAAATTTATGTTTTGTAGGTTTGAAGGAAAACTTAGAAGTAGTGAGGAAGGTGCAGATACAGTTATCTGGTTGGCTTTACAACCAAAAGAGAAGTTGGTTTCTGGACAATTTTATTTTGACAGAGCTGAAGCACCAAAACATCTGCCATTGACAGGCACTAAGAATTCTCATTCTGCTATAGACTCCATAATTGAGAAACTTAGGTCTTTTGCTGGCTTATGAGGATACATATATACTTCCCCTAAAGAATCCTTAATGAGCAAGTTTATAAAATAGGATTATGATCTCTTAAAGCATAACACTAGTTATCTTTGCTTCTTTTGATTTTGTACAATGAGTATTTCTTGTGATTATTATTGTAGCATTTGGAAGTTATGATTAATATGTTGAAAGGTGAAGAAATTTTCAATGATTATAATACTGAAGTTATGCAAAAACAAAAATAGAAAAAGAGACAAAGGATTTGCACCAGCCGGGAATCGAACCCGGGTCTGTACCGTGGCAGGGTACTATTCTACCACTAGACCACTGGTGCTAGTTGACCCATCAAAGTTTAATTCCGTCTCATAACTTACATGAGCACAGTTCATACTGTATTGAGCCTCCAGATTACTGTTATGGGGTTATAGTACCTTACGTAAGATGAAACATATATCAATAGCCTAGGTGATCGTTGATGAGTTACATTTCCTACTCGATAGCTTCTAGATTACCATTATTGGGTTGTAGACCGTTACTTAAAATGAATCACTTTGATACATCCATTCCAGTCTTTTGTGAAAGTAAGATTATTCGGATGATATTGTGAAACGTTCATAGGATCTTATTTTACTCTTGATTGCGGATGGTTTTCAGATTATACAGGTTAGTAGTAGAACCTTTTTGAGTTTTATTTATTTTGGTCTTACGGATTTATGAATAATGTATTGTTCACATGAGGTAAGTCTTACTATTTTAGGAGTATTTTATGAAAGCTTAAAAACTATGAGCTAAAAGAGTTTGTAATTGTATGCATAATGCGAAACCTAAAGAACGCTTTACGAGATTTCACATTGTAAAATAATTTTCAGACACAAATTACTCTTCCACACAGATTCAGTGTGATTTCTATTCTTCTCGGAGCCTGGTCATAGCACGAGCTTAGTGCACACCTTTTTTTAATAGAGTGCTCTTCGATTATTTAGTTGTTTTTGCATATAACGTACACTTTATTTAAGTAGTAGAAGTATTTGTCAGTCAGTACTATAATTGTGAGTGCTGGATTTACATCCAAAAATTGATGCTCTTGAAACTTCAAAGGAAAACTGCACAAAAACTTGGGGGCAGAAGGAATCTAGCAAGCAATATCCAATTAATTTTTTGACAATACTGGCTTCACCTTTGTACTTATCTTCAATTCCTGCATTTGACTTGAGCAAACTATTGAAATTTGTCTCAAATTACTTGACCAATTCTCAATGAACCTGTAAATGATTGAAATATTCTTTTGAAAAAATTTAGATCTGGATTAGAAACTATACTAAAACTCTAAAAGCACAACATTACTGAATAAGTACTTCACAAAGAAAGAAAAGAGGAACTTGGACTTAAAACACTTCTTGAAGAGTCAATGACTAATAAAATATGGTCCAACCGTCCAAGCCACTCAACTAAGCAAAAGTCCCACACCGTTACATAAACTGTTTTTGTTCTCTTTTTAATAGTTTTGTCCGTCACAATGATGCATCTAGGCTGCAAGACGACGTGAATGGGTCAAGGTCCACTCATTGAGTGGTTTAGGACCCAGGAAAGTCCCCGGGCCACAACCCGCAGAGATGCGGTTTCGGTAACGAATAAACTTCCGGAGTTAGGAGTGTCTTTCCGCCCCTCTTAAGAATGGGCTGGGCTGAGACGAGGTGGAGCCTAATGGACTCCTGCAGGAAGCGATATTGGCCAGTTGTGACAGTTATTCACGTGGCCCAGTTTCTCAGCTGGGCTAACTGAACGGGGCTTATGCTCTTGCAGTCGTCCTTTTTCCATTTTTCTTGCGTGGAGGATTGTCCATTCATTTGGGGTGGTCTTTAATTTTTGTCCTCCAGATTAGTAGTCTTTACGTTTTGCCCTTCACTTAATATTCCGAGATTATGGGTTCGAATCCCAGCTCAGTAAACCAGTTGTGACAGTTATTCACGTGGCCCAGTTTCTCAGCTGGGCTAACTGAACGGGGCTTATGCTCTTGCAGTCGTCCTTTTTCCATTTTTCTTGCGTGGAGGATTGTCCATTCATTTGGGGTGGTCTTTAATTTTTGTCCTCCAGATTAGTAGTCTTTACGTTTTGCCCTTCACTTAATATTCCGAGATTATGGGTTCGAATCCCAGCTCAGTAAACCAGTTGTGACAGTTATTCACGTGGCCCAGTTTCTCAGCTGGGCTAACTGAACGGGGCTTATGCTCTTGCAGTCGTCCTTTTTCCATTTTTCTTGCGTGGATTGTCCATTCATTTGGGGTGGTCTTTAATTTTTGTCCTCCAGATTAGTAGTCTTTACGTTTTGCCCTTCACTTAATATTCCGAGATTATGGGTTCGAATCCCAGCTCAGTAAAAAAAAATCGCAAGGCAGATATTTGGATTCTTAAGGCAGAATTTGCAAATTCTACATTGCGGTAGATTTTTGAAGGCAAAATTCTGTCTTGCGAGTCCAAACTTTACCTTGCGAATTTTTTGACTGAGC
The DNA here is from genome assembly GCF_019175385.1 of Lycium barbarum. Taxonomy (NCBI): domain Eukaryota; kingdom Viridiplantae; phylum Streptophyta; class Magnoliopsida; order Solanales; family Solanaceae; genus Lycium; species Lycium barbarum. The sequence continues at coordinate 134,473,817 of NC_083338.1, read as the reverse complement.
AGGGATTCGAACCTGAAACCTAGGAATTTTTAGCGAAGGGCAAAAGTTAAAAGACCACCAATTCCAGCTCATTTTAAAAAAAAAAAAAAAAAAACATCGCAAGGCAGATATTTGGATTCTTAAGGCAGAATTTGCAAATTTTACATTGCAGTAGATTTTTGAAGGCAAAACTCTGTCTTGCGAATTTTTTAAAATTTTTTGATTGAGCAGGAATTCGAACCTGAAACCAAGGAATTTTTAGCGAAGGACAAAAGTTAAAAGACCACCAATTTGAGGGACAAAATTTAAAGACCACCCCGGCGAAGGTCAATCCTGCAAATTGCCCGTTTTAGTACCTATCATCTCATATTTAACTTAAAATTAATTTTGATCAGTTTACTTTCTAATGTCTAAAAGAAATAATTATTTTGGAACAGAAAATATGTTTTCAAATACGTAATAGCGAAAATAGTTTTACTTAATCTTTTAGGTTCTGCTCAGAATAGCGTAAGATAACTTTTTCGTTCATAAGTTTTTTTTTTTTTTTTTTCCTTGAAGAAATTTTAATGAAAGTATGTTGTTTTCCTAATAATTTTCATGTTGGCAAAGTGCAGTATATTTTAATCTTCTTTTTCTTCTTCGGTCTCTAACAAAGTAAGTGCATATAAATATTCTGAGGTTTGAATAGTTATTGTTGGGATCGAAATAATCAGGCGTCATGCGGAAGCTTACAATTATAAAATCTTGAACGACAATAAATCAGACGATAAAGAAAAACATACTAAAAGAAGCATAATATTCTAACACGCTTTGATCAATTAATCTACATGTGAAAACTAATCTAAAAGCATAAAATTTATTGAGAGGAAAATCTCCTCCTAATCAAAATTCTCTAAACACTACATTGTGGATGCTATTGTGTTGTGTTATATGAGAAGGATTATTTAATTTATCGAGGTCCAAAACATTTTCCTCTAAGAAAAGGACTAACCAAATATGAAAGAGAATTATATTTTCCTTTTAGGAAAAGTAAAACGATTATGGTTACACTTTGACTTTTCTTTTAGAAAAAAGTAAAACTCAAATATGATAAGGAAATCAGGGCAAAACCCTAACAGTTATCTCTTTGAAAGAAAGTAAAATGTCCAAATAATGTGTAGAGGAGATCGTTGCGTAAGAGCTACAATTGTTTCAGTGGGAGCACTGGTATTAGAAATGTCCTTAGGTCTTTGATTCATTCCTTGACAGCTACAACTACCTTAACCCGAGGATCAAGCTTACTAGAATGCTCCAATTAAAGTAATTGATCCAACACAGTAACGATCTTCAGTAGTGCTTCTTCTCCGCTCTGTACAGTAATAATAGAGGGCAAGCTAGCATTAGCAAGGCAAATTGACTTGAAGAAATAACTCTTAAGTGCGGGAGTGAATGCATCATTGGGGGATGGGGCACGATGGCTAAAATAATAAGTAGGTGCGAAGTGCACTCCTCAAACCATTTTATAGTTGAAGATGGAGGTGACGGAAGACAGAAGGAATAGCATAATTAGTAACCTCTTTTATCATTCTTCTATTATAGCTCACCAATAATAGGAATTATTATCTTCATATTCAAAATCATTAAATTGACCTCACAAGAAATCCTATAACACGAAATTTTTCTATGTAGAAGTCCTCGAGCAACTTGGCTTTGGTCATCAAGCAAAAAGATATATACAGATATCTCCTCATGCCGGAGAATCCATACTAAGTGCTCTCCAACGGTCGAATAACTTTTTGCTAGAAATCACCAAAAATTGTGGTGAGTTGATGAGTACTTCAACATTCTTAATAAAAGGTTTTGAGATTCAAGCACTAAAAATAGATTTGCTTTAGATAAGGAACGCTTTACCTCCCGAAATGCCTTAAATAAGGGCTGGTTTACCTCCCAAAAATCAGTTACTCCCGCCATCTCAATTGATGTGGCACTATTTAACTAGGCACAAAGTTTAACAAAGCAAGGAAGACTTCTGAATTTCTGGTCCAAAATAAGCCTTAGATATTTGTATAGCTGAAAATCATATCATAAAGTTAAATTATTTTTAAATATATAAAAGTGTCATTCTTTTTAGATTGACTAAAAAGGAAAGAGTGTCATATAAATTCGGACTGGCATAGCGGGAGCACTTAAAAACTTAGATCTGCACAAAGTAACTCTTCTTGGGCCAATGCTAGAGGAGAAGTCTGTTGAACTGTTTGATCAAAATTAATTTCCATAAACGTAAAATATGGAGACGATAGGTACTAAAAAGAAAGATGACTGCAGGATCGTAAGCCCTGATCGCTTCCCGGGGGCAGGAGTCCATTAGCAGAGGCGGAGCCAGGAATTTGAAGTTTGGTGGGTTTGTAATTTTAAGAGAATCTTGCTAATAGAAGAAAAACCCAAAAACAATGGTATTGGTTGGTTTTTGAACCCACATCTCGAGAAAGAGAGCTTCACTAGCTCTGTTTTACCACTGAGCCCTGCACTTATTTGTATTTGTGCGTTCGGAGGTAAATAATATCTATCTTTACTGAATTTTTCTAGCACAAATATAGGGTCTACGCAAAAGCTATTTATGTATGTGGGTTCGGAAGTAAATAATATTTATTTTTATTGAATTTTTCTAGTACAAATATAGGGCCCGAACCCCTCTTTAAAACTATAGAGCTCCGCCCTTATCCATTAGGCACCACCTCGTCATAGCCCAGCCCACCTTTCAAAGGTGGGCAGAGACTCAAGATGATTCGGGAAAAAGGCCACTTCTAAGTTTTAATTTGCACTGTGGCCACTCATTTTCTTTTTGATTTAATTTTCATTGGTAGGGTTTAGAAAAAGCAAAATGGGGTTAGTTTTACAGTTTTAAAAAGATTGGGACTTTTAACTTCTACACTTTAGTCCATCTGATTTCTTTTAAAATATACAAAGACCCACTCTCTCTCCTCACTCCCTTTCACTTTTCTAAATTAAAAAACTCTCAAGCTCCCAAGCTACTCTTCCTCTCATCCGACCTTTGATATTATTCCATCGTCTTCCCAGGTATTTTCTTTAAATTTGCTTCTCTATCTGCGCATTTTGAGCTCCATATTGCGTTGAAAAATGGTAATTTTTTTTTCCGTTCTTGAAAAAGACCTTTTGTTCATAAAGTGTTCATAAAGCTTTTCTTTTTTTCAAAACCTATAAAATTTTGCCTGTTTTTTCATTGAAATGTGAGTTATTTATACTTATTTTGCTTGTTTCGATCTTTGATTAAGTGTTTTTGCTCTGTAAATAATGGTCTATATTAATAGACTTTTGGTCTATTATTCTTATTACGTGGTTCAACAATGTTGCAACTCTGTCAGAGCATTTTTCATATTGCCCTGAAAGTTGTTAGCTTTTTCTGATTCATAGTGTTCATAAAATTCCGATTTTTAATCAAAATTTTGGAAATTTAGCTGTTTGTTTCGATCTTTTTTGTTTGTTTGTTTAGCTTATGTGTTATTTATACTTATTTTGCTTGTTTCGATCTTCCGTGTTTTGTTTTTTATTTTTGGAAATGCATTATGGTCTATTAATATACTTTTGGTCGATTATTCTTATTCTTATATCTTAGTTGATCAATGCCACTCTATTATTTGTATATAGATATAGAGGCGTGCAGATATCAACGGTTCAAGCAATTTATTTGTGTTGTCGGCTGAAAAGACGATAAGGGAAAAAATTAATGAGGGAGATTCCTTGTTTGTCAATAATATAAACAAGGATATGATGCCGATGAGTTCACCGTAGTCGGCAGTGGCCTAACTGCTAAAGTCAATCTACTGAACAGAACATGTGTGAAAGTATGACTTGGTGAAATTACTGTGTGCTCACGCGAGGGCAGCATTGAGATTGAAGTACGATGTTGATTATGGTTCAAGCATCTACGAGTATTGTTCGCCTATGGGAAATGCCAACATGTTCATTCTCCACCTCTGTACGAGCCCAGACTTGGAAGAAAGAGAATTAAATGTATTCGTGACATCATGGAAACTTTCAAGCCCAAGGTAAGTAGCAAAGGGAAGAGAAACAAGTGCTCGATTTGCAAGGGGGATGGTCACAAGAAAACAACGTGTCGATATTTCAGAGAGGATCTCACTTGATATCTCTAAATTTTAATGTATTTTTATTGTAATTTGTTCTGAAAAATGAATGCAAGTTCAATATTAATGAACTTTGTATCAGTTTATACTCTAAGTGAATTTATAATATACCATTCAGTTGGTCTATGATATTTCACAGTTAGGATATTAGTCTCCCTTTTGGAGGTTTATACTCCCCAATTAAAAGCCTTATCATGGGGAACTAAGCAACATAATGAGTACCTTTCTTAATTCTGCAGCTTCCACATCTAATCAAACTAATCAAATTTAGCCATTGGGTGACGTTTCACTTAACCGATGCACATGTTTCTTTTTGTTGTAAGTATTTTGCAAAGCTTTCATCGGTGAAAGTTAATGATGGAAGCTTTTGGTGAAATGAAGTATATGGTTGTTGTTCATATTTTTTGTGTTGTGTTTTGTCCTTTTTTATTATTATTTTTGCATTTATTTTCTAACCGTCAAAATAAAGCTAAGTATGGTAGGTCCATTAATAGACTTAACTGATAATAAATGACTTTGATCCATAATAACTCATTGACACGATATATGATGGACCTTTAAGGTTGATTATAAATCACGAGAATAAAGGTAATTGTTGGAACGCGAAGCCTGCTAAATTTGCACAAGTCCAGCATACAAAAAATAAATAAAAATGAACACCTTAACCCCAAACCCCAAACTCCAAACCCTAAATCTTAAAAAAGTAAAAAAAAAAAATTAAAAAAAAAAAATTGATCCTATTTAAACATTATAATAATACTTTAATACATCATATGAGAGTCACCATCCATTAGACACATGAACCAAAGAGTTTTAGGACACCTAATGGTTCTTAAATCACTACTATTAGTCTAAAAAGGTCAAAAATAAATAAAATAAAATAAAATAAATAAAAAGACTCGATACTATTTAAACATTATAATAACACTTTAATACATTATATGAGAGTCCATATCCATTAGAAACACGATCCAAAGAGTTTTAGGAGACCTAATGGTCCTTAAATCACTAATATTAGTCTAAAAAGCCAAAAATAAATAAAAAGACTTGATACTATTTAAACATTATAATAACACTTTAATATATCATATGAGACCCCCATCCATTAGACACATGATCCATAGAGTTTTAGGACAAATAATGGTAATCATAACACTACTATCCAATAAGTCTGACAATAAGCTAATGTTCTCAAAGTACAACCATGTTCCAAGGAGGACCATTACTTGTTCTAAAGCTCTTTGGATCATGTGTATAATGAATAGGGAGTCTAATATGATGTAATCAAGTGTTAATATAGTGTTAAAATAGCAACAAGTTTTTTTATTTATTTAATTTAATTTAATTATAGCCCGTTTAGGCAAATATTTGATGATTAAGGACCATTACTTGTTCTAAAGCTCTCGGGATCATGTGTATAATGGATGGGGGGTATAATATGATGTACGTAATCAAGTGTTAATATAGTGTTAAAATAGCATCAAGTCTTTTTATTTATTTCATTTAATTTAATTATAGCTTGTTTAGGCAAATATTTGATGATTAGGGATCATTACTTGTTCTAAAGCTCCTTGAATCATGTGTATAATGGATGGAGAGTCTAATATGATGTAATCAAGTGTTAAAATAGCATCAAGTCTTTTTATTTATTTTATTTTATTTAATTATAGCATGTTTAGGCAAATAGGGGTCTGGTTTATATATCAACTGCAGTAGAGTATAGACGAACTACTTAATCTATAATGTACTATTCTCGTTGGCGATTATACACTTGTGGTATATTATAGACCTATCCATGCTTTAGATTTACGTAGTTTGTGGTTTGACTTTTTTAATTTTTTTAATTTTTTTAATTATTTTTATGAGCTTTACATTTACCAGGTTTCTCATTCCAAAACAGTCCCCTTTATTTACTTAGTCTATAATATACTATGCTCTTTGAAGATTATACACTGTTGGTATATTATAGACCTATCCACGGTCCCTTAGATTTACGCAGTTTGGGGTTTAGGGTTTGACTTTTTTATTTTATTTTATTTTAATTGGTGACGTTTGGCGGTTCAGCAATCGATGGGCTTTAAAGGCGAATATATATCATATACGTATAGGCTATACCTAGTAAATATATAGATATATCATATACGTTATCTAGTATAGACTAGATATTAAGTTTATTATTTACTATACCTAGTAGATATATAGAACACAGTCTTAGTTTATTATATACAATTATACAGTTGATTAATATTAAACTGACATTCAAGAAAAAACACAATGAAATACATTCACTGAAATATTTAATTGGAGAACCTAAACTGGAAAGTACAAGAAAAGCACAATGAAATACATTGAAAAATACATCAAGTTCATCCCTCTCTATTTCGGCACGTTGTTCTCTTGTGGCTGTTTCCCTTGCAAATTGAGCACTTGTTTCTCCTCCCCTTTACACGTCCTTTGGGCTTAAAAGATTTTGCGATGCCAGGGATACACTTTATTCTCTTCCTTCCAAGTTGGTTTGGCTGCCCATCACACCCTTCGACATTAACATCATGATCATCTGTATCCATTGAATGATCACCCATGCTCTCATTGCATTGAATTTGCATCCACTGGCTGTTGTGGGGGTGGGGGTGGTGCTGCTGATGTTGACGCTGCTTGAAACCTCTCAATAATAGTTATTCTCAAAACAGGCCTACAACCATCAGCAGCAACATCAGACATATACAACACCACATGCCTACCATTTGTTATGAAAGAAGGGTGAGCTTTTCCCCTAGTAGGCAGAACATTAATCATATAACTAATGTGCTAGTCGCTGGGGTCACAATCTAACTCCCCGCTTTCCTTTACGCTCTCAACCAAATCGTTATATGTACCATTGCGACGCACGGTGATCGACACTGTCACCTTACTCGCAGAATTCCAAATCCAACATTTTGGGGTCTCCACCCCTTCACCCATATAATCACCACCTATTATAACATATTCTTCAATAGACGCCATACTAAAGATATAATAGACTATTGCTATGGTCTATAATTGGCCCATGCCTAGATTTAGAAACCAGATTCAGACTAAAAAAACAGCAGGGATACAGCTCTTTTAATGGAGAATTGACTCCAAAAGAGGATCAGAACAAAAGACGAACTCCACTACCAGTAGACGCTGATGGAATTGGCACCTGATAATTGAGCTTTGACAACAATGGTAAAAATAATTTGAGCTTCTTTTCAATAATTTCTAAGAGATTTAAGTTACAATGACTGAAGTGGGGAAGAAATCTGTCGTTTGGGACTGATTTTGAGATGAAAAGCTAGAAATTTGGCCAGAAACGGGATCGGAAAAGTGCAGAAATGGGGAGCAACGAGCTTTTGGAGGGAGGGAACAAAAAAAAATGGAGCTATAAATTGGGGTAATTAAATGTTGGTGGTTAGGGGTTGTTTTGTATTTTTTTAAAACTTTGGGTATAGGGATGACAACATAGGAGACTTCATTTGATGATGTCATAAATAGTGGCCCTTTAGCCAATTCTTTAAGACTTATGGCCTTTTGTCAAAATAAGTATTGAGAATGACCTTTTAGCAAAATACCCCCATAGACTCCATAGCCCGGTTAAGCGTCATTCGCTACCGAACTCGGGTATTTTCCTCTTTCAGTCAAGATACGTATCACTAACAGACAAAGCTCTTAAAAATAAAACATAAGCTGCTATGTGGGACTTTTGCTTAGATAAGTAGCTTGGGACATATTTTATAAGTCGTTGACCTTCAAGAAGGGGTTTTCAGTAAGTTCCTCTATTTTTCGTAAAGTATTCAGTATATTGTGCTTTATGTATTTTTCTCATCTAAATTTAGTTTTTTTTTCACAAGAAAACATTTCAATCATATACAGATTCATTGAGAATTGGTCAAATAATTTGAGATAAATCTCATTGAAGATAAATACAAAGGTGAAGCCAATATTGTCAAAAAGTTAAATGGATTTTTCTGTGTTGAGACTCCCTCTGAGGCTCTGCCCCAAGTTGTTGTGTAGTTTCTACTGAAGTTTCAAGAGTACGAATAACTGGATGTAATCTAGCACTAAAACTGTTGTACTCATTGAGAAATACTATTTAAAGACGGTGTATATTATACGTGAAAACAGATAGGCAATCAAAGAGTAATCTATTTGAAAAAAGGTGTGCACAAACCTCGTGTTGTTTGTGGATCCATAAAATAATATATAAATCATATTGGATCCATTTTATGCAAATCAATGTCCAAAGAGAAATATATATGTTTAAAATTTATTTTGAAATGTCAAATCTCGTAAAGCGTTCTTTAGGTTCCGCATACAATTACAAACTCTTTTAGCTTATAGATTTTAAAGTTTTCATAAAAGGAGACTTACCTGGCATGTGAACAGCACAATATTCATGAACCATATGAATTGGCAAAGAAATAGGCAAGACTTCAGAAACCAAGTGCAGGTACCGCACATCGCAAAAATACTCTACTTTTATAATAATAATAAGGGCCAATAGGGCTAAAATACTTTCAGCTGGATCAAATAATTCAACTATGAAAATGGATCAACTTTGCTTCAATAATGATTTAGATTATATTAATCCAGAAGACATTAACCGACGTTTTAAATCTCATTGGCTATATCCATGCCACCAACTTTCCTATCAAAATGTCTGACAGCATCTATTTGCTCTTTTTGTGTTCCTTAGCATAATCGTTAACTAAGGCTTCAACATCTTTCCAGAATAGCCCCTCCACAAGAACTCCATCTTTGGCAAACCTGCAAAAACATATCTCATCCGAATCAAGTCATACAGTTTATGAAATCTCACTCGTAATATATTTTCTCTCTGGAAAGGAAGAGAGGTAGGGAGAAAGAGACCATTTTGTGACGCTCTTGGTAAATTCAACTTTTGGCCTTGCAGAAATAGACTTGGGATCAGCACTTTCTACAGTAAGTGTGTACATATCGGAGAATCTAGGCAGCTTCGATGAGACGATTAAGCCAGTGCTGTTAAAAGATCCCTGTCACAAACAACAATCCGTAGTTCCTTTATGAGCAGGCATAAGAAATTTATTGCTCAAGTGCGACAAATTCAGTACAAGATTAACCAGGCAATAAATGTTATTTCAGCATATGCATCTCCTCCCGACAGAAGATTCACACCAGTTTTAATAAGATAGATGAGTTTGCCAGATAATTCAATATAGCATAAGCTACTGAACCTCCAGACACTGGAAGACGAGGCTCAACAAAAGTCTATGCAGGTGATATTCCTGATGACTACAGGAGACATCTTCGGGAGAAGAAGAAGCCTCTGGCCTTCAGATTTCACCAGATTCAGCTAGAAGTAAGAGTCACAAAAGTCATAAGACATAAAAACGCTGATCATAGAATACAGCAGTCCACAAACTGCAGTGGATACGAGTTGACTATAGCTAAAGGTATCTTGCAAGTAACAAGATAGCTAAATATATTGGAAAGAATACTGCTGCAGATTGATATTACTCCAAGAGCAAAATTCTCCAATAAAAGCAACATAACAAAATCTAGTAGAGAAAAAATCACAAAGGGGCAGTCCTTCATGCTCTCTTCATAGCATCATATAAGCCTCTAGAGCAACTCATTAGACTGTACCACTTACTTGAAAGGAGCACGTAAGTTCCCATAAAAGATGTTTAAAAAAAGACAGACAAAGAAGAAAGAACTCCGAGACGCTACAAGAGAAGATTACACTAGAGAAATAAAACTAATGACTTTACAATAGAAAAGTAAAAGCCAAAAACAAGAAAAGAAAGGGTATCCAGCAGATCTAAGGTCTGAACACGGTATGCTAGCAGGTGTAAGAGTTACAAAACATGAGAGATAGAGATTAAGACTAAGAAGAGAAACAAAAGATGCTACCAGATTTGATGTCTGAACACAATGTGCTACTATATGAAGATTTCACACTAGAAAAATAGTGCATCTTATATTTACAGAAACTGACAAAGGAATCTTGATAAGAAGATCTAAGGTGCATTAGTGAGACCCCACCACCATAAACCCCGGAAGGAACCAGGTAAAATAAAATAAACAGCATGGACCACCCTTTTGGTGGGTAACTAATAAACCTAGAGAAAACAACATCCGATATAGTACTTCGCCTGAGGTAATTACATATAAGTTCTTTTAATCAAATTTCTTTCCTTATGATAAGTTACACTAGCCATAATACGATTGCCATAATATGATGCCCCCTTCATCACACTTTTAATGAGTGCTTGAAGAAATGAATAAAACAATCAAGTATCCGTCCAACCCGCTAAACAAAAATGAGTTGGACAATTGATTCATTTAAACCAGGTCAAATATGGACTATGTCCGTATAACCTGCTGGGAAAAAAAGTATTTGATGCGTCAAAATGGGTTTACATTCACCCATTTCATGTGTGTTTGATCAACGCTTTCATCACTAGTTGTTGAGTCCGAAGCTCCAACACGAAGAACCCTTTCTTCCAACAAATGAATACTCTCTTTTATGGTGAATATGGTGGAGACTTAAATTTTTTTCTCTCTTTTTTGCAAAATAGACCTCTCGTTTGATGCACACTACTACACTTGTTCATACCATCACAACGTAAAATGACTCCTATTCATAGGTGTAGGAATTCTTCGAGTCCGTTACGTTTTGCACCCGCAACGTATGTCCTCTTTTGCGATTCACACCCTATTCTAATTTTTTTTATGATTCGCACCCTAACCTCTTTATGCTTTTGCAAAACAATGAAAACACACTTTTTTTTTAAATTTCCACAAGGGCAAAATTGGAAATACAAAAAAAAAAAAAATGGCACAAAATTAAGAAAGAATAAGAAAATGATGGTCTCTGATTATGGTTCAAATCCAATTGACAATGTCACCATTTTTTATTTTTTTTGAACAATCGTCCCGCCATCACTTTATCAACTCCCTAATTTATTAGCAATTCGTTTAGACCGCAACAAACTCACTGAACAAATCCCAAAATCATTTGGGAAATTCAGAGGAGAAATCTCAGATCTTTACCTGGTAACCACCAAATTACCAGGACTATATAGAAATTAGAATGCAACATCATAGCAGACTATCATGGACCTTATATTGTTTCATCTGCAATCGAAAGTGTAAGAAATGACTTTGACAGCAAAAAAAAATCTCAGCAACTTAGTTTTGTCATACTTTCCCTAAATGCAATCGAAGATTAAGGGGGCAACTCAATAAAGCATAATATTTACGGGAAAGTTCACCAGCCTAATTTTTGACAATTCAAAATAGACATAAAATGGAACATCCAAACCACCTTTTTTAACAGGTATTTAAGTTCTAATTCCAGCAAGCACATTCATCAAGAAAGATCCTCGCATTAATCAGTGACTACTCCAGAAAGGACATGTTAGAATTCACTAATTCAATTAATGCACAACAAAAAACTTATTAGCATGTTGAATTTCACAAACATATTGTTGCAGAAAAAGGCATGTTGATGGATAACTTACTTCCGGAGGATAGGTGAACAAAATCGCATTTTTTTCCTTTGTGTGGATAATCAACTGCAATATCCCGTTGAACAAGATATACGTGCCATAGTCAAGGATACGACAAAGTTAGAGAAAAAGTTTCACATATTAAAAGTCTTAAATCTCTCAAGCACCATAAAACGTCCATCAATCAAACTCCCATATATGTACAAATGTACAAATATTGCAAAGGCATATGTCTTCAACCATCATACATCAAATATACAACGCCTGTAAACATGTGGCCTTCAAATTTTATCACTTTGCATTGTTCTCAACCATAGACTCATACAGGACCAAATATGAGCATTCACATCCAAAATTCAACTCTCTAATCATGTCTATTAAATTGTGACTATTCATAACAAGGATAAGGCCTAAGGGACTTGTTCGTTTTAATTAAATAAATAAATAAGAAATTACTTAGTAATCAATTTGCAATTGTCATTTTCACTGGAGAAATAAGTGAGTATTAGTATAAAAAATTAATTTTCTCACGGGATAACCAAACAGTATTTACAACAAATGAAACAGATGCCATCAGCAACAGTGATGAAGTAATGTAAAAAAAGGTCCCACGCAAGCACGCCGTGAAAGCAAAACAGTTGTTAAACCAGTGAATTAAATTGTTTTTTTTTTTAGTTTCAATTTTTCAACTATTCCTAAGTGATAAGCAGTGATAATCTTCACTGATCAAAGAAATAAGGCAGGTTATATAATTCCCTATATCCTCCATTAGGTTTCATTTTATTCTAATACTCAATAAATGAAAATAAAAACACATAATCAGCAGGTGAATTAAATTATTATTTTTATTTTCGATGTTTCAACTCTTCCTCAGTGATAATCTTTACTGATCAAAGAAACAAGGCAGGTTATAATATAAATCCCTATATCATTTGGATCTGTTTCATAATTAACAGTTAAAATAAAAATCAAAAAGGATATAAGACAATGCAGCCAATGAGAAAATCGCGATTCGCAGGAAACTCCTTCTTGTAAAACTGAGCAACAAGTGCAATTGCAATTATAATTGTCCCAATCAACAACCTTACGTTACTCAATCTCACATCTTCTGGATATCCTTTGCTTGTCACAATCTACAATAATTTAATTAAAAAAAAAGAAGATCAATTCACAAAAGAAGACTTAAAATTCAATCCAAATCTAGGGTAAAAACTATATTACCACAGTAATTGTTCAATTCAAATATAGGGTAAAAAAACTGAATAACACAGTAACTGTTCAATTCAAATCTAGGGTAAAAACTGAATTAATGTAGGGTAAAAAAATTGAGTTACCTCAGTGACTGATTCATCTAGAAGGTTCTTGATGGAGTGATGATCCAATAGATTGGCCTTTTTGGGGTTTTTCTTAGGGGGTGTTTGGTTGGTTGAAGCCATTTTCTCTGATTTTCGGAGTGCGTTTTTCACTAGGGTTTGTCTGGAAATTGAACCCAAAAAAAAAAAAAATAGGTATTGCTAGTCAGAGGAGATGAGAGAAATGACGATAGATGAAATTACTAAAAGGTACTTAGGAGTGTAAATGCATGTGATATGTATCAAGGGTTATTTTAGTAATAGAGTGAGAATGGGAAGAAGTTTATTATACTACCAATTAAAGCAATCTGGATTTGGAAAGAGAACCACTCTTCTGTCCCAATTTATTTGATACTTTTTATTTTTTGAGAGTCAGTTTTTTAATTTTAGGTATGTGTTTGAACATAAAATTTCTAAATTTTTTCATAAAATCTCTAATTTTTTTGAAATAAAATTTACATATTTAAAAACTACGTAAAAAGTATTATAAGTCACCGTAATTAATAATTTAAAATATTTAAAAGACATATGAAAAAAATACGATCAAAGAATAACTCATTTAACTCTCGAAAAGCGAAAAGTGTCAAATAAATTAGGACAGAGGGAATACTATATTTGACTTGAATTAACACTAATTATTTCTATGTTAGTTTTTAAATTTTTTGGTTATAAATTTCTCTAGCAAGTGAAAAATATATAATATCCTAGTGATAATTTATTTATTATAAAATGAAAGTACGAAGTCTATATAATTTAAAAGATTGCTTAGTTGATACACAATTTTAAGTGAAATTCAAAAAATGGCTTAGTTGAAATATACCACAACAACACCATACTCAGTGTAATTCCAGAGGTCTGAGAAGGATATGATGTACGCAAAACTTACTCTTACCTTTGTGGATATTCAGGAAAGTTTTGAGAGATTCAAATTTGGGAGATTGATTTTTTGGTGGATAACATGTGATTTTAGATAATCATTTTATTTTAATTTAAATTGCAACCTACATATAATAGAAGATTATTTCCTATGCAAATTTCTATTCTTAATTTCAACTTCATAAAAATAATGTAATAAAAATTTCTGGAAGTATTATAGTGAGCAAGTCCGAAACTCAGACTACTAATAATTTGCGAGTCCACTATCCATTTTCCAGATCCCAACTTCCAAAACGCCCCACGACTATGTGTAATGCTATGGTTGGTTGAGGTGATGAGGATAGATTAGAGGAATGGGTGTGACGTGGAGGTGGGGCGGAAAAATCAGCCCATGAATGAGTTCCAATTACATGGGTGGCTTTCCAAACATGCCCTAAAAGAAGTAGTAGATTTATATGAAAAAATCATATTTAAAAATCTACTACTACTAAATCATAAGATAAGACACTCTTATTTAAATTAAACAATACATACGCATTAAAATTTGAAACACAATATTTCGAGAAAAAGTAGTATGAAACAATGAAGATGCTATCCATTTCAATAATTTTTTAGTAATGATTAGTAGTCGGGTGAATTGATTAAATGACGCTCTATAAAAATATTACGGATCTCTTATGTGTTATGTCAGAATCGCTCATGTATACAGATGATCATATGAGGGTCATGTAGATTCATTTTTGTAGAGACCCTTTTTAACTAATTTCCTTGTTTCGCAGAAATAATTTACAAACTCATGGTAGATAGTTACCGAGGAGTAACCTTATTTGATATAATTCTCATGTATTAATTGTTGTATCTGTTGACACCCAATTTTGTCCCGCCTCTCCTCCGAAATACCTATTTACGCTTCTAATATTTTTGGCAAATTAAAAAATATATTGATATTTTATTATAATTATTAGCCTCTTATCAATATCGGCGTTTCATTATTCTATTACAGTTACTAGCTGTTATTATTATTATTATTATTATTATTAGTTCAAATACGAGCCCAAATTCACCTCCAATATTTTCGGATTAACCCAAAACAATTTTCATGGGCCACTACCCATTTTAATTCACCCCAACCCAATTTTCAGACCAGTCCACATTTTATTCTCAGCCCACATCTTCGAACCATCAGCCTAAATAATTACCCAAACGGACCAGCCCAACCTAAACACTACCCGACCCAATTTTATTCCCTAAACCTAACCCTTCAGCCGACACCCCTCTTTCTCTTCACCCCTCTCACTCTCTACCCTACCCCTTCTTTCTCACTTCTCTCCTCTCTCTTCCACTCTCTACCCTACCCCTTCTCTCTCTTCCGCTCCTCCTCGCTCCCACGTTGCCACTGCCACCCCCATTCCTTTCTGTCCCCCACCACCGCCTACACCCCGCTCCCACTTCCCTCTTGTCCCCCCGCTCCTCTCTCTCTTCGTCACAAGAAACCCTAGCTCGCAACTATAAATACCAGTCCTTGCATCCATTTGAGGGGGAGTTTTGGATTGATGAAATTCCCCAAGAACTAGATCTTCTTTTCAGTCGCAAAAACCCCCCAAAATATTGAGTTCTTTCAGTCGTTGAATTAGTTTTGTTTTTTAGCACTCATAGTATCGACTAATGTCGATTAAAGTATAAAACGTTTTCCTTTTTTATTGCTTCGATTCCGAGTGATACCAACTCAAGAGTTTGTGGTGTTTCAAGGTAGATCGGAGATTCGAGGCCTCACTTCGCTGCACACAAAAGAGGTAAACCTCGATACATTTATTACTCATAGTCTTTAATTTCTGTTTTGGTTAAGATTTTAGTTTATTTAGCTATATGTTTAGTGGTTATGTAGTTTCTTTGTCGTCGCGTTATTTGTTTGATGTTTGGGAGCTGTTAGGATAGGATATCAATCGTTAATTGAATTTGAAAGATGTCTATTGTAGTTCGGATGTTTAAGATTGAATTTCCAAGACTCAGGACACACTCAAAACCGAATATACATAGGATATACAGTGGGTTAACAAGATAAGAAGAAGATATACACTAGATATACACACCCTGATATGTATATTTTAGGTATATTGTATATATGTTTAAAACAGTTCTGAACTATCCCTCTTTACTCTATTTGTTCTAAGTAATGTACCCTGCGACGAATGTAATCTGCTTAGATTTAAATACGATAAAGTGATTATACAACATGTCGATGTTGGTTGCTGAATTCTGTTTGGTCCTTTTCTTTTTCATCATTTTCCAGTTCGGTGGTTAGTGTATGTGTTTGGTTCAGTTGTCATTTGAGTTAAGGGATTAGTTTGCTCCTCCTTCATATTTTAGAAAATGAGGCTTGTATGAAATTTATGATTCTGTTTTAGTTGCGTAAGGATTAAATTCAGATGATGTTGTGCTTGTTTCCCTGCTGGTTTCTTTATCTGCTTAAGTTGTGATGAAATACGAGGGTGTGAGCTTAGATGTTTATTTTCAGTATTGCCTTTCTTATTCAGCCTCCACTATGTTGTTAAATAAGACTAAGCATAAAACTGATACAAATGATCAGTCAATATCTGTGCACTTATCTGATTTACGATATGTCAATGACAGTTTAAGGTCTGGCCTGTGCCTAAGTGTTGTTGGAACTGCTTTATACTTGTTTTGACTGTTCAGTAGCTCACTTAAGGCTAAACATCTGAGTCTTATGAGTTAAATGCTTACCCTGTTTAATCTACCATTTTTGGTCATGGAATAATTTAGTTTCTCAGTTATGGCTATTATATGATTAGTATAATCAGGTTTGCGTCATAGACAGTTTGCATCAGTCCAGTTTGCACATACAACCCTACAACAACATACCGAGTTTGCACATGTCACTCTAAATCGGTCTTTTGTGTCCAAATTCATATGATGAATCACCCACACTTTCGTGGTATATTTGATTAAGACCTGCTGCCTAATATTTATGACTCTGGCTATTTTATTCTTATCGCGTTATACCTCCCCCTTTCTTCTCTGATATTTTCCTTTGTTATTGCCAAACTGCCTTATAAGCATGTGATTTGTTTGAACCGAAATATTTAAGCAACCAGTTTTTTTTGTTTGGGTTGAAGTATTTAACTATCATTTCAGTTTATGAAAATAAGACATTTGCACATTTATGTTGGAATTATCTAAAAGAAATGAATAGGATAAAGACCCATTCTTAAGCAATTAGCTAACCCAAAGTTTCAACCATACACTCTTTAAATGATACTTGGAATGATTGTTTTAACATTTTTGTCCCATGTTTGATCTGAGCTGCAGATGCTTCCCAAAATCAAAAGGCCATCATTGCTAATGTTATTTAAATCATTCATACCCCCTGTAATTCAAAATTTCTTTTCCAGTATGCTTAAGTGACTTCCCTGACTTCCCTGTTCGTTAACTAATATACACTTTGGGTCAAGTTAGCATGTCAAAGTTCTGCTTTTGTCTGCTATTTACGTGGTGTTTTACTTTGTTTCAGCCATTGATTTCCTTTCATTTGAAGTACTAGTCTTATAAATTCCCACATTACTAATCATTTTCCTTTCATTTTATGCATGACTATCGCATACGAGTCCGAGGGACTTGTCTTCCGCATTCGGTGTTGGGCCAAGGCCCAACGAAATACAATTTCCCCTTTTTGCCCAGTTCTGCCCGCAGCCAAAGAAATAAAAAGTGGAGTTCTGGGCCAAAGCCTAATAGCATGAATAGTGCGCATCAGTTGGGCCTGGAAAATGGGCCAGATCCATTCAATTTTCTTCCCCTCTATCTTATTTTATTGTTGTATATTTTTATTTGCTTTGTATGACTAACCTTATCTTATTTTATTTTCTTAATTTAGACAAACCTTAGTGGAATTAGTAGGTTTAGTTTTAGTAATGGGTAGTTAAACCAATAATTAATTCTATAAGTTTTTATTCTCTTCTTTTCAAGTTCAAAATGTCTAATATTTATTTTATTTGGAATAATTGATTTGCAAAATGGCATGACTATATATTTTAAGTAAAGCGAATCATATTTTATTCTTACCATCATAAACATTTCAAGACATCACTAATATGTAAGTATAAACTCAAGTATATTTATAGGTAACTCTTCAAGTTGAATCAATCATGCATATTTTAGCTAAGCATAATTAATAAGAAATAATAAAAAGGAGAAAGAAAAACTCACTTCCTTTTGAGTCCTATTTATAAGCCTAGATTTTTCTACATTGCTACATTCATATAACATAATTTATTCAAAGTTCAAAATTTCTAAATCTTTTTCTCAAAAGCTATTATTTATGGGCAAAATATCATATTTTCATCAAGTCTCATCTTCGAATAGTATTTATTATACTTTCATTTAAAGCCTTAACAACCTTTATAAGTCTTATTTCAAAAATGGCATTTAAAGTTTTCTTTTTATACAAATTATTATATTTTCTGTAAATCTTATTTTAACTAACATTATTTTCTTTTTTAAAAACTTTGGCAATATTTTTAAGTCATTTTCTAAAATTTAAGCACTGTATTTAATCTAATTAATTAACCTAAGTTTGGTCGGATAGCCGTAGTTAGCGGATTCTAAAGGATGCCTAACCCCTTCCCTTTAGGATAATATAGAGCCCTTACCTAGAATCACATTGGTTAAGCAGACTATTAACAGAAGTTTAGTTTTAACTTTACCTTAGTTAGCATCTGGGTGTCCTAATTCATCGTTAAATTAATTAGGTGGCGACTCCTTAAACAAAACAAAATAGGAATCACCAATATGTTGTACTCTAATTATAACCCGGTTAAAATGGGGTACGACAGTATCAACTTGGACTCTTATGACAACTACCTAGCAGAGGTGAATTTATGTACAAAATTCAGGTCACGTGAACTCATGGTCACTCGACTAAACTCGATATATTATGTGTATAATTCTGAAAATATATCTAATATTAACTGAAGGAACACGTGTTCAAACCAGACTAAGTGAAGTACTGGTTAGGGGTTGTGTTTAACTCCACAAAGTAAGGGGATTGAACTGAATCCCACTTGTTGTAGTTTTTATTTTTCTGTATTATTTCTGAAGCAGCCTTTAACTTACCTTTTTTATATTTCTAAACCCTTTTTCTTCTTTAGTATCTAATTACCCAAAAGACAAAAACGTTTTATTTTTTTGGGAATTTTACACTGTATGTTAATTATGGAAAAATATTTACCCATTTTAGCCCATCTTTTTTAAATTACCCGCCATAGCCATTTTTTTCCTCTTCAGTTTTTTACTAGTCTTATACATTATTATACACTTTTATATAAGGTTTATACATTATCTACAGTAGATGTATAAAGTTATATATTGTTGTATAATATTGTATACTAGTCTTATACATTATTATAAACTTTTAAAAGCAATGATGAACTCATCATCTTGAATCCCCCTCTACTACCAAGGGATACGATGTGATAAATGAATGTCTTTATTATTAACTAGATCTTGGATCGGAATTGAGAAATTTATACTAGAGTATGATTTCTCCTTTAACCGAATGTTATGCGCCTTCGAATAACAAAAGGGGCATCGAGTACTCAATGATTAGGTAGAAAAGTCTCTTTCAACACAAGACAATATAGCTTAGTCATGATGCTAGCAGTTGCTGTCGTGAGGCACCAGTGGTCTAGTGGTAGAATAGTACCCTGCCACGGTGCAGGCTGGGTTCGATTCCGCCTGGTGCAAGCAAGTTTTTTTTTTCTTGTTGTTCCTTTCTCTTTATTTTCGCCTCTATTGTCTGTTTACAAAGTGAAGAATTGCTCTTGGTTGTCATCTCGATCACTTCTTCTTCACTAAGTGATTGCTTATGGACCTTAGAGTACGATTTGGGCTGTGAAAAACTAAAGCCCTACCTTATAGAATGAAATTCCGCAGTTTTGCAATAACTTGCTTTTTTCTTCGCTAAATCTTATGGTCCTTAATTAACTTTTCTTGATTGGAAATTGTTGGTTCATAGAGGAGACGCAATTAAAGGAAAAAATCTGAAAAAGAAGACAAGTTGTTACTATTCTGTCACCATCAGTGGAAAAAAATTGCTCTACACATAATAATAAAATAATAAAGATTATTGGAAAAAGAATTGCTCTATTCACAATATTAAAATAATTAAGATTACTCAGAACTCAGAAGAGCTAAAAGTTGAGAATTTATTCTCTTATGAAAAGATTGATGCTTTAAAATACTGTAAAGAAATTTCAGAATAAATCCTCTTTTGAGAAGAATGACGCCACTACCTGTTGAGAATGAAAATCAGTTTTCAATGATCTCTAATGGAGGAATCACTGGTTTTCTTGAGAAAAGTAAAGTGAAGAAGAAAGGTGAAATCGTGAGAAAGAGTAAAGAAGAGAAGAGTAAAGCTTTGAAGTCAAAATCAGATGAAGAATAAAGGAGGAAAACAAGTTTTGGACTTAAACCACACTTGGGCCTCATTTAACCAAACTTGGGCTTAACCAAATTTGAGTTCCAAGTGTGTTTTGGGCCAGAATCTGTCCATCCTCAATAAAGCTGAAGATATACATTTGTACATACACAATATACAGTTGGGACACGTATATAACATAGTATAGGATTCTATCTTAGATCATTCTAGAAAATGTATAGGTGTACAAAATACAAAATATCAGAATTGTACAATTGTACAGCTCATAGACAGTTAGTTACAAAGTTTAGTTTATTGCATTTTTGCACATGTAACTATTATAAGAATCAGGTTTTGATTCAATGAATATACACAGAAATTTCTCCACATTTTTTCCTACATTTCTTCATGGTATCAGAGCAATAAATCCTACAAATTGATCTTCATTCACTTCTCTTCAATCACACTCATTGTGAACTATGGGAGACACTCAGGAAACAGTCATTCAACAAGCTGATGTTGTTCAAGCTGGGAATGGAACCTATTTTGACTCCAACAGTCCTCTTTTTCTTCATGCTTCTGATGCACCAGGAATGACCTTGGTTATCAACTCTTTTGATAAAAGAGGATACCAAGGCTGGAGGAGATCTGTGCTCATTGCACTCTCAGCTAAAAATAAGCTGGGGTTTATCAATGGAAAATGTGCTGAACCTGAGGCAACAGCCAAAGACTTCCCTCAATGGAGCAGATGTAATGATATGGTTACATCTTGGCTCCTTAACTCTCTGTCCAAAGATATAGCTCATTCTGTGATATACTCAAGAACAGCAAAGGATCTGTGGAAAGATTTGGAACAAAGGTTTGGACAATCAAATGGTGCAAAGTTATATCATCTGCAAAAAGAAATAACAGGGTCAGCTCAAGGGTCTAATGATGTTGCAAGCTACTTTACAAAGCTGAAAAGATTATGGGATGAGTTGGATTCTCTTAACACAGATATTGTGTGCAGCTGTGTGTGTATCTGTGATGGAAAACACAAAATGATCAAGTCTGTGGAGGACCAAAGGTTGATTCAATTCCTGATGGGGCTCAATGATGGGTATGCTCAAGCAAGGGGGAACATTCTCATGATAAATCCCTTACCAAGCATCAACCATGCATACTCCCTTTTGCTTCAGGATGAGAATCAGAGGGAGGTTTACATGAATCCTCATTATCCATCTAATGGATCTTCTTTGATGACAGGAAATCAGACCAAAGGACAACAAAAATTTGGAAATTAGATACAAAGATTTGGAAATCAAACACAACCACAACAAAGGTATGGAAACCAATTTCAAACACAAAGGTTTCAAAATGGAAATCAGAGGTTTAATCCAAACCAAAGGGGAGGAAAAGGGAGGAAGAAGAAGTACAATACAAATGTAACCTGTACTAACTGTTTGAAAACTGGACATGTCATGGATGATTGCTATAGGCTCATAGGATATCCAGATGATTTTCAATTCACAAACAACAAGGAGCAAGTTAATGTCAAAGGAAATGCAGCAATCACAGATGAGGAATTTGGAAATATGAGCATGGGAAATGATGACAATGATATAAATGGACTGGGTCAACTAAGCAAGGATCAAGTTTCACAAATCATGCAGATCTTCAAGCAAAGTCAGAATGGTGTCTCAAGCAGCAACACAACAGAAATTAATGCCAACACTGTTGCTGGTACCATTACTAGATACTCTGGTTCTTGTTTCTCAGTTTACAACACCAAGTCATGGATAGTTGACTCAGGGGCATCCGAGCATATGTGTTTTAACTCTAACTCTTTTCTTAATCTCACTCCCCTTCCTACTCCTTTAAATATCAATCTACCCAACTCTTATAGGATTCAAGTCACACATACATGAAGTGTTCAAGTTCTCCCTAAAATTATTTTACAAAATGTCCTTTTTGTTCCTTCTTTCAAATATAACCTTTTATCTGTCAATAGATTCTGTAGACAATTTCTTTGTTCTCTCAAATTTGATATCATTCAATGTGTCATGCAGGACCATTTAATGAGGAAGGTACAAGCTTTTGGTGAAGTAAGAGAGGGTCTTTATGTCCTGGAACCTACTGTTTTTAGGAATCCTAGTCTACCACAAATCAATGTAGTTAATTTACAAGAAGGAAATTATTCCAGTAGTGGTCAAGTTTCTAAGTCTCTTCCTTTTTCTGCTAGTGCAGTTTCTGATGTAGCCATTTGGCATGCTAGGTTGGGACACTTACCATATTCTGCAATGAAAAAAATTAAGTTTCATTTCTTTGCCTTCTGATTCTATTTGTACTTGTGACATTTGCCCTCTTGCAAGACAAACTAGAAATCCATTCCCTACTAGTCAAATTGGTTCTAAAAGAGTTTTTGAGTTAATTCACATAGCTACCTGGGGTCCTTTTAAAACCCCTACTTATAATGGTTATAAGTATTTTCTTACAATTGTTGATGATTTCAGCAGAGGAACTTAGACCTTTCTACTAACAGTAAAGAACAATGCTTTTCCAGTATTAAAGAATTTTTTATGCATGGTTGAGAGACAGTTTGATGTTAAAGTGAATAAAATAAGATCAGAAAATGCCTTGGAATTAGGCAAGGGAATACAGGAATCCAATTTTCTTCAATCATAAGGGATCATACATGAAACTCCATGCACTGCTACTCCTCAACAAAATGGGATTGTTGAAAGAAAGCATAGGCACTTGTTGGAAATTTCAAGAGCATTGTTGTTTCAGTCTAAGCTTCTTATTTCCTACTGGGGAGAGTGTGTGTTGACTGCAACACATTTGATTAATAGACTTCCCTCTTCTGTCCTCAAAGGAAAAAGTCCTTACCATATCCTTTTTGGAAAACCACCAAACTACAAAGGACTGAAAACTTTTGGTTGTCTCTGTTATGCTTCAACTTTGAAAAACAATAGAAGCAAATTTGATCCTAGAGCTAGTGCTTGTGTATTTCTAGGTTATCCTCAAGGGAAAAAGGGTTATAAGCTACTAGAGTTTGGCACTAAAAGAATATTCATATCTAGGGATATTCATTTTTTTGAAAACATTTTTCCTTTTTCCAAAGCACATCCATAGACAAATCATCTTTTTCCCATTTCCTACTCCACACCATCCAGTGACCAAGAGCATGAAGACTCCAATCCTCCTATACCTAATCCCACATCAGAAACACAAGTAACTGATCCTGAAATTCCTTCCTCACATATTATATCTGATCCTGAACCACCTGAAGTCACTATATCAGATATTGTTCCTAATCAAAGACCTACTACCTCAACCCAAATTCAACCAGAGAGACAATCAACTAGAACACATAAAAGACCATCCTACCTAGATGATTTTATATGTAATCATGTTTGCTTGACAGATGTCTCATCCAATTGTTTTACCCAACCTCCACAACCTTCTACCTTTTCTTTTGGAGCCTTGTCCTTGCAAAATCAACATCTATTAAGTTCTACTTCTACTATAAAAGAACCTACTAGTTTTAAACAGGCTTCTATGAATCCAGCTTGGCTGCAGGCCATGGATAAAGAGATCAGTGCTCTACAGGACAATGATACATGGGAAGTAGTGGTTTTGCCTCCAGATAGGAAGGCCTTACCCAGTAAATGGGTTTATAAGGTAAAACAAAATTCAGATGGCACCATTGAGAGACTAAAGGCAAGACTTGTGATTAGAGGGGATATACAAAGGGAAGGAATAGACTACAATGAGACATTTTCCCCAGTGGTTAAGATGACAACAATTAGATGTTTTTTGACTGTTGCTATAAAGAAGGGATGGCCTGTTTCACAACTAGATGTTAACAATGCTTTTCTTCATGGAGATCTTCAAGAAGAAGTGTACATGAAGTTTCCAGCAGGTTTGACTGCCCCTACTCCTAATCATGTTTGCAAACTTAAGAAGTCATTATATGGGATAAAACAAGCTTCAAGGCAATGGTATGCCAATATTGCAGGAGTCCTTAGTTTCAAAGGATATTCAGCATCTTTGAATGACTACTCACTGTTTTTTTAAGAAATCAGGAACTCATGTTTCTCTCATAGCTGTCTATGTTGATGACATACTCATCACTGGGAATGATCCCTCAGAGTTTGAAGCTATGAAGTCTTTTCTTGACACTGAGTTCAAGATCAAGGATCTAGGTGACTTGCATTACTTCTTAGGGATGGAAATTTTAAGAGAGAAACAAGGTTTTATTGTCAGTCAAAGAAAATTCACCCTAGAATTACTGCAAGAATTTGATTGTAACTCCTTACCTACAGTTTCTTCACCTCTTGATCCTAGTACCAAATTATCTGCACACTCAGGCACTCCTCTTAAAGATCCCACCATATACCGAAGGTTAATTGGTAAACTAAACTATCTTACCCACACAAGACCAGATCTATGTTTTGCAGTTCTTGTTCTAAGTCAATTCATGCAAAATCCTTATACGGATCACTTTAAAGAAGGCATTCGTGTTGTAAGGTATCTTAAGGGAAATCTCGATCAAGGACTATTTCTCAATTCAGACCTATCTTTTTCTCTCATAGCATTTTGTGATGCCGATTGGGCATCTTGCAGAGATACTCGAAGATCTATAAGTGGGTTTTTCATCAATCTAGGTGGTGCTCCTATTTCGTGGAAATCAAAGAAGCAAGCATCTATTTCACTATTATCTGCGGAATCTGAATATAGATCTATGAGGAGGGTAACAGCTGAACTTACCTGGTTAACAAGATTGCTTAAAGATCTTTCTATTACTCCATCTCTGCCAATTCCGGTACACTCTGATAGTCAAGCTGCAATCTACATCGCCCGGAATCCAGTCTTCCATGAACGAACAAAACATGTGGAATTGGACTGTCACTTTGTAAGACAGCAATTCCTTTCAGGCTTAATTTCATTGACGTTTGTTCCCTCTGCTTCTCAGCTAGCAGATCTGTTCACTAAAGCTCTTTCCGGTCCCTCGCATGAATCGGTTTTGTCCAAGTTGGGACTCGTTTCCCTCCCCTCCAACTTGAGGGAGGGTGTTGAGAATGAAAATCAGTTTTCAATTATCTCTAATGGAGGAATCAGTAGTTTGCTTGAGAAAAGTAAAGTGAAGAAGAAAGGTGAAATCGTGAGAAAGAGTAAAGAAGAGAAGAGTAAAGCTTTGAAGTCAAAATCAGATGAAGAATAAAGGAGGAAAACAAGTTTTGGACTTAAACCACACTTGGGCCTCATTTAACCAGACTTGGGCTTAACCAAATTTGAGTTCCAAGTGTGTTTTGGGCCAGAATTTGTCCATCCTCAATAAAGCTGAAGATATACATTTGTACATACACAATATACAGCTGGGACACGTATATAACATAGTATAGGATTATATCTTAGATCATTCTAGAAAATGTATAGGTGTACAAAATACAAAATATCAGAATTGTACAGTTGTACAACTCATAGACAGTTAGTTACAAAGTTTAGTTTATTGCATTTTTGCACATGTAACTATTATAAGAATCAGGTTTTGATTCAATGAATATACACAGAAATTTCTCCACATTTTTTCCTACATTTCTTCACTACCAGCTAATACTAAGATTTGCTCAAAAATCTAAAGTTGAAGTTGATGTTAAGGAAGAATGCTTGGAAGTTGAGTTGTATTTGGATATAAATTCCAATTGGAAAAAGAAAATTAAAAGTTTAGAAATAATCATTATTTATTTTCAGTGAAGAATAAGATTCTGCAATTGCGGGGATACACATACGGGGAGCTGCCCTTTTTTTTTCCCACCCGATGTTTGGTAACCGCATTAGAGCCCGACTATATCTAGATTCGCGCCGCATAGGGCCCCGTTTGGGAGAAGCGCTCCCTATCAAAGATTTTTTCATACCCAGAGCTTGAACCCGAGATCTCTGTTTAAGGAATGAGCAACCCCATCCGCTGCACCACATCCTTTGGTGGTATGGAGAGCTGCCTTTTAAATACCTGAGAGTGCCCCTTTCCACTAAAAAGATGACACTAATTCAGTGGCAACCCCTTATAGAGAAAATGGTAGCAAAGATTTCTTCTTGGACTGCAAAAAAAAAAATATATTATGCAGGAAGAACTCAACTGGTGCAATCTGTATTATTTGGCGTCCAAGCATATTGGGCACAACTCTTTTTAATTCCTGCTAAGGTACTTAAAATTGTTGAATCATACTACAGAAGTTATATTTGATCTGGGGCAAATGTTATTACAAGAAGATTTACCTGGGAGAAAATGTGTACACCAAAGAGTATTGGAGGCCTGAATTTGATCAATCTCAGTTCGTGGAACAAAGCAACAACTGCTAAGAACCATTGGGACTTGGCACACAAAAATGATAAACTATGGATAAGATGGATACATTCATACTACATTAAGGGGAAACAACTGGAGAATATGCATGGCGATACCACAACAGGCCTCATGGATGGTTAGGGAGATCATTGAAGCAAGAAACATGGTTAATCAGAGTCAATTGGTGACGAAGAATACTAGTAGTATGATCGGGCAAATATATCTTTAGCTTATTGGGCAACGAAATGTCAAAAATGAGGCTAGTGCCAAAGCAAAATTTGCTATGTGGTTGCATTTTCATGGCATGATGCTTACAAGTGATAGACTAGCAGAGTGGGGAATAAATGTTGATCCAGTTTGTGCCTTTTATATTAGGTACACCATGAAAGTAGAAATCACCTCTTTGTTGAATGTGTGTTTCCTAAAGGAATATGAGATGTTTCCTAAAGGAATATGAGACATACTACTAACTTAGATGCAGAAACAACCGTACAGAGCTACAACATGGGCATAATACTTCCAATGGACACTGAGCAATGCTAAAGGGAAATCACAAACTGCCTCTGTATTCAAAATGGTGTATGCTGAGACTATTCATGGGATATGGACAGAGAGAAACTTGTGCATTTTTGGGAAGAAAAACAGAAGTACTGAAGACATTGCCAGGCTGGTAGCATACACTTGCAACCTCAGAGCTAAAACTGTGAATAGATCACTGCTGCAAAGTCTTCATTTTTGATTAATTAGTATACTTTAGAATTGAGAGTGTTAGTGAAATGTACATATGACTTCTAGACAAAAGAAACCCTCTTTGGGAGGTGAGCTCTTGACCCGGAAGGAAAGCCTTGAGAGAATTTAGATGTTTTTTGTGATTCTTAGTATATAGCCTGATAGAGAGGCTTAACTGGGACAACAATATGAGTTTTTTCTGCTGTGGGTTTGTAACGTTTGCACTCGGTGATTAATACAATCAGTTCGTTACAAAAAAAAAAATCATTATTTTGCATATGGATTTGCAAGTACATCAGTCAAATCGATATTTAAAAATACTCAACTTCAATTATTACAAATCACGAGTTATTTATGGTCAAACGAGTCATTATTCTTTTCAACTACCTATCAAGATAACATTGTTGTTTTTGGAGCAATCAAATTATATATGGACCATACGCAGAGCGAAGTTAAATTAAAGGTTCCTGCAGAGTTAAACTGAAAAAGATTCCTAAATTCAATTGAATTTCTTTCGCCCGAAAACCACAATGTGCAAAATAGAGCAAATCAAATCATTTGTTATATCTAAACTGAGTCCATACGCAAGATATTATATCAGTTTTCCAATGGACATACGCAAGATATTATGTCAATTTTCCAATGGACCCCTCATCATGCTTTGTTGAAGCTTCTCAAATTCTTATTCTCATATCCAGCTTCCATATTCAAAAGTGGTTAGCAGTTGCGAAATATACAAAAATAATTTGAAGGTTCTATTCCAACATTATGGCCATCCTGGTAACAAACATATTCAAAGAAGAGATTGAATATGCAAGCAGTAAATTCTGTATGGAAAACTTGTTGGTAGTTATTAACTAAAACATCAATTTATGCAATAGAAATTAAACGCCCCTTATGTTGCAGCAGTAAATTTGTGTCAAAGTATGAAACCCGTATATATTTCTGAGAGAAAAGTACCATGCTGACATAAATTTTGAGTGTCTAATGAGTAGTTTTCTAGAAATAGTAATGACTAATGAGTAACCTTTACATGAAATTCTCATGAATTAGTTGAAACTTGAAAGTATCAATTTTGAGACTCTTATTCTACCAGCCAAGACACTCATAGATCAAAATGATTTTCCATCCTCTATTCCATCAAGCACCAGTGGTCTAGTGGTAGAATAGTACCCTGCCACGGTACAGACCCGGGTTCGATTCCCGGCTGGTGCATCCTTTTTTTTCCAGTTGGTTTTACATATAGTTGAATTTTTTCCTCCTTTTCTGGCCATCACAATGCAAAGATTTAGTTTTTCACTATAAACTATGCAGTCTAAAATGTTAGTTCATTATGTTATAGTATTTTGCTACAACTTACTAAAAGATACATCTTGTTTTGGCTTATTTGAGCGTTGCCTGGGTGGAAAGAGCATTCTTCCAAGTGTGATGTAGTTTCTCTGTGTTTTAGCTAGGAATATTTTTAAATTTTATTTTCCTGTTAAAAAGCGGCTAAACATTGATTAGGTTTTACAACAGTAGTGATTATAACTGTTCTGACCACAGTCTTTAATAGATGAGACTATTTTTGCTAGACTAGACATATCACATATCTTGTCTTGCCTTACGCAATTTGAGTGTTTTCGTGTGTAGGCTGCCATTGCCAATTTTATATATGTACACCAATAAAGAAACTATTCTCCCTTGAGGCATCTTTTAGTTTTACTTACAATCCTGGTAACAAATGAAGGTTAAAAAGAGATGGAAAATGAAAGCAACAACTTGAGAAAGAGACTTGCAATTATTAAAACTGGACAATATATTTGTGGTTGTGACGACATTCACTCGTAACAGTACATCAGATAACCTCAATAATAGCCTATCAACATATTCTATGAAACATCGAACTCTCTAACTGATCCACTCATTATTCGACATAGGCCTATTAATTATCAAGGCTTTTAACGTCTACGTTGTTAATGTACATTTTTGACACAAAGCAATTGGGGAGAATGTGGTTTTGGTTCAGCTGAACCATCCACATGCAACAAGTCATCTGAAGCACCTAAGAGTTCAGGTTTTCTCAACCAATATTGTTTGAACCTTCCCCTCGCATATTCCATGTAGTCAAACTCGATATTATTAACATATGCCTGACAGAAGAAACAGCAAACACATAAGATAAAGATTAGAGGACCGATCTGTATTTATGCCACCAAATGCATGGTGAAATATAGTAAAAGGCATACCGAGATGACTCCCCACAATCCCCAAAATAAGTGATTGGCAAGCGTATATTTCTCTGCTTCGTCTGTAAGTTTCTTTACTTCCTCATCACTGGGTTGATGGCCTGTACTTGTCAATGGGATTCCAAGCTCAATATAATAATTGGAAAAGGGGAATAACAACGACTACTACTATTTCTCAAGCCCAAGTTAGTTGGGAATCAGGTTCTACATATCTAAAGTAATTAAAAGTCTCAAAATATTCGTGACAGCACAAAAAAAAAAAAAAAAAAAAAAAAAACTGATCCTTCTGCTGCTCAAAAGTCAACATAAATCTCAATCAGACATGCCTATGCAAATAAAATAATAAATGTTATGTGGTCCTGAAGGGACAAAAAATGAGTCAGCTTGACTGGATCAAATTGTTTTTATAGGGCCTATTTCAGAACCTGTTGCTTTAGAGTATCAACCCGAATCTTTTAATATCAAAACAATTTTTCTCATGTGCAAGAAATCAACCATATGCTTTGGACAGAGAGGTGAAGACAACAGTAAAAGCCGTTCAAACTTCAAAGCTTACCAGAAGAACTAAGATATGCGCGTACAAATCGCTGTCGTTCCTCTAAATCTGTTGGAAATTTAAAATTCAAAAAAGAATTAATGATGAATTCTCAAGTCTATAATCCAATAAAAGAACTACCATGGAAGATCAGAGTAGCAAGCAAACATGATCTGCGTCTCTTGTTGCAACTAATATTTACTTACCAGGGTAAGTATTGAAGTGCATGATATGAGGGGTATCAGTATGATAATTTGCAGTCATTTCACAGAAGTGGTTCGCAAAGTCATAAGCAATTGGATTATAACCACCATACTCATAGTCCTGCAATGCCAATAAACACAAGTCTCAATCTGTAGGAATTGCTGGAGCTACCGAATTCAGTTTGTAAATAATGCACAATTACTGATATACGGGAAGCCGGTGGTCAAGTCAAAGGCTAACAAAACAGATGAAAATGTTTGCAAATTTGAGCAAGCATATGCCTTCATAGAGAAGCTGTATAAAGTTCTGATTGATATCATACAACACTTACAATGATAGTAATGGCCTTCGTTGTTTCGTCCACCATTATATTACCATACTGCATGTCATTGTGGCAAAAGACAATATCTTGAGACTCTGTTGGAAGTTCCTTCTCCAATAAGCTGATTTCCTTCTCTAGATTACATAACGAGAACTCCTTTAGATGTTCAGGGGAGCACAGACCCCTCGCCTCATTTAGCCACTTTCTGGAAAATTTACATAGATAGTTAGTATAAAAAAAATTTCATTTGATCATATTATGTTCCGGCTGGTAAATTGGTACCTGAGACGGTCCCATAAAATGACATTCTTTGAACCAGGCATGTCAAGGTTATGAAACTCTCTCAGTTTTGCAGCTATTGAAGAAGAGATCTCCGAGTCACGAAGATCTTCAGCAGATAGTGTCTGAAAATGCAGATAAGACAGACAGAACAAAGTCAACAAGCAATCAATAAACATCAAAATATATCTTAGCTTTTGTAATAATATTAGATGCATCTGATATTTGTAAAGGAAGTTTATCAACCAAATTATATAAAGTACCCTAGAGAGAAGGTCATCTTTCCCTATTCTAGTAACTGTATAAGCAAAAACAGAGAGGATAATTGGTATTTTACTGATGAAATATGGACTCCACTAATACTTCCAATTGTTCTTTGTACTGGACATGGTCAAAGACTCAACAACACAACTTTAGCAAACAATGAAATAGTAAAGTTATGATCATTTGATCAACATAAAAGGCAAAAAGTCCTAGAAATCTCATTCCGTGGTGTTACTCATTTAGTTTCTAATTTCACTTCTGGAAACAGTAAAGAGAAATCATCAACATACATGGCCAAACTCGTAGAAAATTCCATAGTACTCATTTATATTTTAATTTCACTCCTGGAAATAGTAAAGAGAAATCATCAGCGTACAAGGCAAAAACTCCTAGAAATCTCATTCCACGGTGTACTAATTTAGTTTCTAATTTCACTTCTAGAAACAGTAAAGAGAATCATTAACTTTTGTAGTAAATAAACCTACACAAAGCACACGTACATCCAATAGATAAAAGTTAATATATTAACACTAAAGTCAACAAATTGAATGAGAAATTGGACATACCCTTGCATGAATAAACTCTTCAACTCTACCATTTGAAAACTGACCAAGAAGCTTAGGTCCTTGACCCTTCTTTGACAAGCACTCAAAAGCTCTAATCTCTTCATCCCTATTGAAGAATTTCTCTACTCCTTCACCATACATTCGAACCAAAACTCTCCTCGATACGTTTTCGTTCTTAGTAGGCCAACTTAACCTATAGACCTCATTAGTCATAGCACCACTCAAATGATGAACTTTCAAGTTCTTTAGATCCCACACATCTCCCCATTTTGTTGCTAAAGATAGAAGTAATTTCATCAATTCCTCTGGAAAAATCCTTTCAACTGTCTTCACCGCCATCACAGAAGATAAAAAAGCTTCACCTAAAAAATTCAACATCAAGAAAGTCTTGTCACCAAGTATCCAAATTCTAACACAAAAATTTCAAGAAAGTGATAAAATTTCAAGAAAGTAATTACATTTCTGAAGTCAAACACATGATTTGTTCAAGAAAGTACAGATTATTGATAAAACTAAACAGACCCCAGATGTAAAATAGTAGAATTACATGCTATAAACATAAATTTGAGATGAAAGGAACCAAAATTCAAGAACCCCATGAAGGATTTGCAATCAAGAATTAATAAAAAGAACTTACAGAATTTTGAGGAGCTGAGAAATGGAGCCGTTTATCAGAGCTCTAAAAATTTAATGAATATCGAGAGTGATTTACAGAGAGAAGAAAACTATGACATTACGCAAGCGCTCTTGTGCGTGTATATATAGATAAATTGTCTCCGTGTATTGTGACACCCATATAGACCAAGAATACACTTTTTCTTTTTTCTTTTTAAATATTTTCTATATTAATTAAAAAAATTGGAAAGGGGACTAGAGGAACAACATAAAAGTTGAAATGAAAGACTTTTTCTACTTTCCTACTCTAACTATCAAGTATATTTTTTTCTTATAAACATGGTGTTTGGACCGGTTTGCACATATAATATTGTATTAGAATTAATTTGCACGCACCTCAATTATTAGTGAAATGTCTTATTATTTTGTTGGAATGAGTAATATTGTTGACAAGCATATTAGGATTCGACAATCTGCTTTAGATTTAGTTCGGATTATCATTTTTGTAATGCAATCAATTTTTGTAACTGCAATCCTAAACGAGGTTTGACTATTTGTATCTTTTATATTCCTTCCGCGTTATTTGGGTTGTTTCATTTGATACTGAGTTAATATTTATTATATGAACAAAGTTACAAATAAGATGTTATATAATACGTAGTAATTACTCTATTTGTTTATAATTATTCGCTATTTTACTATATTTTAACCGATATCATTTAAAATAGTTTTCTATTTAATTGTTTAGTACTTATATTCAAGTTACTATTTCTTTCAAATCTTGTCATAATAGACTCTTTTTCTTAAACCTTTAAAAAATGAATACTTAAATTAAGTCGCTAAAAGAAATAATTTAATTAAACACAAGTGGGTTGACTAACTATCTTAACCAGCTGTTGTGAATTTTAAACTACAAAGTTTAAAAAAAGAAGAATGTGAAAAATATTTAGGTCTGTGACTGTAATTGGGACCTTGGGAATTGGTCGGCACACTATTTAAAACGCGTGGGAGATGTCTGGGTACCAATAAAAATTTGCCACGTAGGAACCCGCTAACTTTAGTTGCTATGAAAATAAACGACTAACGACTAAAACGAAAAAAAAAAAGGCGCCTAACTTCTAATGTAGTTCGAAACTCTATCGAACGGTTGAGACATGGACACGTTTTACTTTTTAATTACGTCCCTTCATTCCAAAACGCGAAATATAAATTACAAAAAAGAAATTAACACATCGTCGGATCAAATTTCCAAAATCATGTCAGTATAATGAAATAGGAAAGTAAAGATTAAAAATGTTATTCCCTTTGTTCACTTTTAATTGTTCACTATTCTAAAAATAAATTTTTATTTTTATTCATCATTTTTCGCATATCAAGATAAGATAATTTTTTCTTCCTGTTTTACGTGTAGTATTAAATACTCACTTCAAATCATTTTTTCAAATCTAATAAAAATATGCACCAATTAATATGAGTAAATTGGTAAATTATGCGCTTCGTTTATTATTTTCTTAAATAGCATGAAAAGTTCAAAATGAACAAGTAAAAGTGAACGGAGGAAATACACTTTTTTATTGAAAAAAGAACAAATAAAGAATTTAGAAGGGCTGGACTCTCGAGTATCTAGTGGAGTGCCTTCCAATTGAGAATTTTTATTCATCTTCCATTTAATAACTCATAATCAGATCTTAGTCAATACTTTAACTATTTGTAACTTGACAATTCAGCTTCTTCTTTTTTTTCAAATCTGTAATTTATTAGGGATTAACGCAGATACCCATGCATGCAGTCAAATTAATTATCCAATAATATTGAATTTTAAAAAATGTATTAGACCGCGTACTTACATTCTTTATAATAAAATACGCAACAAATATGTATGTTGTATACATTTGGGATATACAATTTACATGTTTTGTATCTTAATAGCAGAAGTGTCACTCAACTACTTTACTACTATTGTATTTTAGATAAGTCCGAGTATGCAATTATGTAGATCCCAAATATATACATTGTCTAAAACTGTATTGTGCAATTATCTAGGAATGAATTTTGTAAACAGGTACATGTGGATAATTATGTAGAAATCCCATTTATTACTAGTACTAGTAATTTTTATCAATTTGTGAGATCCGGTCTTATCCACAAGGATGGTGGGGTTTGGTCATTTTTATCCATTTTTTATTTTGACTCGGTAAAAATAATACAAGACTCCCAAGATATTGCTCCTTCCCCTTTGTCCTTTTCTTTAAAATGACATTTTAATATAATTATAACATGAGAGTAGGAATTTAGTGTTCACTCAAAGTTTTTCAAGATTCTTAAGTGATGCTTTGGACGTATATAATTTGGATACACGCTTTGGACGTATATAAATTGGATACACATACTAAGTCTGGAAATTGATATGTTTTAATCTTTTTTTATACTGATATAGAAAAGATTTAAAAAAATATATATAGGAACAAACATTAGCATGGCAAGATGGACTTCTTCCATTTTAACTGTTCTTGCATCTAATTACGTGCCATTGACTCAACCATAAAATATTTTGCATCACCATTAATATATTTAAATTGAAAAAAGAAAAAATATGTTGAATTTTTATCCCAAATTTTGGATATATACATGATACAGAGATATTGACTGATATAACAGGGACCTACCTATACCAAAAGTGGAACCCACAGGATTACTATAATTATAATATGTCTTTACCAAAAGTGGAACCCACAGGATTACTATAATTATAATATTTCTTTTTCTCTTAACAAGAGAAGACGAAAGTTTATAATTTGATTGACTCAAAAAGCGTGAGGGCATAAATTGGTAAAACGACTTTACATGCGGTACTCAAATGATGAGGACTTAGTCCTTACGCTTTAAATTTGTTGATTCCGATTCTAGTCGAGTTCAATGACAACCATTAAACTCATTGTTGCCTTGAAAAGAAGATTCGAACTAAAAGACAAGATAATAACAATAGTATAATAGCCGTAATTATAAAAGCTTGTTATAAAGGGATGGTGTAGATTTTGTCAAAGTTATCTTTTTGTCACTTGGACTTGACTATTATAATTGATCTTTTTAAGGTGAAAAGACATCGATGATAACCATTTATATTTTGTCCTACAATATATACAGTAGTAAATTTTGGACAAGTTTTTATGAAAAACGCAGTCACACCAAATGTTTATATAAATTGTTCGATATCCTAAATACAAGAGAATAATTTCTTGAATCCCTTGATGAAATTTTAGCCTTTGCCAGTGGGTACGGTACGTTCCTTCTTTTTTTTTTTTTTTTTTTTTTTTTTTTTTTGCTTTTTAAATTTATGGAGTACTGACGAATAATCACTCTATTCGAAATCTTGCAGTACTTATCCATGATGCTGGTACTCCATATTTTTACCGTAATTTGAATCGCTGCTTTAAGAGACCAGTATTGCAAGACTAGGGGACATAAGTGAAATATTTTGTGTATATAGTTACGTAACAATAGTCAATATATAATGTATTTTTATCCTTATTTATTACATTTAAAATTTCTAGTCTCAAATGGAACTGAGCAACAATCAGTCGTGTGAATATTTAATAGCTAATAAAGGAGAATCTCAATAGTTGTTATCAAAATGTCTACAAATGAAGCCGCGATAAGCGGATAAATTCGAACTTGGCGC
The DNA here is from genome assembly GCF_019175385.1 of Lycium barbarum. Classification (NCBI taxonomy): domain Eukaryota; kingdom Viridiplantae; phylum Streptophyta; class Magnoliopsida; order Solanales; family Solanaceae; genus Lycium; species Lycium barbarum. The sequence continues at coordinate 134,437,775 of NC_083338.1, read as the reverse complement.
GCTCACAAAAAAGAAAAGGTAAAGAGAATTTCATTTGGAAAAAATATATATATAGTTGCAGAAGTTAAACAATTGTCAAAAGGGCACTTTTTTTGTATCAAATGGAACTTATTCTCAAGTTATAGAATCATGACTCTTGACCATTTGGCAGCAACCAAAAGTCGTCCCAATTCGTTAGACTCCTTGCCATTTGATATATCGCTTTAATTTGGTCAAAAGGTGTGAATTTTATTTTTAATTTTGTTAACTCCAACAACAACAAAAGGAACCAAATTGGCTTGTTTAAAACAAATTAAAGATCATATAGGAACTCTGCAACTCAAGGTCCGAATATAATCTACTGACTAGCTTGGCTTTGGTTTTTCTTTTCTTTTATTCTCACACTTCTTAACGGAAAAAGAAAAGTATGTGTTATGAGATAACAAGAATTCGAGCAATAATATCGAAAAAGAAGAACAAACCATTTTAACGTGGAAACCCACGAGGGAAAGAAACCACAACAATTACCGCTCTTATTATTCAATGAAAGGTGTATTTTACAAGAATACATAATTATGAAGGAAAGCCATGTATATATAGGCTGCGAAAGACCCTAAACGCATTAGTAATCGGACTACTTTTCCATGTAGGAAACGGACCGCTGCATAGGAACTGGTCCTTACATCAGTCCCACAAACATGAACGTATGATGGCGACTTACGCACACAATGAGTGCCAATTATATATACACACGTGTCCGTCCAGCCCATTATGTACACACACCTCATGCTTATGCATGTTTAAAATGTCAAACAGAAGACGACAAAAAAATAGCACACAAAGTCCTCAGCAACTAATGTCATTAGGCCATGAAGTTAGACTTTTGAGTGCACAAGGTCAAACATGGCCAATTGAATAAGGAAAAAGAAAAGCAAAAGGATGAGTGAAGATCTTTGACTTTTCAGATCCGATGACTTAAAAGAATTAGCTATGTGGATTTAGTAATTAATCCTCGTTGATTAGGAACTAAGCATGGAAAATATGTGTCGGCAAACAATCATCTAAAACAGACAAAAGGTCTGGCGCTGTAATCTATACTGTCGGAAACAGAGACGAACTAATGATATACTAATAATAATTACGAAATTATTGAACGTGTGGTGAGTGGAAAAATAGACATGTAAACAATCTTACGGTAAGTGAACGTGCAATTAGTGTCATCTTTCCTTTTTTAACGATTTAAGAAACTTCTGTTAAGGTCATGACCAGCTCCCTTTCAGTGAAGGTCTCCTCCTGTAGGAACAATTGTCTAATGTGTACACCACACAAGCGGATCTAAAATTTAAATTCATATCTACTTTGTCATAATTTTATTAAATTTTTATACATAAATTTATGCTGCGTGTCGCTGGATTCCGATGAACTCGGTACCGTAATGTTGGGTCCGCCCTGATTTATGTGTAACCCAAAGCTAGATTTTAATTACCTTAATCACTAGTCTAACTACGATTTATACACAAGAACTTTAGATATTCCCAATTAAACCAGGCACAAAACAAAACAAAAAAAGATCTTATATATATACACACACACATATTGTTGTGCAATCTTTTCAAGGAAGGAACAAACTGAAGGAAATATGATGATTTTTTTCACTATTAGTATCACGAGTATATATTTTTCAGTCTTACAAATATTATATCCCGAAAACGTGTGTGCTAACTTCATACCCCAACAACAGACCTTTTTGTTTGTCTCTGTTTTGGATAGTTTAATACTACTCTCCTCTTCAATAAAAAGCAGAGGAATATTGAAACTAATACCAAAACCAAAATTAAAAAAACTTCTAAATGAGGACCTGGCAAACTGCAACTCCATCCCCTTTGCAAGAAACTATTTGTGGGAGTGATTACTGGATCCATAACAAAATCCAGTGTCATTGCTTCTTCCCCCAACATAATTTTTGTACTCCTTGATTTGTATCCTGGCATTGTTGCTACCACTGCAAGTCGAGTTTGAAAGCACCGATAAGGATTTATCAACTCAAGAACGATACGTCTTGCAAATACATTACATGATTAAACACAAGCAACCTCCAACTTTTAACTTATTTCCGTGTAATTACTTGGTTGTTAATAGTAAGTTAATTGACAAAAAGACCAGTTACAATTTGTTTAAATTTCTCATCCTGTTAATGAGAGAGAAGGGTATTACTTTTTCCTTGAGAAGTAATGAGAAGGAGTTTTTATTGCTTTAATCTGTGGTTACCTTCATATTTCCCCCCAGGCACCAGCAAGCGGTGGTAATCAGCTAATGTTTCCCTTGCATGTATCTGAAGACAATGACAAGAACAGTAAGATAATTGTCCCAAGAAATATGAATGTCCATCGCAAGCCCCATTGTAATGTCAGAGTTCAAACTAGACTAAAGATGATGTCACAAATAACATGGAATAAATATATGAACGAATAACCAGTATGTGAAAAGTTAGCTAAAGGAAAAAATCTGCCGAACTCCAAAAACCAGTCTCCATTTTCCCAGGCCGTTGCCTTTAACTTCCTCTTATTCCCCAACCCCAATAACAAAGGAGAAAAGGAGAGAAAAGAAACCACCAAAAAGAAGAAATGGTAAAAGAAAAAAGAAAAGAAGAACCAAACAACAAACAAAACAAAACAAAAACTAGAGGCACCCAGAGAATCGGGTTCCACAGTATAAAATAAGATGAGCAGACCTGAATTTTACTTTTTTCCATATAGTTTAAAAGATTAGAGCTGAAGTAATTATGAGACGAGTTTTAGAATTGCTCTAAGATGAAGTTCCTGATATTGATATCAACACACAATTTTATCAGTACCACCTGGTGATATCACATCAAATTCAGTATATATCTACATAACTTATACACAGGGACCAAAAGGATTTGAAAATTGAAGAACGCACCGTGGAATTTATTCCTTTTATTGCTATTGAGGCAGGTAAAGGCCTCCCCTCATCAGATGAGAAAATCCTTCCGTGTATTCCTGTCTACATTAGATTAAATCAGGTAAGAGTAATGTGAAGCATAAGTCTGCCAACGAAATCAATCAGAAAGAAAGAATGCCAAATTGACCTGCCAGCACAGATTCTTAATACAATTGTGATTTATATCATATTTTTTTGGGTTTTCATTTGTGTAAAGTTGTCCAACATCGGTTTGGGATGTGGGATTGATCTCCTTATATGGTCTTGAGCAATCCTAACCTCATGAGCTAACTTTTGGAATTGTGTTAGGCCCAAGGCCCATTTCTTTACATGGTACCAAAGTCAAGCCCATCCCAATTTTGGTTACCCGATGATGGGTCCCAACATTATGTTGTCCACACGGGTCATCTGCACTTTTGGCCCTATTTTGTACTGGTCTTTAATTTTTGCCCCTCAAATGGAACTTAAGCCTTCTGAGACATAAGTTCTTTAAGGGATCCGGCACAAGTTCTACTGGATTCCTTAAACAACTTATGCCCCGGAAGCATAAGTTCCATCTGAAGGGCAAAAATTAAAGACCAGCCCATTTGAAGGGCAAACGCTCCAATTTTTTGTGTCCACACTACAGATGGCAGGCCCAGGCGTGCGAGGGTTGTTAAGTTGGCCCACCTTAAATATTTTAAAAGTTAAATTCTCCAAAATAACAATTTAGACTCCACTTGGGACAACCTCTGTTAGAGCACATTAAAACACTTCAACTCTTGCCGTAATAACTTCGCTTAAATTTTCTTGCAAGAAAAAAAAAACTTTGCTTAAATAAAAGAGGACATTTAATTTTAAAAGTTAAATTCTCCAAAATAACAATTTAGACTCCACTTGGGACAACCTCTGTTAGAGCACATTAAAACACTTCAACTCTTGCTGTAATAACTTTGCTTAAATTTTCTTGCAAGAAAAAAAAAAATTGCTTAAATAAAAGAGGACATTTAATTCCGGAAAGGAGTTAAAAGCAAATATATCAAACCTTCAAAGTTAAATATCTTTTCTGCACCATTTTGGTCAGATATCGAGCTATCCTTTTCTTAAGATTAGCAGAAAGTTAAGGAAGTGACAGCCAGCATACACTTAAACAGAATAATGAACCCTCCACAAATAAGAGTCACTATAGCCCAGACCTTCTATAAATTGCAAGGGAAAATCACCAAGTAAGATATTTCACAATTAGCAGTAGGATTAGGTAACGGAGATCAGATTATTCGTCTTCCATTAGATAACTGAGATTGTAATTGATAGCCAAGTAAACAAAAGTAAATCGCAGAGAGTGATTTTAAAAAAAAAAAAAAAAATTCTCCTAAAGTCAAGAACTGCAAAATGATGGATGCAATGAAGTTACCTTCATAAGGCTTGCAACAAGATTTAGCATACTCATTTTGTTGTACTCAAAAAGAGTAGGAAGCTGCAAATAAACGAATATTTTGTTTATAAACAGGTGTAGCATTGTGAAAGCAACAAACAGAAAGTCGAGTAGGAAGAGTACTCAGAAAGATGTATCCACCCAAATAGGCCTCCACTCAGAAACATTATATTTTTATTCACCAAAGTGTCTTTCTCTTTATGATCGGACTAAAGAGAGCCTCTCATCAGAAGACCTCCATTACATACAATAGCAACTCAGAGGTAGGACTCAATTTACCCCGCTTTAACAGGCTGCAATACTAAAGTACTTTTCATTTTGTTTTATCAATGGAAAAAAGTGATTTGATTATCTAGAGTTTGCCATATTCGCCACCTACATATGCTCAAGCAATATAGAAGTTAACACAGGATTTCTCCATCAAATTATCCAATCAATGATTGCAAGGCTATTGTCTTCTCAGAGATACTTAAATTAAGAGGATAGATTCCAAATATGATTGATGCAAACTGAGATCTAACCTCACTTGCATTAGGCCATTTGTCATCACTGATCTCTAGAGTCAGTTCAAAACAACCGCCATGTAAGTAATTCCAGTCTTGCATGCCTCCATAGATTGGATACCTGCAGGAAAAAACAAAGGAAACTAAGCTTTGTAAGCAACAGCAGAAGCAGCAGAAAAAAATAAAGCCTCAAAGGAGTTCTAAACCTGAACTTGAACGTGATAATTTATTCAGATTATCTCCATTCTTCCTTACCAATATGCACCATTTGTAATTCCTCCTGGAAACTCCTTGCTTAGAGACATGTTATGGTGGGAATGACTGTAAATGCTAGCCATCTGTCTGAATGTTTCATCATCTGGACAGCCATAATAATATTTTCTGAAAATGACACGTATTTGTTATGAACATTATCAGTAAAAATTAGTGTTGGCATGAAAATATCTGAAGACAACTAGAAATTCGGGAGACCAAAAGTATGGAAGCAAACCAAACATGTCAACCAAATGGTCCTCTAAACAGATTGAGCCTCCCATCTAAATACTTAGGTGCCGTTTGGCCATAAAAATTATTCACTTTTTTCACTTTTGGGCATTTGGCCATAAATATTCCGAATACAACAAGTTTTTTGAGTTTTTGGTATTTCGGAATACAACTTGAAGTTGTATTCCGAAATACCAAAAACCCAAAAAACTTGTTTTTCAAAAAAAATTCACTTTGTTCACATTTTTACAACTACATTTCACCAAAAACTACAATTTCAAAAACTATGGCCAAACACAACTCCAACTCCAATTCCAACTTCAAAAATTCCAAAAAAAAAAGTGAATTTGTTTTTGGTATCTATGGCCAAACGCCTACTTAAATTGAAACGATAACAAACTATCATCAGATACTCACTTTTTGTTCTCAGTTCCATCCCATGGATAATTTGCTACAAGTGCTCCCTGTTAAAATAGAAGAAATATAATTAACTCCCGAGGTCAAACTGTCGAACATTTTCACATTAATGAAGCAATGAGAAAAAAAAAAAAAAAAAAAAAAAAAAAAAAGAACAAACTCTGCTATCCCTAAAGAGACAACAGTATATGCAAACTAAATATCGCAAAGAACTGGACAAGCAGTTCCCTTTTAGTAGGATGATTTATCATCACAGATTTTATTCTTTTTTTTTTTTTTCCTTTATAAAGTATTATCACAGATTTTCTTCTGATCTGAGAATTCCTCTTGGCACCTTTATCATTAGTCTGTTCCTAAAATTCCTTTGATCCAAAAATAACTATACAAGATAAGTAACTTATCAACAGAAGCTTAATTATTTGTCCTAATCTGTTAGATCTGCCATTTGAAGCTGGCCAGGTGGAACAAGGATAATTGTGACTACTTGTGCTTTTTATGAAAGTGAAATCTTCATAATCAAAGGTCATTTCAGTAGCCAAAAGGAATGAGCATAAGTTAAGCAGACGTCACCACACTACTGAGACATAGCTGAAGTGACACATGAAAATTATGAATTGCAAAATAATTTACTTCGCAACAAGTGCGGAAGCTAAACAACTAACATTCCTACTTAACTATAACATAAATAAAGGACATTCAAATGCGACTCATAAGTTAGATGAAAGAGTAAATGAATGTTTACCCCGTGCAGACTAGCAGATGCTGTGAAGTGCATCTCCTCCAACCAACGCATAATGGCTTTTGTTTCAGGTTGATGTGCACCAGGATCATCATTCATGGGAAAGAACTATGTCATTTCATGTCAGTTAATCCATGTTATAATAAGTGTATATAAGAAATAGGATAAGAACTTGAAAAGACAGAGCAGCCTTTCAATAAGAAGTGAATTCATGACAAAACTAAGGGTGTGTTCGGTATGAAGGAAAATGTTGTCTTGGAAAATAAGTAGGTTCCTCACTTATTTTCTTAAGTTCGGTACGTAAGCAAAAAATATTATCCTAAAATTATCTGTAAACAATCTTAGACAAATACTATGGGAGGTGGGGGTGGGGGAGGGGGAGTGGGGTGGTGGGGATGGGGGCTACATGGGTGGGGGGAGATAGAGGTATGTTGGAGGATGGGGAGGACACTATCAATGTGAAATGTCACTTGAGGAATTACATATGATAAGTCATACATCATCAAGCTCATATGTGACAAATTTTCACTACACCAGAGAACTGATCACACTGCAGTGACTCCAAATCCCTTTCTTTGGGGACTTAGCTACTAAGATTCCCTGCTACCTGAACTTTCACCTTGTTGTGAGGGTTCGATTCCCCACCTTGTAATCCCCTCCCCCATTTCCCCTTCCCTTAACCCCAGTTTAAAAAAAAAAAGTTCCTTTTTAAAGATATTCTAGTTCACTATTAATTATGGAAGTTAATTAGTTAACTCCTAATAGTTTGGAAAACTCTTTTTACTAAAACTTGTACTGTTCCTTTTCACCATGAGCTTCTTAACTCCTCATTGTATCAACAAGAGGGGAAAAAAGGTCAGGGATGAGTACAATTGCTTTGTAACTAGTTCCGTGTTTATGTTGGCTTTTTACACTTGAAGCCTAAACTCTTCACGGATGTTCAGATGACATTTTTGTTCTCCATACAGTACAAATGTGGGATTGACGATTCATAAAGCTGACACCAACTAATCTGGGGTTGATTTGCCATTGATTAATTGATAAGGTCCAAGTGTAGTTTCCTCACAATGTATCTTAAAAATTACACAATATCCACCAGTACAAGATGTAAGGAGATACCTGGTCAGGAAAGTCTCGGTTCAAATCAACATTGTTTGCATTTCCACGCCTCCTCAATGAAAACCCGTCTGGATTCATTGAAGGGAGTATGTGAAGATGAACATTGTCTACAATCAGGGTAGCCTGTACAACCACAATAGAAAGTTGAGTTTTAAGACTCTGAAAAGAAAAATACCTCATCAAAAAAGAAAAAAGAATCTGAAAAGAAAAATATAAAAATAACTTTCTGCATCATCCTAGGACAAGGAAAATGTTTATTAAGGAAACCAAGTTAGTTCAAAAGAACTACTACTCCATTTAAACAGAGTGTTGTTTAAGACAATATGAAATAGCAAGATACGAATCTGAGACAATAAAACAACATTATTAAGGAAGCATAGCACCAAGCCCCAAAATGATAAGCACCATGTGAATCAGTAGTTATTTGGAGAAGAACAAAACAACTTATCCAGGGTAGAGACCAAAAAATTCTTGAAGTTTGTAGAAAAATAAAGTCCATTAAGTGATCCCCAGAAGACTTTCATTCTTTAAATGGAATTTCAAGTTCATGCCATGTAGATAGAGTAATTTAGACTAATGGCGAGTGAATTATTTAATCTACAATCAATGCTTCAATATTAGCCAAAGGACACAATGAACATCTTAAAATTTCCTTTCTCCTTGTTCATTTCAACCTCATACATTTAAAATATTTTGTAACGATTGACTCTTTCCCCAAAGTCATCTAAAAACTGTTTGGATGCTTTCTTACTTGGACATCTTTTCACTAAAGAAATTTCCTAAGATTTTCAAGATTAGAAACATAAGTTTTCTGCAGTTTCCAGTGATATACCACCAAAATTTTAAAATGATTCTAGTACATATCAACAACAAAGAGGAGAAACATAAACCATAATCCAACTAAAAAGGTGCATGAACTTCAAAAGAGGAATATACTTAACAAGAGAAGTCAATTACCAAGGGATCCTTCATATAATTATCGCAAAGCCAATTGGCCAGAAGAATTAGAAGCTCACGGCCTACAGGTTCATCCCCATGCACATTGCCAATGTACTGCAATACGAAACCTGTTGAGTAATTTAATCACCACATAAAATTGCGCCTAGAACTTCGAAACAGATACTGCAAATATTTAATTCCACTACATAGAATAAACAGAATAATATTTGCAGCACAGGGACGGCAATAGCTAATGCATAAACTAAGTTCCAACATCTTAAATCAATGCAATATTTCTACAGTAATGTAAGCTGATCCCCAAATGCTACAAATTGAGTGCTTTCTTTCCTAGTTCATTCAGTCAGCCAGACAAAATAGTAAATGAATTTCCAGAAACCATCTTTCTCTTCCCATTTCCACCCAAGATTGGGTTTATTACTAACTGAAGGCAAGACTAGTTTGCTACACCTTTATAACTCCATCTCTCCCAGTTTGCTATGGGAAAAACATCAGGCTTCAGTAACCCCTACTCTACACCTTCTTTTGCTACAATTTCTTTATTTATTTGGTGCAGTAGGGGAGGAGGGTATTCCACCTCTGAGTTTAGCTAGCAGAAAAAATATAAATGCCAACAACGAATTGCAAGGATACCAAAGTCCAGCACATCAAAAGCAGTATCCTTGTCCCTTATATTTATCTTTTTTTTTTTTTTTCTGGATAAGTCATATACTTGTTTCTAACATAGAGAAAAATGTCAAATCCACAAGCTAAGGCAAGTGCCCTTTCAATTTCTTCATAACTAAATAAAAAGGTCAAAAAGGAATACTGTCAGTAATAACTTTTCTAGCTATGTACTGTTCAGCTCTAATATTTTAGAGAAACAGGAAGATGTCAGGAATCTACATGAATCCTGACAGCTTGCCACCTTAAGCTTTATAAAAGAAACTACAAGGCTTTTGTACTTCAGTCTGCAGAGGATTTTATTTGTATAGCACTAGGTACTTAAAGCTCAAGAAGCAGGATGAGGAGGAAAGACTGCAAACTAAATTCTCCTCAGCTGCAACTTCATTATTGGTAAGAAAATGGACCTGGGGCCTAACTAAACACCAAAAGCTAGCTCATGAGGTGAAGATTGTCCAAAAACATATACAGAGATGGCAACCCATTTCAGTCCACCTAAAGCAAGCTCCTGAGATGAGGATACCCCAAGAATTTAAAAGGAAAGAACAACCCATTTTCCCCTACCAATGTGTTGACAATTATCATCACAATAAGTTAGAAATGGATTCAAAAGTATTCACCAGTTTAACCCTTCTCAATAAGCAAAGCTAGAAAAAACTGGAAATGGATTTCTTCTAACTCCATACCAGCATAAACAATATGTTACCTCAGAATATTTTGTTTCATTATGCCACTTATAACATTCAGGAATTATAATTATTATAGATATCAATACCTTAAAAGAAGGCTCAGCCTCTTCCTTGCCTGGTTTGTCAGAAATTTCCATCACCCACTGTTGGTAATGCCAACTCAGTCATTAATATTAAAAGTATTTCTCCACTTTGGAGCAAGAACAAGGAAAAAGGAGGATTGCAAATATAAATTTAAGAACCAGAAGGAAAAAACATTACCAATGGAACTCCCAGGACACTCTTTCCAATGCTGGTAATACGTTCCAAAAGCCCCTCAAAGAGAGAAGAAACATGAGTCAGGTGTTAAAGCAGCGCTGTTTAGAACAGAGGCTCCGGATAAGTAGCTAACAATTAGTAATCTATAGATAGTTCTTGTCCACCTATGACGGAAAAGATTATCCATCAATGTGTCCACAAAGTAGGAGTTTTCGTCTAGTGCATAGTACAACTATGTTAAACCAGAATACACATCAAACATGCAGCACACCAGGAGTCCTACACGAGTATATCACAGTCTAGCACATTCTTAGAATCATGTAAATCTGTAACTCAATGATGACCCCTGGCACTATTATCATTAATCCCATATCTTCTTTTTTGTGAATTAATCCCATAGCCATTTTACGTAGTTACGAGCCAAAAGATACAGCAAGAGCCATGAGCCCATGAGTAGTTTTGTATTCTTTTCTCTTGTTTGTGGAGCACATGCAAGTTAGACATGATAAAGTAGTACTTTACTCTCATAGGTGAACTTTTTGCTAACTCTTTTTCTTTTTTTGATGACAGTGATCTGGGGCCAGTTTGCACACACCTCGACTATTCCACCGGGCAGCTGCTACCTCCAGCAGCACACCGGGGTAACTTCGCGCACCAAGGCTTATGCAAATTGGAAGAAATCACCTAGTGTTTTTTGTCACCGCTGGGATTTAAACCTGAGACCTCATGGTTCTTCTCCTACTTCATTGACCACTAGGTCACGCCCTTGGATGCAATCTTTTCCTATTTCTTATCGTACTTCGAAGAATCCACATGAAATACCTCATACGGCCGTACCTATGTCACATCCGTTTGACATGGTATGGTAAATGCATATCCAATAACATAGCCTAAAGGAATAACTTAAAAATCGTCTACCTATCAACGCAAAACCAACTTCACCTTCTAGAGTGCTACAGATCATTCAGAATAATGAAGGCATTAGCTTGTTCATCCAACAACATAAGCATAATAACCATTACATTTACATTGGAATAATGCCACATTTCAGAGAATAACACACAGTCAAAGGCAGGATAAGAAGCTCCAAATGTTTTAAAAAGGAAAATAAAATAAATAGAAGCTATACATTCTTGGTGACCCGAAGTTACCTGTACACTCTGGATATCTTACTGCACCTACGATTCAATGACATGATGGCATTCTCAAGCTCAGAATTTGACATATAATCTTTTGCCAATTCTTCACTGCAAGTACAAAAATTGGAAAAGAATGTTCAGATATTCCTTGGTGTCTCACGACATTGACCAAAACATACTCCCTCCATCCAAAATACTTGTCACATTTTGTTTCCCGAAAATCAATTTGACTAATCTTCGGAGCTAAGTTAGATTAGATTAACATAATGTTTTAAAATTTTGAAAAATATACGAAAAGTACTACAAATTGCATTTCTTCTCATATCAGTATGGTGAAAAATACATCTTAAAACATTGGTCAAAGTTCATACACTTTGACTCTCGAGGTGCGGAACACGACAAGTATTTCGGGACGGAGGGAGTCCAAGAATAAACTTAAAAAATATTCCTGATAAAAAAGCAAGTTTAGACGTACAGTCTTTTCAAGTGCTGTTCTTCAGAGAAAGGAACATTGATATCTGCAAACAAATGTCTAGCTGAAGCTGCAAAGCTACCATTCACAACACCTATAATTGGTAAGAAAAAAAAAAACAGCATTTAATTAAACAAAGATTCAATCTTTAACATAAATAATTATCCCCTTTTCACATCACTTCAAAACAAAATCACATAGACATAGATTCAGCATTCAACGCCACATCAGAAAACAATTACTAATTAACGAAGCAATAACACCTACCATACTTCTTAATTTGAAATAATAATCAATACCATCATTTGTAAGCTTCAAATTAACAAAGAAAAACACATTTAAAGAGCTAAAGACTCAATCTTTAACGTAAATAATAATACCCTTATCACATCACTTAAAAACAAAATCACATAAGACATAGATTCAGCATTCAATGCCATGTCAGAAAAGACAAATCATTACAAGTTACAATCTTTTTTAATTAATGAAACAATTACACCTACTATAATACTAATCAATACCCATCAGTTCTAACCTTAAAGTTGACAAGAAAAAAACATTTAAAGAGCTAAAGATTCAATTTTTTTCTAAAAATAGATGATGAAGTAAATATAGAAAGAAACCTGAAACATTTATGGAGCTGCGAAAGCCACCTCTTGCAAAAGAGAGATTAAACAGAGAAGAAAAAAGAAGAGAAAAGAGAAAGACGAAGAAGAAGAGATTCATATTATGAGTTGAATCTGATGAGAGTTAAAGTTAGTTGTATGATTCTTTAAGAAAACAAGAGACAAATCAACATAGTATTTGTTTTGTTTTGTATACTCCTGATGAATTTTACTTTTGTTGCTTCTTTTAATTGCTTCTTGGGATCGTTTAATGCTTTGTTGCGGTTGCCGAAAGGGAAGGGGAAACAGCATGTGTATAGCACGTGATAATCAAAGACTCTCTTCTTCTTCTTCTTCTTCTTCTTCTTCTTTTTTTTTTTTTTTTTTTTTTTAATATGGACATATATTTTAAAACAAGAGAATAAGGTCTCTTTTTGATTTATTAAAATTAAGACGTCTGAATCTGAACGTATATTCGAATATTAAAATGTATATTAAGATTAAGATGTTTGAATCTGAAAGCAGATCTAAATATTAAGCTATGAATACTACTCACTCTGTCCCAATATAAGCGATACATTTTTCTTTTTAAGCTGTCCTGCATTTCTATATTTAGAAATACTTTAACTTAAAATTTCCTTTTTACCCTTAATCAAATGATTTACAGTCATATAAATATCTATGACTTATTTTAGTTCACAAGTTTCAAAAGTCTTCTTTCTTTCTATCTTTCTTTCTTTCTTAACTTCTGTCTAGTCAAACTATATCTCAGCATTTGAATATGTAAAACGTGTCTTGATTTTAAAATTAGTATATGTAACATTCATATAAAACACTAATTAATCTTATATTATATTGTATTAATAAAAAATAGAAAACTTTATGGTGGTTAGTAGTGGTCATAGCCAAACAGTGATGGTTGAGGGCGTGGATTGCGGATGATGATTTAGAGTGATGTTGGATAATGGTAGTGGTTGTGAATATATCGTAGCTAATGGTATTGGCTGCTAACGGTAGTGGTCAACACTAGTGATGGTTGATGGTAACAATTGATAATTGTGGTGGATGATAGTAATAATTAATGGTGGAATATCGTAGCTGGTGGTATTGGCGGCTGACAGTAGTGGTCAACACCAGTGATGGTTGATGCTAGCAATTGATAATTGTGGTGGATGATAGTAATTATTAATGATAGTAGTGGTGACCGATAGTGTTAATTGATGATATCGGTAGCCATTGATGGTCATTGTGGTAATGATGATGATGATCATGGCTCATAATGGTATGTCGTTAGCGATATATAGTGGTGGTTGTAATTGGTAGTGATTATGATTGTTGTGGTAATGATGATGGTGATTGTAAGTTATGGTTAGTAGCAGTGGCACTAATTGTAGTGATGGTTGGTGGTGGTGATAGTTGTGGTAGAGGGTGATGGGTATTGGTGGTTGTACTTGATAATAATTGTAGGCGTTAATTAGCGGTAAAACTGGATGAAGTAGCGGTGATGCCATTTTCACATAAAGAAAAAATTGGATGGGCAACATTTTTTTAAAAATCTCAATTATTCAGATATATTCAACCCCATCAAGTAATTATAAAGTAAAAATAAAATATTGTTGCGTCTCAAAATGGAATGAGACGTGGCAGCAACTGATGCTTGCCAACTTGCACCGAGCAAACTAATTAATTGCACTGACTACTCACTTCGTACCTGTATACTACAATTCAATTAATTAGCACTAATATTAAATGATTAGACCAGTGTGAATTATATTAATTACAAGACTAATGTTGCTGTGTATTTCCACTAGACGGCTCAACCATTACACTGTTGAGAGCCTCCAAAATACCCTACTCCTCAAGGATGTGTTGAATTTTTCAGTGCAATTTTCACCATTCAGTTTCCCACCCTTATTCAATTCAGCAATAATAGTATTTCAAGTCATTTCTAAAATTTCTAAGCACATGTCTATTTATGGAGCTCTGTGACACAACAAATGAATAAATATTTCCGGATTATCCCGTATTATAATTACAACATGTGACCTACAATCTCAAAATGAGCTCACCAAAATAGAGAAGAAGTAGGATTTTAATTCGCACATAAATCGTACCGGTCATTACTAATTAGGCATTTGGCCATCAATTTTCAAATCATGGTTTGAAACCATGATTTTAAATTAGCGTTTGGTCATACGTTTTCAGTCATGGTTTGAAACTATCGTTTCAATTTTTTTAAATAAAAAATTTAACCCATAAGTTTATATTTTGTAAAAAAAGATCCATAAATTGGTAGATATTTTTAACAATTACCCCCATCAATCATTTACCAATCTCATTAACTTCCACCAATCTTTATTTATGTCTACCAACTTTTAATTTATGTGGGAAGATTATATTAAAGAGTAGTTACATTACTATTCATGTTAAATTTTCGTTTTTATTGAACTAAAGTTTGATTTATTGATGTTGTATTTTTTAGAAAGGCCTTCTAGTTGTGTACTAATTTTGTTATAAACTATGATTTACTCATTTGGTAAGATTATATAAGAATTGAGAATGTTTTGATAGTTTTCACAATTTGTGGGGTTTTTATGTCTATAAGAAAAAATACAACTTAAAATGTTCAAATTGTATGTCCAAACATGATGGGAAACCATGGTTTCAAACCATGTCTAAACGGGGCCTAACTTTCGCCTTTCGGACCTGACATCATGAAACGATGTCTCAGTGTAGAATACACGTATACGTCACAGCCTTGTTACTCATCGTATGCATAATGATGGAGATAAAGCAAAGTGAACTATTCAAATGTCAAATTCTTTAAACGACAAAGGCTCAAATATGCCCCTGAACTATACGAAATTGCAGATATTTGTCCGTCGTTAAAAGGTTGGTGTAAAGATGCCCCTAACGTTTTTTTTGCCATACATGCCCTTGAGTTGACGAAAAATATTTGAGGGCATATTTGTTCAGTTTCGCATAGTATAGGGACATATTTGATCCATTGAAATTCCTGAATATTATGGCACAAAATATCATTGCATTTCAAAACATAAAAAAAGAATTGTAATTACAATTCATTACCCATTGCATTACATCAAAATTATACAACTAAAAGAGCAGATGCAATTACAACAATCTGTTAAAGACTGTTTTTCACAAACAAGAGCACCATTTCCCCTTTTCAAAATATTTTTTTTACTAATGATAATACCATTTTTATTTTTCAATTTGTTGATGATCTGGATAGTTCTTTCTGGATAGTTTTCATCTTCTCAGTCCCAATATCTACACGATAATGGATGCAACAATTGTCGCAATAAAACATAAACATAAAAAAAGAGATAATTTACATTAGACTAATGACACATGAAAAAATGTCTCCCGCAGTGCTCAAATTTTGATAATAATAATAGGAGTATACATTTTAAGCATTTATACGGTTTCTTACATAACATTCAATGTGGTTTGGCCTTTTCGCGAATTTCACGCATAACCAAAATTTAGTAGAATTATTTGAAGTTCATAAGTGAGATGGAGTGTAGTAACTCCACGTCCACAAACCCTTCCACAACTCCACATCCACAAACCCTTCCACAGCTATTTGAAGAACTCAAAGCTTCCGACATTTCATAAACAAGTGAAAGAATAAGAGAGAAAAGTGAGGGGTTGTAGGGTAAGTGTGGAGTTTCAAAATGCAGTTGCAATAAATCATTGGCTAGCATAAAGTGCACTACAAAAAAAATTGAGAACTATTTGTGACATAATATTCAGGAATTTCAATGGATCAAATATGCCCCTATACTATGCGAAACTGAACAATTATGCCCTCTAATATTTTCCGTTAACTCAAGGGCATGTATGACCAAAAAAAAATGTTAGGGGCATCTTTGCACCAACCTTTTAGCGACGGGCAAATATGTGCAATTTCGTATAGTTCAGGGGCATATTTAAGCCTTTGGCGTTCTTTAAATATAGGCTTAATGCATATGTGATACACTAAAATTACACCTATTAGTGGCGTAAGCGGACGTTGTCAAATATAGTAACCCAAACAAGGTTAGGATCGAATCCACAGGAAATATGGAGAGAAAAGGGTACTAATCGTATACGATACTAGTCTTTAAAGGCTTTAATCCTATTCTGAATAGTTTGAAATATTTGTTGTGTAATGTAAACGAATATTTTGACTTGAATTATAATTAATGCGAGAGAGAGACTAAGGTTGTGTTCGCCGCTTTGATTAGATATTATGCTTCAGGTTTCAATGTGATATACTTCTAACGGTTGTCTAAGGATATGCAATCGATCTCTTAAGGACTTCTTAATGTTCAGTTAGGCCGTATTTCCTCTTTATGATTTTTCTAAATACAAAAGAGTTGAAATCGAAGAGTGATCAATAATGCCAATTAGACATGTTCTTATGCTTAAGTTAGTCTATTAAACGAGGGTTAACGCCCCGAGTCATTGTTATTCAATCTTACCAATGCTAACTTTCTTTCCCAAGAAAAGTTAGTATAATGGCTTAGGCTAATGCTTGCAATCATTACCCAACACTAAAACACAAAGATTAAATAAATACCAACAACCATTATGCATATATCAATAGTAGAAACCCATTCGCATAATACCCATCATGGGGTCCACAACCTTAGAACTAAAATTAGCTACTCATCATTTTGTTCAACAAAGAAAGCTTAAAAAGTGACATAATATACTTATAATAGTAATACAATGTGGAATGAGGGTGAAGTTGATGCCTTAAATGCCACAACAACTTCACAAATATCAAAAATGCTCTCAAGAAGCTGAAAATACTTGCTAAAAACCCTAAACTTAAGTATTTATAGGGCCAAAAATCGCGCTAAAGTTCTGGACAAAAACACCCTCCGCGACATCAATACGGAGCGTAACACGGGTTACGGTACGTCCTTCAGTTCCGTCCTTTGTCAGCTTGCTATTAGGTCAATCGTTACGGCTTCTTTCGGTCCGTATCTTCCAGCGGACCATGGCTTCAGTCTTCAGTGGCCAATGCGTTACGCCATGACGTTACGCCCCGTAACTTGCGTTACGGACCGTCACTCTAGGCGTAACATTTGACAACACTTAGGTTTCTTACTGGAAATTCCCTTCAAATTACGGTATACGTTACGGCCCGTAACATGAGTTACGGACCGTCCTTTTGAGCAGGCATGTATCTGGATCTTCCTCTCAGGTTACGGATCACGTTACGGTCCGTAACTCAAGTTACGGACCGTCCTTTTGCTCTAAGTTGTCCATTTTTCAGCAATTCTTATCATTTTCGTTCCTTAGTCAACCAACCCTACAAAACATCAAAATAACATAAGAAACAATGTAAAAACACTTAAAAACAAGCAACACTTCTAGTGAAAAGACATAAAATGTGCCGAAATTCACGGCACATCAATATGCGGGCCCCTAAACTTGTCTTTATTTTTCATTTTGGCAAATCAACTAAGTGTTGTTCCTATTGAACCCCTGAACTTATCCTCAAGTGTGTCTATCGAACCCCTTAACTATGATTTTTGTTAGAAGCAGAAATTGAATTGGGGAAATGAATGTGGAGTAATATTTTAGACATGTGGTAAGCTATTCTTTAGGTCCATGGATGTGTCGGTTTCTGCTGGTTCTGCTCTTTCACTGCCAGCTTAATTAAGAGATGATCTTTTTTTCCCTCTCAATTGCTGCTAGTTTTAGTTAAAAGATGGCACAATTAAAATAATATATATTAGCATGTTGCTAGATTGAAGATGGAATACTATATAAGTCGGATTGTGTTTGATAGACACATTTGAGGACGAGTTCAGGGGTTCAATATGACCAACACTGTCAAAATGAAAGAAAAAAAAAAGAACAAGTTTAGGGGCCGCATATACATTAGGCCTTAAATATAACAATTTCGGATATACAGTTCAAGACTTTCAATGTAAGCAGAAGCTTCTTTAAAGTGTGACCACATTTACTTTTATAGGGCGACTAGCATCACTAAAATCAAGGCATATTACACGTTAAGGTTAAGCCAAAACGCAAGTCCAATCTACCAACGAAAAGTAAAAAGTGAACGCAAGTAGGCATTGGAACCTGAGATAACAAGAACTAGACATTGTAACTTTATCAGTTTAGGAAAGCACGGAGGACATTATTTTTAATTTTGTTAAGTAGTCAAAAAGAGAAAGTATTAGTACTTGATACTCGTATTAGGTTAGCCCACGGCTTACTTTTTGTTAAGAATATGGTAGAGTAATTGTTTACACTAAAAAAAAATGGAGTGTTCATATACTCTAGTATTGATAATTGTTGAGGAAAATTGAGTAAATTATAATTTTCTAATACCTACATTTTGATATAGATCCTAAAATATTTAGTAGAAGAGTTTAGTATTTATCTTATTAGATTGGGTTAGTATTATCTTCTTAAAAGAGATCTTATCTTTGTCGTCAGCTAGATTAGGTTATTATCATTAACCTCTTGTTTGATTTTATCTTTATCCTATTTTTATTGTCATTACACTAGGTAGATATAAAGTTATGCAAAAATTAATAATATAAAGACTAGTAACGCATGAATTAGTAATATAGATATTATATAATGTTAAGATTATTTCTTACTCCCTTCACTCCAAAATAATTGAGGTTTAAGCTTGGCCATATGAATTCAGAAATTCATCAAATCCTAAAAAGTAAGAGATGTTTTGAAATGATTTTAGGTTGACACAATTATTATAGGGATATGAGAATGTATCAAGGACAAATTAGGAAAGAGAAACTAAATACTTTCTTGATTTTGTGAAACTTCAATTATTTTAGACCAATTTTTAGAGGTTAAAATCTCAATTATTTTGGACCCGAGGGACTATTGAATAGTTAGTTTGATATATTACATATCAGTATATAATGTATAATTTAAAATATTTGTTTACTTTTTAAATAAAATAAAGATTTCTGTTAATTTAGCATTTTAATCCATGCATAGTTACTTGGTGTTTGGCCATGAAAACCAAAATGTTTAACTTTATTTGAAATTTTGATATGAGTTGTTTGGTTATAGTTTTTGCAAAGAATATTTTATTGTTCGAATGTATTGAGAGTGGATTAAAATAACGGTTTAGGTTGAAATAATTATTTTCTTTTTAGGTTGACATAATTATTAGAGGGATATGAGAGAGTATCAATGGCAAATTAGGAAAGATAAACTAAATATTTTCTTGATTTTGTGAAATCTCAATTATTTTGGACCAATTTTCAGAGGCTAAAACCTCAGTTATTTTGGAGCGGAGGGAGTATTGAATAGTTAGTTTGATATATTAGTTTGATTTATTACATATCACTAGTATATAATGTATAATTTAAAATATTTGTTTACTTTTTAAATAAAATAAAGATTTCTATTAATTTAGCATTTTAATCCATGCATAGCTACTTAGCAGGTGTTTGACCATGAAAACCAATTTTTTTTTAACTTTATTTGGAATTTGATATGAGTTGTTTGGTTATAATTTTTGCAAAGAATATTTTATTATTTGGATGTATTAAAAGTGGATTAAAACAAGGGTTTAGGTGAAAAATTATCATGACCAATCTCTCTCTCCATTCAAACGCTTTAAGAAATAAAACAAGCTAAAAAGCTTCTGTCAAAGCATGATGAAAATAAGAATTAATACTAAGTTAACTTTATTTGGAATTTGATATGAGTTGTTTGGTTATAATTTTTGCAAAGAATATTTTATTATTTGGATGTATTAAAACAAGGATTTAGGTGAAAAATTATCATGACCAATCTCTCTCTTCATTCAAACGCTTTAAGAAATAAAACGAGCTAAAAAGCTTCTGTTAAAGCATAATGAAAATAAGAATTATTACTAAGTTAGGTATAATGATATGATGGGGTAGTGAGAGGGGCACAAAGTTAGGTAATGTCGTGAAAAAAATAGGAGGACTGCAAGATCATAAGCCCCGTTCAGTTAGCCCAGTTAACTAAACTGGGCCACGTGAATAACTGTCACAATTGGCCAAATATCGCTCAATGGGCAGGAATCCATTAAGGCTCCACCTCGTCTCAGCCCAGGCCGTTTAAAGGGGCACAAATTCCTCAGCCCAGTGAAGCTAGTTCGTTACCAACGAGCTAAAAAGCTTCTGTTAAAGCATAATGAAAATAAGAATTATTACTAAGTTAGGTATAATGATATGATGGGGTAGTGAGAGGGGCACAAAGTTAGGTAATGTCGTGAAAAAAATAGGAGGACTGCAAGATCATAAGCCCCGTTCAGTTAGCCCAGTTAACTAAACTGGGCCACGTGAATAACTGTCACAATTGGCCAAATATCGCTCAATGGGCAGGAATCCATTAAGGCTCCACCTCGTCTCAGCCCAGGCCGTTTAAAGGGGCACAAATTCCTCAGCCCAGTGAAGCTAGTTCGTTACCAACGAGCTAAAAAGCTTCTGTTAAAGCATAATGAAAATAAGAATTATTACTAAGTTAGGTATAATGATATGATGGGGTAGTGAGAGGGGCACAAAGTTAGGTAATGTCGTGAAAAAAATAGGAGGACTGCAAGATCATAAGCCCCGTTCAGTTAGCCCAGTTAACTAAACTGGGCCACGTGAATAACTGTCACAATTGGCCAAATATCGCTCAATGGGCAGGAATCCATTAAGGCTCCACCTCGTCTCAGCCCAGGCCGTTTAAAGGGGCACAAATTCCTCAGCCCAGTGAAGCTAGTTCGTTACCAACGAGCTAAAAAGCTTCTGTTAAAGCATAATGAAAATAAGAATTATTACTAAGTTAGGTATAATGATATGATGGGGTAGTGAGAGGGGCACAAAGTTAGGTAATGTCGTGAAAAAAATAGGAGGACTGCAAGATCATAAGCCCCGTTCAGTTAGCCCAGTTAACTAAACTGGGCCACGTGAATAACTGTCACAATTGGCCAAATATCGCTCAATGGGCAGGAATCCATTAAGGCTCCACCTCGTCTCAGCCCAGGCCGTTTAAAGGGGCACAAATTCCTCAGCCCAGTGAAGCTAGTTCGTTACCGAACCCACAACTCTGCGGCATTGGCCCGGGGACTTTCCTGGGCCTTGACCCACTCAATGAGTGGACCTTCACCCATTCACATCGTCTTGCAGTCTTGATGCGATTTAGGAACAAACAAAGCTATCAAAAAGAAAAACAAAAGCTGCTCCGTAAACGATGTGGGATTTTTGAACCATATTTATTACACGCTGACTCTTGTCTATGTTACTCTTTTCTGTTTTTGTGAAGTATTTAGTATATTGGTCAATTAGTTTGAGACAGATCTCAATAGTTTCAGCAAGTCCGATGCTGGAGTTGAAGATAAATACAAAGGTGAAGTAAGTATAGTCAAAAAACTTAAAATTTGATTTTGCTGTGCTAGACTCCTTCTGTCCAAAGTTTTTGCGTAGCTTTCAGTTTGAAGAGTATCAATTTTTGGATGTAAATTTAGCATTCCCTTTTTTTTTTTTTTTTGGCTGACAGATTTAGCACTCACAAATCAGAATTATAGTACTGATTGAGAAATACTATTTAAAGACTGTAGTTTATATGTGAAAACAAATAGATGATCGAAGAGCAATATATTGAAAATTGGTGTGTACTAATCTCATGTTATGTGTGAAATTCATAAAATGGTACAAATCATATCGAATTTATCGCAGAAGATTCACTACTTGTTAGCAACGAGATGAATTCACTCGTTTTCACAATCGTATCATCTTTTAAAAAGCAAAAAAGACGAAGGTGTGTTTTTACGTCATTTTAAACCCAAAAGCGGGTACCAGTGCAAAATAAAACTTCTGCCGGATATACTTAAATTAGATGGCCTATGCACGGGCCCAACACTTGGGATTATAGTGTATCTATGTGTATATAGTTGTGTTTGGATAGTGATAATATATATATATATATATATATATATAATGTTCAAAACACGATTAATATAACATTGTAGTTTGTGCTCCGTATCTAAAATTTTATTATATTCGTGTTTGCTACAAATACAAAGTCGGCAAAAATTTATTAATAATTTTTAAAAGAGAAGACTTGTTTAGAAGAAAACTATTTTCCTCTCTTTGAGATAAAACAATAGCAATATTTAACCATCAGTTGATACTTTCAATTTTAATTCGATTAATTTAAAGGTCTAAAATACTTATTATTTTTTATCAAATTTTGATTTGGATAATTCTAATTCTAATTATTAAATTAATTTTACATGTTTAAAACGAAACAAAGTAGAAATTGATTTTCTATTTAAACGAAGATTTAATATTAATCTCTTTTCACATTTATTAGAGTAAGAATAAAAATGAAAAAGTAATTAAATTCTATGTTATTTTAAAATATAAATATTTTAAGTAAATTTATTTTAGTAAACATAACAAATAAATGACATTGCGGATACAAAAATTAAATATTTAGATTAGATCTCAGGCTAATATAAGAAAAGAAAGGAAATTGTATGTATTTACCTACTTAACCTTTTGAAGAAAAGCAATAATATGGGGTCAATTGTTTTTGTTGTGCAATAATTTCATTTGCTCCCACTAATAGGTTGATACACATGTGACAATGAATCCATTATTATTGATTTGATGGGGATACTTTGAGAATTACACGTGTTTGATTTTTTAATATATGGGGTGCACGTTTTTTTTCTTTGACATTGCTTGTTTTTTTAATATGGGGTCCACTTTTTTTCATGAGTTTGGAGAGGGTGGGGTCCACTTTTTGTCCTTTTTTTGTAATATTGATTGGCGTTTTTAGTATGGGGTCCACCTTTTTTTTTTTTAAGATTGACCGACGAAGAAGCATGGGTAAACTGATGCTTCTATATAGTAGAAAAATAGAAATATAATAAAGTATTTCTATCTACTTTTTAGAAGAGTTGGTAATATAAAGTATAAAATGTCATTTTTTTGCTCTTAAATAAAAAAGTGGGTGGGACTACAAAGGATTTTTTTGCCCTTAAATAAAAAAGTGGACCAAAGGACGGACGACGATCTTGCTTATTGATAATGAAGTATGGGTAAACTGTTATATAATAGAAAAATAGAAATATAATAAAGTGTTTCTATCTACTTTTTAGAAGAGTTGGTAATATAAAGTATGAAATGTCATTTTTTTGCCCTTAAATAAAAAAGTGGGTGGGACCACAATGGATTTTTTTTTTGCCCTTAAATAAAAAGTGGGACCAAAGGACGGACGACGATCTTGCTTATAAACTGGCTCTTCTCTCTCTCTCTCTCTCTCTATATATATATATATATATATATATATATATATATATATATATATATATATATATATATTACGTTCAAAACACGATTAATATAACATTCTATTTGTGTTCCGTATCCAAAACTTTATTATATTAGTGTTTGCTACGAATACAAAGTTGGCAAAAATTTATTAATTTTCTATTTAAATGAAGAACTACTATTTTTTAATTTTTGATAAGTATTTTTGGTTTAACTCATTTTACTTGTCATGTTGTCCTTTGCATGATTTTTTAAGGAATCGTCAATTAGAATTATAATTTCACTAATTTACCTTGTTAATATTTTGATCTCCATTTAATATTATTTTTTCTTTTATTACATTAATCTATTTTTACATTTATTAGAGCAAGGAAAAAAAATGAAAAAGTAATTAAATTCTATCTTATTTTAAAATATAAGTAGTTTAAGTATATTTATTTTAGTAAACATAACAAATAAATAACATGGCGGAATAGCAAATACAACAGTTCAATATCTAGATTACATTGAGGCTAATATAAAAAATAAATAAAAAATTGTATGGTTTGGCTACTTAAACTTTTAAAGAAAAGTAATAATATGGGGTCCATGTTTTTTGTTGTACAATAATTTAATTTGCTTCCACTAATGGGTTGATACGCATGTGGCAATGAATCCATATAGAGAAATTACATGAATATTGTTTGATTTTTTAATATGGGATGCACTTTTTTTTGACATTGTTTATTTTTTTAATATGGGATTCACTTTTTTTTTTATTGCTTGATTTTGTTAATATGGGATCCACTTTTTTATTTTTATTTTTTATATTGGTTGGTGTTTACTATGAGGCCCACACTTTTTTTTTATATTGGTTGGGCGGACGACGAAAAAATGAGCCAAACCGGCTCTTCTATATAGTACTAGATGGCCTTTGCACGGGCGAATGGTGTTATATAAAAGTGGTTTGATTTTCGAAAGGTACTTCCTTATTTGTTTAATAGGAGCTTAACTGACAAAAAGGAACCAGTACTATTAAGTTAAATGTGTTTCATATTGTGCGTAACAAAGTTATACTATTACATTGCCAAGTTTGTCAGAAAGAGAAAAGTTGTGAAATTTTTGATGTTCTTTGTGTAAGGGGCTACAATCTGGATTCAAGTAGCTGTAGTTGGCTGTAGAAATTGCATCTGGGTATTAACTAGGAAAGAGAAGAGAAAGCATGCAAAGTTAGAATCAAATTGTAATGCAATGTTTAAGAGTAATTAAGTGAAACCCAAAAACTTATCTAATATTAAGATTTCCGCTCCTTTACAGTTATAAATATGGACCCTAACCTCCACCTTAGGTACTTCCAATAGATTAGACCCAATAAATTAAAAAGAGAAAGCACTAATGTGCCTTCAACAAACAGAAAGATAAGTAATCATTATAACTAAGAGGTGGAGACAAGCAACTTTCTAAAGTCTAGACATTTAAGAGAACTTGCAGCTTTTACAAAAGACTACTAAATTTACAGTCAAAATAGCATATCGCAGGAAATATTAAATTACATCTTGAAAGATTACATTTTTTTTATTTATCAGTTAAGTCTAGCAATTATGTTAATCTGCCATTGGTTTGGTAAATGCTAATGATTAGATGTTCCGTGGGATAATTGTTTGCTTCACATGAAAGCATAGGCCAGAAGAAAGAATAAGAGCACCTCAATACCTCTTGGTTTATTCTACATTGCAGGATTATTATTATTATTATTATTATTATTTTGAAAACTTACCTAGTTGTAATGCCGTAGTAAACATCAGCATGTTTTTCTGAAGCAACCAAATTAACTGCAACAATGAATTGATAAGATGGAGATGACATTAATTGATGCTTAGACTTCACACTATTGTGAAAGAAGTGTTGAAAGTGTTGTACACATGCACAAAAAGAGGGAAGTAAATAGCACATACCAACGACTCAATGATTATGCTTTTAAATTAGCCAAAGGACACTATTGTTTAACTGAAGTCAATTTAGCGAATCTTTAGGTTGAGCACAACGAAGTACTAAACCTGCATTTTCCATTAATCAGGTGACTGTGTAATGTTTGAGAAACAGTGATCTCAGCTCAGGGGCAAAAAAGGAGATAAAAAGAATATTCCACACATTTTCAACCACAAGAATCTTTTCGCAAATGGATTTAATAAGGAGAAGGACAAAAGAAACTGCTGAATCCGCCAGCACTAAAAGAGAAAAGGAAAGGACTAATCCACAGATCCAGGAAAATAAAAAGATGTCAAGGTTCCTGCTTCACAAAAATGTTCCAATAGCAGCAAGTCCAATTTCATTAGCAACCTTTTTTGGGATTACAAATAGTGTCATTTTAGCTTCATCAATAAAACACATTTTATGATAAGGTTCAGTGTTCGTGGACCACTTCAATTTTTTTTTTTCGAGTATAGAGGAAGCTGCCTTGCTAGAAGCAAAATTGCAAATTCATTACTGGACCTCTTCTTATATGGATTCTTTTTCCACGTGGAAGGAGTAAAAAAAGGAAAAGGAAATTTATCCTATTTGAAATAACTTCCTTCAAATAGCGCTTGTAATTCTTCGAAGATGTAAGGTTAATGCATTGACCTGTGCAAATCTAATACAGCAAAAGAGAGACAATAATGGAAAATCAAAGAAAGTGAAACTCTAAATAAACACAGTTTGTATAGCTAATCTAAAACTTTGAATTTTAGATTAAACTCATAAAAGCTGGAACTGAGATTATGTAATTGCTAATCAAGGAAGGCTGGTACTGAAGCGTTGGTGAACAACAAATTATATAATTTACAATTTTATTATTAGTCTTTCATTTGTTTATAGAACAAACTACATACATAGAAATTAGAGGTCAATAAATATTTGTTTTTTTGATCTAGTTGGATTGTTTCTAAGTTAATGCCTATGCTGGTTCTCTAGTTGGTTAAAATGAATCTTATCCTGTAAACTTTCATATCAAAATATTAAGAAACGTCAGTCATAGTTGTATCTACGGTAGGTTTCACAACCATTATAACTTTTGGTTTCAGAGAAATAATATCAAAACTAAGATTACTTTGTCAGATATCAAAAAGGTGGAAAGTCCATATAACAAGAATCCTACTTTTTAGTTTCCACAAGAACAGGTTGGAAATGCAGAAAGATAGTAATATATGAAAATAAATAAATAAATAGAGTCAAAGAAATAGAATGCGGAAATAAGAAAGCAGTAAATTGGGCAAAATAAATTAAGATTAGTTGAATAAATGTAATTTTTATTACCTTTGTTTGATGGATATATATATATATGTTGTTGGAACATCTAGTTGCAAGACAAAAAGTCAAAAGCAAGTTTCAAAAGAGTATGATTTCCCTACAAAAGAATTGTTTAAGAATCAATAAATTTTAGTTGTGGTTGATGTTAAAAATTTGTAAAAAGAAAATTGTGGAACGTTTAAGTAAGGGAATAAGGTGAATAAGTTATGATATAAATTACTTTTGTTCCGCAAAACGCAAAAGTGATCGCAAAAAAAGGTTATCCTGCAAATGTGTTTACCAGAAAGAATGAAAGAGGGTAGAATATATTGGAAGATTATAAGGAAAACAATAGTTGTTTAATTAAAGATATAATATAAACATATTCACACAAAGAATGAGAAAGAGAATTTTGTGGTGACCTTATTGCTTTTTTAGTGGAGTTGTTGGCTCCAGTTTTTGTTTCAGCTTGAGTGAGTGACGTCGCTCGGTTGGTACTTTTGTTTCTTCATCAAAGGAAATTAAATGTTTCTTTTTCCTTTTGTTGCCTTCTTCAATGTCAGTTTTTGGTGATTCAGGGAGAGAATGCACCATGTTTCCTTTTTCAGTGCAAGACAAAATGTACAATTTTCCAGATGTTGCTGGAGAAGTGCGGGAGAATGATTTTTTCACTTGAATTATATAAAAGTTTTGATTTAGCTTGCTTTGAATATTCTGCATTGGTAGCAACTCATCCTGGGGAGAAATATACTTTAGCTTTTTGTTTTTTCAATTAAAAAGTGAGTATGTGTAAATTATTCAGTTAGAATGCTCACCTCATTTGAAGCAAGGTCGTAAATCTCATCTGTGGTAAGGGATAATAATTTTTCTGCTTCTTTGTCTATAATTATCCCAATTACTGATCCGGAGGCATCTTGGAGATTTACATCAAATCTGCACCTGTAAGTATATATGTGCAAAAGATATTTTTTTTTATAGGAACGGAAGGATTGTGGTAAACATTGTGTTTTAACATATGTGTAAACTTAGAGGTAAAATGTCACGACCCAACCCCGTAGGCCGTGACTAGTGTCCGTGCTGGACACCCAAACATACCCAATAATCCAAACCAGCAGACTAGCAGATTATATAAATATAAAAGTCAGTCGACATTACTAGTGTCACAGAGGAACATATATAGCACATGGAAGCCGATAAGGCTATCACAAATCATAGCAACCCAAAACATATACAGAACCCACATGTATGTCTACGGACCTCTACAGAACATAACAGAAACATAAGACAGGACAGGGCCCCGTCGTACCCCTGAATAGCGTACATATATCCAGCAGCAGCAGACTGTACCAGAGTATAGGCTCTGGACAAAAGAGCGCTCCAGAATAGCAGAATAGGTGTCCTAGGCAGGTGGGTCAGCAAATCTGTAGTCTGTACCTGCGCGGCATGAAAACGCAGCCCCCGAAGAAAGGGGGTCAGTACGAAATATGTACTGAGTATGTAAAACATGGAACGTAGTAAACAAAGTCATAATCGGAACAGGAGGTACAGAAAAATGAACGGAATATCCAGATTAGCAAAATGCTGATCATAAAGCATAAATAGTACTTACAGGAAACGTATGTCATACCTGGTCCCATTACGGAACAAAATCATAACCGGAACAGAACGTACAGAAATGTGAGTGAGATGTCCAGAGTATCAAATGCATATTTTCAAAACATGAAGAGTATGTACAGAAACATATGCCATATCATATCCGGCCCCTGCCAAGGGACTCGGCAGACAGAACGTGGTCACCCCCCGACACTGGTGCCACAACACATAAGGATCAGAAAAGGGGAATAACCCCGTAACATAGCATATCATATCAGATGGCCATATCAGATCATATCATATCATATCAGAATAGTGTACATGGCACAGCATACTCCACAACCCATGTACATGTATACCTGCCCCCTCACATCGAGGCACGGCGAACAATGCAGTAGAAGTCGCTTGAGAACATATCCTGGCCCGGGCTCAGTAGGGGAAACATTGAGGCATTCACGAGTGGAGTAGTGAGAAACTAAATGCAGTATAAAATATCATATATTTCCAGAGACTCAATGAAGCATATCGAATAACAAATCGAAATGATGAAACTGGACAGAACTATAGTAAGCATATTTCGGATGTCATGATGGATTACGGATGCATAATCTTTCTGAAATCATTTCCAAGTTCCAAAAAAAATTACAAGACTTAACGGAATATTTTAAACAATTTTTAATTAATAGCTAGAGGAGTAGTTAAAACATTTCCTTTAAAGCAGCTCGTAGACAAGTCATAAACACAAAAGGGTAAAATCGGAAATAGTGGGCCCACCTCGGGACAAACGAAGCGGTGGGCTCAAATTATGTATTTTAAGCTTATAAAGTCATCTACGGGGGTTCTGGGGACATTTCATAATTTTCTAGACAATTTACGGAAGTTTGCACAATTCTTTCAATAAAGCATACTTATAGGGTTCAATTCCATTGAATGAAAAAGGGGTGATTTCAAATGCGGATTCCGATGAGCAGAACACTTTCCGAGGCTCAAATCCGATCCTAGTACACCTAGGGCATGCCAAAAGAAGAATCGGGATAGCTTTACATACCTTGTATGCTCTTTACGCCTTTCCAAATTCAATTCCCGTTTCGCCCAAGATCTGCAATTGGTCCCATTTACCAATTCTCAATTTCCAATCTTTAAGTATTCAATCTTTATCCATAATTGCCTATAGAAATTTGGGCAGCATCTCCCCTATACATATAGCATCCCCGAGAATTTAACTCGGCCAAAACAATCAACAACAACCCAACAACAACACCAACAACAACAATAATCACTACAAAACACAATATAACATAATTATTCATCTTTCCAACATAACGTCATAGCCATCATTCCAACTTCGTATTTTCCAATCAATATCAACATTCTCGTATTCATTACTAATCAAGATCATTACAACATAATTCGGAAGCATTTCATATCATTTTCACAAAATATTCATAAGATATACAAAATATACAAACTTTCCACCAAAGTCATAATTCATCCAAAACTTCTAATATTCAACCTACATATCCATAACATATTTCCATCTTCCAATTTCATCAACCATAATCATAATTCACATCTTAACAACTTCATTTCCATAATATCACAAAATCATTCTAAAGTGACATAATCTTCTACATTCCAATTCAATGCCAACTTAAGCCATTTAACCTTCATTTACATCATAAGGTTCACCACAACACAACTAACACATTAAACAAAATTAATCCATTTCCATTCTACTTCTATACACCACATGGCTATATTCCATATTTCCAACCTCAACCAAAGTCATTCAACTTCCATTTCCAATATGAATTCCACCATAACCACAACTAGAATACAACATAAAATTCAACCCATATTACCTATACAACAATATACATATATGGCCACTTACATATATACACACCCACTTTGCAAACTTCCATATTTCCATAAATTCTACTCATTTCTACATACTACAACACAAACAAACCTTCATAACATAAGAAAAAGGAATTGATTCTTACCTTATTTTTATGAAAGTAGCAAATTCTTCAACATCTTATTGTTCCCATGCTCCTCTAACTCCAAACAAAATTATATTCGTGATTATGCGTTGCCCGGACTTCGATTAGTACTTCGTAGCTTGAAATTTCACTCACAATCCTCACTTTTATGTGAGATTTAGGCCCCTTTTTGTTGCTGAATTTTCTGGAAAATTTGAGAAGTTTTTAGATGATAAAAATGGGGGTTTGCCCCTTTTTATAAGGGCTGAAACGGCGTCACTGTAGCTACAGTACTGTAGCAGTGCTGTAGCGTACTGTAGCAGTGCTGTTTCTGCGCGACAGTTCAGTTTGTAGCGTCTATAATTCTCTACTCCGACGTCCTATCGATGAGTGGTTTGTTGAATCATAAACTAGACTTGACGAACTTCATTTTAGGCTTTTGAAACGCCTTAAAACTCTAAATATGCATAGAGATATACCCCTCCAAAGTTGACTAAAAATCTGTCCAGCATTTCTCAAATTTTCGTCGAACTTATTTTCTTCAACTTGCTCGATCTCGAAATATTCCGAAACCCTCCATACATGATATTTATCACGTATTATACATGATAATGACCATATTCTTGTGTTTTAAAATACTCTTTCCCGATTACGACTTACAAGATCATAATCATCCATTATTTAAACAATATACTTAATAATGCCTCATTCCTCATACTCCAAAGTTGTTTTACCTAGTCGTAACTCGACATTCTTACATTCAAATTTAACAGTGTTTCTCCGAAGTACGGGGTGTAACATAAAAGTACCTGGGAATTAACATATTTTGTTGCTTACAAGTCATACACAAAAACTTTCTTTTTATTGAACTTCTCACTTCTTGTTTGCAGTTGGGACATAGTAAAACATAGCAACTTTTGAGTTTATCTGGAAGTGATACTTTTGCCTCAATGGAGAAGGAATGCCCTTGCGTTAAAAGAAAATGAGACTATTCATTATAAGGATAAGTACAAGCAGAAATTATGAATTATGTAAATAGAAATTATACTAACGTCCTGTTGTGATTGAACATTTGCAATTGGGACTATTTCTTCATCTACTGAAACACTGATAAGAGATCCAGATTCAGATGTGCTTCTCAGACTGAAAGAAGCAAGCATTTCTCTATTTTTTGCGACCCTATTCAAGGAAAAAATTAAAAAACTTTAGGATAATAATAATTAGGAAGAATCAAGCACAATATAGGCTGGAGTAATGCGGTACCATGTGTGCAATTGTAGGCATTGGGAATAAGGGGGATCAATTTGTATTGTGGTGTTAAATCTCGTTGTCAACGATGTACCTACATTAATTACATGACCTTTTATTTAACAAAGTACAAAGTAATATATCTATATTAATTGTAATAATATTTTTTTTATTTATGAAATACAAACTTATGTTTCTATTTTAGCTTACCATTGTACTTGGATACCCCAATACGCCTAGCAAATATAATAGGACGTTTTTGGAATTGGCTAAGGAGTTTCCTGCCTTCGTCCTCAATAATAGTTTCTTCCCATAGTGTGAAGGTGAAAGCTTGTTTGCTAGTTACATAATAAAAGGTAAATATGTCATATATTTTTAATTGTAAAACAATAAGAATTTTGAAAAATTTACGAATGCACTTACTCAGTATCGATGAGAATGAGTTCTTGCAATCTTTTCTGCACTTTTACAACAAACCTTGGCGGGAAGCAGCGGACAACAATTGCGAGTATATCTATTGGCAAAACAATTTGTATTTAATAAATGAATGTATCAAAAGTTAAAATGAAAAGAAGTAATATAACCATACTAAATTCTGCATCCTTAAGCTGCTGTTTGGTAGACTGGGAGGCCTGATTGTTGATGTCTTGAAATGACGTAAGATTCAGCTTTGTGGGTGGTGGAAATTCATCCTCATCTGGACTATCTTTTTCAATTGGATCAACTATGATTTTTTTGTCGATAATCCATTCAAATGTATGCAAAGGTCTTTCATATCTCAAATTTGGCACTTGTATGCGTGCACCCGTTATCAAATAGGTGTGGAACAGTTTGAATATATCTTGATAAGAAGAAATTTCGTCATCGTAAACAATAGCCTTTATTTGGTCTTCTTGTGAGCGATTCATAAGGAAAAACGAAAGAGATATACATAGGCAATCTAAGCAATTGATTCAAAAATATTATATATAGATAGACACAAACAATTGATTTTACTAGAAAAAGGAAATACATGTTCATCTTGAAAGATCATGTTCAAATATTTTATCTTTCGGTGAGAACCTTCTCCTGGTTTGCATATATCCACAAGTTGCACTTTACAGGTCCAGTCTGGTATTTCAGGAGTGATTGCATGTATACCAAGTCGCTGTGTTACTGAACATTTGCAATTGGGACTATTTCTTCATCTACTGAAACACTGATAAGAGATCTAGATTCAGATGTGCTTCTCAGACTGAAAGAAGCAAGCATTTCTCTATTTTTTGCGACCCTATTCAAGGAAAAAATTAAAAAACTTTAGGATAATAATAATTAGGAAGAATCAAGCACAATATAGGCTGGAGTAATGCGGTACCATGTGTGCAATTGTAGGCATTGGGAATAAGGGGGATCAATTTGTATTGTGGTGTTAAATCTCGTTGTCAACGATGTACCTACATTAATTACATGACCTTTTATTTAACAAAGTACAAAGTAATATATCTATATTAATTGTAATAATATTTTTTATTTATGAAATACAAACTTATGTTTCTATTTTAGCTTACCATTGTACTTGGATACCCCAATACGCCTGACAAAGATAATAGGACGTTTTTGGAATTGGCTAAGGAGTTTCCTGCCTTCGTCCTCAATAATAGTTTCTTCCCATAGAGTGAAGGTGAAAGCTTGTTTGCTAGTTACATAATAAAAGGTAAATATGTCATATATTTTTAATTGTAAAACAATAAGAATTTTGAAAAATTTACGAATGCACTTACTCAGTATCGATGAGAATGAGTTCTTGCAATCTTTTCTGCACTTTTACAACAAACCTTGGCAGGAAGCAGCAGACAACAATTGCGAGTATATCTATTGGCAAAACAATTTGTATTTAATAAATGAATGTGTCAAAAGTTAAACTGAAAAGAAGTAATATAACCATACTAAATTCTGCATCCTTAAGCTGTTGGTTGGTAGACTGGGAGGCCTGATTGTTGATGTCTTGAAATGACGTAAGATTCAGCTTTGTGGGTGGTGGCAATTCATCCTCATCTGGACTATCTTTCAATTGGATCAACTATGGTTTTTTTGTCGATAATCCATTCAAATGTATGCAAAGGTCTTTCATATCTCAAATTTGGCACTTGTATGCGCGCACCCGTTATTAAATAGGTGTGGAACAATTTGAATATATCTTGATAAGAAGAGATTTCATCACCGTAAACAATAGCCTTTATTTGGTCTTCCTGTGAGCGATTCATAAGGAATTAACGAAAGAGATATACATAGGCAATGTAAGCAATTGATTCAAAAATATTATATATAGATAGACACAAACAATTGATTTTGCTAGAAAAAGGAAATACCTGTTCATCTTGAAATATCATGTTCAAATATTTTATCTTTCGGTGAGAACCTTCTCCTGGTTTGCATATATCCACAAGTTGTACTTTACAGGTCCAGTCTGATATTTTAGGAGTGATTGCATGTATACCAAGTCGCTGTGTCATTTTCTATCCCTTGAAAATAATTAAAGTGGGGTAAACAATGGAAGAGCATGATAAAGGAAGTAAGGTTGATGAAGGATGTAAATGCAACTAATAACTTACATATGTTATATCAATAGTTGGTAGCTTTTCGAAAGTCCTAAGAGAATGCTTTATGGATAATTTCATTATATACTATATTGTAGGTAGAATGGTCATCAGGATCGTCTACTGTTGCTAGTCGGATTAACATTTTTACACAGCTTGAACTTTTTGCTCTTGATAAAATAACGTGAAGTTGACCGTGTGAAAAGACAGGTTCACGTAAATAAATTCCTACGGAATCTAGTGTCTGACCTTAAGCTTTATTTATAGTCATAGCAAAACATAGTCGAATAGGAAATTGAGTTCTCTTAAATTGAATAGGCAATTTTTCGTCTTGTGAACATAACAATGGTATTCGAGGAATAAAAACATGTTTACCTTTGTCACCACTTGCAATTTTATCACTAATAATATGAGTTTTGAAATCAGAACAAATTAAGTGTGTACCATTGCATAAACCTTCAGAAGGATTTAAATTGCGTAGTAATATAACTGGACAATTTTGCTTTAGAACTAACTTATAAGGAGGCAAACCAATAGGATTTAAAGTATGGAGGAAATCTTCAAACTGGCTTTGATCTTTTGGCTCTACAGTTTCATCAATTCCAATGAATGTCACAGCAGTTGCAGGAAACTCATCTATGAACATTTGATTAATTTCGTTTACGAAATCATTTTTGGTCGTTAAGATAACTCGTGATGTTACGGAGGATGTATCAGACATGAGCATCTCTAAATTGGGATAAACAATATTGAATAAAATATCTAATGAATCTTTCTCATTCGTAAAAGGAATAAGAAATGATTTTGGAACCTCAATTTTATCATGTTCATTAAATTCTTCTCTTCCATCTCCAATTCTTAGTAAGTACTCACAGAATGCAAGATCTTCGCATGCACGCATATTTTGTGTCAAACGGAATTTTTGAAGATAATCCCAGATATTTGAATACAATAAACATTCATGTATGAAATCTTTTTTTGCCCTGCTTTTCACAACAGGTAAAGTTTGTCTAAAATCGCCTCCAAAAACGACGACTTTTCCACCGAATAGTGTATTTATACCCATAAGATCTTTCAAGAGTAAATCAAAAGTCTCAACAAGTTTTTTCTTAGCCATTGATACTTCATCCCATACTATCAGTTTTGCATCTTGAATTAAAAATGCAAGTGAACTCTATTTACTTATATTGCAGCAGTAACTTTCACCTATATCAATAGGAAGTTTAAAACGCGAGTGTGCAGTTCGTCCTCCAGGGAGCACTGAAGCTGCAACACCATAAGTTGTTGTGGCTAAAGCTATAAATCGCTTTGATCGTACAGTAGCTAATAAAGCACGGTATAAGAATGTTTTCCCCGTTCCTCCAGGCCTATCAATAAAGAATGCTCCTAGTTCATTTGAGAATATTCTATTAAGGGTGGTGATGTATGCTTATTCTTGTTCTTTATTTAGTTTTTTATATAGTAATAAATCTTCTTCAGTTACAATTATGTTTCTTTCTAAATGGGTGTCTCTAGCCTCTTGCATTATTCTAGAAGATGTAAAAGATGTAATATTTTCTGACGTGAGTTTAAATTCATTGATATTCTGTCCCATTGAATGCAATATATCATTTATGTGGGTTAGAACTAAATAACGAATGTTCTTTGTTTGTATGTTTGGCATAGTTGTAAAGTCTTCAGACATGGAGCTTTCAAATCTTTCCCATAATCCTTTTGGATTAGCAGGGCTACAATATACTAATAGTGTGGCAAATAAACGTTGCAGACTATAAGGCATTTGGTAATTTGCAGCTTCTAGCATACATTCAATTAAGTTATTATCAGAAGCTAACAATCCTTTTTTTTCTGCACATTCTCTAAATGTGCTGCAGCATTTTCCGTTTACAGTCCTGAGATCTTCGTACGATTTTGGTCCTCGTATGTTCATCAATAATAGTCGAAGGTAGTATCTTTCTCCTTCTGTTGGATAACAACTAACAATACGTCGGATAACATAACCTTGTCTTCGACGTGACCACATTTTATCAGTCATTGACCAGACAAAATGTTCTGGGAATTCTTTGTACAATAAGTTAAGTTCTATGGCGTGTTTATTTTTTTCGTTCATTGAAAAAAATTCTGTCAACATTGTTCTTCGATTTTTAGGATTTTTAAGTATTGAATTCAGATTTATAGTAGTTTTAAAGGAGACAAATTGCTGATTTTTAAGATGTAGCTGAAGTTGGGACTCATCTCGCTGATATGAAAGGCAAACAAACGCCACATAGCTTCTGGGGGCGATACCCATCTGCCAGATCTATATTCCTTTATTTCATCTATAGATTGAATGCAATTTTGTCATGCCCTTTACAAATGTATTTATAGAGATATTTAACAACTTTAATATCTGCACAAACTTCAACATTTATGTGACAATTAAACTTGCTTAGCAAATATGGATTGTAAGGAACTACCCATGAATTGTCAAGATATTGGGTTCTAACCTTTACAAATTTTGCAGTATCTTGTCTCCTATATATTGGATACGAATTCTGACCTTTAGATGTTTCATTGGCATAACTTCTGGGATATTTAAATTTACAATATTCCGTTTTCTTCATGCATGAATTTGTAGGATTTAAAGTTCCACAAGGCCCATGCATCATATGCTTAATAACCAAAGAATGTAAATATTGATTTGTATCAGGATCCGGTAGTTCGGCACAAACAATTCTATCATAAGCCTCAGGCGTCAATAATTTGTACTCATCTTCAAGTATAATAAGTAAATGCGCATGAGGAAGACCTCTTTTTTGAAATTCTATAGAGTACATAAAAGCAGCAACTTTTCCAAATATACCTTTTTTAATTATATCAGATTTTAATTCTTCTAGTTTTGCTTTAAATACTCGGCTTATTAAATCGGGTCTATTTTGTATTTCATCAGTTGGTAGTAGGAAATATTCTATTTCTGGCCATGAAGGATTACATGTCATGGTCAGAAAGATATCGGGTTTTCCAAAGTGTTGTACTAACGCAATGGCATCCATGTATCGACGTCGCATATCTCTAGGACCCCTAGTAAAGCTAGCAGGAAGGAATGTTTTTCTGCCAATATTTGAGGCCTCTCTTTCTCCTAGTCTTAGAAGATCAATAAGTCCCGCTAATACTTCAATTCAGAATAAGACTTGATTGAACAACAAGAAGTCTAATCTTTGTGTTTTCACTTTTATGTATTGATCCACAGAAAATTGTTGCAATACTCTCCCAGAATGTAAAGTATCATTTTCTTCATCATCTCTAATTTGAAGTTTGTAACAGTAATATTCACGGCAAGATACAGTGTTCTTTTTTTGTCTTTCTTTCTGTAAAATTTCTTCTTCAATATTAAGAAATCCATCAGTTGAAGACATGTTGGATACACTTGGAATGTTCTCATGTTTGCAAGAAGAACGATTTCTGATGGAGTTTGTTTTTTGTATAACTTTTTGGATACCACAATGCCAGCCGTTTTCACCATAGGGAAACAACAAAGGATACTGTAATGCGTCGTAACAACCATAGTAATAGTGAACCAGTTGGTTAGTGTTTCTATGGGTGTAAACACGAATATGCGGTGTAGACGAAGGACTGTCCAATTCTTCGTCAGTCCATATAGCTGCAACTTCTGAGACACTAGGTAAGTTGTATGTTCGTTGGTCCAAGGTAGAATCGCATTTAAGTGCGATGTAGAAATTGGATAAGTCTGGAATGTGTGTTAGAGATTTTAGAAAAACGGAGTATGGATTAATTTTCAGAATATCCACCAATTTCGCAATAACAGATCTATTGAGGTTTTCTAAAAAGGCCATTCTATTAACTATATCATCCTCATTATCATAAAAATAAAATTGTAAATTTCTTGGATTGTTATCTGTAATAGTGAGGCTATTAAGAAAATGGTACATTTGTCCTTGAACTTTAAATGTGTAGATTCCTTGAGTTCTTTGCGCCAATTCCTTATCGTACTTTACTCCAAGTGAAGTGAATGCAAACATGTTATTGTATGTTCTAATATAAGTACGGAAATGATTGGATTCATCGGAGTTGCCATAGTAGAGACTTTTTAATCCAGGAGGTAGCCGGTGTGAAACTAATCTTATTGAACTATTACTACAACAAAAGATTGGGGTTTTATATTGAAATCTTTTAGCACTGCAAAATCTACAGTTTGGGTCCTTTTTTAAAATAGCAGGACAGCAGGGTAGCGGGTTGATATTCCAACAACATGCCTGTGTTGATTTGCGACCTGAAATATTTTAATTTTGTAAGTTCTAACGTAAATACAGCTCTGAAGTAAAATTGAAGTTTGATTTAACCAACCATTCCGAGAAGAAGAAGGTGTGTCTCTAATGAACAGAGCAGGTTGTCCCGAAATCATGCTTTTCTGAGTAGACCAATTAGGTGTAGAATTTTGTAAGAGAGTATGCCTTCTCGCAGCATATTCTACCCAACGCCGTTGTAGAAGTGCTGCCTTTTGATCAGACGGCATTTCGTTATAGGCAATACGACGCCTAAGATTTTTCTCCATTTGGGTGTCTTCGTCTTTCTTTTTCTGTCAGACATCTAATTTTCAAAGTACTCGGTTAAGCTATTCTTTTTGTCACGGTTAAAATTTAATATATTCCTACAGCGCACACACCCATAAAATTAAAAATAAAAAGTAGTAATAAAATATGGAGACAAATAGTTTTGCATTATATAGCTGGACACATAGCATTATGGCGGCGGAAATTACCTCTTATAGCCGGAGTATTGACTGCTTTCAAGACGTGGAGCAAATATCAATTTAAAAAACTTGTAAAATGGGAATTGCGCAACCATTAATAGAAATACATAACTTTGTGACAAAACAAAGCACATACCCGAGAACTTGGACCACAAATTGACAAATTTTCAGCAGAAAGAATAATTCAGCAAAATCAGAAAACACTAACCCCCCAAAATTATACTCACATTGAAACACAAGTATGGCCTAATAAAACACAAGAGAAGGAAATATCTAGAATTTTGCCTTTTCTCAAGCAAGCAAAAAGTCAGAAATAAAATCGATTAAAAACAAGCGGGAAGAGAAAACAAAAATCAGAGTCAACACAAGAGATAAACTCCATTTTACTATCTATGTGAAGTGAGAAATTGAAAAGTCACAAATAAAACCCACCAAAACAAGTAAGATGAAAAGCCACAAATAAAATTCACCAAGACAAGGAAATAAAGAAGAAAAAGAAGAAAATTTAAGCAAAATGGACCAAGAATATGTACCATGTGCACGTGGGTTAAAAATTGGGACAGGTGTTAAGTTGGGGAAAAGAGCCAGCATAGGAAATGATAAATTTTGACCCAACTCAAGCCTTTTATTATACCACGTACACGTGTTCTGTGGTAGACCGATCATTTACAGAAATACCCTTTCACTAAATTTACATAAATACCCTTTGTAGTACCGCAAACTTTCACTTATTAATAGTAGAAAAAATACAAATGGGGTGACCAAAATTGGGGGCCCGATGAAATTTTTGCTTTTCAAATGCAAACACTTTGTTCAACAATTTACTGCTAGTAATTGGAATTTGTAGTTTCCTAATTTTCGGCATATATTATTATAATATGTTATAAGATTCTAATTAAAACTTAATGGACCCATTTCCTCCATAAAATTACTATAGTTCTCGATGTGATTTGGGGCGTTAACCAACTCTAAATGCTAATTTAAAAATTAATTAATCCCATGCAAAGATTGGGATATTGAACAATTAAAGAAAATCGGCCATATCCTTGCTATGAATTTGTTTACCCTAAAAAGAGAACAATTAAATTTATTTAGTGGTTTAAAGGCATTTTTTTGCGCGGATTGCCCTTCTTTTGGAGTGGTCTTTAAATTTTTCCCTTCAAATTTGTGGTCTTTAAATTTTGCCCCTCATATTTGTGGTCTTTAAGTTTTGCCCTTTGCTTGGAAAAGTGAGCGAATACATGAAGTTCTGGGTTCAAACCCCCGCTCAGGCATAAAATAAAAAAATAATTTCGCAAGGCAAGACTGGGGGAGTGTATGCCGGATCCAGCATACAATCTTTAAGGAAAAGCTAAAGTTATGCCGGATCCGGCATAACTAAAAGTCTGCCCCATAAGGCAGAATTTTTCCTAAGACATAGTTTAGTTATGCCTTATGGGGCAGAATTTTAGTTAAGGCATAACAAAATTATGCCCCATAAGGCAAGAACTTTTCTTAAGGCATAGACTTTGCCTTATAAGGCAAAGTTTAAGTTATGTCTTAAGGAAAAGTTCTGCCTTATGGGCATACTTTTAGTT
This sequence comes from Lycium barbarum, assembly GCF_019175385.1. Taxonomy (NCBI): domain Eukaryota; kingdom Viridiplantae; phylum Streptophyta; class Magnoliopsida; order Solanales; family Solanaceae; genus Lycium; species Lycium barbarum. The sequence goes on along the minus strand of NC_083338.1, from coordinate 134,397,105 downwards.
ATGTCTTTGGGGCACACTTTTTAGTTAAGGCATAACTAAAAGTTTACCTTGAAAAGTAAAAAAAAATAAAAAAAATAAAAAAAATAAAAATATATATATATATATGCTTCAAGGCAAAGTCTGCCGGAGGGGGCAGACTTTTAGTTAAACACAACTAAAAGTCTTCCCCCTCCGACAGACTTCTAGTTAAACACAACTAAAAGTCTGCCGGAGGGGGCATAGCAAAATTTAAACTTTGCCTTATAAGGCAAACTTTTAGTTATGCTTTAAGGAAAACTTACGCCTTATGGGGCATACTTTTAGTTATGTTTTATGGGGCACACTTTTAGTTAAGGCATTACTAAAAGTTTTTACCTTGAAAAGTTAAAAAAAAATACATATATATGCTTCAAGGCAAAGTCTGCCCCCTCCGACAGACTTTTAGTAAAACATGACTAAAAGTCTGCCGGAGGGGGCATAGCGAAATTTAAACTCTGCTTTGCAATTTTTTTTAAAATTTTTGACTGAGCGGGGGTTCGAACCCGGAACCTATGGGTTTTAGCCGAAGGGCAAAATTTAAAGACCACAAATATGAGGGGCAAAATTTAAATACCACCCCAAAAAAAGGGCAATTCGAAAGGATACATGATTTGATTTTGTTATAAGCAGTGAAAATAAGTTAATTAATGATAATAGATGAATTAATTGACTAAAAGAAATTAAATATAGGGCAATTGAGCCTTGGTTGAATGATCCTGAAAGCATATCCTTTGATAGGTTTGCACCGGTGGAACTGTAAAGTCCTTAAACTTTCTAAGAACAAGTATACAAATTCGGAGCAAAATAGCAATTTAAAAGAATAAATGTGAATAGTAAAGCTTGTAAGAATAGTGTGCAATCGATGTTATTCGATGTTCTTCCTTTTGGGTTGTTAAGTTCCTTTTATAGTACGAATACATGGACCTTCTAACTAGTAATTAAATCATAATAATGAGCAATGAATATTGCCTTTAATTCTAAATCTTAATGTCTGCTTCAGACCGGGTCCAATCTTGTAACGTTATTCCGTTATTAATTACCCGTTGTGGCTTTCCCTTATAATTCGACTTCGGATATAATCGGGGCTTCTTACTCGTATTAAATACTGTAACTGAAAACGTTTCATCTTCTTCCGCCACGTGTCCCAATACAGTTTCGACACGTGTCAAGCTGTATTTTTCCATGTAGACAGGTTGTCCACCCCCACTCTCCGGTAAGATGAATGAATACCGGAGAGTGAATTTGAAATCATTCCAGTTTTGCTACTATTTAATGGCGGGAAAACAAATCACCCCATTGATTCATTCAAAAAAAGCAACCGTCAAATTCATAATCAATGCGACTACTGAAAATGCCGGCGACTCTTCAATCTAAACGATTGACATAAAGTTGCAACCTTTTTGGAAGTTGTGACCTTTCAAATACCAAATGCTTCATCTCCCCCATCCGAATTATAAATAAGGCAAGAAATCAATCCCAAACTATTTTCCTTTCCTTTTAAACGAACAAAACTTTTGCTTTTGCAACTCTTTCTTCTCCGCAAAATCCTAACAATGTCAACTCCTTCTTCATCACCTAACCACGCTTCTCATAACGATACTCCATTTCCTAGACGTCGTTCTGGAAAGGCTCCAATTTCTCCCACCAGTCAAAAAATTAATTTACAATCCCATGCTGCAGACATCTTACCCGTGGGTTTCAAATACTACGATAATTTTGGCATTATTAGCCACCACCAATCTGTTGAAGGGGTTGAGTCGTTTATCACCGCCGAGACTATCCCTAAAGTTCATACTGACTGTAACTTCACTTTTCAAGTTGACATTGATGTTGTCAATCCTAATGACAGGATGAACCACCACTCAAAGGGTTTTTTCCATGACTTTCACCTATCCCTCCGCGATAGGTTTCGGGCTCCCTCTTCCTCAAATAATCAAGGATTTCTATCGCTGATATCGAGTGTGTATCGGCCAAGTCGCTCCTTAAATCTGGCATCTTTTTTACTGCATCCAACTTCTGGGCGATCAAGCCGATGTTCCATTCACTCTTGACCACTTAATGCATCTTTACGTCCCTGGGGTTTTCCAAAGAGGGTTAGTTCATCTTTACCCCTAAGGAAGATGTTGCCTTGTTAATCCTGAGAATGATTATGGTAGTGACCGGATGCACCTTTTTATTAGGATCCGGACCAGTCATCTCTACCGGTTTGAACCTAAACCGTTTCTGAAGGCATGGAATCCAACCCGTAAGTTTTTTAACAAGCCTTGTTTGTTTTTTTCTTGCATTTCTCTCTTAGGTTATATTTTATTCTTTCAGCGGTCCCTGTCGAACCTGAGCTCTTGGTCGGGATCTTTGAGTGGGTAGTAGCACTACTGAGTGCTTCTCCCGACCTAACTCGATCCTAGAAGAGCATGCCATCCAGTTAGTGAAGAGGGAAGAACCATGGTAAGTCTTTCTCCTCATGATCTTAAAGATTTCTTATGACATCATTTTTAATTTTGATAATGCTTTTTGTTATCTCTATGTAGGCCTTCCGGTGTGGAGGCTTACCCCCCAAAAGGTCCATACTCAGAAATCCACTCTTTCCAACATCGTCAAGGCTGCTTCTTCTAGCCAAAAGCGCGAAACAAAAAATGCATCCATCTCTTTGGTAGGAATTTGCTCCAGGGTGCGCAGCCGTCATGTGCTCATGGAGACTTGGTGTAAAGTTCAATAAAAGGCTACTCCCGAAGTAGTTTTAATTGATGATGACGACGAATAGTCTTAGGCTGAAGGTGTCCCGAATCCATTGCCTGATGATTTTAGCAAAGCGTCGGGTGAATCCAAGATTCCTCTCTCCAACCAACGCAAAAAAAGTCCAACTCCTCTAGTCTGCAAGCTATCACACATAAGCTATATTCCTCCGGTTGAAGTCGAAACCTCGGGTTCGTCTCCGCGTCTTAAGCCTCCGATCGCCAATCCAGAACCCTCCCTTACTCACCTTGCCAATCTGTTCCTCCAGGTGCTTACTTCATTATCTTTTATGAATTTTCCACCAGTCCCCAGTTTCTCTGGGTAACCTTAATAACAATCGTGTTTTCAGGGTCACATTACTGCCACTTCCACTTCTGAGCTTACACGTTCCCTTGCTCCTTCCCGCCGGGAAGTCAAACTTCAAGAGGATAATTGTCACGCCCCGAACCATGGCCTGGACGTAACACGACACTCGGTGCCTGACTGCATATGACCGAGCGAACCATATGGCCTGCTGAATCATCATGATACATAACATAAGCGGAATATAACGTGAATGCATGATGAGCCTTTATAAAACGTAGTAAATCATAATACTTAATAAAGTACTTGTTTAAACATGAGTGAGCCAAAATGGCTATACGACTCCAAATGTCTGACATGACATAACTGACTTGTCTAGTGTATGAAACCTCTATCATGAGTCTGACTGGAAAACATATTTACTGGGACAAGGCCCCCAGCATACCTTTAGATTCAAAACTAAATAAAGAAATACAATGTCTAAACCCCGAATGAGATGGGGCTCACCAATAAGCTGGTACGTGCAAATCCTAATGAGCAGAAGCGTCGTCCTGTAAATCCGTACCTACATCGTGAAATGCAGGCCCCCGGGCAATAAAAGGGGACGTCAGCACATTGAATGTACTGGTATGTAAAGCAACCGAAAGAAACAACATGGACATGGAATAACATGATAAGAACTGAAACTGAAAACCTGGACATGAACATGAGCATGAGTGCATTTGTATATATATAAACATAAGTAAAAACATGATAAGTAGGGAGAGCATTTCATAAACCGACATATGATATCACCACGTGGGAACGTGGAGTCTGGTACCTCGCCGGACCAGTTGAGCCCCTATACCTTGCCAGGGTATAAGGTAGTAACGTACCTGATGGATCCATTCAGTGTAAAATTAAGGTATCGTCCTAACTAGGCGGAGCGATCCTTGTCCTATGGTGGCTACATAGTTTCAGGCTATCTGAGCCTTCTCGGTAATTCGTGCAACTCCCAAAAACATTAACATAATATAGTTGGCTAAGAAGCCCATGATTTTCGTGAATTAACTTGTACTTATCTTGTAATAATGATTTCACGAAATAACTTATAAACATGGTTTCATGAAATAGCTTGTAAACATATTCTTGATTCATGAGTAATAACAATAGTTCATAATCATATATGTGTAATTGACTTGAAAACATGGTTGTAACTTGCAAAATAAAATCATAAGTTTCATATGAACATAATGAGAACACATGAGGAAGAATTCATGATTCATGGATTAAGCTAGGATTCCTAATATCCGTAATGGAAGAGTAGGAATACAATAACGAACATAGATACAAAATTCACGTACATACATACATAATTTTGGGCTACCAATATGTTGGGTTTAATGCCCTAGGATTCGAACTTCATGGATTTTACGAAACGGATCATGGGGAAGAACGTAGAGATTCCCACATGTGGATGGAAGTTCTACATACCTTAACTTCCCGCTTTTGAGCGTATCACAATGTCCTTCAATCCCTTCAACTTCAATCTATAGCAATACAGGTCATAGGGATTCTATATTAGCAACAATATCCATGCTTTGTTCATCTAAGCATTTTATCAAACACTTGGTGGGTATGAAGCTCTATAACCCTCATTAATGGTGTTTTCTTCACCCAATCCCCATTCTATTACTTCTAGCTACTTCTACAATCTCAATTAGATGTAATTAACATCATTCTTCATCACCCATATGAATACAACAATCCCAAGTCAACAATCCAACAACTCTAGCATAGTTCATATAATTCTCTCTATCAAACCCATTTATTTTTCTTCCAAGAATTCATCAATTCACAACTATAAATGATTAGGGAGTAGAAACATTACCTTTTATGAGTAGTCACCACGAAATCAACATCCCCAAGTTCGATCTTTAGCTTAGAATGACGGCAACAACCTGTACTACACTTTATCCTTCACGAGCCTCGGGATTCGAGGCCTTAAACTTGGTTGATTCTCTACTTTATCTCTCTAACTCTCCTCTCTCTCACTTTCTCTCTCTAAGATCTGAAATTATGGGAAAAATGGGCTGCTAGGGTTAACATTTCCCTTAAATACCAAGGGGAAATGGGTTTGACCCAACTTGAAATCGGGTTGGGACCTTCCTGTCTTAAAACGTCCATATATCCCTATCCCGATGTCACCTGTGAGCCCACGACCTATGGTTGGAAAGGTATTTCAATTATCTACAACTTTCGTCAAGGAAGTTTTCCCAAATTCCAAATTAATAATGGGGTTATGGTCATTGGAAGTAAGACCTTCTATAAACTCACTTGCAAACATGCCCCGTAGAGTGGTTTTCAACTTTGCTTTGCCCAAAGACTCTTCTCATGTCTTGATTGGGTTTCAAACACCATTTATACACTACTCAAATTGGGTTCATTATACCCCCATCTTATAAGACAAATCTTAACCCGGATGTACGAGGTGTTACAATAATGATCGCCTTTAAGCAGAAGTGGAGAGGTTGCAGGCTAAGATGCAGGACTCAGATTCCCTTAAAGCTTCATTGAGAATGCATTTGGAGGACGGGGCCAACTCGCTACAAGATCAGAAAAATTCTCTTCAAATTCTGACTTCCTCTTATGTAGGAATTCTGAACAAAGCTTCCCGGCTTGAGAATGATTTGAATAATATCCGGGGTCAACTTCTCAGGTTGGAGGTTTTCGGTGATCATTTTAGGGTCCGATGTCAGAAATTACGGCTCCAACGTGACTTGGTTATTCTGGAGACTAGGAGAAATACGCTTGAAGAGGTGAGTGCTCCTAAGTTTGATCCTTCCACGTCGCTCCTTAAACCAGAAATTGATTTGGAAGCTACAGAGATGGCTCTCGAGGATATCCAGGATCCTGAGATGAATGAGCCAGAGAGTGAAGATTCTGGATCACTGCCTGCCGTTGAAACAACTTCGAACAATTAGATTTCGTATTTGCTCTTTACTTTCTTTTGCATGTTTTTAATTTCCTATTCACTTGCTTCAAATACTTACTAGTTTTTACTATTACCTTGTCACATCTTGAATAGTAATTACACAGGGATTTTTAACTGGTTTTGAATTGCAATATGATAGAATTGTTTTCAACAAACTGTCTTTGTATACTTTTATAACATCATGCTTTTTCTTGTTATCCGTCCTTTAAGACATACATCCTCATCGCTTTCTTGAAACACCATACCTTTAACTATGACCTTCTTTGCCCTTCAGGATTCTCAACGGTAAACTTAGGCGTGGTCATTGGACAACAACCAAAGAAGAGAACATTCAAGAAGTTCAGTTTCTTGATGCTCTTCATGATATTTCTACTGATGAACTCGTTAAATTGTTCTTGCTCGTCCTCGCAGAAGGTTCCAGAGAGGTTTGAAGAGGAAACTAATCTGAAGCCTCATCACAATCATGTCAGATTGGGAGAATAACCCGTAAGTTTTATTTTATCAAATCCATGTCTAATTCAGAGTAGAAGTAACCCGTAGGTTTTTCTTTTACCAAATCCATGCCGAATTCAGAGTACAAGTAACCCGTAGGTTTTGATTTTACCTTGACTGTGTATGAGGAGCTTTTCTCTTGTACCAGGCACTTTTGAATAGGAATTCTTTTGGAAGTTAACCTTCCTTTGTATTTGCCTTGAAATTTTTCCGTACTCAGCAAGCTCACTCTTAGTTTAAATTTCTATATGACTTTTTGCATATTCTATTATAATCTTTTATGCATTATTCCAGAAATAACTCTAACATTCTAATGAAAAAAACTAAGACCGTGAACGATGTTGAAATTAAAAACATAAAGAATGTTGTCTGGATTTATCCGGGAATCACAAAAAATTCCTCAGATACTGTCTCCTGTTCGTTACGAAATATTTTATAAAAACTTTAATAAGAAACAATACTTTTCTTGGAAGTCCCGAGTGTGAAAACGAACTCTCATTACTTTAAAGACGTAGCATGCTTCTTTGCCTTAATAAAACTTTTTGCGAGCGTCTCAACACTTACCCAAATAGGTTGCCTCTGAAAAAATCCATTTCTTTGTTGTCATGCTATTACAATTTGAGCTCTTGTACTGACCTTTTGACTGAACCCCGGACCAATCTTAAATCCCGGTCTAAACAACATTACTCAGACTAAACTTTTTCGGCCCATTTGGATTTTGATTCTTTGGACCCTAATTTATTGGAGTTTAATGTGTCTGGATTTAGTTTAATCAGGTTTTATGTACCCTTATGTTTGTGGGTTTAATTATCACCTCATTACATTCTTTGGGTCAGGAACAATTCATCCGACCTCTTTTTTTTTTTTTAATAAGGCTTTATAATTATGCTGATGAATTAGACGTCTCCGATTCATTTGGGCATTATTTGCTTGAGAGCAAATTTATAATTTTGTGTAAGATTTGAACGTGAATCATCAATCAATCATCACTTTGATCCAAAGAGTCTATTTAATAATACAATTCTCTTACAACTGTAAGTTAAGATTTTGAGGAACTAGTTTATTGTAATCGAACAAATTTGATTGATTCACTTGGAATCTGGACCACAGTCCCCAGTTTTTACAATTTCAGAATTCAAAATTGTTATTACTGTTCCAACTTAAATTTCAGGGAACGCTTTTCTTGCAATCTTCCTTTAAAGTAACACATTTGTTGTTGCCTCATTAAATACCTTGCCGGAAAAACTCTTTTCTCTATATATAGGGACAAAAATCGGTTGAAGGAAAAAGGAGTGCAGCTCGTGTTATTTAAATTTTTCGAGCGCTTCTTTTCTTTAGCTCCCGATTCTCCTTTTGCTGGAAATTCATTCTGATTCCTCCCTTTCAATCCGGCAAAAATTAAAAACTTTTTCTGAGACACATAATTGCTCCATTAATTTGAAATGTTTATTCTTGCATGTTTCAAAGATTTTAACACTTCCCTGTGGTTTAATAAGCCATTCTTCAAACTTCTTCTTTTGTCCGTTTCTCTGAACTTCCTTATTGCTTCATGCCTTTTTTTTCTCTCTTTACTTGCTCCACTCACTAAATTTTTTGGCCAGGACATACTCCGCCCTTCCATCGTTTGGAACTCCAGCCTTTTAAGGGGGGCTGAAATTACAATGTTTGCATTTTGAATCCAGGTTTTCCCCAACACAACTTTAAAATCCATATCTCTATCTACCACTTCAAACCTTCCCTCACTTCACTCCATCTGGTAACCACCGACAGTTCCACAACTCTGTACCGGACTAACTTGATGGCTTCATCACCGGAAACCCAATTTCTCCCATTTCAGTCAATTGTTGGATGACTCCCCATTGAATAATGTTAACTGCGCTCGTTGGAATCACCGCTATTCCCGAGACCACAATGTTATTTATTAACGCATTAAACACCACATAAATAGAGCGAGGAGAAATTTTCCTTATACTCTTGTCTCCCGTCTCCACCCATTCTGACTCCTTTTGTTCAAGAGCTCCTGTTGCTTCTTTCACTCTGTTTGAAATCACCTCCAGAAATAAAATCCTTGCTTTTCCCGGACGCATCCAATCGAAGCAATCAACATGCCTCCTAAGCAGTTCAATGACCTAATCTTGAGTTCTGGGCTAACCCAGTGCCCAGATGTACTTGCCGGCTGAAAACGTCACTTTGACACCCTTCCGTTTCCTCTGAAGTTGCCCTGCAATCATCAACTATCATGTTAATAACATGAAGGGGCTCAATCTGAGGTTCATGCTTAACTGAATCCCTGCGCTTCCCATAGTTATCTTTAGCTCTATCACTCAAAAATTCTCTTAAATAACTATCCTTTAATAACCTAGCAACGTCATCCCTGAGGTGCCGGCAATCAGTCGTTCTATGACCATGACTTCCATGAAAATAGAAAAACAAATTCATATCCCTCTGGCCTGGATCCGTTCTCATCGGTCTGGGCCACTTCGAACCATCTATCTTGTCTATAATCACAATCAATTCCACCAAATCAATGTTAAAATTGTATTCTGATAGCCTTGGGTTTTCAATTTTACTTGTAACCAAATCTACTATAGCCGTCTTAGGTTGTAACCCTCGTCTGCTTTGACCAAAATCATTCTTCCTATCGGGAACTGGCCTTTCATATTGATTTCCCCGACTCTGTTCTGATCGAGACCGAGGCCTTTTTTGGTTTTCATACGGTTGATACCTGTCCTTTCCAAACATAGAGTCTGACTCCGAGGTCCTTCTTGGTCAATCATAATTCTGACTCCGGCCGGTAGACCCAGCTGACAGTCCAAACTGATCATCTTCCACTTGAATTTTTGACCCATATCTATTATAAACGTCTGCCCATGTTGTGGCAGGAAATTCCAATAGGTTTTATTTCAACTTTAATGATGCACTCGAACTCATTAGTTTTAACCATTTAGCAAATGCCTCTACTGCACATTCGTCTGGAACAACTAGAAGCAACATATGCTCATTTTGAAATCGGATTGCGAATTCTCTGAGAAACTCGTCATCTCCTTGTTGCACCTCCGTATTAGGTGGATTACCTCCAACATTGCTGCCTCTTTCTGTTTGTAAGTCAGTAATGGCTTTCTGTTGCTTTCCTAATATCTCTAATATTTTCGCTATCTCTGGATTCGCTTTTGCAACCACTTCTTCTTCATGATCATCATTTGGAATGAAGTCTTCTCCAGTGTGCTTGGATCCTCGTGGTGAGATTGGAACTTGCTCGTTCCGGTTCCGATCTTCGCCACTCGTTTGATCCCTTTTATGAGTGCTCGAGTTGTTTGAGACTCCATCAACTTGATTCCCATTGTTGGCCATCTTTCAAGAATTATCTGGTGACAAAAAATTTAAGAATTGTAAATTTGATAGTTAGAGCAACAAAACAATATCACTTTTATCCTTAGCCCCACGATGGGCGCCAAATTGTTAACCCTAAAAATAGAACAGTTAAATTTGTTTAGTGGTTTAAAGGATACGTGATTTGATTTTGTTATAAGTAGTGAAAATAAGCCAATTTAAATGATAATAGATGAATTAATTGACTAAAAGAAATTAAATATAAAGTAATTGATCCTAGGCTTGAATGATTATGAAAGCAAATCCTTTGATAGGTTTGCACCGGTGGAACTGTAAAGCCCCTAAACTTTCTAAGAACAAGTATACAAATCCGGAGCAAAAGAGCAGTTTAAAAGAAAATGTGAATAGTAAAGCTTGTAAGAATAGTGTGCAATCGATGTTATTCGATGATCCTTCTTTTGGGCTGTTAAGCTCCTTTTGTAGTACAAATACATGCACCTTAAATCCTAATAATGAGCAATGAATATCGCCTTTAATTCTAAATCGTAATGTTTGTTTCAGATTAGGTCCGGTCTTGTAACGTTATTCCACTATTAATTACCCGTTGTGGCTTTCCCTTGTAATTTGACTCCGGATACAACCGGGGCTTCTTACTTGTATTAAATATTGTAACGGGAAACGTTTCATCTTCCTCCGCTACGTGTCCTAATACTGTTTCGACACGTGTCAAACTGTATGTTGCCATGTATACATAATCCCAACCACTACAAAATCTCATAGCAGGATATAGTAAATAAACCTAAAGTCATATAAAATAGTGTTACTCCTATAGACTTATCATAACTCTTTTATAAATTTACAGATTGCTCCATCATTCGCTACTATTTTTTCTTCTAAAACTGACCATCTTCTGCTAGCAAAATGCTTTTCTTGTACAATTCCAACCATGTTATACTGGCAATTATCGTTAAAATGTGTATATTACAAATTTATAAATGAAAAAAAGACATAAAAGATCCATTTATGATACTGTAGCAAGAATATCCATTCCAATGGTCACAAAATACCAAACAATACCTACCTCTTTGTCACTTCCAACCTTCCAAAACTAGCTACTTGACTTTGATTGGTTCTATGGAGAGTAGAAAGTAGAGACCATGATAGAGACAAGCTTCTATTTGGGTACCACGTGGACGGGTAATACGAAGCCACGGTATTCCAGTTGAGACTTTCGTACGAATAATACAGTAGTTAATTATCAAGGTGTTAAGGCTTTAATTAATTTAATCACGTCTTTATCAGTTTGGCACCGTCTTCTATAACTTTTCCTCTATTTTATTTGAGTGCGTAGGAAAAGTTTCACTTCATTATGGGACCTTTCACTTCATTGTTCCATTCCTTTCCAGATAGTTCCATTGACATTTTGATTATTTTAATGTGCTTCTAAGTTCCCCCACCTCCTTGTTATTTGTTGTAGTTAAAATAAGAAATGATTGACATTCTCCCGGTTACATTTTATGTGATACTAATTTTTACACAGTTTAAAAGTTATTACATTTTTTTATATTTATAAATAATTTAAATTTAATATCTTATTTACCCTTAAAGACATGCTTTTATAAGAGGAAATTGGTGAGCATAGTTCATTATAATTTGAATAGAAAAAAAAGACTTCAAAATCTCTTATATGTTATCTTCATATCTCTTGTATAAAAATAAATTTTCTTATAAAAAAAATATAAAATTGAAAACAAATTTGTAGAATGTTACAGAAGCAATAGATCCATTTTATAGTCATAAATTTTTATGAAATATTTAAGATCACACTCTCAAATATCTTTATTTCTTTTTTAAATTTATATCCAGCTAAAATAAGCCATGTAAAGTAAAACAGAGGATGTATTTTCTATGTCTCGAAAAGAATGACAAACTATCAAGTAGAGTTAACAAATAATACATTAATATTACATTTATCTAACAAAATATAATTTGACATGTGTAAAAATTGCTATAAATCATGATTACTAATATTCGAAAAAGTTTATAGAAACATAACCAAAAAACGAAATAAAAATGTGATTATCGTTACATAACCGTGCCGAAAGTAAGGTGGAACGTCGGACATGATTTTTTTTAGGAAAAGGGAGTTACCATAAGAATTCGTGGACAATTATACATTACATATAAATTATAATGATCCTTGTCTTTTCCATAATTATACAGTTCTAGATTGTTCTATGGCAGATTCTTAAGAATCTACTCCTAATTATGGAATTTAAGCTAAGTTGGAACTTCTCCTTTTCATCTATTAGCTTTTAGGTAGTCTTGTCGTGTGACTTTTAGGATGATAACATAATAATTAATTTGATTTAGCGTTTGATGAAATAAAACTATCTTTTACCTTTTCTCTTAAACTTCTTATATTAGAACAACTTCTTTGGCTATATTATCGGGAAGATGATTTGATAATAGTGAAAATATTAGAATTATGCTTCAGAATTTGAGGTGTAAAACCGTTACCTCATTCAAGTGGTATAAGGATGTATTCCTTAGTAGGGTCATGGAATTACCTGAGTGTAATAACACTCATTGAAAGTTCAAATTTATGGACGGATTACCTAGTCTTTTTGCAGAAAGAGCTAGAAAGTCTTAAAAAAAGAGAAACCAGCATCAATTATGATGAATTCACTTATGGCAAGTTGATAGGTACTCTACTTGTATTCAAGAAGGCTTATCCCTATGCAATGAGATTAAATTAAATCAGATGATTAAGAGACGTCGTCTAAATGAAAGACAACAATTAGAATAGGCATTAAAATATACAGGACCATATTCGAAACTGGTTTGAACCATCCCTATGAGGGATTTTTTCAGTTTTGGTTCCTACCATCTCTTAAAGCTGCTATAAAGCTTCCAGGTAAGCCTCTTAATGTAAGTGACTTGAATGCAACCTTTACTAACCCAATATGCATAAATCTTTATAAAATGGTGAAATATAATTCAAGCTTCCAAGATACTTTTATTTTTGTGGCTACCTAAGTTAAAGTGATTTTTATCCTCAGGCATATAAATCATTAAAATTAAAAACAATGCTAAGTCAGTCTTTGGTTGCAATAATTAAGTGAATTTTTATTGTGATAAAAGGAAACTAGGTAATTTTACTATGTCATTTGGTTAACTTAAGTGATCTTTTACGTTAAAAAATATTTATACTCGTTAGGCAATATGCATAATTTATATTATATATTTGCCAGCTATTTTTTTTTCCGAATAAGCAGCGTTTATTCATGTCAATTTCCCTCAATATTTTTCCTGTTCTCCTTATTGGAAATACTTAGTCAATTTCCCTCAATATTTTTCCTATGTATGTTCTCCTTGTTGGAAGTACTTACCCACGCTAAACGTAACAAAACGAAACATCTTCCGGACGAAGGCTTTTTTTTATTTTTAGCTTTCTCAATTTCAGTCATAACCACGTTAAAACTGAGAATTCTTGTTAATCGTGTTTTTGTTTTACAATGCAACCTCAATATTTTACATCTCAAATCTCAATAATTGAGTATCTTAATTTTGAAACAAAAAGACACCTGTTAAATTAACAAATGGCTCCTCGACCAATCAGAAGTCTAAACGTGCATGTGCATAAGTCTGCATGACATGAATGTTCCCTGATGTCCATGTCTTTAATGGGTCCGATGTGAAAGATTGAAGTTATGGGCAACTAGAGGAATGAATATATTATTATAGATCTAAGGGACAGAGAAGAAGAAGATTTAAGTCTCACATGCGACTGAGCCACGTGTACAATTAAGATCAGATTTGAGAAACAAAATATAAAATCAAAATGAATTTAAATAAAAATCAAATGCTCGTTAGCCATTGGATACAGGTGAACAGTGGGTTCGTCCAATATGAGCCTCTTGTTCAAAATATCTTATAACAAGATAGTTATGTCCCCTGCCCGTTGGTTTTTCTGCCCGCGAAATTATTGTCAGCCATGAATCTCTACACTTGTTCGCATCTTCGACTACTTGAAATGCCTCGGGCAGCTATTTGTTCTGCCCGTTGCCTTTGAATTTTGTTTACCTCACTCGTCTTTTTTTTTTTTTTTTTTGTGTGTATCCATTTCTTGGCCACCCCTTCCACAATGCTCGGAAAGGGTGGTTTAGAAAAACAATTGCAAGATCAAATTTAAGTTTGAGTACCAAAAGTAATATTGCCTCCATCGCTCAATTTATGTGATATTGTTTAATTTATACGAAATTTAAGGGGAAAATGACTTTTAAAATTTATGATCTAAAATAAATTTTGGATATTTGTATGATTATAGATAAAATAAGAATTTTAAAGTTATACTCCCTCCGTTCTTAATCATGTTTCGCTTCTCAAATGTCAATTTGATTAAATTTTGAAGCTAAATTTGATTAGATCAACTCAAATATTTTATAATTCATATTTAGATATTAAAAAATTACTACAAGTTGCAACTTTTCTCATGTCAATTTGATGAAAACATACAACTTCGTTAGTCAAAGTTGATATAATTGACGCTTAAAAAAGGAAACATGACAACTAATACGGGATGGAGGGAGTACTTATTTAATTTTAAATATAAAAAGATGATTTTTTTAGGATGGACTAAAAAAAGTGCCACATTAATTGGGATAGAAATAATACTGCCTCTTTGTACTTATTTGTTAAGAAAATGAAAATATTTGAAATTGAAGGTCAAACTAAATTTCTAATTATCGGTATAAATTTAAATATCAATTTTATTCACTTTGAACTAAAATTTATTAATGAGATACTATACAAAAATATTAAATAAAAAAATACCATATAGTATCATGCTTTTTTATAATTGAAAATTATACTAATTATTTGAAAATATCATAGTCAAACAAAAGGTTGTTTGACTTTTTAAATTTTAATATTGTCAAGTAAAATGAATGGAGGGACTAATATGCTTTAAAAAAGTCTACTTAGATATAATGTCAAATCAAAAACCAATTATGTTAATTAGTCGGTTTAAAACTAACCTGAAATCAGAATTTTATCCCACTTTAACCTGAAATCAATTCTTTTAAAAAAGAAATGATGAGATTATGTTTTTAAGAGAAGAAACATATTGGTTGGAAGGTCAGTCTTTTATCTTGTTTAACCCATATCCAATTCTTTGGAAAAAAACAATTCTTGGTTATCCTTATTTTTTTATTAGGATCCCCGCACTTCTAACTTGACTTTTTTTCTTATAATATACTCAGTTCATTATTCGAAATCTATTGGTTTGATTAATTTAAATTTGCGCCGTGAAGAACACTTTTATGGAAGAAGCACTCTTATTAAGGGTGATGAAATGACACCCATCCTAATAATCTTTTGATATAGTTTACTTGGATTTTTCTTTTACTCATTATATATACACGCCTTATCGGCAGACAACTCTATTTTCTCCTCTTTTTTATCCATAATGGCCGGAATTGGTTCCTTTTCTTTTCTTTGCTTTTTAATTATTTAGAATGAGTTTGCTAACAAATAAAAATGTTTAGTCGATCTTCAAGTAATTTAAGTAATTCTTCCAACACTGAATCTTAACTGGCACATTTGCATGTTTTAAACATGACACGTTCAAAATTTGACAAGGCAAATTAACTAGACAGTACGCAATAGCAAAAATGAATGATAACTATTAACTAGCAAACCAAAGATTCATTGAAATTAGTTTAATTTAGTCGAAAATTCAGCAACACAAAAATAAATAATTTAAACAACACTTGTTGATCTCTCTAATATACCCCCAAAATGGAATATTTTAGTGAACACACTCAGCCAAGGCAAGTTGTATCAGAAAGCAAGCAAGTTGAGATTGGGATAAGCACGTTTTATTGTTGATTGTGATTTGTGACAATCTTACTTTCTTACCATGGTGGATTTAGATTTTATGTCTCTTGCAAGTTTTATTTTGGATCGTACGACTTTTCAATTGTTGATCTTTTGTTTATCTTAGTACCTTAATTAAATCCCTGAATTTGTTTCTTTAGGGGAATCATGGATATCTATTAGTTATTGACTCCGTCCATGTTATTGAGTTGAATGAAACATCTTTAGTTTGTCACTTTTACGCACATGACAAATATTAAGAATTGTCTAACGTTGATTGTGGGGAGTGAGCAGTGGCAGATCTAGAATTTTCACTCAGGGGTAAAAAAAACAAAAGCTAAATATAAAAATTAATATTGTTGATGGAAATCGAACCTAGGATGCTACAATTTTGAACACCCTGGACCACTTGAGCTAACCTTTAGCATATGTTCAGGGTGTTCAAAAGTAAATATATGTACATAAACACATAAAATTTATTATACACTGTAACTTTTAACCGAGGAACACCCTCACCTCCACTTAAATCCGCCCCTGGATGTGAGATCGATCTCCTGATCTGATTTCAAACAATTTTCACATCATAAATTAATTTTTGGGATTAAATTAAATCCAGATGCTTTACTATATTTTTATAACAAAAAGAAATGTTTTACAGATATATATATATATATTTCTTAACCGAGTAGAGGGAGTAATATTAAATGAAACATTTATGGAAATAAACGGAATTTTAACCTGAACTAAAAAATATGATAATGACTAGCATATGTATTAGTGAATTAATCACCTCCATGCTAGGAGTATCATATTAGAAAAGCATATATCAACTTAAACCACTTGAAGAAATTCCATGATCCTATACAAAAAGAAACGTATGTATAACTTTTTATAAATGAATGAATTACCACCTACGGTTTCGTTCTATTTGGGATCGGTTTCTCCGTGAAAATGTAATTATTTTAGGGTGTATTTTGTATGGAGGAAAATTTTATTTTTCTTGTGTTTGGGTCATCAAAATTTTTGGATAACATATTCTTTAGAAAAATAAGTTCCTTAAAAATAAGAAATGACTTTTCTAATGAAAGTAAGGGAAAAAAAAAATCTCATAAGTGATATTTCACATTGATTGTGTCTTTCCTACTCTCCAATACATCTTATCCACAATTTAAAAACTATTCCAGTTTAAAGTATGATTTAACTAATTTCCATATAGAAAACAAATTTGTTAAACTTGCCAAAATTGCCCTTTCGTTCTTATGAATCATAAAATCCAAAATGCTCCAACCCCATATATTATTATATATAAAAAAAACTGTCTGTCAAAGCAAACAGGGTTAACAGTTGTCCTTTTGGCAATGTTCTTCCCTTGCTTATTTGAATTATTATTATGTTACCTCTATTATTAGTACTAAGTTAAAGCATGCTTAGGCCCCGCTTAGGCCTCCTCAATCATTTTCTTTATTAGTCAAAGGTTCACAGCTTCAATGGTCCCAAAAAATATCTAGGACGATTCCATCGAATGAATGCCACCTCCTTTTCTAAATAAATAGTATTTTTATGTTTTTTATTTTGTTTTAAAATAAGCGATGCTTTCAGATTTAAAAAAGAATTGATCTTATTCTTTCAAAATTATCCTTACCTCATCAAGAATAATTAAGTAATTTTTTTTTCCCTAGGCATTGATTAGAGATAAATTAGTAAAACTACTCTTAATTTTCTAAAAGTGAATACTTTCTTAAGAGTCTGCGTAAGTTAAAAATATCATTTATTATGAAACGGAGGGAGTAACACTTTTTTATTCGATCACCAACCCATTTTGTTTTTTCTATTCAGCATGTGGAGACCATTTCAGCACTTAAACGACAGAGAATTTTTGTCCCTTGTTTATGAACTAGGACTAGGAAGTAGGGAAAGAAAGAAGGTGGGAAAATAGCAACAAGAAAGAGAAAAAATAATTGTTTTTCTTTCCTTATTTTGCTTGTATTTTGATGTACACCAGGGTAGAACAAACATTAGAGGAAAACCAATTCATTTTCCCTTGAGATTCACAAAATGAGAAAAATCAAGTGAGTGTTTAGATGTCAAGACGATCTTAAACTTGGGACACGTGACCAACATTTGACTAATTAGCTTCCGTCGTGCGATTTAATTTCTGTCACAATACTCAATAAGTTGTATAAATGACCTACAAATTACTAACGGGACGAGATTTAAGAAACACATGAAATAATTTTTTAAAATTCTTTTCCTATATAAGTTACTACTAAAGCATACAATTCTCTATATGAGTTGAACAACAAAGATAACTAGTAAAATATGAGTTTTTGGTCTGCATGCGATAAAGTAAATACTTGCACTAGATACAAAATATAGTGATTCATTTATCTAAATATGATTAATATTCATCATTTTATAAAATTTATACATTTTTCTTTAATTCATATTTTATAACTCAACCATTTTTATAATAAATATGTGATTTTTTTAATACTCTGTGCTCATTAACATGGGTACACGCACATACTCCTATCCAAAAACTAATCTTATAAAATAAGGGATCGTTTGTTAGCTGGTTTGGAGGTGAGTTATGCATGTACTAAATTCTCCATAAGTAATATCATGCTTGGCAGCTAATAAGGAGGTAAGTTATTTATGTACTATAAAATTAATACGGTGTTTGTTTTGAGATTTAGAAACCCGTATAAGCAATACATGTAGGAGTTGTAAGAGGATCTATGTATTATTTTAATCAGGATAGAAAATGAAATAACTAATGTATGAATAACTTAACCCTGCATATAACTAATCCATGCATTTTTAATACATGCATAACTCTAACCAGCTACCAAACAACTCCTAAGTGTTTGATTTCACACTTACTTTAAAATTTTGATTTTCTTATTCTAAATTCGATTATATTTTTAGTTTTTACACTGATGACATACAAACAGTTTCTCATAATCATGCCACTTAGATGGTAATTACATTGCAAGTAACTTCATTTAATGACATTCATAACTCATGAGATACATCATACATACATGTCATGATGGGGTTGAATCACACGACAAGACACATGGGCACTAAGGTCCAGAGAAAAATATCAAATGCCACGTATGCAAATCAGGAGGAAGAGGGAGAGCTCAGCTAAAGATCTCTTCTGTATCTTCCTCTCTCTTCACATTCATTTCTTCTCTCTCTATACTTTCTCCTCCACCTCTCCAAAATTATCTCTAAAAACAATCTTCCTTCAAATTTTCAGGTATTATTTTTTTCCTCTCTGTTTTCTACAATTATTTATATTTGCAGCTCTGTTTTCTTCTATGGGATTTATTTAATATCTCTACAGATATATGCTGTTCTTGACTAGTTTATACTTTCTTGCTTTTGCCTCAGTTCATAATTGAATTGGTTAGAAAGTGTGAAATTTGATAAAGGAGTATTGAAAGCTCTTAACTTTTTTTTTTTTTTATTTCAGTTATTAGCAAAACAAGCAAAGTAATGTGGCTTTATCTTAAATTGTATATGTTATTCATGATTCACTTATTATTTAATTGAATATTTGCTGTTATAGTTAAATAGATTCAGTCCATTTTATTCATCATACCTCTCTATGCCTATCTTATTTACTTGCTAATATTTTCCTATATTGATTTTCATACTGGCTGATTTTACTTTTTTTTTTAGAATATATAATTCTTTGTTACAGAGTAGTGCTTACTAGAAAAATCTTAGCTAGCGTTTGGCCATAGATTTAATTGAAACTTGAAAAAAAAAAATGAGTTTTTGAAGTTGTATTGAAAAATAAATTTTTGGAACTTGATGTTGTGTTTGGACATGCATTTTACTTGAAAAAAGTTTGAAATTTTGTGAGTGGAAGTGAAGTTTCACCCAAAAACCGGTTTGGGCCAGATAACTTGAAATTTTTTGAAGATAAATTTTCACGAACAAACAATGTTTCCAAATTATTTTTGAAAATCTATGGCCAAACGGGAGTTAGTATATTAAAAATATAACCACTAGAGTATATTAGAGCAGAGTCGGAGTCAGGATTTTTAGTTGATGGGTTCAGAATCACAATCGATTTTGCTTACTGGTTTATGGATATATATTATTTATACACATTAAATAAACTTATATCGCAAATACAGGGTTTAAGCCAAAGCGTGTAGCTACACTGGTTGCTCTGCCCTATATCAGAGAACCCCTAGTGTTAGATAATCCGTAAGTACAGAGTATTGAAATATTATGGACCCCAACAGAATATATTTATGATATTGAGGATTCATGAAACCAACCCAATTAGCTTGGAATTGATGTGTAGTTGTTGCATAATTCTTTTGTTGAGCTTGAGAATTAATTTTTCCTTATAAATTCTTTGACAGGTCATATGATTTTTGTTTGTGCCAATTTAATGGTCTGTTAAGTAAATTACTATAATCACTTTTCTCTGATGTTTTACTTTTCATAGAGTTTTGGTTTTATATTTCGTTATGTCAGCAAGGATGCCGTCATTGAAAGAAATATTTAATTTTATGAAACATTTGTTTTCCCTGTTGGTTTCTTATGGCAATCCTCCAAGAGTTCTTTCAAACACAACTTTTGTGATTGGTTTAATCGATCTAATAAACCTTCTATTTTAGCTCTTGGAAGATACTTACTTGAGTAACATTGTTTTTTGTTTTGCAGGATGAATAGTCGTACCTCGTAGTTAGTATCTGCTTATAATTTAATTAGGGAAATTTACATTCCCGTAACCTGCATATTATTTCAGTGATACATTGAAGCTCTGAGGTGGTTTTGCTCGTTAGAAGTTCTGGACCATCCTTTGCTAGGATCCTAGATGTTGAATTACAATCTGTGGATCCTAGTAGTGGTATTTGATGGCCTTACTTGTAAGCATCCTCTCATATCGATAAAATTCTTGGATTGACAACAGTTATATGGCTGCTACATGCGAGAGGTGGATCGATGGCCTTCAATTCTCCTCATTATTTTGGCCTCCCCCTCAAGATTCACAGCAACGGAAGGTGTGTTCATTTTCTTAACATTACAAATTATTATTATTTTTCATTGCTTAGGTTGGCCTTAAGTACATTTTATCATACTTTTGGAGGCCCGTTCTTTTGATCGTGTCTATTTTTTTTTTCCTTTTTGATGCGGACAAATGTAACTGCACTATGTAATGCAGGGAGAGATGCACCCTCTTGAACATAATTAAAAACAATGTAAAGAGAATCATAGAGGGAGCATTGAAAAAACTTTGTCATCTATGTTTAGTTTGAGTTGCTTAACCACACTATTTGTTTGTTCAGTTTTAAGAAAAGAAAATATAATGATTAGGTAGAATGGCAAGAGGATTTCTCAGCCCAAACATCAATGCCTGAGCTGGAGGGGTAATAAAAGGTGCTATTGCTTTTGCACTACATAGAAAGAAAGGCTACTCTATCCCAAAGTTACAAGGGACCTACTCATGCAATATAGTAGTGAAGCAATGTCAAGAATCACACAGTTTAGTAGCTAGTAATTCTTTTTTGCATGCTTAATGACTTTGAATTTAAAAAATCTAAATAGATTCCTCTTCAGGTCGCCGTTCATTCGGTTCGGTTGGTTTTTGCTAGTTAACCTTGCTTTTTAGTTTCTGTTTTTTAAGAGGCAAATTGATAACCAAATCGAAATACGTGTAGTTTGACTTGAATGTTTCAAGTACGGCTTTGTTTTCTAGTTTTAATTATGTCTAGTACTCCAATTGGATTCGCCTGAAATATTTTGCCTATTTATAGTGTTATTTAAGGTGCACTTAAGACGCACTCAAGTCGTGAAGCTACCTGCAGCACAGGTTGAGCATTCACCTTGCTTACATGCCATTCTATCTAGTCACTAAGATGGATCGCTGCTTCCATAGGTTCTTTCTTGAAGGGGCCGGCCTTTAACAATAAATAATAGCCGGTAAAGCGACATATATTGTTTAGGAAAGTTATGGATGAATATATTAGTAATTAGGAATAGGAAATAAAGAAACCTAGTTAAGATTATTAGTTCGTAAGTTTGAATTAGAAATTTAAAGTTGTATCTTTACTTGTATTGAATTTTAACGGGTTCTCTTTAATTTATTGAATTACTTCCCCATTTTTCTAATAATTTTTTTTTTATTGACAACGATTATTCATATATAGCATCTGGCTTTTCTTTGGACTTTTGTCCATTAAATTTTTTGCTTGCATATATAGTTATTTTTCATGTGTTATACACACTCACACATACACATATACACAGACGCATATATACGTACACATACACACACAGACACACATATAGAGAATAAATGAATAATAGATTTGTTTTTTTCCTCATTTGTGCTCTTCTTCACTAGCATACTTCAATTGCATTTTGGGCGAAAAAGACTTAGCAAACCATGGTGCCTTTTCTACGCTTCTTGCCTTTGACAACTCTGCATATTTGTGATTGTTAAAGTAATGACTATGCACATAGTTTGACACATCTTGGTGTTACTTAAGGAGAATGGATATCCCCAGAAGATATTAAAAGTTACAGAGAGGGAGAAAAAATAGAGATCACTTTGGACCATGGAGCCAACGTTTTAGACAAGGCTAAAGGAGGCCATACGTATAGTAAACTCCTTGTTGTGAAGAGATAGAGACAAGAATCGGTTGATCCACTAAAGTGGAATCTTGTGGACAAGTATTTCACTAAGAAATTAAAACAGGAAGCGGTGATAGCAAACATTATCCTCACTTAGAACAACATGCTTTTGGAAGATGAAGCATAATCAACCTCTCTAAACAAGCCCCCTTTCTGAATTAGGAGTTTGGGTGACTTGACCTACAGTTATTTTGTCACTGACTGAAGACCAAATGATGCATTGCACTATATGTATTTTCGGATTTGAATTTTGTCCAATTTCATCAGATTGATTGTCCACCATTGCACCACATATTCTTGCATTTTTCTTTCTCAGTTAGGACGTCTATTCCATTTCAGGATTAAACGATTCTATGTCTAGCATAGCTCGTGCAGTAGAAGGCAAAACCTGAGGATAAAGAACAAAATTTAATAAAATGGAAATCCTGAAATCAACTAGAAAAGTCATAATACTGCAATTATTGAACATAGTGATTGATAACAATATCAAAATCTTGACAAGCGGAACTGCAATCATTCAAAATAAAAATATCACGTTAAACAGGTTTTGGATCCATCCAACCGTCATTAACAGTGTTTATTTCATGCAAGAAACAAAAGCACCAACAGAATACAAATGTTCATCGTTAAAATCCAAAGGAATGATATTACAGTTACCAGTTTCAAAAAAAATAAAAATAAAAAAATAAATAAAAATTCAAAGGAATGATGAGTGGGACGAAGAACTATATAAAAACAAGGTTGAATGTTCTTCGTCTTCCTTTATTGTTCTAGTGCGAAGTCTCTCCTTTATTTTCTCTTTAAAATATGGCTCTTCAAAAGTGCCTAATACATTCGCTTTGCTCGTTGGATAAGTCTCCCGAGAATCTCATCAAAGTAAGGAGACCTTTCAATCCCGGCTTCAAAACCTCTTCTGTGATTGACTTCCGGCACATATGTTACCGTTCCCAGTGTATCTGCATTGGCTTTGTGTCCATTTCCTGTGTAAATACTGGTGCAGCTGCAACGAGATTGGTTTGGCTAAATCTCTAGATGTGTTCCTTTTATTTTTCTGACGTAGTTATTGAAATCACCAGTACAGCTGTGCTGAGCTCTTCTCTTTTTTCACACTTCTTGCTTGATTTTCATTCTTTTTCCGTTTTTGAAAATAGTCCAAAACCTATAAAAAGATAAGAAGTGTGATATTGACTGATCATTTTATAGTGAAAACTAAGCAAAACATAAGAAAATTCAAGTAGGTTAGTCGATATAAAATCGATTCAAACGTTTGAATAAAGGTGGCGACTTCGTAGAAACATTATCTGTCCATGCGAGACTAAGTTGTGTTTGGCCATAGTTTTTGAAATTGTATTTTTTGGTTGAAAGTAGTTGTTTTGGTTGTGAAAAAAGTGAAAATTTTGAAAAACAAGTTTTTCTTGTTTTTCAAATTCCGGAATACAACTTCAAGTTGTATTTGGAATTCTTATGGCCAAACGCTGATTCCGGGAAAAAGTGAAAAAAATTTCCGGAAAAAAGTGAATAATTCTTATGGCCAAACGGGCCCTAACATTCTTTCTAATATAGATTGGTGTTGGTAGATAGTATTTTTACTATCCTCACATATTTAGTGTCCATATTTCCCACTCCACCGAATGTTGAAACCCAACTACATATGCTGGGAAGAATATTTATGTGCAAAGGAGATGCTGAAAATAAGGTATGGAGGCCAATGAATGGTGAACAGATTGAGGATCAAGAAAGAACAAAAGGGGAAATTATCAATTTCTATACCAACTTGTACAAAGAAAATTAGGAATTGAGGCGAATTTTTAAATCAGACTGTCCCAAATTATCAATTGAGGATGCAGAATAGCTACAAAGGCCCTTTTCTGTAGTTGAAGTGGAAGAAACTATTAGAAGTTGTGAAGCGGAAAAGGCCCCGGGTCTAGATGTGTTCAACATGGCATTCTATAAACACTGTTGGGCAGTGGCAAAAAAATGAAATGTTGGCAAAAACTACTTCTATCAGACAGGAAACTTTGAAAAAAGCTTTAATGCTTTTTTCATTGCTCTCATCCCTATAAAGGTTGGTGCTTTGGTGCTTTGGATATGAAAGAATTTCAGGCCAATTAGCTTAGTGGGGAGCTTCTATAAAATCATTTCCAAGATGCTAGCCAAGAGACTAAAGAGGGTGATGAACACATTAGTTGCAGACTCTTAGATGACTTTCATTAAAGCGAGACAAATCACAGAGTGTCTTGACAATAGAAGAAGACAGGAAGGAGTAGGGGTTTATACAAACTTGACATCAAGAAGGATTTTGATCATGTAAATTGACCTTACGCTATCTTCTCAGGCTGCTTAGAGATACGGGGTTTGGGGCTAAGAGGATTGGTTTGACCGAAAGCTGCATTCTTTTGTCAGATTCTCGGTCATCATCAATGGGTCACCAAAAGGCTTCTTCACGACCTTAGGGGTTTAAGACAAGGGGATCCCTTATCTCCCTTTCTCTTTGTCTTGGCAATGGAGGGTTTAAGTTCAATGCTTCGCAAATCTATGTCTCTAGGATGGATCAGAGGATTCCGGCAAGGCACTTAAGGAATAGTGGGGTTGAAATTTCTCACCTTCTTTATGAAGACGACACTCTTGTGTTTTTTGGAGCTGAAGAATCACAAATGAGATACTTAAGAGCTATCTTACGATTGTTTGAAGCAGTGTCGGGACTTAAGATAAATCTGAGAAAAAGTCTTATGTATGCTGTCAGTGAGGTTCAAGATATTGATAGGTTAAGGGAGGTTCTGGGATGTTAAATTTGGGAGTTATCTATTATCTGGGTATGCCTTTAGGAGCGAGATACAAATGAAAACAAGTGTGACAAAAAATTGAGGAGAGGTGCGATATCAGGCTTGCTACTTGAAAAAGACAATTCTATCATTGGTAGGTAGACTGATTCTCATTAATAATGCCCTTGACTCGCTACTCATTTATGTCATGTCTCTATTTCCTATGCCTGTAAGTGTGAGAAAGAAGCTAGATACAATCAGTAGAAACTTTTAATGGGAGGGGAACAAAGATAGGAGGCCTATTCATTTTGTGAAGTGAGATAAGGTAGTTATGGGGAAAAAAAGGGGTGGGATTGGCATTAGAAATCTACGGATACAAAAATATAGTTTGCTTATGAAGTGGCTATGGAGGTACAGAAAGGAAGACATGTTTATGGAGGAGGGTAATTTCTAGAAAGTATGGGAATCAAAATGCTTATTCACTGGTTCTGTGCTCTCCCCTTGCAGCTTATGGCCCACCTTTGAAGCCAATACAAAAATCAAGTTAGGCAATGGCATGAAAATAAGATTTTGGCAGGATACTTGGTTGGAGAGGTCACCCCTTAAGGTTAAGTATCATGATATTTATTGTTTCATTAATACTGTAGGGTTTTTGTCTAACAATGCTAACTTGGCAACACTTGCGGCATCTGATTCAGAAGAAACTATTTTGCTTGGGAAGTTCCAAAATTTGCTCTCCTCTTGAAAAATTTGGAGATGGTGTCTCTCAATGAACAAGTTGAGAATGCTTCTCAACAGGAAAGTGTGTGGGGTTGGGGGAAGGCTTTTCCAATTGGCCATAGAAGCAATTCTGGAAGCCCTAAAGCCCCTTACAAAGTTAACTGTTTTATGTGGTTGTCGGTCCATAACACATGTCTCACAGCAGGCTAGGGGAAGCCTCTTAGGCCTCATTTGTTTGCACTTAATGGAGGTCTGAATCTGTATGGTTCAGACCTTAGGCCATTAGCATTTGTTTACATTAAGATCTAAGCACTTATTTGGTCTGAATAGGTCTTAATCATTAAGATCTTGAACAAAATCTTAATATCATTAAGAGGTTTTTGTATGGATAATTTTTACCACCGGCTCCACTCCCTACTCCCACCACCCTTCACTACCTACCCCGACCACCCACCCCCCCACTCACCACCAACATCACCCCACCCACCCACCAATATCCCACTCCACCACTACCCACCCCAACCCCCCACTATCCACCCCCCAATCCTACCCCCACCCCCACCCACCCACCACACCCCACAAACTACCCAACCCCCACCATCGACCTACTTTACGTGCGACCACCCATCCCCACCCTACTCCAGACTAGTTGCACCACCGCCCACCGCATCACCACCACCTCACAACCCTCCCACCCCACATGCCAACCACCCCACCCCACCCCTCAAAAACCCCACCACCACTATAAACATCTCCATCATTACTATCAAACGTAAATGTTTCATTTTTTTATTAAATAATAATTTTATTTTATTAATTTGTATTTATTTTCTAATATTTAGTTACTTTTTTATTTGAATTGTATATTTATTATGTTTAAATAAATAAAGTATGCACATTCAAATGCTGAAAAACAAACAGTTTTAATCATTTAGTGTTCAGATCTAGAGACAACATCTTAATCATCTAGATGTGCATTCAGATTTAGACATCTTAATCCCACATGGTGGGATTATACTGGGCTTGTTGTTGTAATCTTACTGAAAACAAATGAGGCCTAGTGATCTTGGAAGATACAGGAGGCTGGTAGGAACTTTACTTGATTAAAAAATAATAAAAAGGAGGTGGGTAGGAACTAGGAAAGTTGAATTATTTCATTGTGACTTGACCCGACATTGCCTTCCGAGTTAGTGTTGTAAGTCAGTTGTTTTTGATAACGTGAATAATTTTATTAACAATTGGGGAAAACCCCGTATACAAGCCGTATACCAAATTAAGAGAACCTACACCAAAAAGAGACTAGAAACAAAACATAATGCATTTTTACATAATCAAGCTCCACCCTTCAAATGCCCTCTTATTCTTCTCTTTCCAAATGGCCCACATGATTGCTAAGGGGGCATCGCTCTAAGCCCTCGGGCTTTTCTTCCCTCTCTTTGAGTCCAACTTTGCGAAGCCTCCTTCACTGTACCTGGCATGACCCATTGCATCCCAAACAAATTGAGGGCCGCCTTTCATAACCGACGCCACCTTACAATGCAAAAGAAGATGATCTACACTTTTACACATGAAACACCAACATAGGTGATTCTCTTCTTTTTCAGGTTCTCCACTATTAAGATTACACCATTTGCCACCAAACGTACAAAGAAACAAACCCTCCTCGGTGCTCTAGGGATCCAAATGGAGCCATGGGGGAAAGAACATTCCTCTCTCACTCGCTACCTTTTATAATTAGAGCTAACAGTGAATAGGCCATCTCTGCTCTCTCGCCATACCTAACATTCGCCAGGTTGTTTGGTGTGTCTAGCCCGTACCAAAACTCTATCAAATTTCATACTCTTCCATCTCCCAATCATGAAGGTTCCTTCTGAATCTTAGATCCGAGTGAATAACACCCTCATGAGATCTACAAATTTGTTGGACTGTCATCTCTCTTTGACAAGAAAATGTTGGATATTCAGATGCAGACTATGCAAGGTCACCCTCTAACAGACGTTCGACTTCTGGATACTGTGTTCTAATTGGGGGAAATTTGGTGACTTGGAAAAGTAAAAAACAAAATGTGGTTGCTAGATCTAAAACAGAAGCAGAAGATAGGGCTATGGCAATAGCGACATGTGAACTCATATGGATCAATCAACTACTAATGGAGTTGAAATTTGGAGAGGTTAAAGAAATAGAACTTGTGTGCGATAATGAAGCTGCACTTCACATTGCATCGTACCCGGTGTTTCACGAGAGGACCAAACACACAAAGTTTGATTATCATTTTGTCCTTCTCTCTGGAGACATCGTCACAAAGTTCTTTTCCGGTCAAATGATCAGCTTGCATACATATTCACCAAGCTCCTAGCCGGTCCCAGAACAAGTTATATATATAACAAGCTTGGTATATATAATTTGTATGCACCAACTCGAGGGGGAGTGTTAGATCCTTGTGAATATCCTAGAATATATGTAAATATAGTTGATAGCTAATTTATTCCTATTGTAATTAGGTATTGATTTATATTGATTTCCTTTTTTCTTTTAGGATATGTTAACATAGTTATTTAAACCCTAATAGCTTGAGGGAATAATCAAGCCGAGTTCCTCTCGTTTTCTCTTCTATTCCACAGAAAAGACCTACAAGATTTGGAAGTTGAAATGGTATCCTAGTTCTTTGGCCAGCTTGCAAGTTTTCTGTGAAATTGTGCTACGTACAGAACAGAGGAAGCGAGATGTTGAAAATAATCTAGAGAATCAGAGCACCTTTAAAAGTTGCTTGCTTTACTTGGACTACTACTTACAAGGCATGTCATACACAAGTTAACCTACATAAAAAAGAGTTTTAACATTTGCACGAGATATTCACAGTGCAAAAGCTATATGGAAACCCTTAAACACTTGTTTTTCTGCTCATTTAGCTGTCAGTGTAGTGCTCGTTCTGGAGCCAGTGTGCAATGGGTTATACCAAATTACTTTAAAAAGCTGGATGGAGGATAAAGACGTCACGGAAGTCAATCTGGCAGACAGTTCCTTTCTGCATCCTTTGCACTGTTTGGAGGGAAATGAATTATGCATCTTTTGAGGAAGATTTGATGCTGTACACAGTATAAAGCATAAAGTCTACAGCTCCCTTTTTTCTTTCTTTCACAATGTGCATAAATTTGAAACTTTCTTGGACTTCATTGACCCCATATGCATTTAAAAGTAGGAGTAATCCATCATTAACTTTTGTAGAAAATCATGTCCTTTTTTAAGGTTTTCTATTTTTTTGGTATACTTCTTGTAAACGGGCATGTCTCGGCCTCTCTGTTAATGAAATTCATTACCCTATCTATAAAAATATCCTTTTCTATATTTCGACCTTATTGCTGATTTTGTGAATAATAAATTTATTACTATTAGAAAAGCTCCTCAGCTGCTCGAATATTCACTAGCACAGCCTGAGACGTTTGGCAAGTGGAGCATTTCAGTTCTTCTTTACCTTTTCTGTTCTATGAAGGCCTCTAATCAAATGTTTGTGGCCTTGGGATTCTATCGCACTCTGAATAATATCTCTCTGTCTATTTAAGGGGATCTGTTTGCTAAAACCTATTACTTGTTCATTGTTAAAGTGTGTGACCTTCTCATCTAAAAGCTAAGCTGGTAAAGAGAGTACACCTTATTTACTTAATTATGTCTTTGACACGTCCACTCATGTGCGAGGCTTGATTCTTTTTGATGAGCCAAGCACGAAAAAATGCTTTTAGATGATAGGTGGCGGTGAGACTCGAACTAAGGACCTAGACCTCTGCCTGCTCTGACACCATGTTGAAGTGTGTCACCATCTCATCCAAAAACTTAAACTGTTAAAGAGAGCATATTTTTATTTACTTAATCATGGCCACAACATCATCTTCACTATCATCTTTACTGAGTATCCCGCTATAAAAAGTCTATTAAGTAACCAAAGAACTCAGATCTGCTGAACATATGCAAATTCTAAGACCATATATTCGTTACTAACTGCTGCATTTAGGTGTCAATGGGGTGGTCTAGTTCTTTGTACTTTATTGTTTACTCACCATTCACAAGTTATGGAAAGGGTGTAGACATCATTTTTTTTTATACCAATAGAAGGAGAGCACATTGAAGTAGGTAGTTCCACATATGATCATAAGGAGAAACTCTGATTTGATATTAAATAGATAGGACATGAAGCATGCAATGTAAGGTGCACGCTTCAGTATTCTGTGATTATCTTTTAGTTTCTGGAAATATCTAATACTGAGATTTAACTTTCTCTTACTCTCTTTTACGTTTTGTCTTGATTGCTTTCCATCATCTCATTTATTAGATCTTACTAACTGAAGCCTAGGATGGTATGGCTAAGGAAGCCCGATAATGCCATTAACAAACTTATACGTGGTGTATTCAGTATATACTCCAGATATTGTTGCAGTGCTTGAAAGCTTGTTTATCAGTCTTCCATTTGATTATTAATTCTTATGGTATGTCTAGCAAGTCGGTGATGTTACTGTTTTGCGTCTAAGAGTGAGTGGAACTACAACCCCTACTTCTTAGTTGGTATAAAGGGGTGCACTCAGTGGCGGAACCAGGATTTTTGCTGAGGGGGTTCAAAATTTATTTAAGTGAACACACGAAGAAGTCGAAGGGGGTTCAGCATGTACTAAATATACATAAAAGATAATTTTAACTATGTATAAACAGTGTAATTTTTTGCCGAAGAACTCCCTTGGCTATGTCTGGCTCCGCCCCTGGGTGCACTTTCAAATAGGATTAGTATTGTCTGCAATGCACTTGGAGCAGACAAGTAACAACTAACAAGTTGCTTTTCAGGGTGTCTTTGCTGTTTAATATCTACCAGGAATTACATGAAACAAAAAAAATAGACCAATATATAAATATGCACACTGCCTGACCAATAAAGGTGAGACCAAAAGAGAAAGATACACGCTTGCTGAGAGATGGCAGATGGAAAAAGGGCCATCACCTGAGAGCTTCTTCCTCCTGAAGTGTGTAAACCCAGGGGATTAAACTACTGTTAACTTTGACGATAAATACCTCAGAGAATTGTATCTCTCCTTCTCATTGCATTATGACCTTGCATTTTTTATTTTTTTTGTTTAGATTTGAATAGGTAATAGATGTGGTTATTGCATTATCTTCTTGAACATTTAAATGTCTAAAGAAGAATATTTGTTTTTCCTTTTGTTTTCTATCTTCTGATATGATATTTGTATCTTCAGTCATAACAACCTTCTTCATTCTCTTTGCAGGCTCAAATTACTGCCTATGTTGAGTACTTTGGTCAGTTCACGTCAGAACAATTTCCTGAAGATATAGCTGAGGTATGTAGTTACATCAGAAACTATCCTCCCAACAACACTCTTTCTTCATAATTTTCTCTACCTAGTTGAATATTTTCAATATTCCGGAAAACTAATATAATGTGTATTATCTCGGCAGTTGATACGGAACCGGTATCCATGCAAGGAAAACAGACTTTTTGATGATGTTTTAGGTATCATAATCCTTAATCCAGATGATAACCACGATTTAAGTCCAGCATTAAGATTATTGCTCCCATGTATTTGTGAGTTTGATTGGTTTTATCTGCCTTTTGATTAATTGCTTCTGATTTCCAGCGACTTTTGTTCTTCACCACCCAGAGCATGGGCATGCTGTAGTTCTTCCAATTATTTCATGCATCATCGATGGCACATTGGACTATGATAAAAGTTGTCCACCTTTTGCTTCTTTCATATCATTGGTTTGCCCAAGCAGTGAGGTATTCAGAATCTTGAACTATGAATTTGAATTATTGAGCCATGTGAATACAATGGTCTTTCCAGCAAACATTCTAGTTCTTGCAAAATAGGAGTCTTTCATACTATTTCTTTGCTCTTAAATGCAGAAGGAATATTCAGAACAGTGGGCTCTTGCATGTGGAGAGATTCTACGAATTTTGACACATTACAACCGCCCGATTTACAAAGTTGTGCAACAGGGCAGCGGAGGAATCCATGCTTCAACAAGTAAAACTGCTGATAGCGAACCTAGTATGCCTTCAGTGCATCATGAGAGGAAAACGCTGAGGCCATTGTCTCCATGGATTACTGATATACTGCTCGCCGCACCTCTAGGTATTAGAAGTGATTACTTCCGTTGGTAAGTGTGCAGTATGTCTACATGGTCGCCTATCCTTGACTTTTTCATTATATTTAAATTTCATCAAGATGAAGGACTAGTCATTAACAATAGTTAAAACTTCATATAACTTTCCTACTCTTGTTATTTCTAGTATTGCATGCTTGCTGGCACTTTCTCTAGAAGCTTTTTGTGAAGGCATTGAGCCCCTACTTGTTTACCCAAGTTATCAATGAGCTAA
The DNA here is from genome assembly GCF_019175385.1 of Lycium barbarum. NCBI lineage: Eukaryota > Viridiplantae > Streptophyta > Magnoliopsida > Solanales > Solanaceae > Lycium > Lycium barbarum. The sequence continues at coordinate 134,364,848 of NC_083338.1, read as the reverse complement.
CAAACATTATATAGGATGACGTCTCGTGGTGTATGCTTTTGCATATGATATTGCACAAATTGACGAAACTAGCGAGATTGTCAATCAAAAGCTTGAACTATAGAGCAGCACTCTAGAGTAAGAGTTCTAGGATAAGTAGAATACTAGAAGAAGACTAACTATGCACACTGCAAGTTTAGTCAGCATAAGTCACTCAAAGGTGTGGCCTAGTGGTCAATGAAATGGATTGAGAATTATGAGGTCTTAGGTTGTAATCCTAACGGAGGAAGAAACACCAGGTGATTTCTTCTCATCTGTCCAAGTCTTGAGGGATAAATTTACTCGGTACACATGCTGTTGGGAGGTAGCAAGTACCACGTGGAATTAGTCGAAGTGAGCGTAAGCTGATCCGGACACCACTATTATAAAAGAAAAAAAGTTTAGCCAACATAAGAAGAGTGAATTGAGGTGAGATTTGATGGGATTGCGGTGCCTAAATGCAAACAATTAAGATATGTAGGCATGATGTCCAGGAGAATGGTAGATAATGAAGAAGTGACACATAGAATCACAATAGCATGGTTGAAATGGACTACTACTATTGGAGCGTTATGTGATAGAATGACACTCACCAAAGGGAAAGGCAAGGTAAGGTGTCTAGGCTGGTTGTGATGTTGTATAAGAGTGAATATCGGTCCTTCAAAGTCCAACATATCTCCAAGATGAATGCTGCAGAGATGTGGATGCTAAGATAGGTGTGCGCTCATATAAGATTAGACAAGATTTAAAATGACCACATTCACCGCGCAGCCCAGAAACTACCGTCATACAAAGAAAATGACTACATTCAACAAAAGGTACAAAATAGTACACACAGATGATTAAAATGAGAGAATGGTTGTTTGAGATGGGTTTTTCATGTTCTACTATTGAACTCTAGATTTACCAGTTCGTAGATGTGATATTATGTGTCTTGTCCTCTCAACATCTTTTAATGAAACCAAGAATATCTTGTAGAGTAGAAAATAATATGCAGAAACTCTAGGTGTTTTGAAAATGTAGAAAACAGTATGCAGAAAATCAAGCTGAATTGTATTATGTTATTATTATGTTTCTGGTGTAATCAGGTCTATTCCAATGATACAGTCTCCATCATTGATGTATTAGATTCAATGTAGGAGTAGGATCTCAGAAAGTAGGAATACCTTTGTAAATATGGTTCAGTACAACCTATGTACTGTTTTGATCAGGATGAAATATAGATACAGTTACCAATTTCAAAAAAATATCTTGTAGAGTTGTAGTTGTGTTTCATCAAAAAAGAAAAAAGGGCCAAAATTACACCCTTAAACTATCGAAAATATAGCACTTTTACCCTCATTATCTTTTGGCATAAAAGATGTCCTCACCTTCTAAAAAATGGGCCAGACTTTCCCTCAGATATAACGGTTACCCTCATTATCTTTTGGCATAAAAGATGTCCTCGCCTTCTAAAAAATGGGCCGGACTTGCCCTCAGATATAACGGTTGTCCAGCTGAGCAATTGACATGGATGAAAGAACCATTAACTTGTTTCATTACCCATTAACCCATTTTATAACCCAAGACCCATCTAAAATAAAGGGGTGAAAAAACTTGCTCCTCATCCACCTATGAAAAATACTCACTGGAAACTCATTCAAAACGACCCACCCTTGCCCGTAAAAAGAACCATCGGAAAACATCCCAAGTTCATCAACAAAAACATATTCGCCTCCCTTTTTTTTTTTTTTTAAATTCGAAGTCCAGAATCATCAAAAAAATTTCATGGCTGAGATTAAGTTCACCATTTTAGTGAAAATTGGTTAGCCGACGGAGAAATTGATGAGAGAACAAAGATTAAGTTCACCAAGTGTAGTGGTGGCCATGGAGGTTTCTTGGTCGTGAAAGGCAGAGAGAAAGTAGTGGTGTAGTTGAAACAAGTTTGTCGACTTATGCGGGTTCTGCCACCGGTGGGTTTTTCATTGGTGTTTGTTGATTAAGACCCACATGAAGTTCCGTGAAGGAGTTGATGTTTAGCTGGAAGAGTGGAGCTAGGAGAAGAAGGCACAAGGCTTGGAATGTTACTCCTCTTGCGTTAATGTGGGTCATTTGGACAGAGAGATATAGGAGAGCTTTTGAAGGGGTGGATATGAGCTTTGCTAAATTGAGGAGTAGCCTCCGACCCCTTATTTTCTTTTGGTGCACCCACGTAGTTCCTGTTTGTATAGATTTTGTAGGTTCCTCTTTTTGGTATAGCACTTGTATATGGCCAAGTTGGTCTTGTTAGTATCAATGAAATCTTTTACTTGAGCAAAAAAAGACCCACATGAAAATAGCCTATTTTTGACAAAAATCAATCTCACAGTCGCAAAAAGTTTTTCCATTGCAACGTAAAGTAGCTTAACACCATTAACTGACCCAAACCCACTAGAAAAAAGAGCCTGAATTTTTTTAAAATTTGAAGAAAAATCAACAACCCAGTTGCAAAAGATTTCTCCTTTGCCATGTAAACAACCCAAGCACCATTGACTGATCACGACCCATTTGTGAACAATAGACGGTAAGCCGCCATTACTGACTCCTCAATTGATATTGATCTGTACACTTTCTTTTTTGCTGTTAAATTAGTTTAATGAATGGAAATTTTGAATTGATACTTAATTTGGAAGTCATTTCTAGCTTGGATTCTCTTACAGGAAGAGAAGTAGGAAACCAGAAAGAATGAATTAGAAGAAAGAATGAAAAAGAAGAGAGAGAGAGAAGAGAAAGAAAAACGAAAATTAAATTTGCGAAATCTGGACAAATGAGCATCCATTTCAGCAATAAATTTAAGTATTTCTTAAGCTGTTTGTCCAAGCTGGAAGTCTATTAGTGAGGAGGCAATTGTGAGCCAATAAAATAACGGCGAGGACATTTCTGATTCCAAAAGATAACAGAGGGTAAAGTTGCTCTATTTGCAATAGTTTAAAGGTAATTTTGGTCCATTCCCGAAAACAATATTTAGTGCAGTCTCCTTCAAGAGTCAGAGCTGGCCATTGTTGGTGAAGCCATAAATAAAGTAATTCTGCTACAGTAACTCAACATGCTATAGTAATTATATACAGTGCGGCAGTCTACAGTAGTACAGCAATAACTCGGGTACTGTAATGCACTGACAGTTGGCGTAGTTAGGCTGCTATAGTATCCTCTTATATCTTTAACCACCGTTCCCGAATCTACTCAGAAAGTTGCAACTACTCTTTGCACTGTCCTATCTGCAACTGGTCTTCTTGTTCAGCAGAATTCTGTCTTCAATTCTTGAAAATATTTCTATCTTTCCTATAGACAATCGAAGTTTCAGACCAGTATTTATTTGAAAAACATCTGTAATAACTCTTCCACAGAGAAGGTAGAGCTTCTCTTTCTGCCCTTTAATCAAGAGACTTTCCCAAGGTTGGTCTATTTATTTGTCTATACTAGTGCATGGGGATTATCTCCAAAGTCCCACATGACATGCTTTCTCAAGCTTTCATGTTTTTGAATAACTTTCACTAAAACTTTCATTTATCGCTGTGCCTGTCACACTGAAATACAACTCTATTTTATGCTTGTGCCCATACTGAAAAAGCTTTTCATGGATAGTACATATATGTAGCACCACAAACACAAGGCTCGCTTCTGCGGTGTGGTCCATCTATTTCTTTTATCCCTTGTCCCGATGCTTACTTTGTTTAATTAGTTTTTGGTGCTTCTCTTGTTAAAGAACTTTATGTCTTTTATTGACCTGAATGTTTTCTCATTAAATGATGTTCTTAGACTATTTCATAGACAGCTAGAGATCGATGATAATAGGAAGTTTGAGCTACATTATCATGCTATTGATGTAGCAAAATGATTCATGCATATGTAGGTGTGGTGGTGTCATGGGAAAGTATGCTGCTGGAGAACTAAAGCCACCATCAACTGGTATGTGAACTTCATTTCTTGGATTTCTGTCTGTTTTATGGTTCAAGAACTGCACATTCAGTTTTCAGTTCTAAATAGCTAGCGTGAAATTCTTACTGATAATTTGTTTGAATGAATGTGTCTATTGTAGGCTAAAAGTCTTCTCAGACCTTGCTAATAAAACCTGAGGATAGTTTGCTGACATCCTTTTAGTTACCACATCTATTGTCCTAGCCTAGTCTATACTATAAAAAACACGAAACCCCAATGCAAAATATTGATCGCCTTTTTATCCTTTAAAAATAGATTTCACACTGACAAAATTGTCATTTAATTACATTCTTACATTTAGGACATTGAAATTAACTAAAGTTTTAGTTATTAAATTCTTCCTTGTTTGAACTATGTAGGAACTCCTAATATTTAGGAATTTTAAATCGAGTAAGATTATTTATATAAATCTTTACTTATTTGAATTGTATAAAGTAACTATAACTTTTTTCCTGTGAGTATTTTTGAACCATGCATAAGGGGTAGGATTTTCGAGAGTAGCTCACTCCAGTTCCCTCAGTTGCTTACAATATTGGGTTTGGAGATGACAAATCATCTCCCTTCTCTTTTGGGGCTCTTGTATTAGAATTATGTGAAAACTTCATTGTTGTTTTGGAAAAGGGTCAAAACTACCCCTAACCTATTGGTTTTGTCTTAAAATCTATGTTACTCGGACTCTTCAAAAATGCCAATGGGTGCGTGTCGGATACTCCAAAAGTAGTACATTTTGGAAGGATCCGACACGGGTTTGGTTGCATTTTTGGAGAGTCTGAGCAACATAGCTTAAAATTATCCTCCTACCCTATTGTACCCTAAAAACCCCACCATTTTTTCCAGCTTAAAACTACCCCTAGAACTAGCGGCTAACTTGTTGGCTTGGTAGGACTTCATAGAAATACATGTGGCACTTCTCTGTAGGTTATGTGGAGCCAAAAAAATAAATAAGATCCAACCCACCCCATAAACCCAACCTTCCCCGAATTTTAATAAACCCCTGACCAATAGAGAAGTGCCACGTGTATTTTTATAAAGCCCCACTAAACCAAGTAGTCAACCGTTAGTTTTAGGGGGTAGTTTTAAGCTAGAAAATAATGATGGGTTTTTAGGGGACGGTGGGTAATTTTAAGACAATCCAATAGGTTAGGTCGTTTTGACCCATTTTTGTTCTTGTTTTTAAGAGTGTAAACTGGGGTGACAAAATTAGCCTAAACCCATTTAACCCAGCCAAGTTTTAATGCGTTTGGGCTAGAGTGATTTTGAAGATAGGTTCTTGTTTTTAAGAGTGTAAACTAGGGTGACAAAATTAGCCCAAACCGATCTAACCCGGCCAAATTTTAATGGGTTAGGGCTAGAGTGATTTTGAAGATGGGCTGATTTGGGCTAAGCCCAAGTTAACCCATCATAAATCATTAGCCCAAAGTGACCCATCAAATGAACCCAAACTGACCCATCAACTGCCTTCCATTCAAAAGTGTAACAACTGCAAAACGTGATTAACCTTTTTTTTTTTTTAAATTAATACTTTTTTGTTTTTTAATTTTTATTAATTTTTTAACTGCAAAACGTGGTTAATCTTTTTTTTTTTTTTAACTCCGAATAGAATTTATGCATTGGGATAACTTATGAGGAAATATTTACAGTATCTTTATTATTTTGAGTGAAAGCATACGCTTGAGCTTTTTTTTTTTTTTTTTTTTTTTTTTAAATCCAAAAAGTATTTAGATTTGATTTTCAGAACTCCATTTATTTGGAAAAGCATGAGCGAGAGAAAATTTTCGATTCTTTTAGTTTCTCAAAATGTTTAAAAAAGTGGATTAAGCTGGGTGGGTTGGCTTATGACCATCATTTAGCCCATCTTAGCCTAAACAAGGTTTGGGCATTGGCCCATCTATTGGTTCAGCCCACCTTGAGCCACGCTACTTTAGCCCAAACGGTCCATTTGCCACCTCTAGTGTAAACTAAGATGTCTTCTAGGGTTTGTGCCCTTTCTTGACTTTTGACGGGCATGAAATACCCTTTTCCTTCATCATTAGGCAGTGGCTTTATTTTTTACAATTTATTTAGTCCCGGGATTTGTTTTGTTTTGAATTGTATTAATACCAATTTTTTTCATTCTCAAAGAAAAAAACTATGCATATGGGGTTAGGATCCCGTCCAGTAGAGTAAAAGGAAGAAAATTGTAAATCTCAAAGACTTAAGAATCAATATAATACTAGAAAGCCTCGTTTCAATCCATTAATCAAATATTCAGATTTCTTCAATGTAAGCTTCGTGGGATTTAATTTGGTAGTGATGATTAGTGTTTCAAAAGGCGTTTCCTGGGCGAGCCCTAGGGCACAGCACACTAAAAATGCACTGAGGTGTACTGGCGGACACAAGGATCGTGGGTCGTAAGTCCCAACTTCTGGGCGTTTGCTTAGGCATATGTTATAACTTTCTGGGCTTATATTTTTTGAGGCGTAAGCTCAGAGAACTTATCCTAATTGGAGCTAAAATTGCTTAATGTATCACTTTTAATACTAAATACTCAAAGTTTAATTCATAAAATTCTCAAACTAAAAAGAATTCAAAAGTCAAATTACAGTGCAAGAGTTTTATCCCTGACCGATTGCTCTACTTTTGTGCTTGCAGCTTCCTTCTTTTGCTTCTTTTTTCTCCGAGTCTTTTTTGTTTTTGCTTTCTTTAAGTTGTTCTTTTGTTAGTTTTTTATTTTAGAATTTCTTTTAGTACCACTCTAGTTTAGATATTATTCTGGAGACACTATTAAAAAAAAAGATTTTGTTTGTATTATAATGAGGATTTATTTTCTAGTTTTACGTCATCACACAATAACTTTTATTATTTTCATTTCTATTTTTTGAATTATCAGGAACTAATGTATCATTTTTACAACTCTAAGTTTCCATCATAGACATGGTATAGGTTCAATGTATCTTTATGTCTTTTACTTTTTAAGTAATAATAAAATCTTTTGTAATCTTTGTGCATATGCAATGTTTGTATAGATATTTATATTTTCCCACTAATTTTACAATTTGTTTTAAATTTTCTATAATGTAATTTATTTATTTATTTATTTATAAAATGCTAAAATTAAAGATCCATGGGGCTTACGCCTCGCCCCGTGTTAAGTAAGACTCCTCACGCCCACGCCTTTTAAAACATACATAAGTTTTATAATTTTATATTTTGGACTGCATTTATGAAATTTCTGAATTACCGGGATATTTATATTTGTGAAGTTCATGGTAAAAATACCACATTTTGTTTGCCCACGCTAATAATTTAGCTGAGAGCATTGAGTTTGAACTACTCAATCATATCAATTATGAAAAATTTGTTGTTCTACACTGCTATATGTTGTTCTTTTAACATATTGCTTTTGCTTGGTACTATAATACATACTGTGTTTGTACTAAAGGCGGATCCAGGATTGAACTTTATGGGTCCGAGTTCGGAATTCTACAACAACCCATTTGATTTACTGGGTTCAAATTCTATTTTTAACTAATTCAGTTCTAACATATATACATGGTCTTGAACCACGTTCGGACAAACCCATAACTAATGCACTAGGTTCGCCCACAGGTTATTTAAGATAGAAATTTGTTTATCATATGCACCATGCTTGTGCCGTTTGGTTGATCTTTAAAGCATTGTAATAAAAGAGCATCACAATAATATTTAGCTAAATATATTTTTAAATTTACAAGTTCAAATAATATCCAATCATTTTTTATTCAGTATTAGGTTAGTGATACAACATTTTTGTAAGAGTTCGCAAGTTGTCATTGTCATGTCATGATATTCTGCTTCTATATAAGATCTTGCAAGCACATTTTGGTTATTATGACCACTAACTGCCTCTAACTAGAACAAAATATCCAGAAGCAAAGCATCTATTAGAATGTGACCCAACCCAATTTGTATCTTTGAGCCTTATAGAGTATTCCTTTTCCTAAAGCATATTTCTATAATGAAGGACAAACCATTGCATCCCAACGATCTTCACATTGCGAATCTTCAGGATAGCTTTTGAAGGATAGAAAATGACTTTGTCTATTTGAGAAATAGCCTCTTGTCCCTTTTTTCTTTTTGGTGTACCCATGAGATTCCAAATTTTTATAAAAGATTGGGTTTCTTTCCTAGATAATTGTATTCTTTTGTATCCTCTACTTTTTGATATATCACTTGTATACAGGAGTTCTCTTCCCATTACCAATATAATTATTTTACCTTATAAAAGAATCACACTGCGAATCCTAAAATTGACTCACAAAATTCATTTGGAAGATAATATCAGGCTTGGTCACTTGTGAGAGCATCTACTTGCTAACTAACCTCTTATATTTCTCCAGATCAGTAAGAAGCTTCTTTAACCTGGTAGAAAGTTAACACTTGGATCCGTAAGAATATATATAGGTTTAAAATCATTCATGGTTTTCTCCTTAAGAATGTGAGGAGAATGTCTATGCTCATGTCAATTTCTGATGGATTGAGCAGCCTCAATACCTAAGAAGTGCTCCATCATACCTAGGTCCCCAGCTTGGAACGTAATATCATTTCAAGTTAGCAGTACCATCTTGATCACTGTCTATACTATTGTAACTTCAACATTAGATCACTAATAGTGATAAAAATTTAGACTGGAGTATAACGTGAATTAAATGCAAAATGATATGCCTTATTGTTGATCATGTCACATTTTTCAACAGCTATGCAGAACTAGACAATCCGTGCTGAGGAGACTGATTTAGACCATAAAACATCTATCCAAAACCGGCATGAAAAACCATTAGTTTTCACCTTAGCAACATCTTCTTGTATACTTCATCCTCAAGAACCATGTGAAGAAATATATTTATCCCTATGAAGAAATATATTCTTGATATGATGAGGATGGAAGCAATCTTAGCCAAGAGGGAGAATTTATCACCGTAGTCAAGTCAAAATGTTTGTGGATAACCTTTAGCAACCAAACGAGCCTTATACTGGTCAACCTGATTGTCTGGATCATCATTCATTGTGTACTCCACGCATAACCAACATTGAAATTTACGGGAGGCAAGCGAACCAGCATTCAAGCAGTACTAAATTGTAAAGAAGTTATTTTCTCAGTCATAACATGTTGCCAACTCCAATAGAAAGAGCTTTACCTATGGGCTTTGGAACAAAGACATAAGACGGACAATACAAGAACAAAACATGATGATAATAAAGACAAGTCAAAAAAGTAAATGATGATTACGAGAAAAACAAATACCATATCAAACAGTCATCAGAGGACTATGTAAGAAGCAGTTCCACAACAAGGAAAGCGCTTGGTGGACAGTGTAAATCATCCTGACCTGATGTCAAATGTTGGTTGCAATGGTAAGAAGAGCAGTGACCCTATGGAGAAGATGCAGTATAGGCGACGATAGGTTCCTGAAGTGGAAATTGTGCGGATAAGAATTAAGAGCATAGAGTTTTAAGATGGCTAGAAGAAAACTGTGTGAATAGGTTGAGTTTCAAATAAGGTGAAATTGGCTAACTTAATGCATTGACAGAGGTCGAGTGAGTAGCAACAATAACCCTTTTGAACCCAAGAGTAATCAAGAAACACACACTTGAAAGCTCTAGGGGCTATTTTATATCGTCCAGGGATCGGGTGATGAACAAAACAAGTACTCTGAAAAATACGAGATACAAGAAAAAATAGGGTGTGGAACCTGATTCCGGATTTGTTCGGATACTATTTGAGAAATATGAGAGAACTGAAATGCATGACAGAAATGTCTTATGAGTGAATCCTTTAATAGTCACACTTTACATTTTTTATATTTACATTTGTCCAATATGGGAAACTTACACATACAACACTGTATAAAACTTGAGTGTTACTGTTTGCATTTTAGCTATCTAAAACAGTTCACTTGAATAACGGGGCATGTAGAACAACTTTATCTCCGTCCTATTTATTGAAAGCCATGCTGGATTCCTTTCTCCTTGTGACAAAAATTTAGGTACCTCATAGAGAGAAAAGGCCTACCAATTTCTAGGTGGAAAATCTAAGCTCTCTACATATATGAAAGTTTGCATTGGAAGTTGTATGAATTGTTTTATATGTTTGATGCTTCTGCATTCTTTCTTTTCATTTTCTTCTTTTGTTGTATCCCTCCTATTACACCAATAAATTTATTTTTGTGTGGAAGTATGAGCTAGTATTTTGAGAGAATATTCATACTTTAGAATTGTGATGTACTTTATTGACTCAGCATTTTATCTTAGCTTCTTCTCGTGGCTCTGGAAAGCATCCTCAGTTAATCCCTTCAACTCCGAGGTGGGCAGTTGCCAATGGTGCTGGCGTTATTTTAAGTGTTTGTGATGAAGAAGTTGCTCGTTATGAGACTGCTACCTTGACTGCAGCTGCCGTCCCTGCTCTTCTGCTTCCACCTCCTACAACACCTATGGATGAGCATCTTGTTGCAGGGCTACCAGCACTTGAGCCATATGCACGATTGTTTCATCGGTAAGAGCATTAGTTAGCTTACTTTTAGAAATTTTGACAGAGGAAAGTGATCTTTAACATCTGCTTCTGGAAAGTGATCTTTAACATCTGCTTCTGGATTAGATACTATGCAATTGCTACTCCAAGTGCCACCCAGAGACTTCTTCTTGGACTTCTAGAAGCTCCACCATCCTGGGCTCCAGATGCACTTGATGCTGCTGTTCAGCTAGTGGAACTTCTTCGAGCAGCTGAAGATTATGCTTCTGGCTTGCGGGTAAGTTATAAATTTTTTACTGAAGTAGTTTGAACAAGTTCTTGTAGAGGGGTTCCATCTTTATCATTTTCCCAGCTTTTCCTTTGGGGTTTCTATATACAACTGTATGCTGGTACTTTTGAACTGTCTCAATCTGTTGGGCACAAAATTGAATTCTTTACAGTATGAATTACATAAAAGCCTGTCAATTCATACAAGCCCGTCCACAACTAGTATGCTATGATTCCGATTTAGGCCTCATTTGTTTGTACTTAATGAATGTCTTAATCTTAATCATTCAAATCTCAGTCAATAAGTCTCCTTTTTTGGTCTGCATCTTAATTATTCATATCTTAATCATTAAGTGCGTTTTTTATTTTTTTCTTATTTTTATAATCACTTAATGGGCATGATTAACATCTATAACAAAGTCTAATAATAGTTTCTATACAGACTCCATTTTCAAGCATGTCAGATGAAATAAATAACTCTTTTCACACTTTTTTATTTCGTTCCTTTTCTTGTTTGCCTCACTCCCTCTTCCTTTCCCTACTTTCTAGAATCTATAGCGATGAGGCTTCATATTCATGTTTCAAGGGCTAGATGCTAGTTATTAAGGTTCTTCCTGAAGATTCCGAAGGCTCAGTGAAGCCCTAAGTCAGATATGAATACCTGCCATATCTAGATTAATATCAGCTTCAGCTAATAGGTCATCTTTGTAAAATTAGAATTTCAGGAAATTTAAATTTGTGGTTCGGCTCCAAAGGTTCGGAAGATCTGATGACTTCCTGACATCAGGCTCTTCTTGTAGACTAATATAATAGCTACCTTTAACAGTCTTTCACTTGTGGATGATCTCAGTATCCAAAGAATAACCCAATGAATGAGGATTCATTGTATTTAAAAAAAAAAAAAAAAAAACAACAACAACAACTAACTGACTGTTTAATCTCTATGCATCTGCAGTCAACATTGATGCTAGAGAAAACATAGAACACAGTATTAAATAATGCCATGAACAATTTGAGATATGAATGTTGAACCTGGGGGATAAGATATATTATATTGTGGCCTTATATCCATCATATGACAGTCTATTCTTCTACCATAATTTCTTAAGGTACTTGCCATGTAGGATCGTCTTAGCCTCCTAGGTGTATCAACAGACTCCATTTTTGTGATAAAATTATATCACATCACTTAATCCTGCATCCATAACGTGGGGTGTACCATGAATTGTAGATATTATATTATATTGTTTCCATGCTTCCTTTTCCCGAGTCATTGCATACTATGCCTACACTCTTTAGATGCATCATATAAATCACAAGTAACTTGCTCATATGATGAGAATTGATCTCTATTTTGCTTTCATTTCAATTTCACAAACTGAATTAATCTTGCCTACCTTCAATAAAGCGAATTTGTAATCGCTGGCCTTCTTGCACATTGCCATTTATCAGTTTTGTTCTCAGCTTTCTATGAAGTCCTTTGGAGAAATTATTAACTCTTGTATGCGCCATCAAAAATTATATCGTTAAGTATGGAAGGCTACCATATCAAATCCTAGTATACCTGATTTAATACTCCACTAATTGAATTTGTCGTGTCTTAATAGTAGTTGTTTCCGATTTACATGTAGAATTTCTAACCTTCGATGTATCGCTGAAGCTTCCTAGGAATTGGATGCATTTGCATTTCTTGCGTGCAATTGGAATTGCCATGTCCATGAGAGCAGGCATTGCTGCAGATGCTGCAGCTGCTTTACTTTTCCGAGTACTTTCACAACCTGCTCTGCTCTTTCCTCCATTAAGGCAAGTTGAAGGAATTGAAGTTCAACACGAACAGGTATATCCATTGGTTTGAAAATTGAATGTCATGTTTGTGGTAAATCTGGACTTTCTGCAGAACTCTTCCAAATTTATCAAGTAGTTGTTTTTGATAGTGACTACCAATCATGAAATGTTCTTCAGAGAGAAGTGCCTGCAGTAGAAGCCACAGTTGAAGCCACTGCGCAAGGGATTGCATCAATGCTTTGTGCACATGGGCCTGAGGTTGAATGGAGAATATGCACCATATGGGAAGCTGCTTATGGCTTAATTCCTTTAAGTTCATCAGCTGTTGATCTTCCTGAAATTATAGTTGCCACCCCCCTGCAACCACCTATTTTATCATGGAACCTGTATATACCACTACTTAAAGTTCTTGAGTATCTTCCTCGTGGGAGTCCATCCGAAACTTGTCTCATGAAAATATTTGTGGCCACAGTGGAAGCAATTCTCCAGAGAACGTTCCCATCTGAGTCCTCCAGAGAGGAAATCAGAAAAACCAGATACATCTTTGGCTCTGCCTCCAAAAACCTTGCTGTGGCAGAATTGCGAACAATGGTTCATTCATTGTTCTTGGAGTCATGTGCTTCTGTAGAGCTTGCTTCTCGTCTTCTTTTTGTAGTCTTAACTGTATGTGTCAGTCATGATGCAAAAGCAAATGGGAGCAGAAGGCCTGTAGGTGAAGATTCTCACCAACCTAGTGAAACAGGTTCAGACTCACTGGAAACCAATGGAAAGCAGAAAGAAAAAAGAACCAAGAAAGTGAAAAAACAAGGACCCGTTTCAGCGTTTGATTCTTATGTTCTTGCTGCTGTCTGTGCTCTTTCATGTGAACTTCAACTCTTCCCTTTGCTTTCAAGAGGGAGTAATTACTCGGATCCAAAAACCATCCTGGGTGCTGCAAAGCATGCAAATGATTCGTCTATTGAGTTAAAAAATGGGATTAATTCTGCTGTCTGTCACACTCGTAGGATATTGGCAATTCTGGAGGCTCTTTTCTCTTTGAAACCATCATCTATTGGAACTTCATGGAGCTACAGCTCAAATGAGATAGTTGCTGCAGCTATGGTAGCTGCTCATATTTCTGATCTGTTTAGACGCTCCAAGGCGTGCATGCATGCTCTTTCGGTCTTAATAAGGTGTAAGTGGGATAGTGAAATTCACTCCAGAGCATCTTCACTGTATAACCTCATTGATATTCATAGCAAAGTTGTTGCATCAATTGTCGATAAGGCCGAACCATTGGAAGCACACCTAATGCCTGCACCTGTTCTTAAGAAAAAAAGCTTGTGCTTGAATGGGAGAAAACATAATAAATATAGCAATTGCACCTGCGCAATTGCAGGACAGTCATCGTTACTTGAGTGCAAACACTCAACTGATTGTAAAACTTTAACTATGAGTGAGAGAGTTTTACACTCAAGCGAGGTTGCACAGTGCAGCAGTGGTAAAGGTATCACAAGTTTTCCTTTAGATGCCTCAGATTTGGCCAACTTTCTGACAATGGACAGGCATATAGGATTCAATTGCAATGCAGAAGATCTTATAAAGTCGGTACTCGCGGAGAAACAAGAAATATGTTTTTCTGTTGTCTCGTTGCTGTGGCACAAGTTAATTGCATCACCTGAAACACAACCAAGTGCAGAAAGCACTTCCGCTCAGCAGGGATGGAGACAGGTATCCACCAGCTTACTTCATGATATTAGATTATATAGTGTTTAATTTGAAATAAAATAATGTATACCTGAAAGCATATAATATGGTGACTGCAATGCTAGAGCTAGTTATATGGCGTTTTTGAACTTGACCATCCCATGATCATTCTAACTTGTAAATTTCAAATTGTTGTTTGGTCCATAGTTTTGGCATAAAAAGAAAAGATTTGGAGACCGTGTGACTTTTAGAGTATAGGCAACCGCTTGAAATTTAAGGAGATCAGCAACCTTGAAAGTTCGGAAAATATGTTTTGACTTTCCTTCTTCGCGTGTTTCAATGACATTCTTTTCCTCCCCCTGACCCCCTTCCGCATAGAGCTTTCGTGATAGGTAGAGATTCTATTTGCTAATACTCTATTCTGTTGGCTGAAAATTAGAACAATTTTGGCATCACCCCACAAACACACAAAAATGAAGTCCAAATCTGCCAGGTCCAATCACAGTGTAGTATTAGGTAATTAGTTGTTTTCACAAATATACCTGCTGCACACTGAAATTCTTCTCTTCTATCTGGTGTCGTGTGCTATGCAAGCATTTTTGCAGCTATCCATCCAAAAATGCAACCCTGGGAGAGAGGCTTTTGTTTTCCATATGACTTTCCAGGGCTAATCAGTCTCCCAGTTTCCAGCCTGCTTCTACATCATATTATCGCAGTTTGTCACTATAAAACTCCCCACTTTTATTTACCAAACAGATCTGCTTACCCCTTTTGCTATCATCCAGAGTAACTGCCTTAAATAGATTCAATAGTTCACGTATTTCATCAATCTCCCAATCATTACATACCTTCTGAAAGGTATATCCCATCCAGCATCTACAAATCAGTCAGCAACCAAGCATTCGTTGTTTATCACCAGAGTGTATAAAACAGGATAAATCTTTCAATTTGCACTCTTTTCACTCTCATGGTTTGACAAAAGGAAGAAGAACGGGTAGAGAGATAACTTACTTGGCCCACCAATTTTTTATGCCTATTTTTCCCTCGTAGTTTTCCTTCCTTTCTTTTCCATAGTTATCAATCATAGGAAAGATCATGTTAAGGAAGACGGATGAAATTAGTATGCCTATACTAGTTGAAAGGAAATTAGACTCTGTAAAGGAGAGACTTTCTGTGGGATGGAAATTCAAACAGAAAAAAGACTCATCTGATCAAGTGGCAAATGGTTATTAAAGAGAAGAAGGATGGTGGACTGGGGGTACGGAATCTAAAAAGGCATAATAAGAGTTTACTTTTTAAATGGCTCTGGAGATATCGTAAGGAAAGTGATGAGATTTGGCAGCAAGTTTTGGATGCTATATATGGTGCAAAGGTAGGGTGGAAACAAAATCCTTCACAATTGAAAAGCTGCGGGGGAATCTGGAAGATGATTAGTGGTTGGTGGGATGAATTTCTACAGTTCACTAGATTGGAAGTGGGAAATGGTAGGAGGATTAAATTTTGGATGGACACTTGGTGTGGAAATGAGAGCTTCAAGAGCATGTTTCCAGACTTGTTCAACTGTGCCTCGAATAAAGAGGTTTAAATTGTAGAATTTAATTCAGCAACTGAATGGAGTGTTACCTTAAGAAGAAACCTAAATGACTGGGAAACAGACAGTTTTTGCCAACTACTTCAACAATTGAACTCATGCTCAATAGAACAAGACAGAGCAGACAGGCTAGTTTGGGTCAACAGCAGGGATAAGGTATTCTCAGCAATAACTGCAACAAAATGTTGTTGCAGCAGTTTAGTCAAGGAATTCCTAACTGGCCATGGAAGATGATTTGGAAAACCAAAGCACCTATGAAAGCAGCTTTCTTGGTTGGTTAGCAGCTAGGGATGCTTGCCAAACACAGCACAAGTTACAAAGGAGAGGTTTTTCCTTGTGTAGTAGATGCTATTTCTGCAATTCAGAGGAGGAAACAGTTGAACTTCTTTCTTGCATTGCAGATTTTCAAGGCAATGTTGGGAACTTTTCTTTAGCATAATGGGCATATCTTTGGTGTTACCAGAGAAAATTAGTAGCTTGTTGGAAGTGTGGCAATCTCAAAAGGTTAAAAAGATTTTAAAGCCAATCTGGAGAACTATTCCCAATTGCATAGTGTGGACCTTATGGCTGGAAAGAAACAAGGCATGCTTTGATGGGAAGAAGTTACAGATTGCTAGAGTACAAAACAAATGCATTAAAAATCTGTACTTTTGGTGTGATAGCAGTAATATAGATAGGATGGAGAAGTATTTGGACTTTTTTTACTTGCTAGGAGATAATATCTAGTATGGATTAAAGAGTTTGCTGCTAGTCCTGTACTTTTTTCAGTACCAACTTGGTACTTTTTTTTTAATAAAATATTTTACTTATAAAAAAAAAAAAAAAAAAAAAAAGGAAGATGGAGAATAGTAGAGCATGAACTCCACCTCTAGTGTAGGGAAAAGTAGTAAGAACAAAAATATGAAGTGCCGAAAATACTCAAGGAAAGAACAATGGTTTCAAGACATCTAATGTTGTCTCTATCCTTAAGGCTGAACTTCCCTTCTTAACAATCTTTAGTTTGCAGAGAAAATTATGCGAGTATACCTCGAGGATCTAATGAAGCCAATAGAGTTTGGTTATGTTTGATGTGATGTGTAGTATACAAATTCCATATTTAATCCATAGGCCTCATTTGTTTTTATAAAATTAAGACGTTTGAATCTGAATGTTCTGAACATTAAGATGTGAATCAAGATTAAAGACGTTTAAATCTGAAAATAGATCTAAAAATTAAGATTTCAATACTAAATAATTGAGACTCTTTGTTTTTTTAACATCTAAATATAAAACTTGTTTTATTTAAAAATAATAGATATAAAATACTAATTAATCTTATATAATATTAACAAATTATTTTTAGAAAAATTGTGGTGGTTGCTGGTGGCGATGGTAGCTGTGGGTACATACTAGCAAGTGGTAATGGGGGGCTGATAGTAGTGGTTAATGGTGGTGATTGATAATTATGGTGGATGATATTGCAAGCTAATGATGGTGGTGATGATTGATAGCAGAACGTAGCTGATATATAGTTGTGGCTGATGGTGGTTTTGTAGTGATTGATGGTTGTGTGGTAATGGTGGTTGGTGGGATGATCATAAATTGTGGCTATTGGTGGTGACGGTCAATTGTGGCGGAGAGTGATGGTTAGTGGTAGACTGGCAGTTGATATTGGGAGTGGACGGAATAGTAGTTGTTAAGAAATGATCTTGGGCCTAACTCAACCCCAAAAGCTAGCTTTTCCCTTTTGAAACTTTATAATTACTCAATTTGAAACCTATTGAATAGGTGCTTGGTCAATATTTGGATGAAGTTGAAAAATAGAGTAATTGAAGTTGATCTTGAAACAGAATATTTGGGAGAAGTTGTGTTTGGACATCAACTTCATTTGAAAAAAGAGTAGAAATTTTGTGAGTAAAAATCATTTCACTTGAATTAGTCAAACCAATATTTCAATGTCTCACAGCATTTTGAATACCATTATTTCACTTGAAATACATGGGTTTGATTCCCTTGTTACGCTGTTTGTACCATGTAAAGATACTAATGTTTAGCCATAACTCACTTGCAAATATTCGAAGTCATTATTTGCAAGTTGAAGTTTGGATCAGTATGTGCAATTGTGCAAATACTTCATCATTATTTGAAATAGTGATGAAAGATTGAAAAAGTTGTTTGAGATGTATTTCGGGAAAATTACGCTCTATGTCTATTTTTGAAAATATTTATGCCACATAGCCCATACTTTGTGTATAAACACCTGATTTTCAACATATTTGTGTATAAACACCTTTTGTACACTATTATACACTTTATACAAGGTTGATGCTTTATGTATAATGCTTTCCCCCATGTATAATGTTGTATAATATTGTATATTGGGCTACGTGGCGTAAACATTTTCAAAAGCTGTATATTTTTGAAAATATCCCGTAAGTAAAATACAACTTCAAGCAAATGTTAAAATAGATATAATTAATGGGTATGGTTACTATCAGTTGCGTTATGATTGCTAGAAAAATATGACTGATCAACTGAGACAACATGCAGCTTTTGCAATAGTACCTTAAAAAGCATAAGCTAAGCTTTTGCATGATTACCGTAGAAAACATAAGATACTTATTAGCTTTTACCGGAGTTAAGTCCCACAGTGGTTGAGGAAATGAGTTGTGGTCTCTTTATATGGTCTTGGAAAATCCTCCCCTCATGAGCTAGCTTTTGAGGTTTCCAAATCATTGGTCCCTATTATTGTGTTTCTCACATATTGGGCCCCCGTGTTTTGTTATCCATCCTCTATTTTTCAAGTCCTGTGAGTAGGAGGGGTGTACTAAGTCCTATTGAAGAAATAGGTTGTGATCTCCTTATACTGCTAGCTTTTGGGGTTGAGTTAGGCCCAAGATCCATTTCTTCACAACCAAAAAGCAGCTTTTGCAATACTACCTTTTGAAATATAAGATGCTTATTAGCTTTTACATGTTTTACAGGTTGTTGACGCACTATGCAACGTTGTATCAGCATTGCCTGCAAAAGCTGCAACAGCCATTGTTCTTCAGGTCCAGATTTCGCTTTTTATTTAACTTGAATGGCATGAATATGTACCTTTTTTTTCTTGAAAGATACATCACATTCTTCACTATTTCTCTAGAAAAAAGGAGAGAATATGAACTTTTTTTCTAGCAGATGATTTTAAGCTCAATTTCTGTTAGTTGGATCCACAATGCTTTCACAGATGTACATGCTTTCAACTATTGCATTTTTGTCCATAATAATTTGTGGCCGCATATTTATAAAAGATATACATTTTAGATGTTTATGTGGCAAGGGGTACTTGTCTGCCTCGTGATTTTTTTTTAACTTCCATCTTTAATCATCTTGTAACTTTGCGCCTATTCATTTGGGTCTTCATCACCATATATGTTTAGTCACTTTCCTTGCTTCTTTTACTTGTCAGGCGGACAAGGAATTGCAACCATGGATTGCCAAAGATGATGATCTTGGTAAGAAGATGTGGAGGATAAACCAACGAATTGTGAAATTGATCGCAGAAGTAATGAGGAATCATGATACACCAGAATCTTTGGTAATTCTTGCTAGCGCACCAGACCTCCTTTTACGGGCCACGGATGGGATGCTTGTAGACGGAGAAGCATGCACCTTACCACAGCTGGAGGTAATAACAACTTCAGTTAAAGTATTTCCCATTTCTCATTGAAGTAAATCTTTGCAGCAAGCTAGAACTTTCTATATGCTCTGGAGGCCCTAGTAATATGATGTGTCTGAAGGGCAATTGATTGATCATCTTATTCTATTTCTTTTTGAATTCTAATAAAATTGCTTGTTTGCAACTGAGCAGCTCCTGGAAGTGACAGCTAGAGCTGTACAACCAGTGCTTGAGTGGGGAGAATCTGGGTCAGCAATCGTTGATGGCCTGTCAAACTTGTTGAAGGTAATATCTCTTTATCTAAGTAAAATGATTTGTTTGCAGGGAAATTTTTCTTTTTTTATCACTTTTATTTAAGATGATATATACTTCTTGTTAATACATTGCAGTGCCGCTTACCGGCCACAGTTCGTTGTATTTCTCATCCAAGTGCTCTTGTACGTGCTCTCAGCACATCTGTTCTTCGTACCATTATGCATGCTGGTTCAATAAAAACTAGAGCTAAACGAGCAGATATAAATGGTGTTCATGGTCCTGCTTATAAGTACTTAAACATTGGCACGATTAACTGGCAAAGGGATATTGAAAAGTGTTTGACGTGGGAAGCTGACAGCCGAATTGAAAATGGAATGTGTACATTATTTCTTGATATGGCTGCTAAGGAATTAGGCTGTACTATATCCATTTGATCTAACTTAATATAATGGGGCGGTATATTAGTTTTCTTCCCATGATTTGCCACATGAAATTCACAAGATTAGAAAGTGACTATCTATGGGCATGAGGATGGAGAAAGGGGAATGAGCTTTAGTTACAGTCAGGAAATGAGATTAGTGTCCTTTGGCACATCCATGATCATGGATATATAGGTAGTCCTTCTCTGGTTGTATTTTTTTACTTGGTTCAGTTTATGTTTGATGTACACCTGAATATGAACATGTTTGTGAAAATAGGATCTATAACAGTTGAATATTCAGTGTGATCAACAAAAGGGTGCATCTAAGTTACCTCCTATTAACCATGTCTGATTTATTTGCCAATTTATTAAGCAAGTTGATGGTCTTTTTTCTTTCACACCTTCTCCGCTTTCCACTCTATAAATAATGGCAAAAGCAATATACCAGGAAGTAACGTTACTTTCTACAAATGACACTCAAATCTTTAATACAATGCAGAACCTTGTGGGTGCAATAAAACAAATTAGGAATGAGAGGCTACTTATCAAATTTACATAATCCTGCATCGCGTATTGCAACTTGAATCATCTCGAAATCTTATTTACACATGAAACAGTAGCTAATATGAGTAATCCTCCCTTTTTCCCCTCAAATTCTTAGCTGTCCGGATTCTTTTCCTCTGCCAACCAACTAAAAAGTACACTTTGTGTGGTGCCCTGGGAATCCAAACCGATAAGTGCAAAAAAAAGCCGATTTCTGCGTCACCAAAAGCTTCTTGCCTTTCCTATTGTGGTTGCAAGAGTTTGTGACTTTTAGTATACATTTATGGTTCAACGTTATCACATGAAGCCCCCAAGGCTAGAAAAACAAAACAATCACAAGTTGCTGCACTTTTTGAGCTTAATCATTGGTTAATCCAACCATTCCCTGCATGATTAAAATTGATTAGAAGTCGCGAATTGGGTAACTTAATCAAATATTCAATCTGCGCACCAGATTTAGTTTGAATAGATCAAGTTTTAATCACTTCTTTGTTGGATGTCTGTATAATTAAATTGATTAGAAGTTACGCGTTAGACTAATGTGTGATTCTAAATAATGCGTTCTGCGGGCTAATCTCTAATATTTCAATTTAGTTGCACTAATCAAGCATACAGCGCACAAAACAACAGTTTACAACAAGCAAAGCATGAAGAAATTCCTCTAAATGTGATACAAGTTACTACAGGCATCATTTGAAAAATACTGAATTACATGTAGATATTGCTAAGCAATAGACAATTACTGGACTGGGGAAGTGCACGGAAAAAAAAAATCACTCTAAATTATAATCTCAGCACAAAGGAAGAATGAAGGGAAACTAGGCGCTACTCTGAATTTAAACTAAGAATAATCTAACTGGCTGGATTTGGGTGGCGCATCTAGTGTCAGCCGACTACAAATCCCGGTATTTTCTATGTCTCTTCTGTTCAGCTTTTTAAGTTTGTCAAAATTCTTATACTTTGTCATCAAGTTGGGTAGAATCCGATCCATGCTTAATTGAATGGCTACGACGTTCTTTCCCACCAGGTTTTGCTGATGCATTGCTGTACCATATCATTCCAGCAACCGCGATAATCATGCCAACTACCACTTGTATGTTTAGACCCTCCTTTCCGAAGAACATGAATCCCAGTATCAAAACAAGGATCGTTTTCATATGGCCAAGCACTTGGAATGAGACAGCAGTGAATCTGCCAATGCAGATGAACTGGCTGAGATTGGTGCCTACGGCTATACTGCATGAAAGAATTATGAACAGCTGCAAAAACAAACAGCAAACAACTGTAAAGGCCACGATTCTAAAAACTGAATGTCCCGATTCCTAGCCTGAAAGTGCACTCTGTCACGACCCAACCCCGTAGGCCGCGACTAGTGTCCGTGCTGGACACCCAAACGTACCCAATAACCCAAACCAACATATTATCAAAATATATTAATATAAAGGTTAGTTGGCGCTACTAAATATCACAGATGAACAGATTTTGCACGTAGAGGCCGATAAGGCCATCACCGATCATAACAACCCAAAACATATACAGAACCCACACAAGTCTGTCTACAGACCTCTACAGAACATAACAGAATCATAAGATGGGACAGGGCCCCGTCGTACCCCTGAATAGCGTACATATATACAATAGCAGAAGATTGTACCAAAATATAGGCTCCGGATAAAGGAGCGCTCCAAAATAGCAGAATAAGATCCTAAGCGGACGAATCAGCAAACCTGTCGTCGGTACCTGCGCGGCATGAAAACGCAGCCCCCGAAGAAAGGGGGTCAGTACGAAATATGTACTGAGTATGTAAAGCATGAAACGTAGTAAACAAAGTCATAATCGGAACAGGAGGTACAGAAAAATGAACGGAATATCCAGATTAGCAAAATGCTGATCATAAAGCATAAATAGTACTTACAGGAAACGTATGTCATACCTGGTCCCATTACGGAACAAAATCATAACCGGAACAGAACGTACAGAAATGTGAGTGAGATGTCCAGAGTATCAAATGCATATTTTCAAAACATGAAGAGTATGTACAGAAACATATGCCATATCATATCCGGCCCCTGCCAAGGGACTCGGCAGACAGAACGTGGTCACCCCCCGACACTGGTGCCACAACACATAAGGATCAGAAAAGGGGAATAACCCCGTAACATAGCATATCATATCAGATGGCCATATCAGATCATATCAGAACAAGCGTACATGGCACAGCATACTCCACAAACCCATGTACGCGTATACCTGCCCCCTCACATCGAGGCACGGCGAACAATGCAAAGGATCACGCTTGACAACATATCCTGGCCCGGGCTCAGTGGGGGAAACATTGAGACATCCACGAACGGAGTAGTGAGAAACTAAATGCACTAAAAATACCATATATATATTTCCAGAGACTCAATGAGGCATATCGAATGTCAAATCAAATCAATGAAATCGGACGGAAACATAGTAAGTAAATTTAGATGTCATAACGGGTTACGGAGGCATAATCTATCCGAGATCGTTTTCAAGATTCAAAACAATTTATAAGACTTAATGAAATATTTAAAATAGTTTTTATTTAGTAGATAAAGGAGTAGTTAGAGTATCTCTAACGAAAACGCTCGAAGACAAGTCATAGACACATAAAGGGTAAAATTGGAAATAGTGGGCCCACCTCGGGACCAATGAAGCGGTGGGCTCAAATTACGTATTTTTAAGCTTATGGGGTCACCTACAAAGGTTCTAGGACATTCCATAACTTCGTAAGCAATTTGGGAAAAAATTTCATAATTTTTCATCAAAGCATACTTAAGGAATTCAATTCTATTGAATGAAAAAGCGACGATTTCAAACGCGGATTCCGATGGACAGAATATTCCCCGAGGCGTAAATCCAAGCCTAGTACATCTAGGACATGCCAAGAGAAGAATCGGGATAGCTTTACATACCTTATATGCTCTTTACGCCTTTCCAAATTCAATTCCCGTTTCGCCCAAAATCTGCAATTGGTCACATTTACCAATTCTCAATTTCCAATCTTTAAGTATTCAATCTTTATTCATAATTGCCTACAGAAATTTGGGCAGCATCTCCCCTATACATATAGCATCCCCGAGAATTTAACTCGGCCAAAACAATCAACAACAACCCAACAACAACATCAACAACAACAACAATCACTATAAACACAATATAACTTAACTAGCTATCTTTCCAACATAATGTCATAACCTTCATTTCAACTTCAATTTCCAAACTAATCTCAATGGTTTCACATTCATCATTAATCTAGATCATCACAATATAATTTGGAAATATTTCATATCATTTCTACGAAATATTCACAAGATATACAAAATATACAAACTTTCCACCAAAACATAATTCACCCAAAACTTCAAATCTTCAACCTACATATTCATAACATATTTCCATCTTCCAATTTCATCAACCATAATCATAATTCACATCTTAACAACTTCATTTCCATAATATCACAAAATCATTCTAAAGTGACATAATCTTCTACATTCCAACTTCAACCAAAATTCATTCAACTTTCATTCCCAATATAATTTTCACCATAACCACAACTAATACAACATAAAATTCAACTCATATATGTATACAACATATATACACTCATGGCTACATATATATATACATACCCACTTTGCAAACTTCCTTATTTCCATAATTTCTACTCATTTCCACATACCACAACATAAACAAACCTTCATAACATAAGAAAAAGAAATTGATTCTTACCTTTTTCTACAACTCCTTCACTTGAACAAGTTGTCAACTTGAAGAAATAAGTGCTCCTTCTTCCAAAACAATTACACCAAGTTGTAAAGGACCCTTAAATTAGTAGGAATACCACAAGAAAATAATTTTTGGAGGAAGATTTGGAGGGGTGAATTTTCTATGGCCAAACCCGAAATGGCCCTTTTTTTTGCTCTTGTTTTGTTTGTTCTTTCTCCTTCTAAGTTTCTTGAATCATCTAAGGGATAATGATCCCTTTATAATTAATTTGCCACATGGAAATTAATTAATTTGGTGGGCTTGGACCAGGTATGGCCGGCCACCCTCTCACCTTGGGCCTAAATTTTTCTTTTCATTTTTTTGGGCCAACTCGGTTGGTCCCGAGTTGGGCCTAGCCCACTGACCTTTCGACCTTAAAACGTCCATATCTCCTTGTACCGACGTCACCTGGGAACCCACGACCTATGGTTGGAAAGATAATTCAATTATCTACAACTTCTAATTCATGGTATTTTTCCAAATTCCAAACATATAATACCGTTTTTGCCCCCCAAAGTCAGGTCACCCGAAAACGTTTTCTTAAAAATATTCGTTTGGAGGACTTCCACTTTGATTTGGCCCAAGGGTCCTTCTTGAGTTGTGTTTAACTTCACATATGTGATTCATATAATTTGTCACATGTCCCAAAAAAAAAAATCTTGACGTGTGGGCCCCACCTCAGCTTACAAATAATTCGACGTTCAAAAATACGGGATGTAACATCCTCCCCCCCTTTAGAACATTCGTCCTCGAATGTTAAATTAATCTTATAGGGTCTTGTAAGCATTTTGGGGAAAATATATCACAAAGTAGAGGCTAGATCTTTCAATACACTTATATTTCGAAAAAGACATTAGTATACCTGTATCCGCGTTTGGTAGCGCCTCCGGGTCCTGTCGACTAGTCAAGGCATAGATGCGGTTCGAAGGACCGCTTGAACTGGGAGCCCCGCCACTACCTCTGCCGCGGCCTGCTGATGTCGACGTACCCTGCCCCGCAGGGCGCATGGCTATCGAAGGAGACGATGACCCAGCGACTGATCCGGTAGGCTGCGCTGCACCTCCCAAATTACCCTTATACGGACACTCTCTCACAGTATGGCCCTGACGGCCACAAGAATAACAAGCACCTGTAGCACGGTAGCACTCTCCAGGGTGGTATCTCCCACAATAAGAACACTGAGGCCTGGGTGGCCTCGTCTGACCGGAACTCCTGTCTACCCGCGAACCTGAAACCCCGGAGCTCTGGCCTGCTCCTAAATACCCTGGGCTATCAAATCTCCTGCCTGAGAACTGCGGAGGTGTGCTCTGTGCTGGCTGGGAAGAATGCCTGCTAGACTGCTGCTGCTGCTGAGGCTGCCCACTCCGAAATTCCTCAAAATACCCAGATGATCTGGCCCTCTTGGGCTGTCTCCGATCCTGACTCCTATCGGGCTGATGACCCCTGTGCCGGTCCTCCATGCCCTGAGCATGCGCCTGAATCCGGGCAATATCCATATCGGGCTGAGCGGCCAATACCAAGCAACTGTCGACAAAATAACGGTCCAGCCCCATAATATACCTGTGCATCCTGTCAGCCATAGTAGCTACCACAGCAGGTGCATATCGGGCCAATGAGTCGAACTCCATACTGTACTCTCGAACACTGCAGCCCCTCTGTCTAAGCAATAAGAATCTGTCAGCCCTGGCCCGCCGTAACTCCGGAGGCAGAAAATGGCTAAGAAAAGCCTCAGAAAACTCATCCCAGACTGCTGGGGGAGCACCAACGCCTCTGGCTAACTCCCAAGACTCGTACCAATTTGCTGCTACATCATACAACCGGTACGAAGCCAACTCCACTGACTCTGTCGCAGATGCCTTAATCAAATGTAACGTGCGCCGCATCTTCCTGATAAACTCCTCAGGATCCTCCTCGGGCTTTGTCCCGAAGAACTCTGGAGGATTACAGGTCAGGAACTCACGAGCTCTCGAACTGTCACGTCTGTCTGCACGACCATCCCCAAGTCCGTGCCTATGAACCTGCCCTGCTACCAGTCTGGTCAACAACTGGACCGCATCTCTTATAGCCCGATCCTCAGCCCCTGGCTGTGGAGCTGGAGGCTCAGGTACTGGAACCTCTGGAGCTACTGGTGGAGCTGCCCCAGACTCCTCTGATGATGAAGACGTAGCAGAGTCTGCTGGCCGGGACGCAATATCACGCATCATCTGAGCAAGGGTCCGAGTACCCTTCTGAGCCCGGCTGGTCTCTCCTACCACGCCCTTTTTCTTCTGGGCAGCCGTCGCCTTTTTCGGAGGCATCACTGAAAGAAAAACAACAACGGATCAGGACAGAATCATCCTAATAGCACAGCTCTATTGCACGATCTAAGATTTCAAAAAAAGAAACACCCTAAATGTCCTGTAGCTTCCTGTTTATAGGTGTGGTGCACAACACACCGATAAACAAGACTCTACTAGACACGGTCTGTAGACGTTCCGAGGACGAACCGCTCTGATACCACTTTTGTCACGACCCAACCCCGTAGGCCGCGACTAGTGTCCGTGCTGGACACCCAAACGTACCCAATAACCCAAACCAACATATTATCAAAATATATTAATATAAAGGTTAGTTGGCGCTACTAAATATCACAGATGAACAGATTTTGCACGTAGAGGCCGATAAGGCCATCACCGATCATAACAACCCAAAACATATACAGAACCCACACAAGTCTGTCTACAGACCTCTACAGAACATAACAGAATCATAAGATGGGACAGGGCCCCGTCGTACCCCTGAATAGCGTACATATATACAATAGCAGAAGATTGTACCAAAATATAGGCTCCGGATAAAGGAGCGCTCCAAAATAGCAGAATAAGATCCTAAGCGGACGAATCAGCAAACCTGTCGTCGGTACCTGCGCGGCATGAAAACGCAGCCCCCGAAGAAAGGGGGTCAGTACGAAATATGTACTGAGTATGTAAAGCATGAAACGTAGTAAACAAAGTCATAATCGGAACAGGAGGTACAGAAAAATGAACGGAATATCCAGATTAGCAAAATGCTGATCATAAAGCATAAATAGTACTTACAGGAAACGTATGTCATACCTGGTCCCATTACGGAACAAAATCATAACCGGAACAGAACGTACAGAAATGTGAGTGAGATGTCCAGAGTATCAAATGCATATTTTCAAAACATGAAGAGTATGTACAGAAACATATGCCATATCATATCCGGCCCCTGCCAAGGGACTCGGCAGACAGAACGTGGTCACCCCCCCGACACTGGTGCCACAACACATAAGGATCAGAAAAGGGGAATAACCCCGTAACATAGCATATCATATCAGATGGCCATATCAGATCATATCAGAACAAGCGTACATGGCACAGCATACTCCACAAACCCATGTACGCGTATACCTGCCCCCTCACATCGAGGCACGGCGAACAATGCAAAGGATCACGCTTGACAACATATCCTGGCCCGGGCTCAGTGGGGGAAACATTGAGACATCCACGAACGGAGTAGTGAGAAACTAAATGCACTAAAAATACCATATATATATTTCCAGAGACTCAATGAGGCATATCGAATGTCAAATCAAATCAATGAAATCGGACGGAAACATAGTAAGTAAATTTAGATGTCATAACGGGTTACGGAGGCATAATCTATCCGAGATCGTTTTCAAGATTCAAAACAATTTATAAGACTTAATGAAATATTTAAAATAGTTTTTATTTAGTAGATAAAGGAGTAGTTAGAGTATCTCTAACGAAAACGCTCGAAGACAAGTCATAGACACATAAAGGGTAAAATTGGAAATAGTGGGCCCACCTCGGGACCAATGAAGCGGTGGGCTCAAATTACGTATTTTTAAGCTTATGGGGTCACCTACAAAGGTTCTAGGACATTCCATAACTTCGTAAGCAATTTGGGAAAAAATTTCATAATTTTTCATCAAAGCATACTTAAGGAATTCAATTCTATTGAATGAAAAAGCGACGATTTCAAACGCGGATTCCGATGGACAGAATATTCCCCGAGGCGTAAATCCAAGCCTAGTACATCTAGGACATGCCAAGAGAAGAATCGGGATAGCTTTACATACCTTATATGCTCTTTACGCCTTTCCAAATTCAATTCCCGTTTCGCCCAAAATCTGCAATTGGTCACATTTACCAATTCTCAATTTCCAATCTTTAAGTATTCAATCTTTATTCATAATTGCCTACAGAAATTTGGGCAGCATCTCCCCTATACATATAGCATCCCCGAGAATTTAACTCGGCCAAAACAATCAACAACAACCCAACAACAACATCAACAACAACAACAATCACTATAAACACAATATAACTTAACTAGCTATCTTTCCAACATAATGTCATAACCTTCATTTCAACTTCAATTTCCAAACTAATCTCAATGGTTTCACATTCATCATTAATCTAGATCATCACAATATAATTTGGAAATATTTCATATCATTTCTACGAAATATTCACAAGATATACAAAATATACAAACTTTCCACCAAAACATAATTCACCCAAAACTTCAAATCTTCAACCTACATATTCATAACATATTTCCATCTTCCAATTTCATCAACCATAATCATAATTCACATCTTAACAACTTCATTTCCATAATATCACAAAATCATTCTAAAGTGACATAATCTTCTACATTCCAACTTCAACCAAAATTCATTCAACTTTCATTCCCAATATAATTTTCACCATAACCACAACTAATACAACATAAAATTCAACTCATATATGTATACAACATATATACACTCATGGCTACATATATATATACATACCCACTTTGCAAACTTCCTTATTTCCATAATTTCTACTCATTTCCACATACCACAACATAAACAAACCTTCATAACATAAGAAAAAGAAATTGATTCTTACCTTTTTCTACAACTCCTTCACTTGAACAAGTTGTCAACTTGAAGAAATAAGTGCTCCTTCTTCCAAAACAATTACACCAAGTTGTAAAGGACCCTTAAATTAGTAGGAATACCACAAGAAAATAATTTTTGGAGGAAGATTTGGAGGGGTGAATTTTCTATGGCCAAACCCGAAATGGCCCTTTTTTTTGCTCTTGTTTTGTTTGTTCTTTCTCCTTCTAAGTTTCTTGAATCATCTAAGGGATAATGATCCCTTTATAATTAATTTGCCACATGGAAATTAATTAATTTGGTGGGCTTGGACCAGGTATGGCCGGCCACCCTCTCACCTTGGGCCTAAATTTTTCTTTTCATTTTTTTGGGCCAACTCGGTTGGTCCCGAGTTGGGCCTAGCCCACTGACCTTTCGACCTTAAAACGTCCATATCTCCTTGTACCGACGTCACCTGGGAACCCACGACCTATGGTTGGAAAGATAATTCAATTATCTACAACTTCTAATTCATGGTATTTTTCCAAATTCCAAACATATAATACCGTTTTTGCCCCCCAAAGTCAGGTCACCCGAAAACGTTTTCTTAAAAATATTCGTTTGGAGGACTTCCACTTTGATTTGGCCCAAGGGTCCTTCTTGAGTTGTGTTTAACTTCACATATGTGATTCATATAATTTGTCACATGTCCCAAAAAAAAAAATCTTGACGTGTGGGCCCCACCTCAGCTTACAAATAATTCGACGTTCAAAAATACGGGATGTAACACACTCATCACAAAACTGACCAGCTAATACGCTGACATGTTAGGGAAGACTTTTTACAATAAAACTGATTCTGGGAAGATATGGATAACTTTTGGTCCAAGCGATCCCGCATGACCATCAGATTCTTATTCAAGGAGATTCTGCATTGTAAAGATAGTGACAATTTTGACCAAATACATGGCGAATATGCTTGCGGTTCCAAGAACAGAAAAGATTATTTTAGAGTTTGCCTTAACTTATTATTGTGCTTTACCTAATATCTAACTTTAAAAGGAGAACACTTGATAGAGGCAAACATTGTCAAACAGACCTCATCCTTAAAAGAGATTATTCACATGGAAAGACTTAAGGTTACACGAAAAGTGGTACTCCCTCCGTCCCAATTTATGTGACACTTTTTCTTTTTAGTCAGTCGAAAAAAGAATGACACCTTTTTATATTTAGTAACAATACAACTTTAAATTTACCTTTTTACCCTTAACGAAATGATTTCTAGCCACACAAACTTTTATGGCTTGTTTTAAACCATAAATTTCAAAAATCTTTCTTTATTTCTTAAACTTCATGCTCAGTTAAACACCCTCATATAAAATGGGACGGAGTGAGTAGCTGCTTACCCAACATAGCCTAGTGCAGACTTCAATACGAAATGAAGAAGTGAGGCAATAAAGGAGAGACTACAACCAAAAAATTTGGTGGATAACTGCATACTGAGAGGTACCTCCTTCAATTTATATGGTCTTACTTTCCTTTTAATCTATTTAAAAGAATGACACTTTCATACTTAGTACTCCCTCTGTCCTAATTTATGCAGCACACCTTTTCTTTTTACTCTGTCGCAAAAAGAATATCACTTTTTCATATTTAGAAACAATTTAACTTTATAAGATGATTTACAATCACACAAATATCTAAAGCTTGTTTTGGACCACAAATTTCAAAAGACTTCCTTTCTTTCATAAACTCGGTGCCTAAAATGGGGCAAATAAATTGGGATAGAGGGAGTAACTCTTTATCCATAATGACACTCCCTTATAAGACATGACATGTTTAACATCACAAAATTTGAAGGATATTTTTGGTACACAGACATTTTTAATTTAAGATCACAAGATTCAAAAGTATTTTGTACTTCCTTAAATTTTGTGCCTAATCAAAATAAGACACGTGAAAAAGAAACGGAGGGAGTAGTATTTAAGGACAAGCTACTGAAGAAGGAAGAACAAACTTAGAGACTTGAAGCATATATCATGTGGAAAGATATCACAAATGGTATTTTAAAAAATAGCAAGCGAAGTTCTAGGTGTTTTGAAGAAATGCATATTAGACTTTGGAGGCATATATACCTACGAAACCATCAAATGATATGACCATCAAGAAATCCTAGTCTCCATGAAAAAAATGAATTCATAGGACAATTACAAATCATAAATAATTGAAAGAAAACTACTCACAAACAAAATTAGGTATGAACAATTGTCATTCTTATATATGTTTATGCGAAAGAATCAGAGTATCCAAACCAAAATCTTAAAGCACGAGAGGGAATAGCCTAAAAACTTTGCAAACCCTTTTGGAAGTCTTTATCCAACCTACGTGCAACAACCATATGAGTTAGTAACTTCTAATACATGTAATTTGATTTTGGCACAAGAACTTTAGTGCAACTTTCAAGAATGAGAAATGACTTACCAAAGATTGGATCTGATACCATGTTAAAAGAATATGAGGATTCAACTTAAAACATTAAGGCAATGGGTGGAGTAGCCCAAAACCTTTATGGCCCCTCACGAAGCCTAACCTATGTAGGACAACAATAAATCCGAATAGTTTAAACCAGCTATACAAGTGTTTTACATGAAATTTTGGCTTTGTCGAGGCGCAGGGAACAGTTGAAAGCCACCTAGTATCAAACATTCACACCCCTTAGACCTAGGCCTCATTTGTTTGCACTTAATGAAGGTCTTAGGTAATATTTGTTTTCATTAAGATTAAGACGTTTGAATCCAAATGCACATCTAAATATTAAAATGTGCATTAAGATTTAGATGTCTCAACCTGAATATTAAGATGTTGTATTAAGATATTCATACTAAATAAATAAGACTTTCGTTTCTTCAAGATTTTATATGTGTATATATATATATATATATATATATATATATATATATATACTAGATAGCCTATGCCCGTGCGCATATGTAGTTGTGTTTGGATAGTGATAATATATATACACACTGTTCAAATCACGATTAATATAACATTGTAGTTTGTGCTTCGTATCTAAAACTTTATTATATTCGTGTTTGCTACGAATACAAAGTCGGCAAAAATTTATTAATACTTTTTAAAAGAGAAGACTTGTTTAAAAGAAAACTATTTTCCTCTCTTTGAGATAAAATAATAGCAATATTTAAGCATCAGTTGATACTTTCAATTTTAATCCAATTAATTTAAAGGTGTAAAATACTTATTATTTTTTATCAAATTTTGATTTAGATAATTCAAATTCAAATTATTAAATTAATTTTACATGCTTAAAACGAAACAAAGTAGAAATTAATTTTTTATTTAAACGAAGAAATGCTATTTTTTAATTTTTGGTAAATATTCTTGGTTTAGCTCATTTTACTTGTCATGTTGTCTTTTGCATAGTTTTTTAAGGAAACGTGAATTAGAATTATAATTTGACTAATTTACCTTATTCATTATTTGATCTCCATTTGATATTAATCTCTTTTCACATTTATTAGAGTAAGAATAAAAATGAAAAAGTAATTAAATTCTATCTTATTTTAAAATATAAATATTTTAAGTATATTTATTTTAGTAAACGTAACAAATAAATGACATCGCTGAATAGCAAATACAACAGTTCAATATCTAGATTAGATTTCAGGCTAATATTAAAAAAAAAAAAAAAAATTGTATGGTTTGGCTACTTAACGTTTTGAAGAAAAGCAATAATATGGGGTCTAAGTTTTTTATTGTACAATAATTTCATTTACTCCCACTAATGGGTTGATACGCATATGGTAATGAATCTATCATTATTGACTTAATGGGATACTTTAGAAATTACACTAATATTGTTTGATTTTTTAATATGGGGTGCACTTTTTTTTTTTTTTGACATTATTTATTTTTTAATATGGGGTCCACTTTTTTTTTTTTTTTGATATTATAGTAAATACAACAATTAAATATCTAAATTAGATCTCAGGCTAATATAAGAAAAGAAAGGAAATTGTATGTATTTGCCTACTTAACCTTTTGAAGAAAAGTAATAATATGGGGTCCATATTTTTTGCTGTGCAATAAATTCATTTACTCCCACTAATAGGTTAATACGCATGTGACAATGAATCCACTATTATTGACTTGATGGGATACTTTGGGAATTACATGAATATTGTTTGATTTTTTAATATATGGGGTGCACAGTTTTTTTTTTTTTTTGACATTGCTTGTTTTTTTAATATGAGGTCCACTTTTTTTTTCATGAGTTTGGAGAGGGTGGGGTTCACTTTTTTTTTCATGAGTTTGGCGTTTTTTACCCCTTTTTTTAATATTGCTTGGCGTTTTTAGTATGGGGTCCACCTTTTTTTTTTTAAGAGTGACTGACGACGAAGCATGGGTAAACCGATGTTTCTATATAGTAGAAAAATAGAAATATAATAAAATATTTATATCTACTTTTTAAAAGAGTTGGTAATATAAAGTATAAAATGTCATTTTTTGCCCTTAAATAAAAAAGTGGGTGGACCACAAAGGATTTTTTTGCCCTTAAATAAAAAAGTAGGACCAAAGGACGGACGACGATCTTGCTTATAAACCGGCTCTTCTATATAGTAGTAAAGTAATACACACACACACACCACACACACACACACAGATATATATATATATATATATATATATATATATATATATATATATATATATATATTATGTTCAAAACACGATTAATATAATATTGTAGTTTGCGTTTCGTATCCAAAACTTTATTATATTAGTGTTTGCTACGAATACAAAGTTGGCAAAAATTTATTAATACTTTTCAAAAGAGAAGACTTATTTAAAAGGAAACTATTTTCCTCTCTTTGAGATAAAACAATAGCAATATTTAGGCATCAGTTGATACTTTGAATTTTAATTCGATTAATTTAAAGGTGTAAAATATTCTATTGTTAATGTATGTAGATTGGGCCTAAACAATACCTATTATTTTTTATCAAATTTTGATTTAGATAATTCTAATTCAAATTATTATATTAATTTTACATGTTTAAAATGAAATAAAGTAGAAATTTGATTTTGTATTTAAATGAAGAACTACTATTTTTAAATTTTTGGTAAATATTTTTTATTTAACTCATTTTACTTGTCATGTTGTCTTTTGCACGGTTTTTTAAGGAAATGTCAATTAGAATTATAATTTCACTAATTTACCTTATTAATTATTTGATCTCCATTTAATATTATTTTTTATTTTATGACATTAATATCTTTTCACATTTATTAGAGTACGGAAAAAAATGAAAAAGTAATTAAATTCTATCTTATTTTAAAATATAAGTATTTTAAGTATATTGCTGTACAATAATTTCATTTGCTCCCACGAATGGGTTGATACACATGTGGCAATGAATCCATCATTATTGATTTAATGAGATACTTTGAAAATTACATGAATATTGTTTGATTTTTTAATATGGAATGCACTTTTTTTTGCACATTGTTTGATTTTTTAATATGGGATTCACTTTTTTTTTTATATTGCTTGATTTTGTTAATATGGGGTCCACTTTTTTTTTCGTGAGTTTGGAGATGGTGGGTTCCACTTTTTTTTTTTTTTTTTTTTTTTAATATATGTTGGTGTTTAGTATGGGGCCCACAGTTTTTATTTTTTAATTAGAGAACGGACGACGAAGCATGAGTCCAAACCCATGCTTCTATATAGTTAAAATATATATAAAGGTTTTAATGATTTTACAAAATAGATTATGCTAGGGGTATATTAGGACCAAATTATTATATTTCTCCAGCACTCAGACAAAATTCTAAAAAAACCCCTCAATACAATATCCAGAAAGATACAGACAGAATAATCTTTTGTGATCATTGCTCATGAACGAGATTTTGATACAAGAGAATGCAAGATTTGTAGAACAGGGAAAAATACTAGGACACAGACTCCAGGCCATAAAGTTTGAATCAGCCCAATCACAAACGCAGAGTTGTTTTCAACAAACCAAGAAGGATGATAATTCACAACAGCAGAGTTTTCCATCTCAAGATAAAATGGATGAGAAGGGTGTGCATTCCCCAATAAATGCAATAAAATCCACTGTATCAGATAAAGGTACAGCTAGTCCGGTTCAAATGGTAGCCGGTAAAGACCCATCAAATCCGTTGATGGCTATCACTTTGCCAAAAAGTGAAGATGAAGGTTCATCAACCCAAACTAGACGATGACTACCCAGAACATTTGTACAAGGAGAAGTATTAAGAAGGAAAATATTTCTAAGAAGAAAAAAATGAAAAGATTGAAGAAATAGTCAAACAGGCATTAGAGAAATTCTTTCAAGAAAAAGAAAATCAAGACAAACATATAATGAAAAATCACAGTCCAGTGATATCTCTAGGACATAATTCAGACGAAGACGAGGATTTACAAATTGCTAATATTTCTAAGATGC
This sequence comes from Lycium barbarum, assembly GCF_019175385.1. Classification (NCBI taxonomy): domain Eukaryota; kingdom Viridiplantae; phylum Streptophyta; class Magnoliopsida; order Solanales; family Solanaceae; genus Lycium; species Lycium barbarum. The sequence goes on along the minus strand of NC_083338.1, from coordinate 134,329,016 downwards.
TCAAGACCCAAACGATGATTCAAAGTTTCGACTCAGTGGCCTTACACAATCTTGACACGTGAAGAAAAGTAGCAGATACAAATCATGATAGCCAAGAAGAAAAATACAAAGCAGACAATTATGGAAATAGTAGCGAAGAAAGTGACAAAGACTATAAAGTAACTTTATTAAAAAAAACTACAGGACTAGCAAGGACAATAATGCAAAAAAGGAAGGCATGTTCTAAAAACTTCATGTGACGATGGTGCCCAAAGTATACCGGACTGAAGTCAGAAAGATTCTTCAAACATAATGAAATCAGAAGTTGAAGTCCGCAAGGGTCTATAAATAAAGCCCTCTCATGAAGAAAGAAAAGATCATCAAGAAGAAATCAATAGAAATAAAAAACCATATTCCCTTCCTTTTCATCACTGATGTCAAAAACTACCTTCCAAATTCCCAACTTTGTAATATAAACCCCTTTGTAAAAAAGAAGAAGTTTTAAGAATAAGTATCCGAGTCTAAGAAGTCTTTTTGGGGTTTTCCTAAAAGGGAAACCTCCCTCCATCCTTTCGTCATGTAAGTCTTTATATTTCAACCTATGTTTTTGTACTACTCCCCCATTTAGGTATATTATTAAGTTTTCCTTTATTTGCAAATTCATGCTTTTATGAGTTTTTCTTTACTTGTAAATTCATGTTTCTATCTTTAAAATGGATTCATTACTCTTAGTATATGGTGAGTCTCTTAACTTCTTAATAACATCGATGGATTAACCTGTAAATTTCTAGGCATTGAGGCCTTGAAAGTGTCCAAATTATAAAGGAACAAAATGTTGATCATGTCCGGGGTGTGGTTAAAGAAGTAGTTATTAAGAACAAAAGTTAAGAGAAAGAGATGAACAGAGTAAGGAAAAATTTTTTATATATATATATATATATATATATATATATATATATAATTTTAAGGGAGAAAACATAGAAACTTAGTAATGTAAAGATTAATGCATGATAAATGGTATTTAAGGAGTGAGGGAGTACTGAGTAGGATTGCTAAACATTATGATTAACACAAAAATTATTTAAATTTTTTCTCATTGTCATATTATTGGAATCATAGCCTAAAGATCATTGGACCATACTTTTTATGAAACAACATAGTTACCAAATATATAAGTTTTCATTATCTTATTGCACATCTTACCTTAGAAAAAATCAAAAGTACTAGAAATCTCATAGCAACACTTGTAGAATATTTAAATAATTTAGAGTCAAACCATCAGTTAGAACTAGAGACTGATATAGAAGCTCTAGACATTAAAAACTATCTTATTTGGGAGATAAATGGTTCAACAGACGAGATAAAGCGAAAAGAATATTATATAAAACTCATAAAGCAAAAAGTCAAATATATTCCATTAGGATAATACATGCCAACAAAAGATTCCTATCAAAAAGTAAATGACGAAAAAAATAGATTATATCCTGAATATATTAGACTAAATAACACTAAAAACAAACCACAAAGGCTAAAAGAACTGATAAATACAATATCAAGACTAGAATATAGACTATTAGGATACATAAAATCTAGAAAATTCTCAAAGAAACATATAACAACTCGTTTTAAATCATACTAAAGTAAACATCTATTTATGAAACAACACTCAGTCACTAAACAAATAGCTATTAACTATTGGTATTTAAAATAGAGATACAAAAAGAAGAGAATTAAAGAAAATAAAAAAAAGCTCTAAAAGCAATTTTAGAAGTAATTACACAAGAGTCATTATCAATAGTCTTACAAAGTAATATAAACAAAAATACAATATCTGTCATAAATTGGGAATTGAAAGGAATAAAGGACGATATAGAAAGAATCAAACATAGAATAAAATTTAAAAGAGAAAATAAAGTGTGGATATCATTAGGATAGTATATAATTCAGGCACAATTGATAAATTAAAAAAATCTAGAATATTTAGACTTAAGAATATATCCAGAAAAGAAATATAAGAATATTCAAAGAAAATACAGTTATAAAGTGTAACTTTAGTAGTGGAGAACATATATTACACAGTGAAGATAAACTGTACAACAATTTAATAGATTTAATAATAAATTTTAGTGAAAAATCTCAAGAAAATACTAAGAACATAATATGGAACATTAAATTTCACGATACCATATCAATCTATAACCTAACATTTGAACATATTAAAAGCAAAGATAATAATTTAGCGGACTAGTTAAGTAGGTTAAAAATTACTGTCAACTAATAGAGGGCAATTCGTAGGAATGCCCCTCATTCGGGGTGGTCTTTAATTTTTGCCCCTCAAATTGCTGGTCTTTAATTTTTTCCCTTCGCATAGAAACCCTAAGGTTCTGGGTTCGAACCCTGACTCCGGCATAAAAATAATTTCGCAAGGCAAGGCTTAGGGAAAGTTATGCCGGATCTGGCATAAGCGCCTTAAGGCAGAACTAAAGTTATGCCGGATCCGGCATAACTTTTATGCCTTAAGGCAAGGCAGACTTTTAGTTATGCCGGAGACTGCATAAATTATTTTAAGACATAACTAAAGTTATGATGGATCCGACATAACTTTTATGCCTTAAGGCAATTTATAAGGCAGACTTTTAATTATGCCGGAAACAGCATAAGTTGTCTTAAGGCAACATAGGTTACCTTATAAGGCAAACTTTTAGTTATGCCTTAAGGCAACATATGCTGAATCCGGTATAACTTTAGTTATGTCTTAAGACAACTTATGTCGCAAAAGGCAGACTTTTCTCAAAGTCTTGCCTTGTGAAATTATTTTTATTTTTATGCCTGAGCGGGGTTCGAACCTAGAACCTCAATATTTTCGGCCACCTTTTCAAGCGAAGGGCAAAACTTAAAGACCACCAATTTGAGGGGAAAAATTTAAAGACCACCCCAAAAGAAGGGAAATCCATGCAAAAAAATGACTAATAGACATGTCCTATATTTACAGCATAAGACCAACAACCCCCAAGCCTGCAGACAAGGGAAAAGGTGTCCAAGCGTCACCGTCAGACATATATACTCAGACAATGTTAGGTAATCTTTGATTCAGACCATAAGCCTCATTAGATGAAACTACTATAGAAAGAATATGGTTTGGTAAACATAATTTAATATTTTTCCTGCCTTCAAATATGTATGTATAATAGATAGACAACAAAGATGTTTGGTAGATAATTTATGGATAGCATACAATAAAAAAAGACACTAAATACTTTATAGCAGCCTTAAATGCGCTATGTCAATACTTTACAGACAAAAGTCAAGAAAAAAGATTTAAATATTGCGTGTACTCGGTAAGACAAATGGCATTTTTCAAACTTGGGTAGAAGTTATAGATTCAATAAAAGAAGTTCTAGAAAAACCTCTTTTTAAATGTTTAATGATTTTACAGAAGCATTAAATTATGCTAGGGGAATATTACGACCAAATTATTATATTTCTCCAGCACTCACACAAAACCCGAAAAAAAAACCCTCAATACAACATCCAAAAAGATATAGACAAAATAATCTTTGTGATCATTACTCATCAATGACCGAGGCGTTCAAAAGGCTAAATCAGAAGAACGAGATTTTGATATAGAGAAGGCAACACTTGTAGAACAGGTAAAAATATTAGAACACAGACTCCAGGCCGTAAAGTTTGAATCAGCTGAAGCAAAGACGCAGAGTTGTTTTCAACAAACCCAAAAGGATGATAATTCACAACAACAAAATTTTCCATCTCAAGATAAAATAAATGAGAAGGGTGTGCATTCCCCAATGAATGCAATGAAATCCACTGTATCGGATAAAGGTACAGCTAGTCCGGTTCAAATGGTAGCAGGTAAAGACTAATCAAATCCGTTGATCGCTATCACTTTGCCAAAAAGTGAAGATGAAGGTTCATCAACCTAGACTAGACGAGGACTACCAAGAACATTTGTACAAGGAGAAGTATTAAGAAGGAAAAGTATAATTTCTAAGAAGCGCGTGTGTATATATATATATATATATATATATATATATATATATATATATATATATATATATATATATTTCTGATTTTTCTTACCCTGTTCATCTCTTTCTCTTAAGCTTTGTTCTTAATAACTACTACTTCAACCACCCCTCGGACATAGCCAACATTTTGTCCCTTTATAATTTAGACACTTTCAAGACCTCAATACCTAGGAAATTACAGGTTAATCCATCGATGCTATTAATATGTTAAGAGACTCATCATATACTAAGAGTAATGAATCCATTTGAAAGATAGAAACATGAATTTACAAGTAAAGGAAAATTCATAAAAACATGAACTTGCAAATAAAGGAAAACTTAATAATATACATAAATGTTCTTAATACTTCTCAAGGAAAATATACTTTTCCCTCTTAATATTTCTCTTTGTACAAATGCTCTGGGTAGTCGTCGTCTAGTCTGGGTTAATGAACCTTCATCTTTACGTTTTGGAAAATTGACAGCCATCAACGGATTTGATTAGTCTTTACCAGCTACCGTTTGAACTGGACAAGCTGTACCTTTATCCGATACAGTGGATTTCATTGCATTCATTGGGGAATGTACACCCTTCTCATCAATTTTATCTTGAGATAAAAAAAAACTCTTTGTTATGAAGTACCATCCTTCTGAGTTTGTTGAAAACAACTATGCGTCTGTGATTGGGCTAATTCAAACATTATGGCCTGGAGTCTGTGTTCTAATATTTTACCTGTTGTACAAGTTTTGCCTTCTCTTGTATCAAAATCTCGTTCGTCTGATTTAGCCTTTTGAACGCCTCAGTCATTGATAAGTAATGATCACAAAAGATTATTTTTTCTGTCTCTTTCTAGATGTGGTATTGAGGAGTTTTTTCCGGATTCTATCTGAGTGCTGGAGAAATATAATAATTTCGTCCTAATATACCCCTAGCATAATCTAATGCTTCTGTAAAATCATTAAAACGCTTAAAAAGAGGTTTTTCTGGATCTTTTATTGAATCTATAACTTAACCAAATTTGAAAAATGTCATTTGTCTTACCGTGTATTACCACGCAATATTTAAATCTTTTTTCTTGACTTTTATCTGTAAAGTATTGACATAGCGCATTTAAGGCTGCTATAAAGTATTTAATGTCTTTTTTATTGTATGCTATCCATAAATTATTTACCAAACATCTTTATTATCTATCTATTATACATTCTGCTAAGACTCTAAATGACATATTTGAGGCGGGAAAATATTAAATTATGTTTCCAAATCATATTCTGTCTATAGTAGTTTCATCTAATGAGGCTTGTGGTCTGAATCGAAGATTACCTATCATTGTCTGAGTATATGTGTCTGACAGTAAGGCTTGGACACCTCTTCCCTTGTCTGCAGGCTTGGGGGTCGTTGGTCTCATGCTATAAATATAGAACATGTCTATTAGTTGACAGTAATTTTTAACCTACTTAACTGGTCCGCTAAATTATTATCTTTGCCTTTAATATGTTGAAATGTTAGGTTACAGATTGATATAGTATCAATGAAATTTAATCATCTCCTTTTACTACTATTCTTTTCATTTATTTTTTGGTGAAACTTAACTATGTCATTGCAATCAGTTCTAATTAATATTTCAAGTTTGTTTAAAATATACAGTCTGAAACTATTTAATCTGTAGATTACAACTAATATTTTTGCGTCTATACTGCTCATATTTCCTTTTTCTTTATACTTACCACTTTGGTAAGCATTTATTTTTTCTTCACTTTTATTACTATATATATTGGGTTTAGCTTTTAAAACTGCTCCTTATCCTTCGAAACTTCCATCTGTTTCTATAATTAAATAGTTTTTTTCTAATGACATTTAAATCAGGAATATTTTTTATTTTTTCTTTAATTTTTTGAATGAATTTAATATCTTCTGTATTGAAATGTTTTTGTCCTGTAGAACCTGTCGTAGAATATAAAGGTCCTGCCATTTTGCCTAAGTCTTTTATAAAATTTCTTGTATAATTTACTATTCCTAAAAGCTATTGTAATTCATTAATATTATCTAGTTTGTCCGGCATTTCTAAAGCTTTTTTTAGCTATATGAGGTTGTATTTAATTTTTCCATCCCCTAAGACTACTCCTAAGAAACTTTTATAATTTTTACATAATTTCATCTTTATTTTTATTGATTATTATTCCATTATCTACAAATAATCTAAAAACCGTCTGTAAATGTCCTAGATGTTCTTTAATATCTCTACTAAATGCTAATATATCGTTTACATATACTAAAACAAATATTTTATATTCTCCGAATATACTATCAATATTTCTTTGGAAAATAGGTGGAGCTGTCTTTAATCCAAATGGCATCACTAACCATTCAATATGTCCTTCAAGGCAAGTAAACGCCGTCCATTCTAAACTTTCTTCATGCATTTTTACCTACCAATATCCTGATTTACAATCAAATTTGCTAAATATTTTTTTTCCTTGCATTCTATTTATCAATTCCGTTTTATCAAGTAGTTTATATCCGTCTGTTTTAGTATTATCATTAAGTCTTTTACAATTTATTACTATTCTAGATTTTCCTCTTATTATTTCGCTAAGATTTCTTACCATAAAAGTTGTTGACCTATATTTAGAGGTAGATCTCCTTATTATCCCCAAATTCATTAATTCTTTAATCCATAAATCTTGATTTGTGGATTCTATTGAGGCTGTTTTTATTATGTATTCTAGGTTTATTATGTCTAATTTGCATACAATCTTATTATTTTCCCAATGTTTTAGAGGTTTTTCTCCTATTATTTCTATTTCATCCAGTATTTTTATTATGTTGTCTAAATCTCTTTGATTTTTTATTATTCCTACTTTTTCTATTCCCGTTTTAAAATTATATAATTCTGTTTCTACATCTATCAGAGTATAATCTTTTTCTAATATAACTCTGTCCTCATTGTCTTCTAAGAACAAATTTTTGGATTCTACTTTTGTTTTACAGCATGTATTGTTATCTTTACAATCCTTACAACACTTATCTTATTTCTTCTGCAGGTTTTTATGGTTTGCAGTCTGGATCTCTATATTTCTTGTTTTGGTCTCAATTTTTGTTGTTTGTACCAGTGTATGAGTAATGTTTATAAAGAAAATTATCCCATCTCTAGTGAGCAAACAACTGTCATTATTATGTAACATGAAACTTAATCCTAATACAAAATCTACATTTATATTTAAGTCTCTTACCCATATTTTATCTTTCTTGAAGCTAGGCTTATAGAATCTTGAGCATGTATTTATAAAGCTAATTTGTGATCTATCCACATAATGTCTATATATATTGTGTTCCGTCCATTTGCATTTGCTGCAACTGGTTTTCTAAAGTTTTAATTAAATTTGGTGGAACTATCCTTCTATTTATTATACACTTTTTATATCCTGAAGCTACTAATGCCAGTGTTTCGATTTCATAGTCCTCTATTTTAATTTTTGCAAGTATTTTTATTGTACTTAATATTTTATCTTCATTACATACTAATGCATCGTAGTCTTCTATACTCATTAATTCTTCTTCTTCATTTTGTATTGGTTCAGTTTTATTTCCTTCATGTTCCTCTATTTTTGGTTTTTCTCTTTCTAATTTTTGTATTCTTCTTTCTAACTCATTCATCCTTGTCTCTAATGTCATTACTCTCAAATTGATTGTAGGGTTACCTATCTCTTTATCTTCTCTATTTACTTTTGTTTGAATTGTTTTTCTATACACATAATACATCCTTCTAAATAACATATTTTGCACTTAGCTCTTTTATCTTTACTAGGGTACCATTTACATATAAAACACTAGTTGCTATCTAATCCCTTATTTCTTTCAAATTCATAACTACACTCTTCAGATATATTTACTAATGTACTTGCTTGTATTTCTTCTAAATCCAAATCTTCTAATCCTATCTCATTTACTAATTCTTCTTCGTCTGAATCTGGTGAATCTATTTGGGCTTTTTCTATTAGCGTTTCTTGAAAATCTTCTATTAACTGTGAATTTCTTGTTTTTATTATTGATTCTTTTTTTACAAGTATTTGCTAGATGTTCTATACTTCCACAAGTAAAACATTCTAATTATTTTTATAATTTCTCTCTGTTCTATATTTTCTAACATGTCTATTTCTGTTCAAATAAGGCTTTCTAGCTGATAATTTTCTAAGATAATATTTCTTTCTATTATAACCTTTATTATATTGCGGTTTATACTTTCTATATTTTTTATTTTTATAATTATTTTTATCATAGCTTTGAGCTATGAATACTATATTTTTGCAAAACTCCTTTTATTTTGTTTTAATTGTTTCTGTATCTGTATATGTGTACATTTTTCTTATAGTATTTCCATTATGTGTTGTATTTTATGTCCTATAGACCATTTTGCATTTGGATTTTGTATTACTCCTCTTTGTACCATCTATCTTTTATTCCTCTACCTAGAGCTCCTGGTAATATGTTAAATAACTTGTTTCCCTATTCTTGATCAAAGCATTTCCGCTAATACTGCAATAATAAAAATAGTCATTCAGAAATTTCTTGATATGAAACCAACTACTTATACTTAATTGTTATAGTTTTATTAATGCATTTCTTTGTAATATGATTAGTCCACTATTTGGGTCTTCTCCTGTTATTAAACTATGTATTTTATTTGTAAAATTATAAGGGTTCGGTCCCATAGCTACTAAAGATTGAAATTCTTGTGAGAATTCAGACTTGTAAGCTTCCATAATCCTTTTGTTGATTCTCCTAAGAAAGTTTCCATATACTTATACATAGTTTCTGCGTTTGTATCTCGATATGTTTTTATATAGTCTGCTACTACTATTCCTTTCCAAAGGTCTATCACTGAGTTCCACATTTGTGGATCATGAGCTGCTATATTTAGTATTTTGCCATCATTGCCTCCTTCTCGTAATCTAATGGGTTCTTCTATTGGTATCCTTTTTTCTGCCGATTTTATATTTTCTGTTATTATTTCTTGACATATTCTATATATTCTTCTTCTAGGTATATTTGCCGTACTAGTATCTACCGTATTTTGCTGGGTCGTTCTCTGAAATGGGCTAGAACTAGTAGACTCTATTAATTCCTTTTGGCTTATTATTGAATCTAGTTCTATTTCTTCATCACTATCTTGGATTTCTTCTGGGATTTTATCAAGACTTTCTAATTTCTTTTGTGAAATACTCTCTGCTCTGTATCCCCAATTGTCTGTTCTTAGTTCACATTTTTTAAAATGCTCTTCTGTCTCTCTTAACGTTAATCTTCCTAATTTACATATTTTACACTTGAATGTCGTATTTTTATATTTGTTTTAATGGTTTCTCTTGCTTTTTCTAAGGCTATATCTACTTTAAAGTCTTCTTGTGTTATTTCAATGTTCATAAATTTAGTATTATCTAATGTACTTTCTGTTTCATCGTCTAGTTCTCTCTGAGTAGTGTAATTATAATCTGTGAATCTTATTGAAGGTTCTCCCTTAGAATTAATATACATTAAATGAGATTCTGATTTTAGTATCTTTTTCTTATTGAAATCTTCCAATTCCATTCTAGTCCCGCATATTCTTCACGGTTTATTTTTATTAATTTTATTCCTCTATTTCCCATTAATTATACTACACCATCTACTTTGATTTTAAATTTAGTGTTACTACTAGTTGCCATTTTTCCTATGAATCTTACACACATTAATAAATTATTTCCATTAGTCATTTCTTCATATCTTTTAGTCTGTATTCCTATTTTAATATTTTTTCCAAATTCTGTTAAATTTATCATAAAGTCTGGACTTATATAAAATATTCCACCATTATATGTCATATCTACTTTTGTTAGCCCTGCTATAGATTTCTTTAAATCTGACCATCTATCATCATAGATTACAACCAATACTTTGGTTCCTAAGTTCTTTCTAGTGAGTCCTTTTAATCCTACTACTATTAATCTCATATGCATTAAACTCTTTTTAGAATTTTTTATGTCTTACTGATTCAGGATTAATTAAATTTATTGTTGTAACATTACTTCCCATGGCTGATAACTGTTCTTTCTCTGTAATATAATTGTGCAGTACTTGAGAAATGTCCTACATCATATAATGTCTTTGGGTTAAGTAATCTTAGTTGATTTTGCTGAAAAATCTGTATATCTTTGTCTATGTCTATTACTTCGTCTAATTGTTGATTTTCTTCTTGTCTTTTTCTGGTTAAAATTCATGCTATTATATTAGTACCTATTCTATTGTCTGAAAAACTTACTCTAGGTCTTTCTTCGCTTATTGTTCTTGACCTACGAGGAAAAAAGGTCCACCTTTGAGGTTTCCTAACTAGTTTAAGCCTTTCTTTTTGAGGTGTTATTTCTACCCTTTTAAATTGTTCTATCAAATCTTCTACTTGTTTATTTTTTGGACTTTCTATATTAGTTTTTACTTCTTTATCTTTAATAATTTCCTCTAACTTTCTATTAATTTCTAGGAGTAATACAATTATAGTGTTATTTTGTTTTATTATTATTTGATCTAATTTACGTTGAGGAACATAATCTGTAAATCCTTCTGGATTAGGCTGAAATTTAGTTGTTACTTTTAAAACTTTGAGCCGGTTTGAATTAGCTGTAAAAAAGTGGTTTTTAAACATAAGTGCTTAAAGTACTTTTTAAGTGCTGGAAGTTATTTTATAACTAAACAGCTACGTGTTTGGATAAAAGTGTTTAACGGGTTTTTAGAAGTAAGGGTAGTATTGGAATTAACAGAAAATATAAGAGATAAAAGGGTAAAGTTGTTGGTCAAACCAAAATGGCTTTTAAACCAAAAAAAAAAAAATGAGATTGAGCAACTTCTTGATTTTGGCTTATTTTAAGCACTTTTTAACTTAATTAAAGTTATTTTCTATTTTACCAAACACCCAAATAAGTTAAAAATAGCTTATAAGCCAATCCAAATGGGCTCTTTATCACATACTGGATCTAGATCGTTCATGAAATAGAGATTTCTTTTAATGTTTCTACTGTCTCCTTTAATTCGCTAATATCACTGGTCAATACTTCTACTTGTTCTGTTATCTTTGCTACTAATTGAGTTGTCTTTATTTTTTCTAATTCTTTAGGTTTCTCTGTAATAGTTCTAATTAATTTTTCTATTTCGTTCTTTGTAGGTAGTTTTTCTAGATTAGATTTACTATTTAAAAACTGAATTTTTCTATCTATTTCTAGTTCTTGTGACTTTAGAAAGTCAAAATTTTGTTCTAATTTTTCCAAATATTTTCTTTGCTTTTTTGCGAAGATTCTATTATGTCTAATGTTCTTATTATATTCTTAGTATTTTCCTGAGATATTTCTGTAACACCCCGTAAACTTGAACTAGGTGTGCATATGTAAAAATCTAGTGTTAAGATGATATTTTATCTATATGAATCCATTCTTGATGAATTCGGGTGGAAGATTGTCGTTTTGAAGTCAAACCAACTAGTGAAGTTCTTAGGGCTCTTAAATTCGCCTAAGTTTTGGTAGGTCTGTCTTCTGGGCGATTTTCATGAAACTGTGTTGCGAATTTGGAAAATATTCCTTGATGAAAGTTGTAGATCTTTGAAATAGCTTTCCAACGGTAGGTCTCCCAACCCAAACAAAGTTGCGTACAAAAATTTATGCCCGTTTTACTGAAGTCTATCTTCGCTGGAAATTTGGCATGTGTTACGGTGAGACGTTACGGACCGTAACACGTGCTACAGGTCATAACATGGAACCGTAACGTCTCAAAAATCACCAGAACTCTCTGGAAATTTCCACTAAAGAACGGTCCGTAACACGGACGGTCCGTCCTTCGGAGGCGTCCTTTGGCCCGTTTTCACTAGAAAAGTATAAATAAGACACTTGTTTTGTTATTCCTCCACTTTCTAAAAAACCCTAAGGACGAAAATCATTCCTCCAAGTCTCCAAATCAAAGGTAAGAACATCCCTAACATTACTAATTCATTCTAACATTAAACCCATGATTCTTGCGACCAAAACCTAGGGTTTGCAATATAATTCTTCCCAAAGTGATTCAAGCTAGGGTTTGGGTGTTCTTCATTAAAAAAGTGAATTTTTAAACCTTGTTTAACAAACTAAGGTATGTATGTCTCTCTTTTAAAAACCTTATTATGGATATATGTCTTTTTCTCGAAAGTTCTTTATTGAATTAAAAGTGTGAACTTCTCATACAAAACCCTAATGTATGGCTCTTTTAAAGTCCTTTTTTTTTAATATAAAGGTAATTTGTATGTCTCTTTTAAAAATCCTTTTTGACTATGAAGGTGATTTGTATGTCTATATTCCAAAAATCATCTTTTCAATTATGTCTACTCGTGAAGTACGCTTATATTGTGAAAGCATGAATTGTATTTGAGAATCCTTCCTTGATTGTTTGTATAAGTTATAACTCTTGTTTGGTGGAATTTATTCTGGAATTAAAGATGATTTCTTTTAGACAAGGTCATGCGTGTGTAGGGTCAAGCCCACATCGAACCTTATACGAACTATACTACTTTGTGAAACTCGTTTTTGCCATTATTGGATGATTGAACTTATTTTTCTAAAGGTTGGACCTTAAACTTGTTTTGTTGTTGACTGGATTTTGTTGAACTTAAAAATTGAATAAGAGACTTGAATAAGACTCTAAATCGGTTATAACTTGAAATGCCTCTATTTTGAGATGATGACTTGAGAAGTGAGATTCGGCTCTTAGCCATGATTGATAATTTGGTAATATGACATGATTTGTATTTTGTTTGTGTTTGTGCCTGTATGGGCAAGTTGTGCTAGTCCAGAGGAAGATTAGCCGTTATGGATCCTAACGTATCGATACGAGTATTGTTGTGTCAGTCCAGAGGACGATTGACCTCCGTTGCTTCCTAACGCAGAGTATCTATTGCTATGCTAGTCCAGAGGACGATTAGCCTCTGTATCTTCCTAGACCGGAGTATCTATTGTTGTGCTAGTACAAAGGACGATTAGCCTCCGTTGCTTCCTAGCCCGGAGTATCTATTGTTGTGCTAGTCTAGAGGACGAATAGCCTCCGTGGTTTCCTAACCCGGAGTATCGATTGATTGATTAGTTTGCCTATGAGTGACTTGTTTCGTATCTTGTTGCCTGTGAATGGCTTGTGGTGATATTGAATTCGTAAGTGAAATGTTTGGCATGGTAAATGGTAAAGAGTTAAGTTAATATGTCTTTCGTTGTTGGATTCTTTCATGACTCTTTAATGTTGCTGACTTACGTTATTCCTGGGTTTGAATTGTGATTTTCATTAATATCATTTTATTAATTTTATTCATCATATCTTGTTTGTAACTATTGCCCCTTAGACACTCACTGAGTACGAAGTACTCAGGCATATCATTGTCGTTTTTTATGGTATGTTAGGCAACGGAGAAGAGCAGGTTCTTACCACTTCAGGCGCTTAGGAAGGACTTACTGTTGCTGCTGATTTGGTGAGCCCACACGTTCATTCGTGGGACACCCTATTTCTTTGTTTGTTCATTATTAGTTTTTCGAGCTGCGTCCCAATGAGTCAAACTATTATTCCTATATCTTAAAAGCTCCATAGTATACGTTCTTGTGGGTAGTTGTTGAGTTATTGATTAACTCTCGGGCACGTTATTACGTTTGACTAAGTATTGGATGAATAAAGACTTCCGCTGATTTAATTCATATATTCATGATTTGTTATACTTATTTTATAAACTGTTGGAGGCGAATATTGAACCTGGCTGGTTCAAGTGTCATTATTGCACGGTTTAGGTTCTTCCGATGTTGTTCATGACGTCGGATGCCGGTCACGTCTAGGGTGGGTTTTGGGGCGTGACAATTTCACTAAAATTTATTATTAAAGTGTTGTGCTGTTTATCTTTACTATGTAGTATATGTTCTCCCCTACTAAAGTTACACTTTATAACTGTATTTTCTTTTAATATTTTATATTTCTTTTCTGGATATATTCTTAAGTCTAAATATTCTATACTTTTTAATTTATCAATTATGCCTGATTTATATACTATCCTAATGATATCCCCACTTTATTTTTCTCTTTTAAATTTTATTCTATGTTCTATTCTTTCTATATCGTCCTTTATTCCTTTCAATTCCCAATTTATGGCAGATATTGTATCTTCGTATATATTACTTTGTAAAACTCTATTGATAATGATTCTTGTGTAATTATTTCTAAAATTGCTTTTAGAGCTTTTTCTATTTTCTTTAATTCTCTTCTTCTTTCTACATCTCTATTTAAATACTAATAATTAATAGCTATTTGTTTAGTCACTGAGTGTTTTTCATAAATAGATGTTTACTTTAGTATGGTTTAAAACGAGTTGTTATCTGTTTATTTGAGAATTTTCTAGATTTTATGTATCCTAATAGTATATATTCTAGTCTTGATATTGTATTTATCAGTTCTTCTAGCCTTTGTGGATTGTTTTTAGTGTTATTTAGTCTAACATATTCTGGATATAACCTATTTATTTCGTCTGTTACTTTTGATAGGAATTTTTTGCTGGCATGTAGTATCCTAATGGAATATATTTGACTTTTTCTTTATGAGTTTTATATAATCTTCTCCTCTCTTTATCTCGTCTGTTGAACCTTGTATCTCTCAAACAAGATAGTTTTTAAAGTCTAGAGCTTCTATATTAGTCGCTAGTTCTAACTGATGGTATGTCTCTAAATTATTTAAATATTCTACAAGTATTGCTCTGAGAATTCTAGTACTTTTGATTATTTTTTCTAAGGTAAGATGTGCAATAAGATAATGAAAACTTATATATTTGATAAAACTATGTTGTTTCATAAAAAGTGTGTTCCAAAGATCTTTAGGCTCTTATACCAATAATATGACAATGAGAAAAAATTTAAATAATTTTTGTATTAATCAGGATGTTTAGCAATCCTACTCAGTATTTCCTCACTCCTTAAATACCCTTTATCATGCATAATATTTACATTACTAAGTTTTTATGTTTTCTCCCTTAAAATTATATATATATATATATATATATATATATATATATATATATATATATATATATATAATTTTTTATTTTTTAGTTTTATTTTATATATATAGGGTTTTGCTAACCTATAACGTGAAATTTATAAGATAGCAATGTACCCATTTTTTTATCACAAAAATACCTTGTCACCTCATTAAAATATGGACTTTTAGGGGTGTTTTGGTCTTTCATCCAAATCCTCCAATTTCACTCCATGTGATTCTCCTTCTTCTCCCTTTGCTCCTCTTCTCCACTTCTTCCTCGTTCATGGGAATTTAGATCTCTTCATCTCGAATGCTTTAAACTAGAACAACCCAAAAATATAATGTCTTCCTGGTAGTCAAATTGTGTGGAATATAGAAGAAATAGTTAGCGGGTGGAAATTGAGATTTGAGATTACGTGTTCAATTCGAGATAAAGAGATTTAAATCTTCTAAATTCCCGTGTCTTAAAGTTAAGCTTTTCACTTGCACTTTCTTAACAAGGAGCAATTACAAAAATTCCCAAACCCAGTTTAGTTTTGAATCTGATCAGAATTTGTCTCACGTTATAATCGATTTCGATCAAAATTTGGCTAGAATATTCTTCAATCGAATCAGTTGATTCAATTTTATCAGTTCGAACTGTTTTTCCCTTGATTTTACATGAACAAGAAAGAAGGGGAAGAAGAGGAGAATTATCAGCAAAAACAAATGGAGAAATGACACGAAGGGAAGGATTTGGGTGAAAGACCAAAACTCCCCTAAAAGTCCATATTCTAATGAGTGCATTGCTATCCTACAACCTTCATGTTGTTAGCAAAACCCATTGATACTATATCAGGTGTGCGTAGATATATAGTATACACAACTCAAAGTTACGATAAGGCCAATTATAAAAAGAAAAAATATAGTAGGTATTGACCACAATACAATAGAAGTTATAATAAAAAGAAATATTATCTTAGAAAATCATCAGCAAGAAAGCCTTATTTAGATAGAAATAGACATGTTAGAAAATATAGGACAGAGAGAAATTATAAAAATAGATATCTAAGTTTCTGTTTTATCTCCCTTTTTTTTTTTTTTTTTTTTTTTTTTTTTAATGTGGACTCAGTCCAGTCAGGATTCTTGTTATTGTGTTCATCTCTTTCTCTTAACCTTTGTTCTTAATAACCCTCTTCTTTGACCCCACCCCGGACATGGCCAACATTTCGTCTTGTATAATCTTTGGACATTTTAAAGGCCTACACCTGGGACAATATATATAATTTAAATAAAATACTAAATTGATACTATATCAATGAAATATTTTTAAAAAATTATAGGACAGTTGGAGGTGATGATAGCTAGCAATGGTGGTTGTGGCTTGGATGTCGATTGAGTATTGTGTTGGGTGATAGTGGTGGTTTTGGGTAGGAGCTAGTGGTGATGGTGACTGACAGTAGTGATTAACGGTGATGGTTGACACTGGTAGTTAGTAGTGAAAATTAATAATTGTGGTGGACTATAGTGATAGCTAATGGTGGTGGTGAATCATGACGGTGACATATAGTGGTGGATGAGGTTGTGGCGAATGTCATTAGCGATGATCGTAAATGGTGACAGCTGACTTACGTGGTTGGCGATGGTGATGGTTATGGCTGATGATGGTGGTGGGAGTTGCTAATTGTGGGCGGCGCCGGCTGTAACGGTGAAAATTGATGGAGTAGTGATGAACTGCAAGTGATCTTTGTAGAAACCTTTGAATAGACATCTTAATGATATTAAAGACTTTGTTATAGATCTTAAGCATTCAGATCTATTTCCGACCCATTAAGTGGCTGTAAAATTATAAAATGAATGCACTTAATGACTAAGATTGAGACCTAAAAACAAACAAGACTTAATGACTGAGTTCTGAATGAATAATGATTAAGGTCAAGGTCTTCATAAGTGCAAACAAATGAGGTTTTAATCTTAATAATTTAGATCTCAGTCATTAAGTTTGTTTGTTTTTTAAGTCTGAATCTTAATCATTAAGTGTTTTTTTTTATGTTTCAACCACTTAATGGGTCTGAATAGATATGAATGATTAAGATTTGTAACAAAGTCTTAATATCATTAAGATGTCTATTAAAAGATTTCTACGAAAATGGTTGTTCACCAATTCCATCTATTCACCACTACCTCCATCGCCCACCATTAACAACTATCGTCATTGATGCCCACCATTATCAACTACGTACCACCACCCACCACCATTACCACAACAACCACCAATCACCACAGATAGTCACCATCGGCAGTCACCACGTTACATATCACCAACAACTGCATTATTCACCACCACCATTAGCTATCACTATCATTCACCATAACTATCAACCGCCACCACCAACTACCACCGTCAACCTCTACTGCCAACCACCATCACCACTAGCTACTACCCATACCCCACCATTAGCCAAAATCATCACAATCGACATCCACAACCACCGCCGCTAGCTATTAACCACCATATAATTTTTTAAAAATATTTTGATATATAGTATTTAGATTAACTTAGTATTTTATTGAAATTTATATTTACCCCCTCTGTCCCAAAAAGAATGATACAGTTCTATATTTAAAAATACTTTAACTTAAAACTTTCTTTTTACCCTTAATGAAATGACTTACAGCTACACAAATATCTATGGCTTGTTTTAGATCAAAAGTTTCAAAAGTCTTCCGTTCTTTCTTAAACTTTGTGCCTAGTCAAACTATACCACATAAATTGGGACGGAGGGAGTATTAATTTCTAAATAAAGACAAATTTTATACATTCATGTGTTTAAAAAATAAACAGTTTTAATTAATTAGTATTCAAATCTTAATCCAACATCTTAATATTCAGATGTGTATTCTGATTCAGACATCTAAATCTTAATGCACATCTTTATATTCAGACGTCTTAATCTTAATGAAAACAAATGAGGCCCTAAATCATTATTCATCAAACTTTATAGGTGTATAATCTTATATCCATGTATAGTCTATAGATATAATAAATGACTAAGAACTTATCAAGCTTTCCAACACATTATTGGCTAAAAGAAAGAAACAACCAATTTTCACTGACAACTTTCAAGAACCACTAACTTGGTAAGAGATAATAGAGTACCAACCAAAGATGGGAGATTGTAGCTAAACTGGTCGATCCTCTTGTTCGTCAACCAATAATCCAAAAAGGGGCCTAATAACAGCAGAGTTGCAGCCTGGGCTGGTGCAGTATGTCCCAGCAGATTGAAAGAAGTTAGGGAGTATTTCCTTTGAAGGTAATGAACATACTGCACACAAAGAAAACTATAGTCTTAATGATTACCTTATAAGAGACAGATGTTGAGTAATATAAAGAAGGATTTTTTACATTTTTGGCCCATCGGCCTAAATTAATTACGGGCGCTAGCCAAAATATACAAAACATATACTTTGATTATGTATATTTATGTATACAATATGTATATTACATGTATGTTTATACTTAAATATACAAAACCTATACACTTGTTGGCTATTGTGTAAATTAGATCATCGAAAGGCATTGGACTGTAATTATCTCTATAAAGAACAAAGCTACTTAGTAGAAAGTTGCTCGCGCTTGCTCGTACAGAAGTGAGAATGGTGCATTTATTCGCTGAATGTATACAGACGATTCAATCAAGCTTCTCAATATGGCATATAAATTTCATTGCGAAGGCAACTTACGTACTGTTGCAGAGCAGTGCTCCAAACAGCTATAAAGGCAGCAATGAACCCTTTGGCATTAACACTCACATCAGTAACTGTGCAGACAGCAACACCTAAGAGAACCACAGCAATGCTGAGCTTTGTGTTCCTTGAATAACGAATCTTGTCGAAAAAGACTTCAAGTAAGCAGGACACAGGGATCATAGTCAATTTTGCAATCTGATAGTCACAAAGGAGGTTAATATCTGAAGTAATCAATTGAATAATAATAAGTGCAACATCAAGCTGGTGAGCATAGAATTACCTGGTAGAATCCCACTGAATTCCACATTAAACTGACATTCATCCCAACAATAGAAAAATTTGCAAACAGTATAAATTTTAGAAGATCTGCAAGGGGTAGATGAGAAGCTTGGATGTACCCGAGCCACTTTAGTACAACCGCCATCAAAGTAGTTGTGGCGAAATGCAACCCAGTTAATGTAGTCGCTGCAAGGATAGTTTATAATCAAAGGTTAGAACAACCACATACCAAAACTACAGATAAGAAAAAGGAAAATAACAGAAACAGCAAAAACAGTTTAGAGCTTTTTACATGTGCGTTATGTAGCAACTAGCAACTTCCTTTTCAGATTTGTGTTAGGGTCTCTTCTCTCTCATATATAAACTCAACTTAATCTAGCCTTTTCCCCTCTTGGCAGTCTGTACCTTCCTCTTTATTATTATTATTATATTTTTTTTTTTGTGTGTGACTGAGGTGGTTTGGGGAGGGGGGGGGGGGGGGGGGTGCGTGGGGGACAATTTGCTGTAAAGAAGCAATTCAAAAATCTGGATGAAGCTTGGATAGATTCTTCCGAGGCCATCAGGCTCAATCAGTCTGTACCGTTTCTATATCCTTGTGGGTGCAAAAGAACAATTTTTTTGTGGGTGAAAAAACAAAAGTAAAAAAGAGCATCTTTGTTTGCACCAAAAATGAACAAAAAATAGAAGTGTACAGACTGATGAAGAGGAGAGATCTTTTTAATGAGACAATACACACCTTACTTGTCTTTTTTAATCTTGACCTTTCAAAAGAAAAAAGATGTAGTTGCCACTTTGCGCAATTTCTGAGTTCTATAGTTTCCTTCCCCTAACCGTTCATTTTTGCTGATCAAGGAATCACGATATTACCAACATCCAAATAATTATATTTTCGTGTTTGCTTCCCTCTTAATACTAAGGCTTGTAGAATCCATTGTTTTCCCGGAAATGCTATTGTTTCATTCGGGTTAATGCGCTGATTCTCATGATTATACAGTTGCAACAAGAAAATAAATAAATAACTATGAGTAATCATAAAAGTGAAAGTCTAGGTGTCAACAACTAAAAATTGCTGATGATAAGGACGGATAGCTGTGCATTCCAAATGGCATCTGCCATAAATCTCTGAAGGTCAGAGTTGTTTATACATGATATATTCCGTCGTATCAGATTCTTCTGTCAAAAAATGAAAACACAAGATAGATGTGTATTTAACTTTAACACGATGAGAATGCTACCCGACAAAGTAACAAAATTCCATAGAGAAACTTACCAAAGCTAAAGCCGTAGTTGGCCATTAAGGCCTTGTTGACAATAATAATTCCAACTGAAGTAACCACATTGAACATCCACGCAGCTGCATCAACTGCAGCCTTCTTTTCAGCCTTGCTTGCAGGAGCCATCTCCCTTTTTTTATTTCTATACTATGAGGAACAAGTTTTTATCCCCCGAGCAGCATAAAGGGGCGTTTACGCTCCCACATCAAAACTTGGACTTTTTTTGGCTTTTCCACCTAAAATACATAGAAATGACATTAAAAATCAGAATAAATCAGGCAAACATAAGAATTTCAAACTCTGGCCAAAATATGCAGGTAGGAAGAGAAGTTCTTGATACCAATTTAGTGCTGGACGGTCTAATTTTAATTTTTAAAGGAGCAAGTATTCAATAAAACCCCAACACAAAGACTACTTTCCACAAATCAAGATTCACTTTTTAGCAGTCCAAAAGCAGTATCAACTACTCACTCCGTCCCATTTTAAATGTCGTTTTACCTCAAAAAATTGTCCCAAGATAATTGTCACTTTAGGAATTAAAAACGGAAGTTGAAAATTATTTCCAACTACACCCTTAACATTAAAGAAGCATAATCAGTCTACCATACCATATTATACATGAGTAACTTAGTAAACTATACCTTATGCTTATTGTTTTCTTAATAAGCATGAAAAAAAAAGCTAAAGCAACCATTAAAACGGGACTACCACTAGTAGTAAAATTCCAAACTTGCTATTTTAACTCAAAATCTTCATCCATATAATATACGAAATTAGCACTTAAGTCACAAAGTTAGTTAGTTAGTTAGGAAAAGGCCACATCATCAGTCGGTTATAAAGTTAGTTAGGAAGGTTAGCTGTCAATTAGTGGCAACAGTTATGCATCTTTACTGAATTGCAGTGCATATATACATTGTAATCATTTCTACAAAGATCATCTATTGAAATATACACTCAGATTCCTACAATTCTCCTAACACCATACCATAGTGAAAATCCAACACTTTTCACTAGTAGTTCACTAGATCACAGTGCAGACAACAAGAGAATTACCCTCAAATTAAACCAACTACACCATTTATTCTCAGATCTAAATAAAAGCACCCCCACATTCAGATCACAATCAATCAATCAATATTGTGACAAATCAAACAAATTATACTAATGGAATCAACCGACCAAGAAGATTATTTCCAATAACAAACGTACTCCAATTGTTGTAATCATGAAAAAAAAAAAAAAAAAGACCATTAGGATAATTGACAACGTACCAGTTGACAAGTAACGAGTAAAGGAACAATCTTGTGTGTCCTTCTTTGCAGTAAAAAAGAATCAAGAATTGCTATATGGATTGTATGGGAGAGTACGTAGATATATGTGAAAATGGAAGAATAAAATATGTGTTGGGTTTTGTTCAAGAAGACGAAAGTAAGATTTTTCTATTCTGGACTCTTTGATTATTTTATTCTTTTTCGGCGAATCTTTGGATTTCTTAAGGTAAATTTTATGTTGTGAGCCACGTAACAAATACTATTTGTGTGAGGCTAACAAGTGGATGCTTGCTTGTTTGAAGTATAAACAAAAAAGGCAATGTTAAAATCCATATTTTTCCTTAATTAATTTAATTGCCTAGCTAGAAACAAGCAAAAAAAAAAAAAAATAGAAGTAATACAGTGGAAAATATCTCTAAAATATGCAAATAGAGAATGGTAACCTGGCATTACGAAATCTTTTAATTGCAGTGTTCTAAAATCTTTGCTTTCGTAATATAATTTTTGTTATTGAGTATCTAAACTAAATTGTTTCTCTAAATATTGTTTTTATCAAATATTCAATTGTAAATATTAAAAAGGGAAAAGGGTCTGATTTGCTCCTCTACTTTACGAAATAATTTACATTTGCCCTCCGTTATACTATGCAACCAAAAACACCTTTGACGCTAGTATAGTTGTTAAAAATACCCCTAATTTTAACAGAGATCCACCGTGGCGAATTCTCATCTATTGCAATCCTACATGGCCTGACATTATGGGTGAGATGGAGGCCATGTGGCACGCCACCTCACCACCGGATTTTAAAAAAAAAAAATACTAAATCTTAATATTTTTTTCTTATTGAAAGTTTTTCCTTTTTCATTGCTGATATTTTTACACATTAATTCCTAATTAATTAGAATATAAATAGCTACAATATTTCATATACACTAAAACCCACCCACCAGGCCTTTATCTAACTGAAACAACCCATTTCTTCCTCTTTCATAAATCATAACCAACAAACCATCATAAAAGGCAACAAAAGAGAAAAAGAAGAGATTGGTTATTCTTGAAATTGAATTTTTGGGCTTGAATTTTATCGGCAGTTGCTACAAAGTGAAGCATTGGTAATTGATTGGAAATGTTGATGTAGTTTGCTAGATATTTCAGTTGGGCGTTAATGATTGTTGTTGGATACTTCAGATCTATTGGTTCTTTTTTAGTTGGACTTGTTCCTTTTGAAGATGAGCTGAAAAAATGGTGTCGAAGAACGTCAAGCTTTCCAACCACCCAAAATACCCCTCGACCTTTAACGTACTCCATTCTTTCTTCATTCCTTTTAATATCAAGTCAATGAACAAATCTCTTTACAAAGAATTTTTTTTTAACCGGGGGGGAGGGGGGGGGGGGGAAATGGCGTAGAAAGGGAGCTTGCAGTGACCTAGGAAGAAGAGAAGCAAGAAAGAGAAAAGGAAAAAAAAGAATCTGGAATGAAAAAGGTATATTAAGAAATAATAAATAAATATAATTAATCAAATATATCATCCAACTAGAAGATAGCACGTGTATAGTTTGAACCCAAAAATTTCCTTGGCCCGGCCACGGTGGACCTCTGCTAAAATTAGGGGTATTGTTAACAACTATACTAACGTCAAGGGTATTTTTTATCACATAATATAACAGAGGGCAAATGTAAACTATTTCGCAAAATAGAGGGGCAAATCAAGCCCTTTTCCCTATTAAAAATCATAGTAGAGTCGAATCTATTTATATGTTTATACAGAAGTGCAGTTGGTTCATGATCATCTGTCCTTAATTGTAACTCTATCCAGTTTTCTTTTAGCAAAAAAGAAGAAGACCAATAGCACTAAAGTTTTGGGATTTTAACACTAATTATTTAGAGAAGTTCATTCCTTCATTAATATAGCAGAAATTGGATTATTACATATTATATAATAACATAAAATAATATAAAATGATCAATATATATTGTTACTATTCTCTAATTGTCAATTTTGAAGATATTGAAGATATTTTAAATTTTCTTTTTCTTTTCTAGCTAAGCATTTTAATTAAGGAAAAAAATTTATATTGTCTTTTTTGTTTATGCTTAAAACAAGCAAGTGTCCACTTGTCAAGTAATAAAATATCCTCACATAAGTAGTGTTGATTATGTGACTTACAAAATAAAAAAAATCATTTTTTACTACTAATAAATAAATAAATAATTCAGGTTAGAGATACAACTATAAATTTGGGTAATTTTGATTAAAATAAAATAGTCCTTTAAATAATTTTGAGTTTGATATTAGATAGAGAAAATCCAAACTAAATCACAATCACACACACATACTAAGTTTGTCAAGCCCCGAAATGGATTACGATATGGCTGGCACACAATACCTATTAACTTGCACCGAGCGAACCATTATAACATAATAAACACCCTAAATCATATTCACGTAACTCAATTCATTAACCTAATAACAATATGAGAGCAATAAGGATTCAGTTGGCAAATAGTGAATATAAACACTAGGATGACAAAATGGACAAGTACTGAGGCCTACTAAACTATTCTGATGCTAATTTATTCTTATTTCTCGATATTTCTAGTTATGTAATAAACACAAAAATAAATAAACCCAAGAAAACGAAAACAACTTAAACCAACAAAATTATCCTAAATTAATAATAAATTTTTAAAAATATTTAGAAATCACTAATTAATTTAATTTCCTTTTACACAAAATCGAGTCAATCATATCATAGAAACCTCTAGACTCCAGGTATGAGCAGTGGGCGCAATGCTTTAAAAGGCAGGGTGTTAGGCTCGAGGAGTTAGTTGATTAGTACCCGAAACTTTTATTTTTCACTCCAACAAATTATAGAAATAAATTACACATCAAATTCGTGTAAAATTTGAAAGTGGAAGACGGAGGGTAAAATTTGAAAGTGGAAGACGGATTAAAATAACTTAATTATGGACAAGCAGGGTTTTCTAGATTTGCTTTAACAGTTAAGAAAAATATTGCTTCCCTTTATTTTTCTTTTGGTACAATGGAAAGACAAATAATTAAAAACGTTCATAAACAACACGGTTTATATCCGCTAGGAGAACAAACTCCATGTCTTTAAATGCATGACTTCGGAGTATCAAAGCCTCTTCTTGATTATGACTTTCATTTGCTAGAAAATCAGCACGCTGGTTTGCCTCCCTCCAGACATGTCTAATCGTGGTCTTGTCAGCCCGCAACAAATATCTACAATCTTCAATAATATGTCTAAGTGGAGGATGTTGTACGTCCTTTAATTTTTCATGATAAGCTTGAGAACCGGTAAGCAATATGTTTCCACTTCTACAACTTCATAACCCATTTGGTTTGTGACACGTGGCCCTTGCTTGACGCTTGAAGTAGGTTTCATTTTACTCGAGTATCCTAGCAGTCACTTCCCTTGAGCATCTCTAAAGAGTCATCCAAAATCAACATCACAAGATTACAGATTAACACTTTCATCGGTGTTCAATTTTATCTTTCCTGTACAAGGAAGGGATCGCGCTATTAGTTTAACATGTTTAGATGTAGTCCTTGGACTAGGAAATGCATTAATAATTTCTCGAGCAAAAGGGTGTAATATGATTGTATATAGTTTTAGCAAGTAGATAGTTATTTTCAATCAAATTTCTTTTACGCTCTTTCCATGCATGCACATTATTGAAAATATAGATGTGACCTGCCACAACGATTGTAAGCCAAAATTGATAATATCATCAATCTATTAAAGCATTGGTTTAGCAGTCACTGATTTAGACTTTGGACAAACCCTAATAATATGTGAATAATCCTCCACATCACTATCACATCGATTATATTTTGGTGATTCAATCATCTTTTTGTTAAAACTTTTGTAAATAGCGTTAAGAGCATTTCTGTCATTTAAACAGATTTACTGATCACTTTTTTATCATACATTTCATTTACTTATTATTATTTTCAACATTTCTATTCAAACACAGAGTTATTTGTTTATAAAATCAGTTTAACACTTGAAATTACTCTTTAACATTTGATGTTTATCAGTTATTCAATTAAGCCCAAGGATAAAATACTTTAGGCATCTACTTGATGATTTCCCCAGCCACCATGAGTCCATGAGGTTGGTGAAAAGTGAAAATTCTCATAATTTCTGAAAATTTTGACTTTATTTCGTACGACTTCGAAATCTAAAATCAAGCATACCAGTAGTAGGATGTTTAACACTTCATAAACTTCAAGAATCTTCCTAACAATAAATTAGTCTATATACTTTGGATTCAATACCATGCCTTAAATATTCTCTTTTTCACGTATTCATTACGTAGAAAATCTATTTCCCTTTCAAATCAACTTAAAGAAAAAGAGAAAATTTCATAAATAGTTATATTTTAGAGCGTAATTAAAAAACGTTGTAACAATTGTTATATCCAGCGGAAGAGATGCATCATGCGGGTATCAGCTCAGATGTATCAAACGGGTATAGTCGTATCAGCGCATGTTGTATCAGCTGAAATCTGTGAAAGAATTGTATCAACACACACTATATCAACGCTGATAGCTGTATTTCGTAAATACGATAATTATGTTTAATAATATTTTAAAATTATAACTATATTTCGTAAATACGGTCTAAATGTTTGCCACGTTATCCAAAGAGAATCCCGTATCTTGATTATTGGGCTTTTAGTAACAGCAGTAAGTCCATCTCACCGACAGCCCAATTGGCACGAAAATACATATAACCCTCCACGTGGATATTTCAAAAGTAGGTGCTAGAACAAGATAACTTAGCATGCACCCTCTCTCTTTCACAAGTGGAAGAATGGAACAAACAAACAAACAAACATAACGTAACATAACATTTTACAAGCTGTTATAAGAAAAAAAGCTATACATTAACATTAGCTTCCATTTACAATTTCTTTCAATTTCAACCCTTCACGCCTCCTCCACCTCCATTAACCTATCTCCGCCGTCCGATTCTCACCGTCCGATTCTCGCCGTCCGATCATCAGAACGGACCGAAACGAGAGCGGTTAAGTTATAGAGAAAAAAGAAAAGAAACGTAGAGTGAGGTTGAAACGGTGTCGGTTTGTTAGGGTTTAGATGGCGAAGAAACGGAAGTCGTTAGCATCGAGTCTAGATGAGGTGGATCGAACCATGTATTCGACGTTTTGTAGCGCAGCGAATTCGCTATCACAGCTTTATAGTCAAGCGTTGAATCAACAGAAACTTTCATTCCAGGCTGGTGAACGCCATGGCTTGGTATATATATATATTTATTTATTTATTTACTTTTTGTTTGATTAATTGATTAGTTTTGAATTTATGTTAATTTGTTTGTTGTTGTTGTACCGCTTTACGTTTGAATTTGATTAATTAAGCAGAAGAAAAAGTAAATAAGAGTTGTTTGATAAGTGTTGATGTTTATGGAATTGGTGTTTCTGTGTATTTTCTGAGACTTGAGGTTTTACTGTGGAGAATTATATGTATTTTTGTTTTGATTAATTAATGTTAAATTTTATGTTAGTTGTTTGTTGTTGTAGCTCTTTATGTTTTACATTTGATTAATTAAGTAAAACAAAAACTAACAGAGGCCTGTTTGAATAAATGCTGATGTTATGGTATTGTTGTATCTGTGTATTTTTGAGAAGGTTTTAGTGTGGAGAATCAATTTACTTATTAATTAATTATTTTTAAATTCTGTTTATGGTTTTTTTGTGGCTCTTTAAGTTTACAGTTGATTAATTAAGCAAAAGAAATAACTAACAGAGATTTGTTTGATAAATGTTGATATTACTGAATTGTTGTTTCTGTGTATTTTTTAGACTTGAGGCTTTAGTGTGGACGATTGGTATTTATCTATTTTGTTAAATTAATTTTTTTTTTTTTTTTTTTTAAAATATATGTTATTCGTTTGTTTTTGTAGCTCTTTATGTTTACATTTGATTAATTGAGCAAAAGAAGAAACTAACCAAGACTTGTTTGATAAATCCTGATATTATGGAATTGTTGTTACTGGTTATTTTTAGACTTGAGGTTTTAGTGTGGAGAATTATTTCTAACTTTTTAGTTTTATGGAGTTGTCATTTCTGTGTGTTTTTGAGACTTGAGGTTTTAGAGTGGAGATATGTTGTATTGCATATCCCGCGTTGCATCCTTAACCTTGAACTAGAGACCCGAGGACACCTCACTTGTTGAGAAATGTACATTTCAATTTAACTTTAGTAATGTTGTTTGAATATGTCATTTAAAAAGTGGAGTACTAGCCTAAGAGGGACTCGGTTTCTCTTTACGCTGGTGTTCAAAAGAAGTGAAACTGGTTTGTATCTGGCTGATTCAGGTCTAGATGTTTTGAACGATCGCGAATACTTGGAGAGCTTATGTATGGTATGAATCATGGGGCTAAGTTCTTTTTTTAGTTGTTTTCGGTGTGTCTGCTCTTCTCTACAGGAATTTTATTGATGTCTGCAATGGTTGGATTGGAATGGTCAACTGGATAACCGCGATTAGACAGCTATCATTTCAAAATCTTGCACTAGTAGCCTCATTTCTTGGTGGTAGCTAATGCCCTTTAGTCACATTTAGATACTTATTATTTTTTGGAATGATAATACCATCTGGTCCAGTAAATGTCTCTTCTTAGCTTGAGTTAGATGTACCATGTCTATGTCAACTCATACATCTTTGTTCTCTGGCTTAAGAGATTCTTTGAGTCTTTAATCAGGGCTTTACTTTATTAGGTACATTTGGTCTAATTTTGCAGTTTCATCTGGCAACCAAAAATTCTGTCTATAGAACACTGAATAGGAAGACATGACCTTAGATAGGAGGGGTTGGAGGACCCAAATTAGGGTAGAAGGCTAGTAGATAGTCTCGTTATCCGTTCTTATTAGTAGTCGCAGTATCGCAATATAATTTCTTGTGCTCCGATGTATGCTATTATCTGCTATTTCCTGTGCTTTGATTATCCTGTGGTATCTGTGTCGCTTGCATTATTTTATTTTATATTATTTCATTTCCATATCGCTTTGAATCTCTTAGCCTTATCTGACCTTTTTTTATGCTTTTTTTTTGCTTTTCTTGAGCCGAGGGTCTTTCGGAAACAGCCGTCCTACCTTGGTAGGAGTAAGGTCTGCGTACACTCTACCCTCCCCAGACCTCACGATGTGGGATTTCACTGGGTTGTTGTTGTTGTTGTTGTAGAACACTGAATAGGAAGTGGCCAGAAATTGGTTGCTTCTGTTGGTCCAAAAGTTTTCGAATTGGTTTGTTGTTCTCCTTGCAGAAATTCTTCTTTAAACACCAAATTCTCAACCTTTTGATGTTTGCCATGCTCAGTGATGGCAGTTTGTATCCAAAGATTAGAATGATTGAGCGTGAAATTGCAAAACTATGTTCAATGAATTGGTCTTTTTCGGAACCCATATTGCAGGCTTCTATAGCATCGCCTTAGCCAGTTGCATGAAGTAAGAGTTCATTGATTGGTTTGGCGAACAGTGCGAATAATAATTATTGATGTCAATCGGTTTTAGATAGGTAGTTGAGAAGACCAAACCACAAGAGCTATTTGCACGCGGGAGTTTTTCCCCTTCAATTAATGAGATTATTCCATGATTTTTTTTATTTTTTTTTTAAAAAGGACAAACTACAAGAGAAGGAAGGAGTGGGTGGTTAATATACGTGAAGAAACGTGGGGAGGAGTATGGAAGGGGAAAGCACACACCTGATGCACTCAGTTAGAATTTTGCAAGAAAGGGATTAAAAAGAACCAAACAAAGGTAGCAGGGAAAAGAAGAGACGTGAACAATTTCTACATGCTTCGGGTAGCTTCTTGTTGAAAAAACTAAGTAATGGGTGGCAGGGGAAGAAAATCCCTAAATGCTATATTTGTACATCAGATTGCCTTTGCATGTAGCATGAAATAAGAGGTCATTGATTGTTTTTGATGTGAAGAATGAAATTAATAACCAGATACCAATAGAATTTTACCTATCGGAAAAAAAACATTAATAGAATTTGGATAGGCAGTTCCGAATACGAACCAACCAGAGAAGGAAAAAAGGTAGAAGGTAATAGCAGGTTTGATAACAAAAGAGTAGAAGGTAGGTGGTAGGCAGATACTAGAAGGAAAGAAGCAGTGGGTGATTGATATACATGAAGAGGTGTGTTTGTGCAGAAACAAGCAGAGGCTTTAGAGAAGTTGGGGGAGGATTATGGAGGTGGAAAGCATGCACATGATGCGCTTAAGTGGAGTAATAAAAAGAAGAACCAAATAGAAGCATCTAAGGATAACTGGAAAAAGAAGAATGATGAAAAAGCGCTATATTCTAAGGACCAGTTACTGAACGCACCGACAAGTGGGTGACAGGAGATTGGAAGTGTGTAAGTTGGGAAGGCCCTAGATGCTAAGATTAGATGTCATTGTCCTCGTTGGTAGCATGACATAAGGGAGTATTACAACAACAACAACATACCCAGTGAAATCCCACAATGTGGGTCTGGGGAGGGTAAAGTGTATGCAGACCTTTTCCGTATTATCTTCTACTCTCTGCCCTTGGAAGATCTTCCAGATACTTCCTTTTGGAGCTCTTTCTTCCCGAGAATATCCCAGCCAAGGGCATCCCATGCATGTTTTTCCCTACCATACTCCTCCGACTTCTCTAAGCCTCAGCTTCTTTCGGCACAACGCATACCTCTCACGTATATCACCACCCAGGGCTTATCAGCTGTTTATCTAAAAGCTATTAATGACAATGAATACTCCCTTATGTTATGTTGGGCTTATGGTGCGTGAATTGCTTATGCGGTGAAATAGTG
Organism: Lycium barbarum; assembly: GCF_019175385.1. Taxonomy (NCBI): domain Eukaryota; kingdom Viridiplantae; phylum Streptophyta; class Magnoliopsida; order Solanales; family Solanaceae; genus Lycium; species Lycium barbarum. The sequence goes on along the minus strand of NC_083338.1, from coordinate 134,298,572 downwards.
TTGAAGGGATTGTTGTGCTGTGGATAATAATGTATGAGTTATTATGTAGAGATTACCTACTTTAAGGGCGTTTTGTCTTTAAATTTAATCTTTGTTTGTTACGTGTTTTCTTATTTCACATTATCCCGCGTAAATAACTATTCCTGTTTTAGTTTATGTGATACTGTTTCATTATCAGTATGTTTCAATAAAATGACACATTTTTATATTTGAAAACGATTTAACTTTAAACTCTCATTTTACTCTTTAATGAGAAGCTTGTACGGTATTTATTTCTTATACGACCAAGTAAACGTTACCTTGACTATGCATATATTATTTTCTCTAATCCGTCAAATCTGGCCATTCGCCTTATTTTATGCAAAATCTTATTTGAGATTATTTTCTTAATACTTCCAACCAAAAGACCCCAAAATGCTTAAGGAAGCTTTAGCTCCCTGGAAAGAGTAACGTGGAAATAAATATGTGGTAATGTGTCACATAATGATGCACTTGGTCTCTAAATAATAGATCATGGAAAAGTAATTCATTTTAGTTTTAGATTGGACTTGGTGTTAACTGATATTTATTTACCAAATTGAACAACGTAGTTACGCCCTTAATATAGCTAGGAACGTGCAAGTACATCTCATTTCTAAGCTTTCATTATGCCTTGTGCCTATTAAGGTTTTTTGCTGTTTTTACTGTTATACATTTTGCTTTGTTATGTTTTAAAGTGAATGATCTAGTTAGGTTGTGGGGGTTTAGTTTCCAATGAATCGTGAGATTTATTTTTGACCTTATGTGACATGTCTTTATAGGAGAAAATGTATCAATGGATCTTGAGGCAACAAGAGGGAGGATCCAGAGTAACACCTGCTGACATGATGAACTACCTGCAGGTACGTTTGGCTAACTTTTAAGTTGATGTCTTTGATTTGCATTTGATGTCTATGCTGTGGAGTTCTTTATCTGCTAAGAAAATAGCTTGTAAGATTTGTTCTTTGGTTAGGAGCATTATGATCCATGAAAGCTAGATGTTTGAGATGCTCTAGTCCATTGATCTCTATTTGTGCTCAGGGTCCTTCCATAGTGGAAACTCATTCCTTTTCCACTGGAAAGTGGGGAGACCCAGATTTTGATATATAAGATGCTTCGCGTCCAATTGTTATCTTCTCTTTTACAGTTCTTTTCTGAATCTTATTCAGCATTCCTCGTGAAATCCCACAAATGAGAATCAACACTATGTTTTGTAGTATTGTGCATTCTCAATTGAGAATTTGTATTGTATTATGGTGCTTTTCTATATCAAAGAAATTACACTTTTCTTGATAATTGAGAAATCCTGAGGGCACGGTGCACAATAGAAACTTGGAGTTAAATGGGCCCGCACTTCTACTATTTATCACTTAAATACCAGGCATTTGTCGATGACAAACCTGTGTCGTGTGGCCAATCCATGCATCAGGTGTTACGCAATACATGAAAGCCCCCTTCCCCAGTAGAAAAAGAAGAGAATAATCTGAGTAGGAATAAAGGACTGAGATGATTCGATAGAGGGACGTGGAACCAACGGGGAGTCCGTGCAAGGAGACTCAGTATTATTTTATTTACTTTGCTTGTTTAGAAGTTGTCTTTGTCTGTAGATTTGTTTATCTAATCATTTTGGCACCAGCTTAGTGCAAAACTAATTAAGGCCTTGCAATTTGAAACCCCCCCGCCCACACACACACAAAAAAAAAAAAAAAAAAGAAGAAGAGAAAACCACCAGCAAAGAAGAAACTCATGCTTAACGTTTATTCAGAGCAGCCTCACTTCTTCCAATATGGTTTAAGGGTGTAGTATCTATCCCGGTTGGAGAAATTCAGATAGACATGAGAATGAAGATCTAGGACTTCAGATTGTTTCATTGACTCTAGACCTGCTGTTTGACAGGCTGCACATGCTAACATTTTTATTTTTATATGGACTTTCTCCATAAAGTTTGCTTAAAGGTCAGTTATCCAAATTGGTTAATGACTTGTAGATGGCTCGATGAAGAATATTTCAACCTTAATTCTTCCAATATGGTTTAAGGGTGTAGTATCAATCCCGGCTGGAGAAATTCAGATAGACAACCTATCAAAAAAAAAAAAAAAAAAAATTTAGATAGACATGAGAATGAAGATCTAGGACTTCAGATGGTTTCATTGACTCCAGACCTGCTGTTTGACAGGCTGCGCATGCTAACACTTTTTTTTTTTTTTTTTTTTTTTTTTTATAAATTATGGACCTTCTCTATATAGTTTGCTTAAAGGTCAGTTATCCAAATTGGTTAATGACTTGTAGATGGCTCGATGAAGAATATTTCAACCTCACTTCTTCCAATATGGTTTAAGGGTGTAGTATCTATCCCGGCTGGAGAAATTCAGATAGACAACCTATCAAAAAAAAAAAAAAAAGAGAGAAAAAAAAAAAGAAATTCAGATAGACATGGGAATGAAGATCTAGGACTTCAGATGGTTTCATTGACTCCAGACCTGCTGTTTGACAGGCTGAGCATGCTAGCACTTTTTTTTTTTATACGGATTTTCACCATAAAGTTTGCGTAAAGGTTAGTTATCCAAATTGGTTAATGACTTGTAGATGGCTCGATGAAGAATATTTCAGTTTCACTGTGGTTACGTGAAAAGTTTGTATTGTTTTACATTAATGGATGATACCGTCCTTTCTAGATGACGTGATCCTAGCTTTCTTGAGATTTCTCAAGGAATGAATATATGGTGTCAATGCTACTAAGTGTGTAGTAGATAAAGCCTACTGATTTCTGGACAATTCATGTAGTATTTGATATGGCAGGAAACTTGGACCAGGAGGAGATTTGAGACAGCAATAATTTAAGCCTCTTATGATTAAAATCTGATTTTCTTCAGTTATGATTTATATACGTGTGTTATTTATAAAAAGAAATTATTTGTATACTTGTCTTATGAAGAACCTTGTAAATTGTGAATGAGCTTGAATGTGTTCTGCATGTGGTTTCATGTTACAGTCTATTGAACTAATTGACTTCAAAGAAATGCTTTATGAGATAAGATGATTGCTGATTATAGATTTGTAAGTGTCTTTTTTAGCTTTTCATTTCATTTCTTCTGCAATATGTTCATTGTGGAGGACTCAGATTAGGATAGAAGGTTGGGTTGTTTATCCTTTCACCATAGTAGTTGTAGTTTTGCTCATTCGTTTATTGCCATTTGATTTCTCCTTATATTTGTTGGGCCTTTGTACTTTGATTATCTTATTTATCTACGGTAGTTAATGCTCCTTTCTATCATGACTTCCTCGCTTTTGTTATTCCTCGTTTTCATATTGTTTTTGATATGCTTGGCCCTATCTGACCTTTTGTCTTGTTTTCCTCTTGTTTTCCTCTCTTGAGCCGAGGGTCTTTCGGAAACAGCCGCCCTACCTTTCAAGGTGGGGGTTAGGTCTGCGTACACTCTACCCTCCCCAGACCCCACATGGTGGGATTCTACTGGGCTTGTTGTTGTTGTTGCAATATGTTCATTGTGATTATTTGGTTTCTAAGAGGACCAAGCGGCTTTTCAGCATTATTGTGATGGTGTTCCGTGCTTCTCGTGCTCTTTGAGAAGTATCCTTCTAATTCTCTCCATTTGCCTACTTTTACTTGAAGAGTGCATGTGCATGTGTTATTTATATGTAGAACAAAATTTATCAGGTACTGACAAGATGGTATTTCTATAATTTTATTATAATCTTTTTGCATGTAATTCGTGAGATCATGCATCTCTGGATCCTTGTTATAATGGAAAAATGGTACCCTAGTTGATGATAATTTCCTGTATTCTGTGCCTGAGAAGCTGATTTCATACTGTGGTGATACTGAATTTGAAAATTATGTGGAGTTGCAAAACGTGTTTCCTTAGGTTTCCTATTTTCTTTCTTTTCTGGTAAATCTTCAGTAAATGATTGGTCATAATAATCTGAGACATCCTCCACTTCTCTTTGTTCATCTGATCTGTGTTTTGTTTGTCTGAAAGTGTATTCACTGATCGTATCTGAAAGTGCATTTAATGATCTTGTCAGTCGGAACTGGACTATAGTGGAGAGGACCATTCAATGTCGCCTAGACCACCGCAGAACCAGCATTCTCAACCAATGCATTTTGCAAATTCAGGCTTCCCAGTCTCTTCAGGCTCAATTGGTATAGCAGCTCCAGGACATGGCTTACGAGCGGATCATGATCCGCAATCGAAGAATTATGTTTTCTCAAATGCTCTTTCAAGCCCTGTTCGGCAGAGCCTACAGAATTATCAAGTTGCTCAAGGAGGCTACTTTGTAAACAACGTTCAGCCTTCAAATGGGGCAAGAAACAACGAAACGAACCTGCACCACCAAAATAGGGAGTCCAATAGCTGTAACTCAGCTGATGCGTCCATGGATATGCATTCTGATAGCCCAGGTTGTGATTTTACTTACTGAAGTAGTCTGTAAATAGGATGTTTCGGCAGCTGCTTCTTGTCATGCCATGGTATTCAGCCGTTGTCAAGGAGCAAATGCATTGTTAAATTGGCTGTTTCATTCAGAGATTGAAAGGTGCGTCGTAAATCGTCATTATGTAGACATGCACATGTGCTCTTAGGTAAAATGCAATGTGGTGGGCACATTGCCAAATACACTGTTGTTTCTGTTGAACTAGTTAGTTCTTTTCGGTCTCTGATATATGTGGAGTGTTTCTTCAGTAGGTATAAATATATATATATATATATATGATTGCGCTCATTTGTCCTGGCCTTCGACTGCATATGTTTTTTGTCAAATCGACATACTGGCATCTTTGCCTAGACCCTTTTTTTCCGAATGATCGCCAAGTCGTCAGAATGTGAATAGAAATGAACTCCCTCAGTACGAAAGTGAAAATTGAGCAGTACTGGAAAACTTTTGGGCTCCTGAACCAGTTTATCAGCTCAGACCCTCACGCTTGGAGGTTCATTTAGTCTCCCAAGTTTTCTCCCCTTCCTCCCTCGCCCCCTTCGAAGAGCATGTCCCTGTAAGGAAAATTTTTACTCGTATATGTTGTGTTGCATTCATTTGTTCGGTGTGAACACCGAGTGCAATACATTTTCTCCAATCAGGAAACTGTACCCAAGTTGTATACTATAGGCTTCTGTGATGTATTGACTTTAGAACTTTAGTATAGAAAATTTTCTTTGGCCAAACAACACATTAGGCAATATAATTAGTTAGAATTTTCCAACGTCTAACAATGTTGACAACATCAGCTACTATGATATGTAATCAATATATATAATAAAGCTAGGAATCACCAATTTTATGTGACACCTCTTTATGGCCTCCATTGACATTTATCTTTTTTCTCATTTTTTCGACCTTTTCCTCTTCATTTCTCTATTTTACTCAATAAATTAAAATATTAAAGATTGCATCCATCCAGCCATAATAAAGACTCACTTACCATTTAATAGCATTATATTTGCCACCACTTCCCTTATAATTATTGTGATTACTTTGTATTAAATTTATTAATTAAAAGCAATGAAACTTTCCTCATTCTACCCATTCAATCTATATGTTATATTATTATATTATCTATTTATTTATTATATAATAAAGTTAGGCATAAACAAGGTGATGTGATACCTTTCTATGATTGCTATTTATATTTATCTGTTTTTTTAATTTTTTGAATTGTATCCTTATTTTATGTTTAAAGAAATCTTCAGAAATTAGGTACTCTTTAATTTTTCTCTTTCCTCATTATTATTACTACTATTTATGTCTGTTTCAAGACATAGAGCCCGTTTGGATTGACTTATAAGTTGCTTATAAGCTGTTTTCAGCTTTTTTGAGTGTTTGGCTGGCCAGCTTAAAGTCATTTTGTGTTTAAAATAAGCTCAAAAAAATAATTGGGCTCATTTGACTTAGCTTATCTAAAGCAGCTTATAAGCTGAAAACAGCTTATAAGCCAAAAAAAATAAGTTAGACTATCCCAACTTATTTTTTTAGCTTATAAGTTGTTTGCAGCTTATAGGCATAAGCCCATCCAAACAGGCTCATAAATAGTACTTCCCTCTTTCTGCCTTCTTTATCTTTCGTTTTTTCATTTAACATTTTTTGTTTGAGGTTGTTCTTTTCATCTTCCTCTATTTAAGTTTTTATAGAAAGTAATTATATTGATTAGCTCTATTTGGAGCACTAGGAAATAAACTGACGGAAGCTTTTAATAATAATAAAACTCATTAATCATTTGGAAGGAGTTATAGAAATGAAGAGTTGTGATTTGTGAGATGGATGTGGTCTATATAATGACTTATGGGGGAAGGAGAGGAAACAAGCATGGGAGCACGAAAATTTCTAGGATGGTACAATAAATTTAAAGGTGATCATCAAAGAATTAACAACTTATTTGCTGTAATATGATCTTCTCAATCTATTTATCTATTTCATCTTTTTTTTGGTCATTTTTATTTCATTGCTACTCAACCTCTCTCCTTCCCCTATAATTTTTATTTATTGAACAATATTCAAGTATTTTAGTATCTATATATGTGGACTAGATAAGCATTTTTCATATATAAAAATGAAAAATTTCAAGTCCTGTAAAAGGGGAAAAATCTGAAGAGGTGTGTCACATTTATAATACCTCTTAATTCTCTTTAAAGAATTACTTTAGCTTTCGGGTTAGATTTACACACATACAATCGGAAAAAATGAAGAGATCTGCCCCATTATAATCATCTCGACGCTTCAACAACAAAAGAAAAAGAAGAAAAGAATAAACACTTCCTCAATAATTGTTTAAGAGCAAAGGTATCAAAATATTTGAAAGGAATTTTTACTTTAGTCCGACTGATCTTATCAATCGATTTGATATAACTATAAATTGATCGCTATGATGAAATATTAGTTTGTGATACTTCTATACATGGAGTATTCCAATAGTTTTCACAATCATGGCTTAAGATTGTGGACTTCTCTCAACAGTCCATGTGAATGATTGGTCAATTAAAAAAAATCTCATTGTTGTGTAGGCTTTTTACAAAATTTGTCAATTTAAAAAGATCTCATTGTTCTTAATCTTATATGGCTGCAATAGATATGATAGTTCTGTTTTAAATTGTGGTGAAAGATTTCATTTTGAGTTATACACATCGAATATAAGAATTTTTTACGTTATCAAATTATCCAACTGATATTTATAGATAAACCTTCTTAAATATTAATACTGAATTTTATCCTCTTAAAAATAGAAACAAAATTACATTCATAACCGCGCGAAGCGCGGAAATATTCTCTAGTGAAATTATTATTGTCAAACTCTGTTAACACTGGCGATTTTTATTTAACGGCATAAACTATTTCGTAGCAAATCTGTTATGTTTTCTTCTTCAAAACTTCGTGGCCTCGTGCCAAGAACCACCTCTTGCACTTTTGAATGTTAGCCCCCATCAACTTGAAACTTAAACCCAATGGGAATATTTTAGCTTACAAGTTCGTTGCTTGTTACTAAAACTTTTACCCGATTTAGTAAATTAAGCATTAGTAGATCGTCAATGGCGGAACATACAATTACAATTTTTGAGCTAATTATAATAGTTGGGTTGGTTGGCTATTTGAACTTTCATTTTATTTGTCAGGAATTGATTTCCCACTCTGTACTCTGTTCAATCAATTCATGGTCTTCTCGTTTGTTATATAAACGACCCCCTTCTTGTCTCTCATCAACCAAACACTTGTTAAAGATTAAATTGAACGAGTGATATATGAAGTCTAATGGTGGTTGTTACCCAAATTTCTTCCTCACTTATCAAAAGGTAAAACAGAAAAGAAAAAAAAAAATCACAAACGATTTGGACCGAGAAGTTTATTTTAAATGATCTTTTTTTAATACTAATAATCCATGTTTTTGAAAGAGGAGGATTATCCCATGCCAAATTCAGATGAAGTAGCTCTTATTCACAATAAAATTTCCATTTCCTCTCATCACTAAGATGAAAGAAACTTGACATGGACATGTCGGCACAATTGTTCAAAGCTAAAGCTAGTATTGAAGAAAAAAGGCAAATTAAAGAGAGGGGGTCCAACAGTCCAAATTCCAAAATTTGTAGGTGCTATTTTAGGGCATTTGCATAAACAAGTAGGGTCTAAGAGGAAACCAAAAAATTCAAGTCACCTACACATAATCAAGTTGGTGCTACAAGGTGGAATCCCATGCAACTTGTTTGCACTTTTGTGAGTCTATAAAAATTGATTGACATGCCAATTTGGTCCTCTTGATGTGGAATTTTCTAGGACCCCTAAATTATTTAATAATATACAATAACATTTGTCACATGCTGTATTGCCCCACTGCTACTATTTAGCTCATAAAGATCAAAATTCTCAATCTTGAAAAGTGTAAGTGGAGACAAGCTGAAAGAGATATGACTTTTTAATTGCTAATAAACCTTTAATTTTTTTGACCAACTTTTTTTTTTTTTTTTTTTTTGCCCCACCCATTTAGGAGGATTTATAGTGTTTCCACACTTCCCCTCCAGTGTGATTCGAACCCAGGACCTATAAGTCGTAGGTGGAGGTGCTTGACCAACTTTTTAGACTTCAAACAAACAATTTTTTTTTTCCATTTCTAAAGGTAATTGAAGCCTCTTTTATAATTACAATTTACAACTAAAAATATTGTAAAACTTCTTGAGAATACACTTTTCTTTGCCGCTCCTTACTTCTCTCTATGTAGCATCATGTGTATAGGTTATCTCGATTTCAGTACTCTTTATTCTTTCTTTGGATGGAAAATATATTTCTGTACAAAGTGTTTTACTTTGGATTTTTTTTGTTCGAGATAATTCTTTAGTATTTGGTTGAATATCAAGGCATGTAACTTATAATAGAATTTGATGGACGGGGATGTGGATGGAATTGGTGTTCTAATGATAATTTTAAGAATTAATGGTTGGCAATAGTGTTCACACATAGGCGAAGACATGTGACATGAAGCATGAGCCTAAGGGCTCGTTTGGTACGAGGAATAAAGATAAATAGTTTCGGGATTATATTTATGATGAGTTTATTTCATGTTTGGTTGAAATAAAATCACGGTATAACTAATTTCGGAATTAGTTATCTCGGGATTGTAGTATTATTTTAATCCTGTGGGAAGGTGAATAAACTAATCTCGGAATAACTAATCCCAAGATAAGTTATGTTGAGATAACTCATTTCCAACCAAACTACCCCTAAGATAGTTGTAGCGGAAAGTGATATATGCCCATCAACATGTTGCTTATTTTAACAAGTTAGTGTAAATTAACTTCTTTCTTAAAACATTTCATAGTATATATATGCGACGCAAAATAAAAAAGTGAATTTTCTCAATGATTTTTTCCGAAGATGTCTTATGCCACATCAAACTAATGTTGATCATTTAGTCAGTGATGCCTCCATCCCGAGTTAGGCGAGATCGACTATATGAATCTTGTATTAATTGTTTCTCCTTAGTTCTATTATTCACAAAATTGATATATTTAGATTATCTTTGCGATAACTATGAACTTGTTTCAACTCGAATTATTCAATAAAGAAATGGACCTTCAGCCAAAATCAACCCAAAAGTTATCTCATGCGGTGAGAAGTGGCTGACCATATAAGGAGGATGGAGACACTTACACTCTCCCGATGTGGGACTCAATTTCACCATACGCTCAGGACTGACATTTGGAGCGTGAACAATATAAGATGCATGGGGCTCCAACATCGGATAGAAAATGAATTGAGGTGGTCTTGACTCTGATACCATAATAAAGAAATGAACCTTGAGCAGTTGAGTCTAACTCATTGCAAAAGGTAGTAGCTCATGCAGTAAGGAGTGTCCAAAACCATATAAGGAGACGAAGACACCCATAATCCACCGATATAGGACTCAATCAACTATTTATAAAAGTTTAAACAAACGTAATTTCAAAATTGGAGATGATTCTGTGAAAATGGATTTTGACTAACATGCGTGTTGGATTTTGGTTTGTCAAACAGATTGGTCTCATCTATCGCAATTAACAACCAAGAAACTTTATAGAACATATTAAAGAGTTTTTCTATGAATTTCAGGTGGACTAAACAAATACTAGATGCTATCTATGAAACAACGGACTAGAGTGCAGATGCCAGTTGGGGATGCAAAACAGGTGCCAGTAAGGATCAGGAAGAAGAAATGGAGGCAATTTTACAAGGAAGTTATAGTAGCACTTTAAGGTGCAATGATATACAATATATGGAAGACTAGGAACTGGAAACTCTATAAAGGAACACCTGTGAATACAGAAGCAGTGATCACACAGATAAAATAGGATTTTGGAACTAGACTAGATATAGTGAGGCATTCAAGAAAGGCCAGCAGATGTAAGACAATTCTGAAGTTTTTCTTGTAATTAGATGTTTTGTTGGAGGCTTAGTGCTATTGGTTAATAGGATTATGTGCTCTTTAGGTGTATTTTTTTTTTTAATGTTAATGGTAATATTTACATTTGCTAAAAAAAAAAAAAGGAAGAAGGGCCATTTCAAAATAGTATATTTTGCAACAACAAAACTCAACTTAATGTAGCGGAAATATATAGTATGTTTTTCCTATTTTTACAAAATTTGTTTTACAACTTTAGTTAGATAATGAAAGGGTGGAATTTACGTGTCCCCCCATTTAGCTGTCAAAACGAAGAGTAGGGCTTTCTATAGCTTTTGACCTATTAATATCCATTGTCTCCTAAAAGTTAACAGTAACATGTACTTCATGTTATTCGTAAATTAATAGTGGTACTACCTCCGTTTAAATTATGTGTCTTTTTTTGTTTTACATGCTTTTAAAAATAATACATTAATTATGAGGATATTTAACCTATTTTATCCTTATATGTATTTAAATTATATTTTTTCTCCATTAAGTATTTGTTATATTTATGTATTATCTTTATTAATAACAATATTCTAAGAGTAAAATAGAAAAAAAATTAATCATATCTTAAACTTTTAAAATGAAAATAATTTGAGATAATTATTTTTAGTAAAATTTAAAAGTGAGGGCTAGCTTAATTATTATCGAATTAAAGTGAAGAAGAAAAAGATAAAGAAACAAGAGATCTAGAAGTACAACGTGATTGATAAATTCTTCGTACCTACCAAGGGTGAATGAGGAGCACTAATCATACTAATGATTTGATTGATCCAAAATTCTTTTCAACTTCTTCCATCCTTATCAACTAAAATAATTAAAATATATTGCTCCCTCTGGTCTTTTTAAATGATATTTTAGTCTTTTAGAAATAGTTCAAAATAAGTGTCATTTAAAAAATTTAGAGATTTTTTTTTTATTTTCGACTTACTTTTGCCATAATAAATTGCGTGAACAGCTTTCTAAAAAGTCTTTCAACTACTTTACATTTTTTGGGAGTATAGAGTAGTATATCAAATTAAAGAGGGAGTATTTTTCCAAAGCAAAAATAAAAGGATTATATAGTTAAATGGCCACTTCAATTAATGTATTTTTTTTAATGATGTGTCACACCCTAGAAAGATATTTAAAATAGATTCGAGGGAGTAATTTTTTTCATATAGTTGTTGGACGATGGTTATATGTTTTTAATTAAAATAAAATAAAGACTTTTTATTCTTAAAACTACTTCTTCCATCTCAAATTAATTGTCATGTTTTGCTTTTCAAGAGTCAAATTGTGTGAACTTTGACCAATATTTTAAATTGTATATTTTTATCAACTTTACGTGAAAAAAGTTGTAACTCGTAGTACTTTTAATATAGTTTTTTGAATATCTAAATCTTAATTGTAAAATATTACATTGATCTAATTCAGTTTAATTAGCTTCGAAAATTAGTTAAATTAATTCTGACAAATAAAATATGACAACTAATTTGGGACGGAGGGAGTAATTGACTAAAAATTTTTGAGGTTCTTGGATTGGGCATTTTATAAGGTAGAGAATTGATCTTGTCAAGAAGTCAGCCTTGGTAAAAGCTTAGTTCTCGAGAGGGTACAAGTGATATCTGACTTCAATTTCCCATAGGATCTCTAGCATTAAGGTGCATTTAGAGAACATCATACACTATAGACGTATTTCGATGTAACTAAGAGTATATTTTGGCACTTAATACTCCGTTCACTTTTACTTAACCATTTTTTATTTTACACACCCCTTAAAAATTAATAAATGAAGTATGTATTTTACTATGATACGCATATTAATTGGTGTATAGTTTCATTGAGTAGCTAGGGATCTAGTAGTTCAGTTAGTTAACCACTTGAACTTTCACCTTGTTAGTGAGGGTTCGAATCCCCACATTATAATCCCTTCCCCATTTCTCTTTCCCCTACACTCTATGTAATAAAAACAATTTGAAAAAAAAAATAGTCTCATTGAACTTGGAGAATGATTTGGAAATGAATAATGGACAAATGTGCAAATATACCCCTCAACTTTGCGATTTAGAGCAGATATATCCCTTGTTACAAAAGTAGTGTATATATACCCCTGCCATTACAAAATGATGTAAATATACCCTTTTCGCTGACGGGAGTTTTTTAAAAAAAAAATCATTTAGGTTATTTTTTAATTAAAAAATGCCAGGTGACTTTTAAAAGAAGTCTACCTATTTTTTTGTTAGTAGACATATTTTCTAAAGCCATGATAATTTTTTTCCCTAGTGTGTCGAGTATGATTCATTTAACAAAATATCTCTGTGACTTTTAAAAAAATAAGTCTACCAATTTTTTTAAATGAACCAGACTCAACCCATGAGAAAAAAATTACTATGTGGCTTTAGAAAAGTATGTCTACTCAAAAGAATGGGTAGACTTTTTTTTTTAATTAAAAAATAACCTAAATGATTTTAAAAAAAAAAAACCGTCAACGAAAAAGGTATATTTGCACCATTTTGTAACACAGTGGTATATTTGCACCATTTTATAACGGCATGTTGTAACGAGGGGTATATCTATTCTAAATCACAAAGTTGATGGGTATATTTGCACCTTTGCCCATGAATAATTAATGTTAAGGGTCAAATAAGAAGAAAAAATACTTTGTCTTTCCTTGATATGTTAAAGTAAATAAGTAAAAGTGAAATTTTATTTTTAATATAGTGGACAAATAAAAGGGAACATATGTTAAAGTAAATAAGTAAAAGTAAAATTTTATTTTTAATATAGTGGACAAATAAAAAGGAACAGAGGGAATATTTATTCATCCTTCAACATAAATAAGATCAATCCATAAAGATAGTTTAACTAACTTCTACTCCATACACTAACCGTTTTTTAAAAAAAAAATGTATTATCAAGTCACTCAATACTCGATAGGCAACTACAGCAAATGAGGGCTTGTGACTAAGACAATAAGGCAACACGTTTGAATAGGTAAAATTACACTCATGTGGTAAAAATATTCTATACTATTAGCATATGTAAGTTAAATTTATGAAAATATAGTTTAATATGTATACTACAAGTGAGAAACTTTACACGCCAATCTCATCAAAACCCTAGTACATCCAGTCACATTAGCTAGTTACATGTTACATCTAGTGCCAGCTAAGGAATAAATAGGTAGCATGTCCTATAAATTATCCAATCACATAACGTGCTACTTATTTTTCAGTTTACCAAGTTTGCGGATTAATCAAACATTAAATGCTATGATTACAAATTATGATGGAGTGTTAATTACTTGTCATCCATCTTGAGCGAGTTCAAGTTTGAATCCTGGCTCCTGATGATGAAATCGCCTAGCGAGTGTTTTAACCCCCAAAAAATGAGATTTTAAATGTGAATATGAATTAATCGAATTTAAAACAGGTATGAAACATCGAATATTAAACAAACAAAGAAGCATTAATATTCAACGGTTGAGTTTGCTTGTGTTAGTCTTTCGCGCAATTATTCCTTTTTTCTGTTTGGTTAAATCCAATTGTCCTGAAAATGACTGCAAAACTAAAATTGTTTCTTTCTTCCTTTTTTGGCTCTGTACAAGTTTCCTCCAACTGAATATTTAAAATGTTCTGAACCTAACCGTTGATATTTCTCCCACACAACCTCTTATTGGGTTATACTTACTGTAGTTATAAGGAAGCACAAGAGGTTGTGTGTGGGAAATCTCACACACTATTTGTTTCATCCAACAATTATTTTTCTAATACGTACTCCCTACTCAATCTCATTTGGACCTCTCATTCAAACTCCCCTTATCCTTTCTATTTTCCTTAGAATACTATTTCGTCCTAATAGACATTATTTGTAGATAATGAAATGTGATTCGATAAATCAATGTTTGTTTTATAATTTTGTTTATTATTTAATTTTAATTTGAAACGGATGAAGTTGAAAATTTGGTTGAATATTACTTCGCGTGAAATAATGGTTTTTTCTGTCACAAAATGAATTCAACTTTTTTGAGAAATTAACGTCCAAACATACTTTTGACTTCTAGATGCTCTTTTTCAACTTTAACTTCTAACGATCATTTTTTTTTTTTTTTTTTGGGAAAAGGGCCTGATTTGCCCCTCTACTTTAGTAAAAGGTTCATATTTACCCCCCGTTATACTATCAGGCCATTTATACCCCTACCGTTAGAATAATTACAATATTTACCCCTATATTTAACCCTTATCCACTGTGGCCAATGTCGTGGGGCAGGCCTGTCCACTGTGACCAATTACATTGCCACGTAAGAGGCCATGTCAGCAACCCAATTAAATTAGTCCTAAAATTAAAAGATCAAATAATGCCTTCTTCTTCACCATTAAAATGCCATTAAAATGCCTGCTTGATTCCTGCATAAACATATATGTGTTTCTTCAAAAAAAATTAAAGACCAATGCATTTAAAGGGCAATCCGCACAAAAAAAAAAATGAAGAGCAAAAATTAAAGACCAGTCCAATTCGTGCAATTTCTTCAAGCAGTGCAGCAGATTATAGCACCAGATAAAAGCAAATCATCATCACAGCCCATTTTTCAGATCAATCAAGATCAATAAAACACTTTTTCCTCATTTTTAAGCTAGAATTTGATAAAGAACTTGAACAAAAACTGCAAAATCCTCTTTTTTTTTCTCCAAATACCTCTTTTTTAAGCTAAAATCCATCAACAAAAACTGAAAAAATCCCTTTTTTTCTCCGATTACCTCATTTCTGAGCTAAAAATTGATAAAGAACTTCAACAAAAACGAAAAAAAAAAAATCCCTTTTATCTCCTATTAACTCATATTTGAGCTTAAGTACTTCAACAAAAACTTAAATATCCCTTTTTTCCTCCAATTACCTCAACTTTTAGCTAAAAATTGCTAATGAACTTCAACCAAAAACAAAAACCAAAAAAAAAAAAACTTTTTTCTCCGATTACCTCATTTTTAACCCGAAATTTGCTTCTATGTTTCTGCAGGAAACCATATATGCGTTTGGCCATAGATTGCAAGTATATGTCTGCTTCTGCTGCTACTACTAGAGCTGTTTTTCGCAAATACCCACTTTTTAAGGAAATTTTTGCGAGAATTTGAGGGTCAAAAATTAAAGAGCAACCCTAAATAGGGACGTTTGTGCCAATGACCCATCTTTAAGAGTTGGGAACCTAAATGACGTGAATAAAAAAGGGCTATGATGATTATATTCTGGGCTAATAATCAATTCTTGAACATGTTGAAGACAACACTTTAATGGTGAAGAAGAAGAAGACATTATTTGATCTTTTAATTTTAGGATTAATTTAGTTGGGTTGCTGACATGGCCTCTTACGTGGCAATGTAATTGGCCACAGTGGACAGGCCTGGCCCACGACATTGGCCACAGTGGATAAGGGTTAAATATAGGGGTAAATATTGTAACTATTCTAACGGTAGGGGTATAAATGGCCTGATAGTATAACGGGGGGTAAATATGAACCTTTTACTAGAGTAGAGGGGCAAATCAAGCCCTTTTCCCTTTTTTTTAACTTCACCTGAATATTATCCAAACGGGCACCACACTTTGTGTTTGCACAAAATTATATAAGTGTATCATGATCAATGATAAAGTTGAAGAGTATATATTGATTAATTAAACTTAAATGGAGTAATAAGAATTGTTTGCACAAATCACATGTCATGTGTTTATTCAATTGGTGTAAGCGCAACGTGAGCAAGTTTTGTCAGCAACTCCTCCCCTTCCCCTCCGACCCCCGATATTCCTTAATGACTTGGCTTTAGGAGATAAAGGTCCTCTTATATTTTTCACCCGTCTATGAAGGGCTTTTGAATCCGTCTCCATGGAGATCTCCAGATCCTCAATCACAATTGAGATGGGACTAATATCTTTGGGAAAAAAAAATTATCACTCAGTTATATCATTGACGCTGATGAGGCCTCCTCTTCTACTTCAAAATTAGTTTCATCCAGCCCTATTTAAAATTATTTAGGACTTAGCGAGTAAAATAGTTTGAGTAGTCGCATTATCAATTGTTATACACTAGAAACTACAACAGTGAACGAATTGATAGGAAATACTGGCATCTTAGATAATACTGGCAAAAATAGTGTCATAGGATTTAAAAGAATTTCTTTTAAGATTATAGAGTGGACAGTTAAGTCATAAAGCGTACAAGAGATGATTTGGACATTTACTAAAATTGGTTACAAATACAATTGATTTTCAGATTTTACTTGCTCCATTTTTATGCTTGGGACTAGGAATGAGTATGTATAAGACAGATAATCTAATATATCAACCGACAATTATTACGAGGTACTATAAACTAGTATAATTAATGATGTCCACAAACTAAGAATAAAACCTATCTAAAGAAACCCTACTATAAAACAAACTATCTGAATTCAGCAGTGTCTTACATGTGACTGTTAATAGGGTGGGCCAGCAAGCTTATTAGGATCCAAGGTTTTTTTTTTTTTTTAACAGATAATTTTTTTCTTGTTTATTTTTGGATGTACAATTTCTTTTCTTCCATTTAGCCAAAGGACACTCAAAACAAGTACATGTTCGAGAATCATTAAACAATTCCTCATCAATCTCGGATTCTTTTAATATAAACAGCAATTCAAGTAATTTAATTTACTAGTATATAACAATTATTGGACAAACAAATATATTAGTATGATCAGTTTATGAATGTCAAGTTCTATATCACCTTTGTGAGTGTTCATGATTTCTTCTCTAATTTTAATTTCGGAGGCACTACAAGAAAAAATATATTTGGCAACAATTTTTTTTTGTTATCATAGATTGATTATTGTTACAAAA
Source organism: Lycium barbarum (assembly GCF_019175385.1). NCBI lineage: Eukaryota > Viridiplantae > Streptophyta > Magnoliopsida > Solanales > Solanaceae > Lycium > Lycium barbarum. Next base: position 134,281,297 of record NC_083338.1, on the reverse strand, counting down.
AGTACTTTTGACAATAAAAAAATAATAATTGTTGCATAGACTTTTCCCAACGGCTGTTATTGCAACAACGTGCAACAACTTTTTTTGTTGTTGCCAAAAGTATTTTTTGCAACAATAATCAGTGCTATGACAACAAAATTAAATTCTTTGGCAACAAAAAAGTTCATCTGCCAACAATGAAACTAAGTTGTTACCAAATATTAAATTTTTTGTTGCAATTTCTATACTTTCTTGTAGTGAGGTGTTAGTTTGGAGATAACGTTTTCTAATTTAACAAGTGGATATGTTCGTCGATCATTCATGGAGTCAATTCCTCAAATGGTTATTGAACTTGTAGAAAAGTCCTACCAAAGTAACTTTTGAATTTTTTTGGACAATAAGGTCATCAAATTATGCCCATATTTCCAAAAAGGTAAAATGTTCCATTTTTTGACATAAGACCCCTTGACTTATTTTTAAATTATATAACCCATTTGAATAGTTCTATTTTATTTTCAAAATGTGAAAAATATTAATTCAAACAAAATTTTCAAAATATTGCAAAATTGTGTCTAAAGTAGAAAATAAAAGGATATAGTTGACTGATAGTAGAATTAAGCACGATGCTTAATCATAGATTTTTTAACTGATTATAAATAATTTTTCCTGATATATAAAATTTTCGATTATCAAAAAAAAAAAAATTACTATTTTTATTTTCTTGAAGATGAACTTGAAATATTTTGATTTTATTTAACTACTACAAATAAGTGGATTACAATTAATATAAATATTTTATATTTTTAGAAAGTATACAACTAATTGTAAAAATGTTTTCATTTTTACGAAGTAGTTATCCAACACGATTTTTTCTTTGAGAAAATTTATCCAAATATTATACATGCATCATGCATCTATATAACGTGTCTCATGAGTTTCAATTATGTCCAAGCACTTTCATTCAATAAAATGTTTAACTTCCTGCTTTGAGCAATAAAAAAATATTAAAATAGTTCAAAAGAAGTTGATATAACAAAGAAAATCTAATAGCATACTTAAAGTTTGAATTGTGATATTGTTTTATTCTTATAACTTGACATAATACTTTGATTTTTTATTATTAAAAGATGAAAATATTATTTGAACAAGAATTTCAGAGTACCGAAAAGTTGTGCCTAGATAATGAATTTTGTAATTTAAAAATGGGTTAAGGGGATTATGTCCAAAAATGGATTGTTTTACTTTATTGAAAACTAGGGCATAGTTTGATGACCTTATTGTCCAAAAAATAACAAAAGTTACTTTAGTAGGATTTTTTTACAAGTTCAATGACCATTTGAGGAATTGACTCATCATTCAAGTGTTTTTCGTTGTTGTAGCAGTTGATATAGTGTAAGGATAACAATTTATTCTCTAGCTATTGTTGGAAATATTAATAATATTAATCAGTAAAACGAACAAAAGGATAGAATAAACTTATCGGATCAACGCTGCATCGTGGCAAGCTACTGCCTTGAAAGTAATTTCGTACCAACTACGGTGCAAATCGTTTAGTCCGGTCGCTCCCAAAGGTTCCACAACACTCCCAAACACTTGCACTAGTGATTGGAAGGTTGCACAAATTGAATTGGCCAGAAAACAGAAAGAAAAGCAGAACTCTGAAGAAGAGATGATTTTCGGTGTTGTAATTCACCAAGAAGACTGATTAATATAGGTTGAAAATATGAAGGGGTCAAAGAGGATTAACGGGTCATTTACTCACCATTAAAAAGACCTTAATGACCCATTAACATGGCTATTCAAATCCATAATAAATCAGCCTCTAAATGAGAATTGAAGATGTGAGGGGTTATTGATTTTCTTTGCATTACAGATTATTATTTTCAACAGATATACTTGATTTTTTTGTGTTTATAGAAATAAAAAAGTCACCCAAACTCGGGATCAATAATCTAATCAACCTTTACAAATTAAGTTTCAAGGTAAGATAGGCATTTTTGTGACTTAGGACGAAAGTAGCAAATATCTTGCATGTATAAGATATATTTAATAGTGCTTTCCAAGGGATTTTTAGAGATGATTAAAAAAAATTGCTAGGATACTCGGTAAAATATATCTATTCCCATCAAGTATTGCCACAGAATTATGCAGCATCAAATTAAAAAGCTAAAATTTGCAACAAAAAAAAAATGGATATAAAATATTGATACCGGAAACAAAGTACCTGCTTGTTATCAAACTTATCAAATAAGAGGAGACATGTAATATCACCCTCCTAAGGCTATAATTGAAGATCGTAAGTATTTGGTGGAAGCAAACAACAAGAATTTGATAATCAGAAAGAATAAGCCAAAGGAAATAATGTTTCTTCTCCTGACAAATTTGAGCTGTGTGACTTAGTGAAAGCATTTAAGATATTATTTAGTTAGATCTCCAATGTAACAGCAAAAAAAATATAGACTATCAATAGTGTATTAGACTCCTCTTGGGGTCTAATTGCTAAAGTTTTCAAACCTGAAAGGACCTAATAACGATAATAACCCCATTTTTTTCCAGATTGACTTTCATCCCAAATACTTTAGTTTTCGTCCCCCTAATATCAATAATAAATTTAAAAATAACGGAGAAAACTAAAATAAAAATAAAAAATACTATCGTGTCTCAAAAATAAAGAGGTACTCTTTGATAGGCAGTAGACTCAAGTAGGGTAGGGACAATTCTAAATGGAGACTTTAATTAATTAGGTAGTTCCATCAAAGTGCAGTTCTGGATTAAGTTTATGTTTGTGTTTAATCCTTTTATATTATGATCTATAAATTTGACCTACTTTGGGGCTGCATGCAATGATACAAGCACGACTCAATGAACTAACAATAGTAAAGCAATTGTATATACAGTATCTTTTTTATACGAAGAGAAAAAGTAGAGAGCCCTTGGAGTACTGCAATCTGCAAGAAAGGATATGTAATGTCTTTTTAGGACATTCAGTGAGACCAAATTAGAATGGGCACAAATAACAAAGAAGAAATAATAGACTTGCACAAAGATTGAGTTTTTGTAATATAAAAAAAAGCTGATTTACAAAAATGTCTCTTTTTAAGCATTATTTAGATGTTGTCCATATGTATTAAAGTCATGCAAATATAGCTATGATAAATTATATATCTAGATTCGATCTAATATTTGTTCATGTATGATTCAATCTTAAAAATAAAATATTGAACTACGATCTTAGATCGTCATCTAATGTTTTTCATAAAATTTTAGTTTTTCTAAAGAGATCTTTAAATTATAGTCTAAAAGATTCATAAGCTAAATAAAAAATAATTACTAAATAGCTATCTTAAAAAGGACAACTGCGCAAACATTTCAATTTAAAAAATCACTTTTAATTTAGCCTCTTTTTTTTGTTACTTTTAATTTAGCCTCGTGAGTCATGACATAGTTTTTTTACTCAATAAAGAATTCCTCCTTCAGTCTTTTGTTGCTTTAGATATTATAAAATCGATAGATTTCGTTATCACGTACAAGACTATATATAGTTCTGTTACATTAATCTTATTTCTTCAATTTTAGTCGATCTTTATAGATTGTTTCTTTTATACAGAATGGCGTGACAAACACACGATGCTTGTAACTATGCTAATATATACACATATTATTTAGCGTGATAATGTATGGGAAATGAATACAAAAGAGAACTCCAACAAAATTTTAATCTTTCTTCAAGATTTGATAATGGAAGCGAAGAAAAAAAGGGAAAAGGAAAAGAAGGAATTGGAGCCACATACTGTTTCTTTTGTTTAGATTAAGTAATACAACAGATCGATTTTATAAAAGATTTTCTCATTATAAAAACACAAAAGAGGTCCTGTGCATATGAGAATGAACTGTCGAGAGAAATAACTAGCTAGGGACAGAGCTATAACTAGAGAAAGGTAAAAAAAAAATCTATATATAAGTCAAATATTAGTTTACATGTAAGAAACAAATTTAAAATATTCTAAGGGACTTTAATTAAAGATGACTCAATAAGAAAATGAAAAAAGAGAAGTAAAGAATAAACGAGAGGCAACCACAGACTATGTTGCTACTTTATATATTTTAATTAATTAGGTTAAGCACTTTACAACTAAAATAATTTATCAGATGATACTATAGATGATTTTCTGAAGGCTTAATGCATATGCAGCCTCTTAAATTTGTCTTTTTATTTTGGTACCTCAACTAAGTTTTGTTCTTATTGAACCTCTGAACTCGTCCTCAAGTGTGTCTATCAAAGACAATCTGACTTGAATACTATTCTATCTGCAATGTAGCAGCATACTAGTACATATTCTAATTTAATTATGCCATCTTTTAGCTAAGATTAACAGCAATTGAGAGGGAAAAAAAAAGTAAGCTCTTAATTAAGCTGGTAGTGTAAGAGTAGAACCAACAGAAACCGACACATCCATGACCTAAAGATAGCTTACCACACGTCTAAAATATTACTTCACCTTCATTACATAATTTGATTTTTCTTCTAATAAAAATCAGATTTAGAGGGTTTGATAGACACGCTTGAAAACGAGTTCAGGAATTCAATAGGAACAACACTTAGTTAAGATGCTAAAATAAATTAAAAATAAATAAATTTAGAGCTGCATATGTATTAAGCCTTTTCACATTATTATTATTATAAGGAAAAAAAAAAAAAAAAGGAGAAAAACGGGCCACAGTTTAACAGAAGGGGCAGTAGCATCACAAAGTTGACTTTGACAAAGGCCAAACCACAAAAGAAGAGGCAAAAGATGTTGTTCCAGACAGGTTTGGAAAAGATACGATTCATTATTAGAGTTTATAAGACCCTTTCATAATAAAAGGAAAAGAAATGAGTTTTAACTGTTATATATGTACTTACAATATGAAATAGTTTTACATCATTATGATTCATGTCAAGGTGACAGGGAATTACAATATCAATTGTAGGTGAAATTTGATAACAGAAAAATAAAGTTAATAATATATATTACCTTCAACAAGTACAAATATAAAGTAATTCTACCATCAAAGCTTGGATAGATGAAAAAAAATTACCTAATACTTTTATCTATAATAGAAATTTGATTATGAAACCTCACGATTCTTAACATATTTCATTGAGTACTAGATTATCTCTTTGAATGAAAATACTAATTTTTTTTTATACAGTCCGCAGATAAATTAATTTCAAAGAAATGGCAACTTTTCCACTCCACCCCATTAACCTTCGTCCTTGTCAATTCTCACTGAGCTGACTTTCTACATATCCTAATATGCGATACGAATACTTATCAAAGTCCACGGTTTTAAGTTACTAATTTAAAGAGTAAGAAACAAATAGCATATAAACTTTGCTTTGTTTTAAATATTTTTCAAGAAAAGTAGAAGTTGCTTATATACAAACACAATTATATATTCAGAGTCAACAAGTAATCTGTTTTGATTACATGTTCTTACTAATTTATAACTTAAGTTCATTACTTTGGAGAATCGATCCTTCCCATCATCCTTAATTGTGTAAATTAATAGGCGAAACTCATTTCTCCCTTTAAACTTTGCTTTAAAAATTACGTAGTTAAATAATTTTGATCAACCATTGATATGAGTACCAGATACTTCTTTATCTCCCTACCCTTAACTAAAATATCACTTTAATAGCTGATCTCATATATATACTAATAAAATAGTTGATTACCTACATTCTATTTTTCTTGTTTTACCGACCGTCAATTCCTTTATTACGTATTATTAGTATTTTTTTCTTTTGGAGTCATAGTGATGTCAACTTAACTAACGGTTCAGACAAAGAATAATTGGATTTTTGTTTAGATACATCTTTAACATTGAGCTCATGGCAGTAAAACAAAATCTTGGACTAGTCAAATTCGTCAACTTGCATTAACAAATTGACTTTTCTATATTTATTATTTGTTTGTGTTTCTCTCTGAATGAATATATAAGCATGCCATTTTTTGTCATACATTTTGTGAACACCAATTGTTTTAGGGTATGTTACATTTGACCAAAACATGGACAGGTTCAGTCTCAATTGAGAGTTAGGTCAATGTGAAAATTAATTCCTCATTAATGAGAGTTGCCACTCCCTATTTGACGTATTCCAGATTTTCAGTTAAGCTCTCAAATCCTCTTCCATTCAAAAAGAAAATAGTAATTGTATCCCAAAGTGGAATTTCGTTTCCCTTTTCTAAATTAATGCCAAAATGAGCTCAATAAGCCGTAAAACCTCAAACATTTCTAATTGAGATTGATGTGTTTAACTAAAGGAAATAACATATTTCATGTAGTTAACTTAATTACCTAATAAACACTTGAGAATACACGCAAAAGTTTTATCAAAATTTAAACCGAAAGTGTCTAATAGAAACACTTTTTCATATATATTCAGGTGCTCAATTGGAATAATCTATAGGTCGAGTATCTAAATAAAATTTATAACCAATTTAAGTGGTTGTCATGTATTAAAACACAACTCATCAAGTAGTAACAATAACCACCTTTTGGCTGGAAGATTTTTATCCTTTTTAGTGGGCTTATTTGACCCCAATAACAAAAATAACAAAGTTAATTTAAGAGTCCGTTTGGCCATGGTAACTTTTTTTTTTTTCACATTATTTGAAAATCACCGCTGATCATGAAAATTTCAAATACAATTTAAAGTTTTATTTGAAATTTTAAAAAACACCTAAAATCTTGTTTTCACTTTTTTAATTTCACTTTTAATACATTTAAACAACTAAATATTCTTTGTAAAAAATTATAACCAAACACAACTCCACCTTCAACTCTAACTTCAAAATTCCAAATAAAATGAACAATATTTGATTTTCATGGGCAAACGCCTACTAAGTAGTGATTGAAACACAAAGAATAAGGAAGTAAAAAAGACGTAATGGTGTTGAAAACAAAAACAGTTCCACTTATAGTTTACACTTCATCCACTCGCTTTCCTAAAAGCTAAAACTGAAGAAGGACATAAATCCACAGCATTGTTTGTTATATACTAACTTTTTTGTTTAATTAAAAATAGAGGCAATCAAAAAGGGACCCATCACTATCATGCGCCACAGAGTCACTATCCCCAACTCTCCATTTTTATTATTTTACCAATTAATTTATTCACTTAAAACTAATACTAACAATTTTATTTTAGTACAATTTCCTAATATATACTACTATTCAGTAACTTCAATAAGCATACTCCAATAATATATATATCCCCATAACATAAGGCAATTTCTTCCTCTTTCAGCTCTTCATTTCCTCGGCGACTTTTTTTGTTCAACCACACGTTTTTTTGCCTAGAATTTTCTCTCAGATCTGTGAGTATTTTTATATCTGTGATTTGGATTTTGTTTACTTGATTTTCTAGTGGTAAATGTTTATTTTGCTTTGCTTTGTTCTGTGTGTGATTTAGAAGTTTCTAGATCTTTTCACTATATGTGACTGAGAGTTTTATACTCTTAATACTGCTCGGTTTATTCTTTGCATTGAAGATATTTATTAAAGTACGACTAGATGATTTTTTTTTTTTTTGTCTCTCTAAATTGTTGTTTAGTTGATTTTCTAGTGTTAATGTTGAATTTGCTTTGCTGTTTTAGATCTTTGAATATGTGATTGAGTGGTTTATTTTGCTTGTTTAATTGTTAATTTTGTGTAGATTTGTTTTGCATTCGAGATTTTTTGTTAAAGTGCGGCTACAAGTTTTTTATTTTTTTTATTTTATGTTGAAGCACAGATTAGTTTCGTGTTTTTTGTTAATAATTTTAGTTTTTTAAGTTTGATGTTTTTTTGAGTGTTATTTGCCTTTGATCTGTGGTGTCAATGCAAGTGTTGACTTTAGTGTCCACCTAGTTTGACTTCGATTTGACATATCTTGAACTGCTTTGTAGCATATGTTGAAGAATTGTATATTAAATTAATTTGATTGAAAATATTTTAACTATAATCCTTTTTGACAGTTATCTAGTGTTGTGCATTCTTACTGTGTGGAGTTGTGGCTGCAACAATTATTTAAGTAAATTAGTCTTAAAAAATAAATAGTAGTACAACCAGCCAGCAGGAGCACTCATATTAGTCTTTTGTGCATACAATTTCTTAGGCGATTTAATAATAACTGCCTTGTTTCATTTTACATGACTGGATTTGACTGAGTAGGGAGCTTAAGAAGTTAATTTGACTTATCTATTGTGTAAGTGAATCTGGAAGAAAAAATTAGAGTAATGGTTAAAAAGTCAAAATTTCACCTCGAAGTTTAAAATAGTTAAATGAATATGAAGTCTTACTCCAAGCTTAGCGCAAGGGGCAGGTTCGAGTGCCGCCCCATGCGATCTAAGGCTGGTATTTTAAGTAGAGGAGGGTAGGGGGGTAGGTCCATTGCCCCCCGAGTTTTGAAGGTTGCAGTTGGTCTTAAGGGTTGGCCCTAGACGGATTTCTCGGTCATAAAAAAAAAAAGAATTCATTATGGCTATGGAAGTTGTATAGAAGTGAAATGATGTCAAACATTTTAAAATGTCCCAAAAACGGGACTAGTGCAACTTAAATTGAAAAGCAAGGAGTATTAAACTCTTATACGTGTTTACAGAAATTATTTTTGTATAAATGAATTGTGTTCTACGTGTTCCTTTTTTTTCTATATTTGTGAAATTCCATATGCTGTCCATCTGACAAGCAGTTATGGGCAGTGTGAGGCAGGGGCTGCAGCTTTTTTTGAAGGTGGAAGTAGCTCTAGACACAATCATTTGCATGTTGACCAGATGAGCAGAACTGATGTTATTTGCAGTAGAAGGAGGAGGTTTCTTCTCGTCTTCAGCTTCTGGATATAGTAAGGGCCTGACCCTTCTACTCTTGGGTCAGAAGAACGAAGAGAAGCCCATGAGAGTTGCACCGTGGAACCAATACCAGTTGGTGGACCAAGAAACTGATTCTCATCTCCAGCTGGCTTCCGGGAAGAACAGGCTTGTCCGCGGGTGCGGCTCCTTTGTATGCTTTGGTCGTGCCGGCGCTGGACTTGAGAGCGCATCTCCCCTTAAAGTCGGCCCTACCCGACAGCCAGAAGTCTTGCCCAGCTGTGCCGCTTCTGACAAAGGCAACGATCAGCTGCAATGCGTTAATATTATTGAAGACAGTTATATCTCACCAAAGGTTGCTCTTAAGAGTAGCTTAAAAAAACCAGTGAATAGTGTTCCCATTTCTGGTGGCAATGGTAATGAACGTGACACAATTTCCGAAAAGATTGATGATGCCCCCAATCCTGTGGAGAAAAGGAAAGTGCAGTGGACAGACACAACCGGAGGAGAGCTTTTTGAGATAAGGGAATTTGAGCCCAGGTATGAGCTCCATTTCGTCATCTTTAATCTGATGTTTGTTTCTTACTGGTTCGCATTCTAGGCATTGTAAACTTTTTTACTAACTACTAAGGACATTCCAACTTTAAATGGTTTTAGTGATTTTAGTTCCAAAAATTTCGTCGTGGCTGCTAAAAACATTGGACTATTCATGTCAGATGGGGATCTAGACATATCCTGAAAAAATTGCTCGCCTAAAAAACTCTTGAAATGTCCTGATTAAGGCTTACATGCTGAATTCCATGGTTATTCAACTTAATTCTGTGTGCCTTGACTAATAGGCATGTTATTTGATGGTAGAATCAAAGGTTGTCTCTGACATCTTAGGCAGGTGGCAGCATGTCTTTCAATTATTCTTGTGAACCACAGCTTCAGGGCACAAGATAGATTTGATAAGACTGTATAGATTTGATAAGACTGTTGTGGTCCTTTCATTTGTAGCTTTATGAAGTATAATGCCCCATGATGCTGCAAACTGCTTATCATTTTCAAGAAGTCTTCATCTTGTCCTTCTTTACATTATCTACTTCAATGCTTAAAATTTCTGGTATTCAGTTTGTGGTAGAAACATAAGGTGCTGGAGATGATAATTTTTATATGGACATGCAGAGTAGATGCCCTTAAATATCTAGAGGCCATATCTACGGTTTAGCAGCTTGCTTTTCTGCAATTTTTAAATCCTCTGCCATCTTGATTGTTGCATCTTTTCACGCTAGTATCCTTAAAGTCTCAGGCGTACACTCTGAAAAAGCAATCTTTCCCTTGCTTAGGAGAGTACATCATTTAGCATTTTCTTTTTTCTTCTTTTTTTTTGCAAGAAATTTTTATAAGTATTTTATTTTGTTATATATTATAAATTAGTAGTTCCTGACATGAGATTGAGGTGTTGTTGATTGATTGAGTGTTGAAGCTGCCCTGTAGTCATCTAAGATATTACGTGTGCAGTAAACTTTCTGGAGAAGGGAACAGATTCCTCATAGATATCCACTTGGTTTCTTTAATCACATAGATACTCATTTTCCTTCCAAAGCAAGGGATGGAACAGAAGAGATTTTGGCTAGAGAAATAAAAAGTTGTCTCCAGTTGTCAACTGTGAGAAAGGGCCTGAGATTTAGGGCGCTACTGAAAGAGGTAAGCATGAAACTTTCAGTTGGAACAGTAAAAAATTTAGGATGTATTCAACAGAAGGTGAGGTGGTTAGAAAGGGAGTTTCAGCCTGGATTTTTTCATTTGGAGCATAAGATCAGAGTTGTTTATTTGTACTATATATTATAGTATCTCCAGACTCCAAGTGTCTGAGTTTATCAGATGTTTTAGATATTTTATATCTTCTTCGATTGTGGCTGAAGACTTTTCCTCCTTATCCGCACAATTGTGGGTTTGCTATCTGGTGTTTTGTCGCAATTAAGAGCCATGATGCTCTCAAACATGAAGTGTGAAACAACTCCAACGTCTGAATTGATTTCAATTTTTTTTTTCTTGTGATTAGCAGAACGTCTGCAAATTTTCAGTTTATAAGTATGGGGATCATCTGAATTTGCTTTTCTTCCATGAGTTGATATGTACCTACAGATTCATAACTAGTAGAAACTTTGGTCTGAGGCTTGTCGTTTTCATAACGAACACTTCCTACTTCTTTGTACAAGCATGCATATGTGTAATTTTTCCTGAAAGATTGTGTGTTTGTTGTATGTCGATCCCTTTTCTGGTGAATAGTCACTTGCTTTCATATATTCAGGTTGCCAGCTTCTTAAGTTTTGCATTTTACTTTACATCTGTCAAGTGACCCTTTAAACTGATTCTTTCATTGTGCCAAGCATGCGAGTCTTTTGTGCTTACTTTCATGTACTTGTGATTGCAGCGATGAGGGTGAATCAGATGATGAATTTGAGAATGGAAGTGAAAGAACTTGTTCTTGCAAGATAATGTAATTTTAGCTCCTTATAGTGGGCTGATTTTTGGGTAGGAAGGCAATAATCGAGGTGCTGCAGATATTTTTACGTGGAAAGTTGGTTTTGAGACGTGCCTTGCTCAACTATCATTCGATACAATTGAAATTTGAGGCTTTATTAGGTAGTGTCGTCAGTTGATCATGGGCTTTTCTGGTTTTGGCTGACTAATCTATTGTCTATATTCAAATTCTTGGGTGACATTTTTGTTTCTCTGGGGTCTGCTCGTCCATTGTTTTCATAATTACATATTTTATCTTTATCTTTTTTGATCTTCTTGTTTAAAAGATTTCTGGTCTTCTTTTCCCCCAGACAGGATGAACCAAATATGGACATATAAATTTGTAGGGAGCTTGTGCTTCGTCATATGGTATATATGTACATATATGCAGTAAATGTTTAAGCACTGAAGCTCGCCAGAACTCGTATATTCATGTATATCAGCTGTAAAAGGAGGAGGCCTAATCTTAGTGACAATGGCATACATTATCAGATAGTGGCGGAGACATGATTTTTATCAGTGATATTCATCATCTACACTCTTATCACTAAAGGGCAATTTAGCTCTTTGTGACATATTCAATGTACGCAACCAATTCACAGCAATTACCTTCTTTACTCTCTTTTGTATATTTGCTCATACTCCTATGTAATTAGAAACAACACATGCTAAACAATCGACTAACTGAAAAATTGAATGCTCATACATCACTCGTATTAGTTGAGAAGTTACTCGTCAGCATACTAACAATAAAAATTGCCAATTGAGGTACTCGTTGCTTTTATATTCCAAGATTGCCCTTTAGGATTTTGATCAATTACATTACATCCATTATAATCTAAGATGTTTTTGCAATGAAGGAGAATGTTTTTCTTAAAAATTAGTGTTTTTACTATCTTTTGGTATTTGGTTAATGCATATATCTTTCATCTTTCACTATTTCATGTATGAAAACAAAAATCTTTTGTAATATTGTGTTGTTAGTATGTTTGTACACTTAATTATATCCATTGTCTCACTAATTTTATAATTTTCTACAATTTTATGAAATTATACCTTTTTTGTGATTTATATGCTTATTTTATTAATTTAGAAAATATTAAAAAATTAATTTCCATGGGTCTTTTGCCTTGTCCAATTTGAGCTAAAACGTCTCACCTCACATCTGCACGTAGATTGGTTTAAGCAAACCCTACGTTTTTCCTAGAGGAAAAAAATATTTTTCCTAATTTTAGTTTTAGTGAATGGTAGTATCATCTTCAAATGCTTTCCGTTGGTGAATATAGCTTCCACGTGGTCTTTTCCAATTTCCACCACCAATATGCAATAGTCACTGATTGTAGCATAGTGACGCAGCAACTATATAATAAGTCTTTTTGTTCCTGTGTAAAAACCATACGACACTGATCGTTTAAATTTCTGTTTTATTTATTGTTGGTCACCTTTGTGTTTCCTGTTAGAGAAAGGAAACTATTGCTGCCATGGAAGTCAAAGGAAGCTCTGACAGTACTCTTTCCAATCAAAGGTTCTGCTTGAAAATTCTTACACTTTTTTTTAGATGCAACATTTGCTCAACTTCTTGTTTCATGTTAGAATTAGTTGATGTCTTTTCTTTTGAATGAATGGAATGCTCATGTTTTGGTTCATTTGTTATATGGAGATTGGTATTGAATATTCCCACCGTCCCAATTTATATGACGTAGTTTGACTGGGTACGGAATTTAAGAAATAAAGGAAGATTTTTGAATCTTGTGGTCTAAAAAAGCCAAAGATATTTGTGCGGTTAAATTGCTGCCTAATAAGAAAATATGTCATTTTTTTTAGACTGACTAAAAAAAACTTGTGTCATATAAATTGGGACAGAAAGAGTATTAGGTTGGTTTAATAAAATGCATTCTCTTAGTAACATTTATTATTGGAGAAGTAAACTTGGTTGAAATATTGCAAAACGTAGGAGCCATTGTCATTGTGTGGTGGAAACTGATCTACTGAGATAAGGAGTTTCCTTTTAACTTAACAGTGTAAAGCTCCTTTGGCTTTTTCTTTTCTGAAATAATTTGATATAAGATACACCATTCAGGTGTCGGCACATTATCGTTTACATCAAATCATCAAAAAATTCAACCAGTTGTTTAATACAATATGCAATATAATCTGTTGTAATGTAAAGAATGTTTTAATTATAAGAGTATTATAATCTGTTGTAACATGTAACCTGTTGTTGGCTTCAATAAAGTGGCATGAGTTTCTTTCAAAGGCGTTCCGAGGAAAAAGTTTCTTTCTTTATGCTCTGTATTCAATTTTTTCTTACTTTTATATCATAGTATGTTAGTTGAGTAATCAAATTACCTGACAAGTTATACTAATTGCTTAAAACAAGATTTTGTCTCTCATTCTTCCCCACCAATGAAGCCACTGCAGCCAGTGGCGATGTCTGAATTTTCATTAACAGGATTCAACATCTACTATGTATACATTAAGGGTCTGTTTGGAAAGCCACCTGGTAATTGGAATTGGTGTAATTACTACCCTAGTAATTACACAGTATTGTAATTACAATGACTTGTTTGTTTATCATAATGTAATTACAGTGTAATTACAAGCGTACTGTTTGGTTGCACAAGTGTAATTACACAGTTAGTTTAATTTTAAAATAAAACTTCACTATAAAAAATTTAAAATTAATATTTAAAATATGTGCCTTTATACATGATATTAAATTAACTATTTAATAACACATTATTTCTTGAAAATATGTTAATTAATAATCATATATTTGTAACTAATATTGTAAAAAATAGTTGATATATAATTCAATTAATAATATTTTTATTTTAATTGATTATAAATACTTTTTTTGTGAGAACATCATGGGATTTGATGTTTGAGAAAAAAAAAAAGAATATTTATAAATATAATGCCACAATATTATTCAAATGTTTAACAAGAATTCTATCAATTATAAGTGAAAAATAAACAACAAGCAATGTGAAATAACAAGTCAATAGTATTAAAACAAATAAATTAAAGTAAAAAATATAACCTAAATTCAAAATCCAAAAGAAATTTTTTTAAGATAATACTCTTATGTCAAATTCCAACATTACATAAGTAAGTTCTAACGTAACATAAGTAAATACTCCTATAATTCAAAAGAAAAGGAAAATATAAGTCTATAACCACATTCACAACGAAATTATACTTTAATAACGTCACTCATTATATGTCAAGTTTGTTAATGACTCATTCTTTCTAATATTAAGAGATGTAGTTTCAAAAATTAGAATAATAATACTGTTATGCTAAATGAATAAAAAAAATTAAAAACAAAATGAGCAATTACATGGAACCACAAGAAGTAAAGGTTGGAAATGAGAAGAAAGAAAATGAAATATAAATAATATAAAAAGAAAAATATATTTAAAAAAATAAAAAATAAATAAAAGTAAAAATAAAAATAAAAAAATAAAAAAATAAATAGAAATAAAAAAATAAATTAGAAAAGCAAAGAAATTAAAATAAAATAAAATAAAAAGAAATAAACTAAAAAGTAACTCTGTAATTACAGGGTGTAATTACACCCAATTCTCAGCCCCCCCCCCCCCCCCCCCCCCTGAGAATTGGAGAGTGTAATTACACCCTGTCAATTACACCCAATTCCCACCTAACTGTGTAATTATCTGGTCAAACAAACAGGCCAAACCGTGTAATTACACCCAATTACATCAAATTCTAATTACCTGGGTGGCTTTCCAAACAGGCCCTAAAAACAGAATTTTAACCTTATATGTATAGTGTAATTTTCTGGGGATGAATCCGCTTGCGCTCCCTAGCTCTGACCCTGACTGCACCCTCAATGTCATACTAATATATCTGACCATTTTGGAAATTCAGTTGACCTTTATAAGAGACATATTGTAATTTCATCTAATATATCACAGGCTATTGGGAAGAGTAGCTTTAGTCACGGGAGGTGCAAGTGGTATAGGAGAGAGCATAGTACGTTTATTCCACCAACATGGCGCCAAAGTATGCATTGCTGATATCCAAGATGAACTCGGACAACGTGTTTGTGGAACGCTTGGTGATGACCAGAACACGTATTTTATCCACTGTGATGTTACTTTAGAAGCTGATGTTAGTCAGGCAGTTGATTTTACTGTTGAAAAATTCGGCACACTTGATATAATGGTTAACAATGCTGGACTGTCAGAGCCCCCTTTATCAGATATACGCGACTATGAACTTTCTATCTTCGATAATGTGCTTGATGTGAACGTGAAAGGCGTTTTCCTAGGAATGAAACATGCTGCTCGCATAATGATTCCACGAAAGAAGGGATCGATAGTGTCTTTGGGAAGTGCAGCAGGGGCTATTGCAGGCCTCGGGCCTCATGCTTATACAGCTTCCAAGTTTGCTGTTTTAGGACTTACGCAAAATGTTGCAGCTGAGATGGGGAAACATGGTATACGTGTGAATTGCGTTTCTCCTTACGCTGTTGCAACTGGATTGGGCCTGGCTCACTTGCCTCCAGATCAAAGGAATGATGATGCAATCGCGGATTTTCATTCTTATTTTGGCAAGTGTGCGAACTTGCAGGGGGTGGATTTGATGGCTCAGGATGTTGCAAATGCTGTGTTGTTCTTAGCTAGTGATGAAGCGAGGTATGTAAGTGGGCATAATTTGATGGTAGATGGTGGTTTTTCAAGTGTGAATCACTCTCTTGCGGTGTTCAAATAGGTATATGTTCATCAGGATTCTAAGAAAGTCCCTAGAGATTGTAATCTTGTAAAAAAATACAATTAAACTATTATGTCTGTTCAGTTCAAATAAAAAGTACTCCACTACTATGTATTTGTTCTTTTGGAAAAAGGTGCAGTTGGTTTTATCTGAGTCTTACTGAGGGTCTGTTTAGAAAACCACCTGGTAATTGGAATTGGTGTAATTATTAGGGTAGTAATTACACAGTAGTGTAATTACAATGACCTATTTGTTTGTCATAACGTAATTATAGTGTAATTACAAGCGTGCTGTTTGCTTGCACAAGTGTAATTACACAATTTAAAAATAAAATTTAAAATTAATATTTAAAAAATATTTACCTTTATAAATGATATTAAATTAGTTATTTAATAACACATTGTTTCTTGAAAATATATTAATTAATAATCATATATTTGTAACTAATATTATAAAAAATAATTGATATATATTTTTCAAATTAATAATATTTAATTTTAATCAATTATAAAACTTAAAAGAAGACTTTTTTCGCGAGAACGTCATGGATTGGATGTTTGACAACAAAATAATATTTATAAATATAATGTCATAACATTATTCACATGTTTGACACAAAAAATCCATCAAATATAAGTTAAAATAAACAACATACAATGTGAAAGCAAATAACTTAAAATTGAAAATATAACCTAAATTCAAAAGAAAAAGTTTAACATAATATTCTTATGTCAAATTCCAACATTACATAAGTAAGTTCCAACGTAACTTAAGTAAATAATTCAAAAGAAAGGAAAAATATAAGTTTATAACCTCATTCACAATGAAATTCTACTTTAATAGCAGATTATCCATCTAGTCATTAATCTCTGAACTAAATTGGTAGTGTTACAAAAAAGATACACAGTATAGTCAGATTTCCAAATATATAATTGACATTACCCTCTCCTAAACGCATTTCATTAGCTCCTGTTTGGTTAAATGGGTTTTAGTTGATGGGGGAGGGCTGGTCAGGTTGTGGGGTTGGCGGGTTGAACCGGTAAACATACTTAAAAATTAATTAGATTAGTTAATAATATGGGTAACCAATTAAAAGCTGCCACGTGTTTAATGAAAAGGGGTCGTTAGCAATAAGGGTATATTAGACCCCATAGGTAGACGGCGGGGGTATTTGGGGGCTCAAAGGTGGATGGAGGGTATTTTTGCACCAATTTCAATAGTTCGAAGGTGTTTTAGGCCCTTTTCCGTATGCTTTTTTATGTCTCTACAACATATTTGATATCGAGTCCGGAGCCTAAAGGGCACGAATTTGCCACAAAAAGAAAAAAACAAAGGGGGTTGCCCTTTCCACGATAAACCGAAAGAGGTTTATCGTGGAGGGTGCTACGTTATACGGAAGAAAAATTTGTCAGATGATTTCGATTTTTTTTTTTTAAATTACAAGTAAAACGTTGGCTACCACATTTTACAAAATATAATTTTTCCCTACTATTTTTTTTAAAAATTTTTAGTGAAGCTGTTTTTTTTTTTTAACTCAAACATACACCACAAGTCATATAATAATTAACTCAAACAAATATTCTAACTCTAACCTTTCATACAATAATTAAAGATGTGTTTTCTAATACGTGAACATAAAAAAAAAAGCTAAAAATATAGGTTCAATAAACGTCACACATTATCTGAATAGTACATGTTAAATTAAATGCGTAACTAAACACCAAAAGACATATTATATATTTATTACAATAACGACAACAACATATTCTTGGAAGATTACATAAGGAAACAACAACCGTACAACTTAGGAAAAAATTTAAAGATTAAACTTGAGGTGAGTTTTGGAATTTTATCATTTGGGTGTGTTCTTGCTTTTTTCTTTTTCTTTTTTTCTCCGTGGAAAAAGATGAAGCTAGACCTTGATGATGACGACAGACGAGTCGAGCGGGGTGGGTCAACAAAAAAAGTGAGTAATTTTTTTGAAATTGGGTAATTTGAGAGGATTTGGGGATTTCCATCCAAATAGGGCATAAGTGTGAAGTTTGAAGACAACAGAGGTATTTTTATTAACTTTCACTAACGGAGGGTATATTTAACTCATAAAACAAAGTAGAGGGGTATATTTGACCCTTTTCCTTTTTTTTTATGTTCACATATTAGAAAACACATTTTTAATTATTGCATGAAAGGTTAGTGTTAGAATATTTGTTTGAGTTAATTATTATATGACTTGTGGTGTATGTTTGAGTTAAAAAAAAGCTTCACTGAAATTTTAAAAAAATGAAATAGTCGGGAAAAATTATATTTTGCAAAATGTGGTAGCCAACGTTTTGCAAAATATGATTTTTGTTTGTAATTTTTTTTTAAATTTTTTGAAATCATTTGATTTTTTTTGGGCAAATTCATGCCCTTTAGTCTCCGGACTCTTTGATATTGCAAGTCTCTATCTCATCATCAATATAGAAGCAATTGCCTATGGTCTCAAAGTTTTATTACATAAATATACATGGCCTGACCCTAGGTTAATGGGTGCTCGAGCACCCGTCAAACACTAACTTCTTACTCCCTCCGTTCCAATTATGAGGGCTGACCTAAGTCAAACTGTTCTTTCTTTGACTCAATTTCAAACATAGATTATTCAAGTATTTTACAATAAAATTTAAATATTTGAAAGCTACGTAAAAGTACTATAAATCTGCATAACTAATAACTCACAACAAATGAAAAGAGTTGAACAAAATCATAATCAAAGAAAGAACTGTTTGACTCCCCAAATATATCAACCCTCATATAAATTGGGACGGAGAAAATATTGAATTAAATTAAGATGGAGAAAATATTGAATTAAATTAACTCATATATTATAGGACTATTGAATAGCTGTAAACTAAATTCAAAATTCGATAAATATAATCCGGATTACGAGGGTGTTTGGCTATGGTTATAAGCATTTTTGGGCTTATCTCGACATTTGGTAAAAATGAAAGTGCTTATAAGCCAAAAATAACTAAATAAGTCATAAGCCATAAGTTAGTCTCCCCCCAACTTATTATTTTTGAGCTTATAAGCACTTTTAGTTTGATCAAGACTTCTACTATTCTATCCATAATATTATTTCGTAATTCCTGAAATACCCTTACTCTAATTAAAACCTAACCCTCTCCGTCACGTCACTTCCTCACCTTACGTCTTTAAAACGCAGCAGCTCTCTTCTACCAACGTTAAAAACATATGAGAATTTGAAGCTCTTCTCCATTAGAAGCAGTCGGATTGCTCAGGTTATTTGTAATAGCTGAATGTTTTAATTTAAGTAGCAACAAACAAAACTTCATTAATTGCATATGTGTTTATTCTATTCAAATATTTTGTGTACTATTTGAGTATGTTATACTAACGAACTTTAGTATAATTATTAACTATTTTATTAATTTAGCTTATCATAAAATAAATATATTCATAAGAAATATTTTATCTAATCAATTTTAAAATAAATATATTCATAAGAAATATTTTATCTAATCAATTTTGTATACAAAATATGAGGCATAAATTATTGTGTATTTGAACTAATTTGGGATTTAAAAAATTATAAAAATAACGTTTTTATTAGTGTAAACAATTTTAAGGATATTTAAGTTATTTTAATAGAAAAAAATACTTATCAACATTTTTCTTGCCAAACACTTCAACAGCTTATTATCAATTTCAATGCTTTTATCCAAACGCGTAATTATTTACTTATCAAATCAACTTCAGCATTTAAAATACCTATCAACAGACAACAGTTAATGCTTATCATATAGTTACTTTAAATCACCTAAGCCAAACCGGCCCTACAAAAAGTAGTATTCCCCTGTAACATTTTCCTTATATACTCTTTTCTATATTGAGTGGAGTAATCATTTTCACACGCCGTCCATTTGGCAATCTAACCGCCCACTGTGGTCCATCCCATAACCAAATACCATGTGCTTTAATTTTTCCCGTCAGTATCTACGTGTTCTTCTTGTCTTTATATGTATACTAGTTATGTGAGATCCGTGCTAAGTTTAGATCCAAATTCAAGATATAAAAGTAAATATTTTAACTAAAGAAATATAATTTATGTTAGTACAAGTGTACAACAACAACAACAACCATATACATATTGTAGTCCCACAAGTGGGTAGTTATATGAAAGTAAAATTTTCATTCCACTCTTTTAATATTTTAACTTTCATTTTGATGAAATTATTTAATTCAAATCAAATTTGGAACCAGAATTTGACATTATAACTTATGTATCCTAATTTTCTGAAGTTATTTAGTTCTAAATAAATAATCTATACATGGTTAATGAACTTTTAAGACAAATACATAATTTAACTTGTGCAGCGGATGGAGCTGCTCCTCTCTTAATTATGGATTAGGGGTTCGAACATGGATATGGAAAAAAATCTTTGGAGGAAGCGCTCCCCCGAATAGGCGCGATGCAGTGCGAATTATCTGGATTAATTGGGCTCAAATGCCGATATCGAGCACTAATCAGAAAATCAAATAACGTGAAAAATGAGGTAGGAGATTCGATAGCTTTTGAAAAGTAGACTTTAAAAACAAAAAATAAAAAATTAACTTAAATAAATAAAATTAGGACCTAAAAGTAATTAATTAAAAAGTTTTAAAAAAATTGAAAATTATTGTGAGGACTATAAAAGTCCTCAGGTTCGATAGCTTTTGAAAAGTAGATTTTAAAAACAAAAAATAAAAAAATTAACTTAAATAAATAAGATTAAGACATAAAAGTAATTAATAAAATTTTTTTAAAAAAATTGAGAAATTATTGTGAGGACTACAAAAGTCCTCACATTTGCTCTTATATAATATTACTACTTAATATAAGATTGATCCATGCTTTTTTGTCGTCCTCACATACGGTTTGATCCTATAAGGCTGCTACACGTGGCAGTTTTTTGAGATCTCTTTTATCACTTATTAGATTAACTTTTTGGATCATTTGCACTTTTACCCCAGCTTGTGCTGGTTTTTAGCTTTCGCCCTTCAAATGGGCATTTGACCCTGTGAAATTGCTCCACGTGGATGCTACTTTTTCTTTTGTATTCTCATTTCATCATTGATTTTCTTAACACAATTAACTTTGGCCTTTGTAAAAAGTGTAATTTTTTATGGATTTTTTCTTATCTCTTACTCCATCTGTTTCAATTTATGTGGTATTATTTTCTTTTTAGTCTATTAAAAAGAATTATATTTTTATAATTAGAAATAATTTAACTTGATTTTTTTTTTTTGCCCTAAATGAAATAATTTATAGACACACAAATGTCTAAGATTTGTTTTAAATTATAAATTTAAAAAATCTTTCTTTATTTTTTAAACGTTGTGTCAAGTCAAACGGTGTCATAAATTAGACGGGGAAATATTAGAGAAACAAATATTTCAATAATCACTTTGAAGAAGTTCAAATTACCTTGAATTTTGGTCATTATATGATGTCATATTTTATTCGTATTGAATCAGTGAGATTCTCATGTAATTAATTTTTTTCTAAGCTAATTTTTTAAACTGCAAAAGAAGATTTTGTGAACAATATTATCCACAAAACTTATCAACCACAAATGATTAATCTACCATTAGATTAAATTAATTATGAAGTAAAAAAATGTGACTCAAGTAACTATATTTTTTTAATTAAAATTATTGTTTCTCTATCATGAGTGTGAAAGCAGTCTCAGAAATTATATGCATAGTATAGCTTCGTAGTAATTATATAAGTATTTTATGAGCATGGATGAACTCACGTCTATAAACTGCAAATAACTTATAAGATAAAAAAAATAAGTTGAGGTAGTCTAATTTTTTTGTTTTGGCTTATAAGCTGAAAATAACTTATAAGATGCTTTACATAAGCTAAGTCAAATGGGCTCAATTATTTTTTTAAGCTTATTTTAAGCACAAAATGACTTTAAGCTGCCAACAAATACTCAACAAAGAGAAAAAAGCTTATAAGCAGCCAATCCAAACGGGCTCTATATGTATTTGCTTTTCTAGGTTCTTTTAGAAAGAAGGAATTAACTTTGCTGCCATGGAAGTTCAAGCAAACTCTGACAGTACTTCTCTTTCTAACCAAAGGTACTTCTTGAAAATTTCATATTGCTCCAAGTAATTATAATGCAATTTGTTTTTTTTTTTCCTTCAATTGGGGTATTCTCTTTTCTTTTTCAGAGTTGGTTATTGCCTTTTTATTTTCTGATGTTTTTTGGTAAGATAGATGTCTTGTCCTTTGACACTGTGAGCTAATATGTCTTTTGAATAACTGCTTAATGCTTATGGTCTGTTCATTTGTCATATGGTGATTGATAATTGATGTTTAGTTACTCTCTTTTTTTTTTTTTTTTTTTTTTTTTCTACTTTGAGAAATTGGTTAAAAATATCCTCTGTTATAAATTTGGGTAAAAAATATTCCTCTCGTCATTAAAGTTTTCAAATATACTCCCGTCTTAACGGAAATCCTCAACATAACCCGATTTTATTTTTAAATTCACTCTATTTAAATCCGATCCAACTACATAGAAAACTCATATGCCATCAACTTGTTCCTGAGTCCTACATCTGGAGCCACTAGACACCGGAGTGAGTAACCGATATGTGTTTTTTATTTAATTGGGTCGGATTTAAATGGAGCGGGTTAAAAAATGAAATCGGTTTATATTGATGATTTCCGTCAAGACAGGGGTATATTTGAAAACTTTAATAATAATAGGGGTATTTTTGATCCAAATTTATAATGGAGGATATTTTTAGCCCTTTTCCCGGCATTTTTGACCCTTCACCCCCCTCTCTCTCTTTTTTTTTTTTTTTTTAATGAGATCTATATTGAGGGTGAATTTTGATTGAAAATTTGCCAAAACCTAGGAGCCACTATGATGAAACTGTTTCATTGAGAAGCAGAATCTGTAACTACAGTGTAAAGCTTCTTCCTTTTGGTTCTTTTTTGTAGGATTACTCTAATTTTTTACCTGCTTCCATAGTTTTTTTTTTTTTTTTTGATAAGTCAGTATAATTTGATTGCAAATACACCAAGTTGGTGTCACTGCACATTGTGGATTTATATCAAACCTTCAAAAGAATTCAACTAATTGTCTGTCGAATATAGGATATCCTTTCTGTGCCAAAAGTACAATTGCCACAAACAGGAGCAGCTGATTTTCATAGTGGACATCTAGTTCTTTAAAACTTTAATATTCCCTTTTCTTGAATTTTTTTAGATCACTTAATTATTTTAGAAAAATTTAACTTTATTCCTCTATCTTACCTGAAGGAGAGCCTTGGAGCAACGGTAAAGTTGTCTCCGTGTGACCTATAGGTCACGGGTTCGAGCCGTGGAAGTAACCACTAATGCTTGCATTAGGGTAAATTATCTACATGACTACATCGCATCCCTTGGGGTGCGGTCCTTTCCCGGACCCTGCTAATGCGGGATGTTTTGTGCACCGGGCTGCCTTTTTTTCCCCTCTATCTTACCTGTTTTTGGTAGATTCTATATTATTTAATCAAAATAATTTGATTGATAGCCGGTAGCGCTGCACATTCTGGACATCAAGCTTTCAGAACAATTCAACCAATTTTCTACAGCTGGTATCATCCTTCCTACGTGAAAACACAATTGAAGCAAAAAGGGGATACTAATTTTCAAATACTGGACTTTCTACCTCTTTGAAGATTCTTCCTTTCATTTCTTTCTAAGTCATCCAAAAACTGCTCAGAGAAGTAGCCTTGTACAAATCCATTTCTTTTGGTATCCAACTTCTTCACACTCCAATGTCGACGATGTTCTGAAACATTTTTAGATAGCACCCATGCCATTTCAGACACACGAAGGATCGGCAGAAATGCGAAGCTGTGTATGCCACTTCCTCACTAAATGTGGTTCATATACAACACCAACTAATGACTATTCGTCTTCTGTTTCTCAAGTTGTGTGTCATTAGCATAACGTTCCAACACGCATACCTCATGAAGATCTTAGGTGCTTTCATCTTCCATATAGTTCTCTACTTGGACTAGAATCACTTATATCAATCAAACAATTATAGTGTGGCTTCGCCGATAACCTCTTCATAGTTAAACCCCTTCAAAACACTGTTTTAAACTAGTTTAAATTATGTTTGAAATATTTATTAATATGGTCCCATTTCCGGTCTAAGATAGGTTACCGAAAGGATATCCCAAAATACCTGGCATCATCTCGTCGAAGAAGTTCAGCCATTTGCGCCTCCTTATAATTGTAATCTGCACCAAGCAAGGAAACTCATACTTTAGAATTGAGTTCCAACGCCACATATCCAACCACAGATGTATACTGTTGCCATTAGCATCATATGACATTCCATTGGTTCATGATTCCTTTCTGTAAAGGTCATGACGTACTTGGAGAAGCATTCCTTTTGCTGACATACATATCTTGTGAGGATCACCCTCTACCATAGATAATTCTCTTTGCAACTAGACCTCCATAGCAGTGGCGGAGCCAGGATTTTTACTAATGGAATTCAATATAGGAAGTAAACACATGAAGAAGCCAAGGGGATTAAACATAAACTATATATACATAAAAAGAAATTTTGACCTTGTACTTGTATATACAATATAATTTTCCTGCAAAGGTGGTTCGGATGAAACCCCCCTTGTGCTTCCTACCTCCGCCACTGCTCCACATCCATTTTCTGAAGATGGACTTATTGCAGATGAGAAATATGCGGATGTCTCGGCCTCTCCCCTCGGCTAGAGCTGTTAGCTTATTCTATTCCACAGATGGTATCTCCTTGCCCCCATTACCCTTCCCATAAGAATCCTCTCATTATTTTCTTGATTCTGTTAGTATATATGGCACGATTAATGAATAAAAACATAAAAGTAGCCGGTATGCTCGATATAGTTGATTACTTGATTTACCTTTTTTTTTTTTTTTTCACGAATACTGGATCTTAGACCGCTCAGTCTCCCTTCTATTATGGGGACCAAGGTCCTAAATTCAACATCTTTAAACTTCCCTAAAAAACAAAAAGAGTCGTGACATGAACGCATTGTCCCTGCTCCTCTCTTTACCTCAAACCCAATTAGGTAAGGTCTTGGCCTTCTTACTTCTACACTCCTTTTTGAGATTTTCTATTATCAATAAAAACCTGCACATGTACATTGCCTGGGTGGTTATATTTAAAATCCACCAGGGATGCACTGTTTAAAGCACCTATTTATGAGATGGATCTGTGAAACAGATTGCTTTACTTTTCCGCTATTTTGATCCTAGCGGTGTGGTGCTAAAAAGATAGACTTCGATTCTAGATTTTGACCCTTCCCAGGTAGTTTGAGGTGACATTGATTCACGATTAATTTTTACCCTTCAATGCAGTTTTCTTTCTTTCTAGCATCTGATCCTGTGGACTAGAAAAGCCATGGGGTAAGTGTGTCGTTCTCATGTTCTGGTCAATTCTTACCATTACTTGGATTAGCATATTCTCAAATGAAATTGCTAAATTATGCATTCACCAAACCA
Source organism: Lycium barbarum (assembly GCF_019175385.1). NCBI lineage: Eukaryota > Viridiplantae > Streptophyta > Magnoliopsida > Solanales > Solanaceae > Lycium > Lycium barbarum. The sequence goes on along the minus strand of NC_083338.1, from coordinate 134,255,689 downwards.
ATATTTGATGTAAATGGAGCAGCAAATGCATTTATATAGTCTCGATCTGGTCTAGATTTGTGTAAGGTACTCCCCACTGGTTTTGTACCTATATCATATCTTGTTTTTTCTCCAAAATGCCATCAAACGAAATTCTTCATTACTTTTTCTTCAACTATGGCTTGGGAATAGACTGTGTCGTAGAAAAAAATAATTCAATGTCTGATCAAATGTATATGAACTTGGGAATCATGATAGCATTTGGAGAACCCGTTGTACTTCCTCTAATAAGTCAGATTTCAACAGATTTTTTGAAATCATGATGTTGGGAGAAATGTTTTATCCGATTTGTTCTATTAGGCTATTGCTGGTCAGGGATGAAGTTAACTGAAAGCTGAATTTACTATCACAGGGAAAAGAAAATAGATACTCTAGTCTCTAGGTATCTTAATGATAGGCATCAGCTTTGATGACATGGGAAATATATATTTTAACTTTTTCAAGTTTCAAACGATAAGATTCAGATATACTCTCATGATAATTAATTATTGTTATACTGTGACCTGTAGCATATCTACTCTCAAAGTTATCTTTTACTGATCTTCATGAGAATCTATACAGCCTTATTTTTTTCATTTTGGTTAGTCCAATAGCCTTGTTGTTAATCAAACGAAAAGAAGATGAAAACTGTATAAATGCGCCTAGGATTTACTAATGCCTTTAATGAAGTGGCATGATTTTCTATCAAAGTGCTTCCTCATGTTTTATGTTCAATTTATTTGCTTGGTTCGTTTCCTCTAATGAAACTTTATTAAAATGCTTTTATATGATATTATTGTATTTCAGTAATCAAACTACTTGTGAAGTTGTACTATTAGATCGAGCTCACTTTTCTCTCTCATTATTTTCTCCTTTAGGTCGTAAACAACACTGAGCGTAGAAGAGAGTGATAAAAGAATTATAACAATTAAAACTTCGAGATAATATTTGTCTTCCTTTTTCCCTCTGCCCACCCTTTTTCTATCTCTGTTGCTCTGTTTGTGATCCTTCCTCCCTCCTCTCCCCCAAATATAAGTAATGTCTTTATTTTATAAATTGTTTCTTGCTCAACGGTTAAGATGCTGACTGGAATATAAGAGTTCACTTTGTAATTTCATCTGATATATCAGGTTATTGGGAAAAGTCGCTTTAGTCACCGGAGGGGCAAGTGGCATAGGAGAGAGCATAGTGCGTCTATTTCATAAACATGGTGCAAAAGTATGCATTGCTGATATTCAAGATGAACTTGGACAGCATGTTTGTGGGACCCTTGGTAATGACCAGAATGTGTGTTTTATCCACTGTGATGTTACTGCAGAAGCTGATATTAGTAACGCAGTTGATTTTACCGTTCAAAACTTTGGTACACTTGATATACTGGTTAATAATGCCGGGTTGTCTGGCCCCCCTATTCCAGATATCCGTGACTATGAACTTTCTGTGTTTGAGAATGTGCTTGATGTGAACTTGAAAGGTGCTTTCCTTGGAATGAAGCACGCGGCTCGAGTAATGATTCCGCTAAAGAAAGGATCGATAGTATCTCTGTGTAGTGTCGCGAGTGTCCTTGGGGGAATTGGCCCGCATGGTTATACAGCTTCCAAGTATGCTGTTTTGGGACTTACGCAAAATGTTGCAGCCGAGATGGGAAAACATGGTATACGTGTGAATTGTGTTTCTCCTTATGCTGTTGCAACTGGATTAGCTCTTGCTCACTTGCCTGAGGAGGAAAAGACCAAAGGTGCACTAGAAGGTTTTCGTGCTTTTGCTGGCAAGAATGCTAACTTGCAGGGTGTGGAATTGATGGTTCACGATGTTGCTAATGCTGTGCTTTTCTTAGCCAGTGATGAAGCAAGGTATATTAGTGGGCATAATCTGATGATTGATGGTGGTTTCTCTTGTGTTAATCACTCTCTTAGGGTCTTCAGATAGGTACATGTTGATCAATTTTTTAGTGTACTTTCAGAGATTGTCATACTGTTTGTGATTTTTCCATTAAACTAAGACTACGTATTTATTATTTTAGAAAAGGAATATCTGGTTGTAATCTGGTCTTTCATAGGATTATGCCCAAAAAAGAAAAAACAAGATAGGACTATGCCCAAAAATGAAAAAACAAGATAGTTCTCTTACAGATGTTAAAGGATGAGATTGGCAAGTTTAGATATAGTTGCTTTGTAGCTTGGTGTATAATCGTGTGTGGTGCTGGTATTTGTTGTGACATAGAAATTAACTTTTTCAGTACTAAGTGCATGTGCAGCTGAGATGCGCCGATGCGCCAGTGAGGAGGTGTGAGAGGATGGCAGTGGTGGGCCTGAAGAGAGGGAGGGGTAGGCCAAAGAAGGCCTGGGGAGAGGTGATTCGGCAGGACATGGCGTTACTTCAGCTTACCGAGGACATGACCGGTGATAGGAGGGGGTGGAGGTCGAGTATCAGGGTAGAGGGCTAGTGGGGGACCGCGAGGTTTCCTTTCTCGTATTAGGAGTATTTTATCCTGCTTCTATGTGTTGGTCTTGCCAATCTTTGCTGTTTTATCATGACTTCGTTGCTCTTGCTATTTCTCATTTTTGCATTGTTTTGATTTGCTTGTCCGTATCTGACTCTTTTCCCTTGTTTTCCTTGTTTTCTTTTGAGCCGAGGGTCTTTTGGAAACAACCTCCCTACCTTCCAAGGTGGGGGTAAGGTCTGCGAACACTTTACCCTCCCCAGACCCCACATTGTGGGATTCAACTGGGTATGTTGTTGTTGTTGTTGTAGTCCTAAGTAATTACCTATCCTGTAACCTCTTAGTTTAGATATCTTAGTGTATAAACTTGAGTTGGCATTTTGGGATCATTGCTCATTTACCTGTTATCACATATCTGGGAACAACTGAAAAGAACAAAAAGCATCCTTACATATCCACGTTACAACATCTAAAACCAAAGAACAGATATTATGAGGATTCATCGTACATTGACAAGTTTTATGTTGGTTACTAGCGTACATCAACTATCTTCCTTCATCCAGGCTTGGAACTGGCAATGTGAGCAAGCTCATGTTGCGGCGAAATTCTTATAGATCCATGTTATGGTATATAATTTCTTCTGATAGTGCAATTTTTCCCCCTGTTACAACTTTGTTTTTACCTTTAAGATCTTCAAGTCTTGACATAGGAGACTATTCCAGCAATCCAGGTTTCAGATTTGGAATTTTATTGCTGTTCGAGAACTCCCCTTGAAGTTCCACAGATCTTGTTTTCATTTGATAGGCTTTGCAGTTTGCATAAATAGACTTCCTTCTGAAGCTGGCTTAATATACACATATTTTGGTTTGGATTTGGTGTGCCTTGTTGATTATGAGATGAAATTAAAAGATCCATCTTCTCTCAAATGTCCTTTCATTTGTATTAGCATTGTTGGCCTAAAAATCAACATTACTACTATATATAAGAGAAGATCTCAAAGTTTTGTAGTCCTCACATAAATCTTTTCTCTTTTTATCCCTAATTGAAGTATTAATTACTTTGCAAATTTTGACACATTTTGGTAAATTTTTAAGAATTTTAAGGACTTTTGGCATGCTACTAAAGATGATGATGCCATGGAAAAGGTTGTGGCCCCCACAAAGCACACTCAGACATATTTGAGTCTTTTTATGTGAAAATATTACTATTCAAACTTATTTTAAATTATATTTTTTCTTAAGAATTTAATATAGACACGTAATAAATTACCATGTCATTTAAATTCTATCTTAATATAGGCTAAATTATTGAGTTAAAATGTTATTCTTATAATATCATTTATTATTTATTAATATTATTTATCATTTATCATTTGCTATTTTAATTTTTTATTCGTTCGATTAAACATATTTTTTTAATTTCTCATGTAATTTTAGGACGTATGTGCTAGCAAATATAAGTAATTAATAAAATTTCACTTAAGGTAGGGTTAAGCTTTAAATTAAAAAATAGATACAAATAACTTGTATCATTATTAAATACTTTCAAAAGTATAAAAAATGTAAATTATAGTCCTTCCGTCCCAATCAAAAAAATGAATTTCAAAGTAGGGTAGTTAATTAATCTAATTGTATGTGCACACACTTTCAACGTAAAATATATCTAATAAATTACTACATATTAAAAGAGGAATTATAAAATATAATTTTGTATATATTCTGAATTTTTTTGAGAAGAAACTGTAGTCAATTGTAAGAAGTATATATTTTATTTTTTTAATATTAAAGTATTTTGCAAATATATGGGATATTAATATGTTATACAATTTAGGACAAAATAGTTAAGTTTAACATGAAAAAGTTATTTCAATGTAGATTTCATTAAATGGTTCATTAAATTAAGATAAGAAGTTATTCTAACATGCATATGTTGGAAGGAAAAAGAAAGCTTAAAGTAACAACAATTTAATTGCATTGACTTTTCGGTATTTTTTTTGTGTGGTTTAATTTGAAAGAACATCTACAAAAGTATTTGTCAATACCAAGACTTTTAATAATTATATTTATTTATAAGTTAATTTTATTGATTTCATCGGATAACAGTATTTTTGAAAGTGTCAAACCGATGTTACAAAAACAAAGAAGTAAGAACAAGAAGTAAGAACAGAAAAAATTAAAAAGATATTTAAAAATTTAATCATTAACGCCAGTTTGCACGAGCCAAATAACACTAGTGAATTAAGATGCTGGCTGTTTGTCTAATTGGATAGTAAAGTACTGTGTCTTTGTGTGAGAGTATCCTTTTGGTCTAATTGAAAAAGGCCTTTTTTTTTCCCGTATATCTGGAGTATATTATTGGAATATGAGTAGCAGTGGGAGGTCTCTCTCATTCTCTATGTATGGAAGCAATGCTCACTGAGAAACAGAGAAGGGGTATGCATCATGCAGGATTTTATGCAAGCAGAATCGATCTATGATACAACTAAACTAATAAATGAGAATGTGGGTTTTAAAGAAGGCTTTACTTCTTACCCAGAGATGTTTACTTTGCATCATTTTCAAACAATGTCGTGTGTATATATATTTTACTTCTTACCCAGAGATGTTTACTTTGCATCATTTTCAAACAATGTCGTGTGTATATATATTAGTAATTTATTTATTTTTTTCAAAAAAAATTACAGTGTGCATATAGATATTTATTGATTTTATAAGATGCTTCCGGTGTTGTTCATAGCATCGGATGCCTGTTGCGTCCAGAGTGGATTTTGGGGCGTGACAAACTTGGCATCAGAGCCTAACCACATCAGAAGCAGCCAAACATAAAATACAATTCATCTCCTAGGACAAAACTTTGTTATTTTTTAACAACATATCATTAAGCTAGGTTCCCTATTAATTAGCCAGGCACCAACAACATTTTTCACGTCACACAAGCACACACATTAGGACACCAATTATGCAAGAGATGAGGTAGAGCTTAAAAGTTCACAACAGGTACCTATAATTTATAAAGTTTCTATTAGTAACTCGAAGAATAAGTTAGGTAACCTATTACGAAATGTTACTAAGTGCTTAAATGCTATTTTGGCTTAAAAACACCTAAAATAAGTCAATCCAAACAGGTTCTAAACCTTGTATGTATAAGTAAGTAAATCACAAATGCCTTAAGCAGGTGGAATTAAATCGAATCTCAACAACACGTACAATGTAATTCCAACTGACTAGTGTTTTTCTATGATTTGCTTTGCAAATTTAATAAGGAAACGCAAATCCTTTTTCCTCGTGAATTTCCTTTTCATTTCCGTAATATCCAAATCCTAGGGTTAATATATAGTGCCACCCGAAAAAGGAATTGAAAGAGAAAAGTCCAAACTGAGGTTTGTCAAGGAGTTTTTTTTTTTTTTTTTTTTTTTTTTTTTTCATTTTTTCATTTTTCCATCTCGTAGGTGAAATTCATTGGCATGATTGATACAAATTCGCACAGAATAGGCATACTAAAGGGTGAATCAGGTAAAAGCCACAAATAGTCACCTTTCAGTCGCTATAATTAAAAAATAGCTACTGTCATGAGATCTTAAATTTTATAGTAGTACTCAAAAATATTATCATGAAGTTTCACCTAAAGAATTTGAAATTCCTTGACATCGTCTATGTTTTAGAGCCAAAAACAAAAAGTGATCAGTAACTGTTATATCTACGGATAAATAGCTCCTTACTAAAATTTCACGGTTGGAATCGGAAATTTCTAGTTAAGGATACGGAGAGATCCTGATTAAGAAGAGCTTATGAATGTTGTGACTTGTGACTTGTATGCAAAGTA